>NC_136261.1:445828826-446428826 GCF_964187855.1 Myxine glutinosa | reverse complement strand
TTTCAGTTCTATTCCCCATGATGCCCCCCTAAACACACGTGTAAGTCCAATACAGGGTCTTTTAATTTTAATTTTCCAGAATTTCCAATTCAAATTTATTCTCTTCCTTCCTATGAAATCTTTTGTGAGAATTTTATGGAAAGTCACTTCTTTTTCCCAAATTTACTGTAAGTTCTCCAACGATCATGTCCGACCTTGAACATTCCACAAATCCTGCAACAAAATTTTCTCATACACACTCAAATTAGATCCATTTCACATATCTGTTCATGAAATTTCATAAATGATCACACAAGTAAATATCACATTGTAATGACCTCTAAACATTCCTAAACCAATAAGCTAGCCTGGCGATGCCAAATACCCCACACTTCTGTCATCTTAGAAGTCGCTGTTTGCTTCAGACAAGTATTTATCAAAGCCTTCAGACAAACTATTAGCAATATTATTCCCAGGATTATGATCAAACAAATGAATGACTCAATTTTTTTTAATGACTGTACATCCAAACCTAGATATTTTGAGTTTCGTAACTTTAATACCTCAAATTTTCCATTCCTTCCCTCCCTGATCATTAGATGTAGGGATGGGTTCTTTTTAGGATCATGTTGCATAGAGCATTATTTTCCCAAACAGTGTGAACATTAAACTACACCATTACCTCTGACATCCCGCAATTAATATTAGCTTTTCCATGATGTCGCGATATGACCTTATAATCCCATAAAACTCTTCGTTGCTTTAACATCCAATTGAAAATTCTCATTTAATAGCAATTCTATTAATCCCTACCATAATAGAAATAAACAATGTCACAACATCAACAAAGATATGCAACATCTTGGTTGGTCAACGTCTTTACACTCATTTTGCTTATCTGTCTACTTTTGTTTCCTAGTAACACCTAGTTTCCTTGTAACCTCTACCTATGATTTAATAACACTTTCCACAGTTAGGCCCATCCAAATTTTTCCAATAATCGTCAATTATTCATTTTCATCCGGTTTTTTTTTTCAACAATACTACATGTGGAAAAAAACATGGAGATTTCATCAGTACTATATTCCTTTAAAAAAACTAATTTTTGTTTATGTTCTGTGCCTTATTAGTGACACAGAAAGATTAATATTATAAAGTCCCATTAGATACGAGTGAAATCATGTGATCCACATTTCTTATTTCCTTCAATTTCTCCGAGAGTAAGTGTAGCTATGAAGTCTTGAAGGTGTAAAAATTTGACTTTGAAATTTAAATCAACAAGCATTCTGAGATGTGCCTAAACTATCAACAACTATTCTGCCATATTTTGCCTAAATTATGTCCGTAAGTCTTCAGATATATTTTTCTAGGTAATTACTGTCACACCAACACCGAAAATATAATTTCATCTCATAGCAATTTTATATTAAAATAAATAGTATGTCATTTCTCTTGAAGCAATCCAGCCATAAATATTATTTGGAAGTCTTTGCTGTCAGAACACAATTTCTCTGCTGTCAAAGGTTAAAGTTTGGCCCTCGGTGATTCGTCAGCTAATTGTCACTTTTTCTTGACAAAAACAAATATATTTTATATTTATCCCATTAAAATCTCATTACAAATCCCATTAAAATCCCATGTCTTGTTGCCCTTTGCATGCTGAAAGATTATTCATTAAAGCAATTAATTCCATAATTAATTTTACCTTACATCCTTACATCCTTACATCCTTACATCTTTATCAAAAGATTGAATCACACACCCACTTTTGTCCACAAATTTTTTAGAAGTGAAACAAAATTTGTCTGTACTTTGTCTCATAGAATCCACAGCACCTAGATTGCAACCTCCCATCCTTCTACACCATGTCACAACTCCAATTCATTCTTCAAGTCACAACCCAGAGTGATTTGAGAACTATACCGAGAGTTCTATACTATACCCTAGAACTATACCCGAGAACTATACCCTAGTCAGAACTATACCCAGAGTTCTCACTCTGGGGCCAATTTAAATAATTATATATATATATATATTTTATTTTACCATTTAACTTGTTCAAAGAATGTTAATTTCGCAAAATCGAATCAACCCACAACCCTCGCCATTAAATATCTATTGTAAGCATGCCACATCAATAAGTATCACTTTTTCTATGAGCCTCGACCAGAGGGTGGTTGTTATTCACAAACACTCGTCGCGAGCTGTTCCATTAACAACGAACAACATCATTGGTTCAGGAAACACACATCGCTTCAATCCATCAACCCTGTCATTATGAGTTTGGGATTTTTTTTTTTTTTAATGCCATAATAATCTTAACTGTATTAATTTGTTCAACACTGTCCAACATTTTGCACACAGGACAGGCAAAATTTGAAGTTACTTGCATCCTCAAATCCACGATCATGCTGAAAATATAATGTACGACATTGGGTGGTTTGCCATTGCCTTTCCACAAAGCGCTTAATTATTGTCTTTCATTAAACGTGAAGCATGTCTCAAAAGATTAGTGATGGACATGGACAAAATTTGGTAGACAGATTTTGGTGCTCAACAAAGATAATCGGAACAGCCCTTAAATTAACACCAAGCAGATCAATTTTTATATTTTGAAGCTTAATGGCAGACAAATCTTTCATATCTAAATGTTTTATTTTATGTATTTTTTTCAAATTTATTATATATATATATATATATATATATATACTTTTCACCTTTCAATAAAAATATATGTACCAACCAAATCGGTTTTCTTGAGCCTGGACCTGCATATGTACCAAAAATATATATATACCAACCAAATCTGTTTTCCTGAGCCTGGACCTGCATTGTTGAATCCACCCGTTCCTTCAAGGCACATAAAACATGCAGGAATTTACAAGAACAACATCATATCTCTCCCATTTCACAAATTATGAACGCAATTTTTAGCCTGTTCATTAAATTCCCATCATTTGTCATGCAATAATCCTAGATATTGATATCGAACAAAAGGTCCCCTTGCAAATCACACAGAAAAGGCTTGCATCTTTAACATTGATCATGAAACATCTCTGAATCGTCACTCAGAATGTCTGCCAGATCAAAAATACTCACCCATTTCTGTCAGTGATATCACTCATTTGCATCCTTTTGTCATAAATACATTCATTCATATTGTTGCGGATATGGGATTGGCATCCATCCATATCCGCTTGTAAATATTCCCCTATTTCCTCAGTACTTCCCAACTATCCCCAATTCCCCATTCCCTAGTCCCATTTTCTGTAAACAACACTCTGTAGACCCGACCTTCCCCTATTTCCCCCATTAAATGTCGCATCCAGGTCCACCGCATCTCACGTAGACAACTATAGGACATCTTGCTAGTTATTCTTAGTCTATGTCAGTTAAGGACTCGTTTCCATTAATTGTGACTCTTCGTTGCACCAGAATGTGATTGTATGGCACCGTTAGGAAGTTTAGGACCTCCCAATACCTCCCCGCAGCTCTTCCTCATGGTACAGCAACAACAACAGCAACAGCAACAACAACAACAGCGGCGGCGGCGCGGGGAGTGTGCGCCCTCACTCCGGCTTGGTTGGTGGGGGGTGTTGGGAGGGCACCATGCCTTTCCAACGAGCCGCCATCGAGCATGTGCTCGACGGGGTTACCAAGTAGGGGCTCGCTGTCAGCTCCTCGTCAAGGGCGGAGCCCGGTAACCCCCCGCACCCAATAGAAGCGGCGGACCGATCCCATCTGGGGCGGAGCCAACGAGCCGAGGGCGTGTCACTCCCCGCTGAGCATGCGCAGGAAGAGGGAGGTGACGTCAGATGCGCCCTCAGCTTGGAGAGAGAAGGACGCCACCTCCGAGCGCTGCAATACCTCCCCGCATCTCTGGACCGGACCGTGTTTGATTCTGCCCCTGAGCCAAGGTGCACCTTGTGCTATCGACTGCCTGTCCTTCCCTGCCATCAATCCCTGTGTAAGTCAGTCTTGTTCCGTTTGTCTGTGGTCTGTCTGGGATAGATAAGATTGTGTCTAAGTGCCTATCTCTTCTGTGCTTTACCTCTTACCTTGTAATCTACCCCTTTTCTCCACCACCAATTATATCCTCCTCCGGAGGTCTTGAGAACTGTACCCCTTGTGTCGTTTCATTTATCCCAGCCGTTGTGTCCTTTCCATCATTGATTTAGCGTAGCGCGATTCGGCCAACGTTCGAGTGGAATCGGGTGAGTTGGGGGTAATCGGGTAAACTGTGCGAACACGGCGGCCATTCCGCTCGGCCCATCATAACATCTTAAGCAGTGTCCGTAACAATATGAAGGTCCGCTTCAACCACCATTCGAGTGAATGTTAGTTGTCAGCCTGTCTGTAAAACACCAACAAAGCATTTTACATTCACATCCAAGGTTCAAGCAGCCTAATTTTAACAGGTGCACCTGTCTACTTGACCAAATGTCACGCACACCTGCAAACACAATATTTTCACCCATATCTCTGACACACCATTGCAAAGCACACACTGCCACACACCAAAACTCACTCTTGATACTTCAAGGCATGCACACAATCACCTGAGCTCATGACAAAATACAGGGCACTCTTGATACTTCAAGGCATGCACACAACCACTTGAGCTCATGACAAAATACAGGGCACTCTTGATACTTCAAAGCATGCACACAACCATGAACAACTGTTCACCACTGCTTAAGTGAGTGAAGACAGTTGGAACCACCGCTACGATGCCGACACCCGTGTTTAACCTGTCAAAATCTAATTTTGACCAAACACATGCAACATTATCACCACTTTTTTCTGCAGAAGAGTGAGTGACTGTTCAGAACCACCGCTACATGCGGACATCCGTGTTTAACCTGACAAATCTAGTGGCAACAAAACCACATTGACAAAACACTCCTGGGGTATTTCACATGATCAACTGTCTGGTATACCCACCAACCAAATAACCTGACCAACCAAATAACAACAACCAAATAACCAACCAAATAACACACCTCACTGCAAATTTATGCAAGAACAGACAGACAGATGATACAAAATAGTTAACACAATACACCACCCTGTGACCATAATACTCGGGAATCAAAATCTGTAATCAGTTCGTTAGATGCGTTACCAAGCGACCAAGCGGAAGAGGAGAGTACAGCTTTGTGCTCAAGTCTTTGTTTTCCAGGTCGTCTTAGAGTTAGCATCCTGTCATGGTCGCCATATTGTTAGGGATATTTTCCTACAGTAGTATGTAATAGATGAACCAAAAATTCAATGTCCATAAACTTGTCAGAAGAGAGAGTCACAAATTTTAATTCCCGAGGAGGACAACACTTTCTGTCTTCAAAGAAATACACAGCAAGAAAACAATAACCTTTATCAAACCAAGGAGAGCATATTACAATTCACAAAATTACATTGCAAGATTCACAGAAGGTCCCAAGTGAAATCCTGGTACAGTAGAAATGTACATCAAAGGAAACATCATAGAGATACAGTAGCATGCACGGTATACAGTCAACATCACAGAAGGTCCCAAGTGAAATCCTGCGACAGTACAAAGAAATGTCATACCAAACACCAGCATGCATAAAATACAGTTAACATACAGTATAAACATACAGAATCGACCAGCCAAGTGAAGTATCCTGGCTATTTGAACATCCATTCTGATTTTTATACATTTTCAAGTGGGAGGAGCAAGTGGAGGGGGGAGGAGCGAAGAGAGGGGAGGAGAGCAATAGGATTGGTTGGGCAAAGTTCAGGTGGGAGGGAGCAAGGATCGGGGGATACAATGTTATTGGTCGAGTGAAATCTTGAGATGGTAGTGCTCCCCGCTGGGAGCAGCTCTGCATTTACAAATCCTTTAATGAGAAGAATGTGCTGCTTCAGACTCTTCGGCACCAAGACACTATCAATCATAACGATGCATAAACGTTGCAGCGACGTTTTATAATGCCATTGCAGGGACATTTATGATTTAATATTTCGAAAATATACAAACAGGTATTAAATAGGAAAGTCCTTATTTAATCAAAATGGTCACTCAGTAGCTATGACAACCACATCCTTTTACAATCTGCAAACTCATCCTTTCCTCATAAGTAAGAGGTATGAACCCATATCAGAGAGCCAGAGAGAGCTAGCCTACATGGATTTTTTTTTTATAGGATTTCTATATTTTAGACTAACCTTTATCAAATACTAATAAGCTATTTTGATTCAGTGTTAAATTATATCATTCTTTTGAAAGATTTTCCTGAGAACGCTGACAATTTCATAAAACTATCTATTAAATAAACTACAAGTGAAAACGAAAAAAGCGTGTGCTGAGCCCATCTTAACAACGGTCAGCGAAGAGCGATTCATCCACTCCCATTGTTCGACTCTGCAAAATAATTACCAAGTATTTGCATTCGTACTAAGTCGATTATTCACAGTCACAAAGAAAGCTTGTTTACCGAGTGCATTTGGCAAGCAAGCACCAATAGTAATTAGCTTTCACCAACAATGGACAGTTCTGAATACTAATTTACTCAGACATTGTGATGTCAGCTGTCAGCCATACTAAGGAAAAACAATATCTTACTTATAAAACTCATGGAACTTCAATGAGACATACTAAATCCAACATTATATTATTTCAAAAGAACATCCCATATGTAATCATATTACCCTCAGTCATAAAAATGATTTTGCCATGACAATATGTGGTCCACCATTGCCTCCACTAAGAATTTACTTTTCTCGAGCAAACGAACTTGGTCAGAGTGTCGGAGATAACTTGCCAACTGTAGGAAATCCCAAATTTTGCATGGGAAGCATGGAATGCAGACGAATTTGGTCAGAGTGTCGGAGATAACTTGCCAACTGTAGAAAATCCCAAATTTTGCATGGAAAGCATGGAATGCAGAACGCATTTGGTCAGAGTGTCGGAGATAACTTGCCAACTCTGGAAAATCCCAAATTTTGCATGGAAACCACAAAAAACTGGCAGACTAGGAAAGTAGGTTGTGGCTCATAGAAATTGCTTGCTTCATAAATGTACACTTCCACACACCCATGACATCATCATTCACATACTTTATTATGCATGGAGAGTTTTTTTTACAATGAGCCATGTCTCAATCTTTTCTACACAGCACTTTTGAAGATATCGAGGTGCAAGGTTTTTCGTTTTTTCCAAGATGGCACCCATACCACATGACCTATGACGTCATAATTGCCATTAAAATATTTTACAGGCCGAGGCATTCCTATGGTTAAAAAAATTCCTGTTAATCGGTCCAACAACTGCAGAGGAAATGATTTTTAAAGGAAATAAATCTGAAAAATAGCAGTGTCACAATCATTCACATGGCCTGAGAGGAAGAATTCTAGAGTTTCTTCTTCTTCCAATAATAACAACTTCTGGCTTCCAGACCATACAAGCAATCATGTTGAAGTTTTCAACATTGATTACTCTTGATGACAGATACATTACATGAACATTTCAGGTCAACCAATGGAGCAGTTCAAGAGATAGAAGGTTTTAAAGATTTTCATTCAATCATATATTGCTGTCAAACCATGTGACTTGACACAAATTTCAAAAGACCATTTGAGCTTCCCGACATGGGGAACATATGTGTAAAGTTTCCACTCGATATCTTCAAAAAATAGGGAGAAAATAGGTTTTAAGGTTTATGCTTCAAAACGTCATAACTCCTAAACCATGTGACCTATGATGTCAAGGTCGCTGAACATTGTGTCTTCATGGGTATGCGATCATGCATGCAAAGATTGGGCTCGATCTGTTCAGCCGTTTTGGAGAAAAAGGGTTTTTAGTGTTTTTCATGAGAAACAATATATTGGCCAAACCATGTGACCTATGACGTTGAAATTTTTTGGATTCTGAATTTTTTTCACTTGCGTCACGCACGAAAATATCATATGCGTGGCATCAAGGGTTAAATTTGTCAAATTCTAACTTAATAATGTTAGCATTTTAAATAACCTAAATAAACATATTTTTTAGTCCCAATGCAGAGTTCTTTCGAATGAGCCATGGCTCCATTTTTTTCCATTGAGCCGTTTCTGAGATATAGAGGGGCAAAGTTGAAGGTGTTTTTCCAATATGGTGCCCATACCACGTGACCTATGATGTCATAATTGGCAGAAAAACTTTTACAGGTCTAGCCAATCACTTGTTGAAAATCTAGTGCCAATCGGGCCAACAGTTGCAGAGAACGTTAATTTTGGATGTTTTTAAAAAAGAATATTTATTTTACTTTATAATTCCCCTGTGTGTTCGTATTTGTGTCTGATGGAGGATCTGCAATGTAGGAATTGCAATTCGTTTACTTCAACACTTATTTCATCTTGCATTTATTTTTATTAAATCATTATTGTGGCATTTTTCATTTGTTGTGTTCGTTTATTCGTTATGGGTTCGGGAATAAACCCATGTACTTATATTCAGTGTAAAAGGTTGATGTACAAGATTGCTTCAGTAACACTAAACCCCTGGATATTTTTAATGACGATCTTTAAAATAATAGTTTTATTGAAATTGAGGCACGTTATTGAACACTGCATGGGGTATCGTGTTCTGTGAACTCTCTAGTATTTAATAAATAAAAACAAACATTCATTCATTCAAATATCTTGATCTCATTCTTTGTTTTCTTTCTTTTCAGGGTACCAAGGACCTGCTAAAAAGGTGAGACTGCTTTGCTATCTGACACGTTATCAGCACATCCTGATGTTTTTTGACCCAATCATGTTTTAACCATTTGAAGATATTTAATAAATGATAAACCAAGCCAAAATCGAGGGAGACTTTGAGAAATGAGGGTGAGGGACAGAATGAGGGTTAGTGAAATATTGAGGGTGAGGGAAAGATTGAGGATGAGGAAAAGGATGAGGGGTACGGAAAGATTGAGGGTGAGGGAAAGATTGAGGGTGAGGGAAAGATTGAGGGTTAGGGAAAGAATGAGGGTGATTGAAAGATTGAGGGTGAGGGAAAGGATGAGGGGTAGGGAAAGATTGAGGGTGAGGGAAAGATTGAGGGTGAGGGAAAGAATGAAAGTTTAGGGAAAGAATGCCGGTGAGGGAAGGACACACGGGGTGAACAAGATGTTTCTTATTCGGGTTACTCAGTATTTCCTCGTGAACTTGATTATTTTCCTCCCTTGATTTCATTCCCCATTTCTGGTCTATAAATGAACAGTTTTGGGCTGACTAAGGGAGGAGGTCATTATAAAGTTCATTTGTGTTATTAATTGGACAAAAACTTTCATATGTTTATTTAATCCTCATTGAGTCTCATTTGTGTTTAGCTTGTTTAGTTCAATCCTTTCTCACCTTGTCTTCGTTCTCTCCCATCCTCATCACTGTAAACTATTCATTTCTAAATTGTCGAGATCTACTATGTTTATTGACACTCGAAGTCTCGAACATCCATGAATATTCTGTTCTGCTAATTTATCGTGTTCCACCTGGTCTTATAGCTTCTTCTCTCCATGTCCATCTGTGATCTCTGCTCACCTTCTTCTCTCCATGTCCATCCATGATCTCTGCTCACCTTCTTCTCCAACTACCGCGAAGAAGCTAACTCTGAGGGCCTTTCACTTACTCACCGCAGGCAGGTTGGTGGTCTTTCTGTCTTCTACCGACTCCTCTCCGGCCTTGCTCCCCCATATCTCTCTCTGGGCTCTGTCCACTAAATATTCCGACAGGTCGCACAAGATCTGCCAGCAACCCGCTTATGGTTAAACTACCAAAATCAAGACTCTCTGCTCACCTTCACTCCTTCATTCCTCTTTTCTCCTGCATCTGGAACAAACTCCCTCACTCCCTTCAATCCCACTCCTCCCTCCAGGTCTTTAAAACAGCTGTTCACCACCATCTCTTATCTTTCCCCATCCAAAACCTTGATCTTTTCTACCCCCGCTAATTCACCCCAGATCCACTTTTTTGAAATACCAACTTCTTTCCTGGAAGTTATTGCAGTGTCCTTGTGTTTTATACTTCTCCCAACCACTCCCCCCCCCCTTCCCACCTCACGAAAAACCCCTTCCCATGCCTCCTCCCCCCAAGCCCTCTCCCTCCCACAGATCTCCTGATGTCCCTGCTCTGAAATGTTGTGTTTGTGTGCTTCCCCATCTCTCCCCATCTTGTCCCCTTATTATATACTTTGTGTGTCTGTTTGATTTTTTTTTGTGTGATTAATATTAGCTCTTTCACGAGCCTCAATCTTGTATACAAAAACAAAACAAAAAAAAACTCCTTCTAATTATTTCTTATTCCCTTCCAAATTATTTCAAAAGAGAATTAATGGAACTCCTCACCCCACACTGTTTTTAGAAAAAGGACATGGAAGGGTCTTTTCAACTCTTGGTTTGCGTTTCTGAGCACAATCTATTTGTGTCTGAATCTCGATATTTTCCAATGCTGAAAGCGTGAGTGGCAAATTTGATTGGTCATTATCGAGGAAATTTGCGTTTTTTTTTTTTTTTTGTATACTGAATCGAGGCTCGTGAAAGAGCTAACATTTATTTCAGAAACAAATCAACCAGACAAACAAAATATATAAAAAGAGGGAGCGGAAGACAAGATGGCATGGGGAGAGAAGCCATGGGGAGAGAAGGGGAAGCACACAAACATAACATTTAAGAGCAGGGAGATGTGTGGGAGGGAGAGGGCTTGGGGGGAGGAGGCATAGGAAGGGGGGGGGGGTGTGGGGGGGTGAGAGAAGTATAAAACACAAGGACACCAAGGACTTCCAGGACAGAAGTTGGTATTTCAAAAAAGTGGATTTGGGGTGAAACCCAAAACCCAAAACCCAAAATTAAACCCAAAACACACCTTTCACACACTTGGTGAGCCCACACCCTTACGCAACTCTCACACATCTTCCCCCTTGCTCATAAAACTTAATCTTACACGAAACGAGCAATGCCATGAATCAAATTTGTATCCTAAGATTACCCATAATTCCCTCTACTGTATCAATGACCACTTTCCTCCCTCATTAATTGTCATTTTTTGTCCCCAACATCCAAAAAATGTTCAACATTCAGTTTAGTTTTTCCCTTCCCCAAGATGAACCCCATAATAGTCACACCCGCTAATACGCAAGATAAATTCGGTCCGGTTCGGTTTCGGTTCGGTTTGTCCAAATACTGCCAAACTGTAGGTTTTTGGAAGCACCAACAAGGGGATTTGTGTTCTGGTGTTCAAAATATAAAACACAAGTTGAAGTACCCGTCGTTGCCCGGTGAAATTCAACGTAATGTGAATATTGATATTGTTGCAGTTTTGAGATATGTACAGTGAGGCAATAAATGGTAAAGTAAAGGTTTTCCCCCCATAGTCAGTCACACCAGCAACATGTAGGCCCATTTGTAGTATAGTTATTTCTTAGTATGTGTAAGAATAGGCCATTTCCTCTCTTAGTTCTTCGTTGTGTAAAGACAGGAGAATAGGCCCTAGTTCTGCAAACCATTCTACCTCTGTGGGCGCAATCCATTCCGTTACCCCTTTGGTTGTTCATTAGTCGAGTTAACACGAGGTAGGCCTCAGAAGGTGGGGGCGGCGTCGAGGCATCAGGAGCTGACAGTAAGCACAAGCAGCCAATCAGAGCTCGAGGGTGGTGGCAGCGGCGTGGCGTGAGGGGGCGTGGTGAGGAGAGTCTGGTGAGTTCCAGAGGGTTCGAGGGGCGTATCTATAAAGCCCGCTCCACGAAAGCCCTCGACAGGACTAGCGCAGAAGGACTCACAGAGGGACTGCATAGGACTTGCAGAGGGACGGCATAGGACTCGCAGAGGTGCTTGGGTTGTGAACGAGTTGCATGAGAAAGCCCTCATTAAGGACTTGAGGAGAGAACTCATGAGAACGCGTGCTAACCAACGCCAAGGCATCGAAGAAGAGGAATTGGTCATTGAATAGACGCGGGCGCAGCCAGGCGCGTTTATAACGAACTTGCACATTTCGGCCAAGCGAGAGAATGAGGCCGAGTAACCGCCCCTTTGCCATCAAAGCCGTTTCACCCTTTACCATAAAAGTCTCCCTCCACCGTTCGCCCTGATATTATCCTTTTGTTCGAGTGACACGCTACGAGTTCCTGCCTTCGCCTACCTCCATCTTCGCGGGACATGCCGGGACCGTGGAGAGCTGGACGGGGCCAATCCTGGATGACCACCGCGGCATGTTGGGGAACACCTGCTCATCTGCAATACCCCGTGTGGGTGTGAGTGAGATGGGCCCGTTGTCCCAGGGATTAAGTAAGACTGTCTAAGCTTGCTCTGTGTCTCTTCATCCTGGAACTGTATATGAAGAGTTCAGATGCAAAAACAGATATATCCATTTTTGCTGAAATGAGAAAATCAAGATTTTCTGCTGTGCATTCCAGGTGAAACCCATCAAAATGACATGGGCTGTATCTTAAAATACGTGGATGCGATCGGGTTTTGGGAGAAAATGATTTGCCTACTGAAACGGAGGTATTGAAACATATACTTCGGTAAACATAGTTCAGTTTCATCAAAATTGGCGTTTATCGGTTTTTGCGCCTGAACTCTTCATATACGTGTGATAATAATTAAACCCATCTGTTATTCCTTTCTTCCTTATGCGATCGTCTTCGTGATTTCTCCATTGACTAAGCGTGGCACGAATAGAACCGCTTGAATCGGGTCCATTAATTAAGCCTGCGGGGAGCACGTGTACACAAACCGCTCGGCGTATTCCAACCTCACGTGATTCGTGTGGAGCCTGTCTCCTCGCTTCCAGGACAGCACGAGTACTTAGGTACGAGCGAGAATTTGGTCCCAACACCCTATTTGGTGCTGTCCGGAAGGGACGTTGCAAGCCCCGGTTCCGCCAAGGCCAGTAAAGACAAGGGGATTTATCCCCCCTTGGTAGTGGGGAAGAAGGCCGGCGAGAGAACCGCAACAATATATAATAATATGTATCTTGACATATAATGCAGCGCCAATTTGATTCACACAGCTGCATGAAGAGGTAAATGTATTTTATTTGCCAGATGTAGGGCACCCCTTCATATGAACTTTTCTCAGGAAATACCTTGGTTCCTCCTAAGAACACAAGGGTAGTCCAGCATGCACATGAGATTTTATTGAATGCCCCTTCTTTTCTAGAGTTTGCCACATGGCACATACCATATAAAGGAGCCTTTTCTGGGCTCCTGACATTTCCCCCAAGAATGCTTGTTATCTTTCCACTCTCATCAACTTTCACAATTAACACCTCACCCAACAAACATTACAGAGTCAGAGAAAATAAACAATTTCTTACATATGGTATCACAGGTATGCAAGTTTTATCCATGCACAGAACACGATACAATGTCTAACAGTACAGGAAAATGGGCAAATGCTTTAGTAGATTGTGTACATCAACATGAATTATAAAGCGATTGATGGACAATGGACAAAGACATGCTGTATAACATTTGATCCTGGATTCATGAATTACAAGGAGATTGATGGACAACGACGTGGGATACAAGGGGATAGCATTTGAACCTGGATTATCTGCAGCTTGTCCGAGGAGCTCTGATGGGAACACTAACAGGTCAACAGGAGCAAACGTTACTTCTGAGAATGGTGTTTCCTCATGTCCACCACAAACATATCGTTGGATTATTCTCACCCAGCTCTTGTCTCTGCAGACAGACGGTTTTCTATCCCATCACTTCTGAACTTGTCCTTTCTTCTGTCCATCTCCTGTCATAAAGCTGAGTCCAGGACCAACTGACTCACCATGTCTGTTGCATTGCTTGCTTTGTGGTCTTCATATCATCTTCCAATCATGTCATTCATCATTGATTTATTCTTTCCCCAAAGCACACCTCAATCTCTCCAACTCTCACCGACACTCTCTTTCCATCCTGCTCATCGTTTTTTTTCTACCTGTTTACTTTATACTCATTGATTAGGCTCCTCTAGAATCTGCACTTTTGAATAAAAATACAAATCCATATAAAAATTCACTCTATTTTCTATTTTTAATTATTTAGCATTCTTTCAGATCACTAGTTTTGATATGTAAAAATGTATTATTTTAACAATATTCTTTCCTCCAATAATTTCTAAAACTGATGTTTTTCCTTTTTATTCCAAGGCTCGAGACCATGTCAGACTTAAAATCCGTGAAGAGGACACTGCTCCCAGTTATTGACTTCTCGATGGAGGAGAAGAACTTGGATGGGCTCATCACGCTCAATAAGAAGTTCCTGGAGAAGATACAGAGTGAGTGACACAAACTGGACATTTCATCCAAAAAATAATAAGGGAACACAAAACGTGGCACAAATATGGAAGGGAAACAGGAAGAGAAAATTCTAGAAAGGAGCAAATGATAATGTTTTTTGTGTGCCAAATCATGGCTCAGGAAGAGTGAGGTTACAGGGGGGAAATGCCAACATGGTTTCAGTGGGGAAACAGGTGTACACAACAGGTGGATGCAGCAAGCAAGGCAACCAATGAAAGGAGAAAACTAAAGATGGGATGGGAGGAAATATCCTCACCTGAAAGCACCGGGCTAGGGAGAGGTAGGGTTCACAAGGGCAGAAATATTTACAGGTAGTGATGGGAGATGTCACGATATGTTGGTGTAAGACGAACTTGAAGTTCCTGTAAGGAAAATTTGGATTGAATAGTCTCCAGAAAGCAGTTCCACAAATTGGATAAAATATCAGATATTTGCAGTAAGTAGAGATTTTCGGAGTTTGATTAGAAGGAATTACTGTAAGAAGGGATTCATCCTCGATATATTAGAGATGGTCGGAGATCGAAGAGAGCAGAGGGATCAATAAAGGAAAAAATGGGAAATATCAGAGGGTCTAGCAACATCTGCAACGTGAGAGCAGCAGGTCTTGTTCTTTGGTCTTGTCATGTGAAATTAGAATAATGTCATGTCACCGGTGATTAAGATCACGGGTGGCAGATAGCCGAAAAGTTTGCTTTAACTCCGAGGCGAATAAGCCGAAAATTGGCGATTAGTCAGTCGTGTGCGGGCGAAGGAACCTAGGGGTGCTTACCTCAGATGGATCCACACGGGGTTTATTCCTCGAACACAGAAACAAGACAAGGAAAATCAACAATACAACAAATGAAAGTACCATGATAATGATTTAATGAAAGTAAATGTAATACGATAAAAATGAAAAGTGAAGTGAAAGAAATATCCGCTACTTTGAGGGACCCTCCATGCTGACACAAATACAAACAGGGGAATGATAAAGAAAAACAAATGTTTTTAAAGCCAGCTTTTAAAGCCTTATCTGTCTCCAAAGGGGTCTCTTCGAATGACGTCGGCAGCACATGCGGCACGAAACCGCTCATGCCAAGAGGGCACGAAGCTCCACTTCACTGCACCACAAACGTGAGGCAATCCATGCGGCCGGGAGCGTTCCACTCTTGTCTTCCTCCGAAATGCAATGCAGCTCCACAAAGTTCTCCTCACAATCCACCCGAGACAGGAGCCGCCAAGCCAGAGACAAAGGGTTCCAACAAAAGCTCCGATGGCTTTCCTCACAACCCACATGAGCCACATGAGCCAAAATGTGACCGTCCACCACCAAGCCAGTTAGAGAGACAGAGAGAGAGACTGTTTCTTCTTCCTCCATTCTCAAAGTCTCCCGATGGCGTCCCCCTGACCAATCCCCGAGTTCCGCTCAATCGCTCCATGGTCATGATCAACCAATCATGCACTTTGGGGTGTGGCCTTTTTCCTTGCTTGATTTGTGGGCGGGTTTGGCTGCCTATTACAATCGTTTGCAGGTGGGGTTTATTTACCGATCGTAATGTCCTTGTCTCTGTCGGCATTATGTCGGTTGTTGTGGTTTAATGGACCGCTCGTTTGCACGGCTGGCTGAGTGAATGTAAAAACATAAGGGAAAACCACAGGAGGCAATTACATACTGGGAATTATCCTTAAGCCCTATCTAACTAACACAATACCACCCTCCGTGTGGTCACACATAAACACTCTTTAGCTCAGTTTGTTTTCTACTTTGGTAAAACAAAATGTCTTCGTACTCACACGCGGTCCAAGCTAATCTATACGGTTCTACCTCCTCTATGATATTTCATACCTACCCCCAAAAACGTAACAATAATATTGATAGTTTTAGATTCCAACTATTCCAGGAGAGACAGGTGTGAAGTGGAGGTGCAAGTCCATGGGGTAGAGCTTTACTCCATTGTGCTATGGACAAAACCGTGTTGGTTGCAAGTATTTTTAATTACCCCGCACACGTAAAGTGAAAAGTAGGGTTGGGGAATTTCTTAATGTCCGTTCGTCTATCTCATCAGTTTATCATCATCAGTTTATTATCGAGGAACTACTTATTTAAATTTAATGTGATATTTTGAACATAAATCGGAAGACCAGTCTTTAGTATTGCAGGTACTTTCGTTTTGAATTTGTGCCAATCACACATGCGCAGAGTAGAGCAAGGTAATATTTTTATTCTGTCCACCTGTCTGGCAGTGAAACAAAAGTGAAAATCATTCCAAACAGGAAACCTGCTGTTTTTAAGGATGTTATAAATCACACAAGCAACAGGGAAGAAGACCTAATGTAATGTGTTCGATAGGGTGATGTAATAGACACTGGGTAAAACGGTGGTAAAACCTGGAATCAATTTATTTATACACCTTTAAATCTTTACTCAAATTGAATTAATTATATACTTGAACACGATAACACAAATCACCTTCATAATACCTCCAAGAACCATGATATATGTCGACATCTACCAAGAGATTTATTTTGGTCGTGACCCCGCGCACATGCATGACGTCACAACATGGCTGCACTTGGTGTGTTCAGTTACCAAGCAGCTAGCTAACGTTTGCCGAGCCAGCTGTTCCTTACCAACGGTTTTGAATGAAGTGCTTGCTTGCGTGCTGAAACCACTTGGTGAGTGCACTTCAAGAAACTTGGTAACTGAACACACCCTTGGTGTTTATGGAGCTGGATGGTGGTTATTGGTGGTGTTCCTGGAGCTGGATGGTGGTTATTGCCGGTGTTCGTGGAGCTGAATGGTGGTTATTGGCGGTGTTCGTGGAGCTGGATCGTGGTTATTAGTGGTTAAGCATTGGGGATGGAGAGCCCGGCTGCACCTCGGGGCTGCCTGGTGAACGTGCTGACCAAGCCGTTTCATTGAAGGTATCAACTGAGGCCGGGCCGAGTGGTCGCCTTCTTCCTGTTCGGTGTCACACTGTATGCAGACTTGGCTGCACCAGCACAAATGGACTCGATTTATTCATGCAGGAGACCGACGACATGGAGAACGACCTCCATCTTTGGATCATTGCTAATGGTGGGTGGTTTCCTCCATCTCTTGCTGGAGAGCTTTTCTCATTGCTGGTGGTGCTTTACTGTGGTTGGGGCGAGGCCAAGGAGGCAGTGCCTCAAAGTAAAGACTTGACCACTGCATGGAGTATCATGTTCTATGAACTCTCAAGTTTTTCAAGTAATGATTTTGAACGGTGGAGAACACACTGGAGAACGATGGAGTCTGTAGCTTAATTTGGAGGCCATTTTGATTTGGTTTTGCTGTTTGGCCCACCTAAAATCTCGTTTTAATTTTATCCTCTCCTACAGGTTGGAATTCTAGCATGAATTCAGGAAATCAAAGTATTTGGTGATGGGAAATGTGATTGTGATTGTGATTGGTAATCGGTGATGAAGCCAATGAGGAACTAAAATATGTTCTACTCCCCAAATAGACATTTCAAGGAAATAACTTCCTCACATTCCACGTATTCCCTCTCCTTCTGAAGGTGGATGGAGGTTATGTTTTCACCACTGTGTGTATTTGACTGTCTCTGTCTTGTTTGTCTGTGAGCAGGACATCTCAAAAAGTTGTGGATGGATTCGGACGGAATTTTGCGGATATGTTGGGTGTATGACAAGGCCGAATTCATACGATTTAGTGAAGATCTGAATCCAGATCTGGAACAGAGAATTTTTAACTGATTCCACATTATTGAGAGTTGGGGCCAAAAACGATATACTGCATACCACGATATTTCCAAAAGTTGTGAATGAGTTATGACAAAACTTGGTGAATGAGTTGGTTGGGTTGACAATAACAAGCTGATTCGACTTTGATTCAGGTCTGGATCCAGATCCGGTCTTTCAGTGGATACAAAACATAAATTGTTCAGCCTGGTGGAGGTATGTGCTCTACCAGGTGCCGTTCTAGTTAATTTTGTTATAATCAAAAAACATTATGAACCAGAAATACAAGACTAACAGTATTTAAATCCTTTTTCATCAATTGTTAAATTCATAACACCAGCAACGGTACCAGCCCTACGGGCGGGGCTTCAATTGGGAGGCCCAAATAAAAAGCCTAAATATCAGAAATTGAAGGCTTTTTTTCTTTTAAACGATTTATATAAACATCCGTTAAATCTCGATCGGTGCAGCCGTTTGTGCGGCACCCGGGAAAATAACGTCATGCGGGAGCAAGTATCAGCAGGATTAGTATCAGCAAGTATCAGCAAGTATCAGCAGATGTGGCAGTGTGGGAGTCCACGTTTCTGATCCTCCTCCATGCCGAAGTAGCCCACCACTTCTCCAAGCATTCCGCTCTTCAGATCCACCTTGACAGATTTAAGCTTGATACTGAAGACGCGTGCAGTTCGTACTCCCGATACGTGTTTCTTTCATTGTAAAAACTTCCAAATCAACAGTTAAAAGGATTTTGAGCCGATAGCTGTTACAGCCTTGGCAAGATCGATGGAGACAGTGATCTGTTCGTGTATTCACCGCCCAAATAGCGATGTGGAATTCTCTCATGTGGAGATTAAACTAATCGTGTTCACAATCGCTATGTCGTATGTACTCCCGATACGTGTTTCCTTCAGTTGAAATGGGTTGGAATTCTCTCAAGCAGGGAGAATTGTGTCAGTCAGTGTTATATCAGCCAGTCACCCATTAAATCAGTCACCCGTGTCCTTATAAAAGGTCTTTGTCTGAGGTCACCGAAACATCGGCACTTGGGAAAACAACATCGTCACAATGAGAAAAATGAACGTTATGCGAACGCGAATGTTATGCGGGAGTCCAAACCTGAGAATGCTGGAGACTAAAGCAGAAATTAGGAAAATTAAATAGCCTATATTTACTCCTGGAGACCCCAGGATTACCCACCCAAAATATCGATGAGATCGGTTCAGTAGTTTTTACGGTACCTTCGAACAGACAGACAGACGGACAGATAGACAGACGGACGGACATTTGGTGAATTATAGTAAGATGAAGTCCACAAAGTTGTAATCCGGGATTGTAGGGGGACCGGCCCGTGTGGGAGAGAAATCTTCTTTTGTGCCGAAAACAAACATTTTACAGGTAAATGAGGTCATTAGTTGAGATTGTGAAGAATCAGGACATGAACTTGGTGTTTGTGCAAAACATAACATCCAAGTCGATGTTAGTGATCATTCATTCATTCATTGTTTTATTCTTCTCATAAACTGTAATTCTAAAAGTTTGTAAAAGTGGAGAATTTTTGTGTAAAAGTTGTTAATATGAATTTCAGTGAAGTGTTCACGCAACATCACAAACGAAGCAGAAACTTTGGTTAATATTTCCAGGTGTTGCACATAAAACACACTTATTACAAAGTGATGCGTCATGTGGAAACACGTCAGGTGAAGGAGTTGTTCTCACTTTCATCTTCAAATAATTTATTCATTCTTATGATGAAAACAACTGATCAATGAACATTATGAAAGGCTGGACAAAATAATTCAGTCATTTCCATTTTGGATCGATCAACCATTGGGTCAATCCAGGGAAACTTACGAAATAAAATGGGACCGCGGGTCCTGAAGCTCACCTGGATCAGGAGCAACAGTCGCTCATCCCCCCACAGACCCTCTCAGACTATGATATGTTTAATGCTGCGAACAAACTTTGGTACATGGGTGATGAAGGTTGTGATCATGTTTTTCAAAATTGTGTGTGTAGTTTCGGAGAAGAGAGCAAATACCTATTTTGGGGGGGGGGGGGCGGGGGGGGGTCAAAACCCCTGTAGTTCCCCTTATTGAGCGCAGATTTTGATGTGATTAATTCACCTTCATGAAGCATCAGATATGAAGCTCATGTCCAAAACTTAGTGTTTGGTTCAAGCTATAATGACTGAAATGTTTGCAGACCCAAGCACTCCCGCACTCCCTCACTCCCTCACTCACTTACCTATGTACAAGGCTCGATCGCATAAGCTCACCGTACTAAAGTTCAGGTGAGCTAAAAATACTGAGTTGGTAAAGGGATTTTTAAATCTAATTTTTTCACAGGTGCACTGACCTATCACGGAGCGATCAACAGATTAATTTCACCAAGAACGATATCACATCAACATAAATCATTCACATGTTTCTAAAATCATTCACATGCATATTGAATCATTCACATGTACCTTGAATAATTCACATGTACCTTGAATCATTCACATGTCCCTAAAATCATTCACATGCATATTGAATCATTCACATGTACCTTGAATAATTCACATGTACCTTGAATAATTCACATGTACCTTGAATCATTCACATGTCCCTAAAATCATTCACATGCATATTGAATCATTCACATGTACCTTGAATAATTCACATGTACCTTGAATAATTCACATGTACCTTGAATCATTCACATGTCCCTAAAATCATTCACATGCATATTGAATCATTCACATGTACCTTGAATAATTCACATGTACCTTGAATCAATTACATGCACATCGAATAATTCACATGCACCTTGACTAATTCGCATGTTTCTTGAATCATTCACATGTCCCTAAAATCATTCACATGTTCCTGGAATCATATGATGTTTAATTCCAGTGAAGAAGGAAAGATTCATTCTATCTTGTGGAGAAAGCGAATGAGCGATCACTCAATTTTACTACATGAGAGGGAAGTGTAAGGACAATGTTGGGAAATTTCCTTCATGAATCGATGAAAATTATAATTTATTTAATACAAAATGGAGGTTCCATGTCTCTTCCCCCATGTTTGTTATATTTAGATTTTTGGTTAAAAGATCAAATAAATCTTCATAAACACAAAAACAAGAAAATTTCACATCTTGTAATTTTTGTTAATCTTTAATCATTTCCACAGAAGGATCGTTGGAGCATCCGGGGAAGGTCGAGCTGGATCAGAACAACTTGAGAAAACTTTGTAAGTGAAGGGGAATGGGGAGGGGGTTCTTCTTCTTCCTTCCATTTACAGATCATTTAAAATTCCATATTTTCTCCTTTTCATTCTTTCCTTTTTCTTCTGTTTTATTTCCCTGTTCATATTTTCCTTCACTCTATTCCACTTATTTATTTTCCAACTCGATTTTCCCTCTTGTCAAGTGTCACAAAACCCAAGGTTTGTTTAATTGAACGATGTCCAACCAGGAAGAGGGGATAGTCCAAACTTGTGTTTGCTGATTAAAGGCCTTTCTTAATCCCCATCCTGTCCTCCCTTCTCCTGCATCCCCCATCCCCTTCCCTCTCTCTCCTCCTTCCTTTCTTTCTCCCTCCATCTCTCTTCCCTTTCCTCTCTCTCCTCCTCCCTCTCTCTCTCCCTCCATCTCCCCCCACTATCCCATCCCCTCACTCTCTCTCCACCTCTCTCTCTCCCAATCCCTCTCCCCCACTACCCCATCCTCCTCTCTCCTCCCCTCTATCTTCGCCATTACCCCATCCCTCCTCTCTCCCCCCATCTCTCTCCCCCACTTCCCCATCCCCCTCGCTCTCCCCCTCTTTCTTCCCCACTGCCCAATCCACCTCTCTCTCTTCCCCACTACCCCATCCTCCTCTCTCTCTTCCCCACTACCCCATTCCCCTCTCTCCCCCTCTCTCTACCCCACTACCCCATCCACCTCTCTCTTCCCCACTACCCCATCCCCTCTCTCTCTTCCCCACTACCCCATCCCCTCTCTATCTTCCCCACTACCCCATCCCCCTCTCTCTCTCTTCCCCACTACCCCATTCCCCTCTCTCTCCCCCATTACCCATCCCCCTCTCTCCACCCCTCTATCTTCGCCATTACCCCATCCTTCCTCTCTGTCCCCCACTTCCCCATCCCCTCTCTCTCTTCCCCACTACCCCATCCCCTCTCTATCTTCCCCACTACCCCA
Organism: Myxine glutinosa; assembly: GCF_964187855.1. Classification (NCBI taxonomy): domain Eukaryota; kingdom Metazoa; phylum Chordata; class Myxini; order Myxiniformes; family Myxinidae; genus Myxine; species Myxine glutinosa. The sequence continues at coordinate 446,406,689 of NC_136261.1, read as the reverse complement.
TCCCCCTCTCTCTCTCTCTTCCCCACTACCCCATTCCCCTCTCTCTCCCCCATTACCCATCCCCCTCTCTCCACCCCTCTATCTTCGCCAATACCCCATCCCTCCTCTCTCCCCCCATCTCTCTCCCCCACTTCCCCATCCCCCTCGCTCTCCCCCTCTTTCTTCCCCACTGCCCCATCCACCTCTCTCTCTTCCCCACTACCCCATCCTCCTCTCTCTCTTCCCCACTACCCCATTCCCTTTTCTCCCCCTCTCTCTCCCCCACTACCCCATCCTCCTCTCTCTTCCCCACTACCCCATCCCCTCTCTCTCTTCCCCACTACCCCATCCACCTCTTTCTCTTCCCCACTACCCCATCCCCTCTCTCTCTTCCTCACTACCCCCATCCCCCTCTCTCTCTCTTCCCCACCACCCCATTCCCCTCTCTCCCCCTCTCTCCCCCCCCACTACCCCATCCACCACTCTCTTCCCCACTACCCCCATCCCCTCTCTCTCTTCCTCACTACCCCCATCCCCCTCTCTCTCTCTTCCCCACCACCCCATTCCCCTCTCTCCCCCTCTCTTCCCCCCACTACCCCATCCACCTCTCTCTTCCCCACTACCCCATCCACCTCTCTCTCTTCACACACTACCCCATCCCCTCTCTCTCTTCACACACTACCCCCATCCCCCTCTCTCTCTCTCTCTCTTCCCCACCACCCCATTCCCCTCTCTCCCCCTCTCTCCCCCCCACTACCCCATCCACCTCTCTCTTCCCCACTACCCAATCCACCTCTCTCTCTTCACACACTACCCCATCCCCTCTCTCTCTTCACACACTACCCCATCCCCTCTCTCTCTTCCCCGCTACCCCCATTCCCCTTTCTCCCTTCCCCACTACCCCATCCTCCTCTCTCTCTCCCCACGACCCCATTCCCCTCTCTCCCCCTCTCTCTCCTCCACTACCCCATTCACCTCTCCCCCTCTCTCCCCCCCACTACCCCATCCACCTCTCTCTTCCCCACTACCCCATCCACCTCTCTCTTCCCCACTACCCCATCCACCTCTCTCTCTTCACACACTACCCCATCCCCTCTCTCTCTTCACACACTACCCCATCCCCTCTCTCTCTTCCCCGCTACCCCCATCCTCCTCTCTCTCTTCCCCATTCCCCTTTCTCACTTCCCCACTACCCCATCCTCCTCTCTCTCTCCCCACTACCCCATTCCCCTCTCTCTCTCCTCCACTACCCCATTCACCTCTCCCCCCTCTCTCCCCCCCACTACCCCATCCACCTCTCTCTTCCCCACTACCTCATCCACCTCTCTCTCTTCACACACTACCCCATCCCCTCTCTCTCTTCACACACTACCCCCATCCCCCTCTCTCTCTCTTCCCCACCACCCCATTCCCCTCTCTCCCCCTCTCTCCCCCCCACTACCCCACCCCCCTCTCTCTCTTCCCCACTACCCCATCCACCTCTCTTTCCCCCATTACCCCATCCCACTTCCTCTCTCCCCCTCTACCCCATTCCCCTCTTTCTCTCATCCTCCCTCTTTCACCAACGATGTAATCAGAACAACATCTTTCTTGACAAATCCTGATTCGTTCTGTAACATAATCCGGTATAAATTGCTCGTTCATCCCAGATAAAATTTACAATCCTGAAGGAATTTGTAAGATATTTCCCAATCTCTCACGTAAACATCTTACATCAACAAACATTGTGGAATCATATATCTATACTAATAAAAAGGTGTTTGTGTGTGTGTGTTTGTGTGTGTGTGTGTGTATGTGTGCCCGTCTCCTCCATAACTCCAAAACCATGAAACGTAGCACCCTCAAACTTTGCATACATACTACTCCACCTCCAAGGGATTGCATGAATGAAAACTGTGTGTTTGTGTGTTTTAAAGATAATTTACACTAACAGGCTTATCTTTGGTCAGCCTGCGTTCAGGTCACTTCGCTTGGGGTCTTAATTCCACCATTTGGTCCTCTCAACTTGAGTATGCCCTGCGTCAGAACAGGTCGGTTTCTGCACAATAAAGCTTGCATGAGTGCTTGAGCTGCTTGGCGAGCGCTGTCCAAGCAGCTTCGTAATGGTTGGAACACCCCTGCTCCCTCATCAGATTGAGTCTATTTCATTTAGTTCCTTCATTTAAAGAGTAAAAATATGGGCAACACACCTGGCGCTCACCTGGTCGAATAACCAGTATACTGCACTGACTCAGGGTATTTTAAACCAGTTTCAATGGTTGCTAGATGACAGGGCAGCAGGTAGAATCATACTGACATAATCAATAGACTTCAAACAAACAAAAACATACTTATTTTGGGTCCACTCCCACATACCTCCTTTTGTAATGCAGTGAACAATCATTTGTACATCACGGGTGTTGAAGGATGTGGGTGAAGTTTAATCGAAATAGTGTTTGTCGTTTCAGGGGAAAAACGAAATACCTATTTTTGGGGGAAATCTGGCTCCACGTAGACCCCCTGACCCCTTTTTTATTGTCGTCAACAAACTTTAGTCACAACATAACAAATATCATTTGTGCCAAATTTGGTCAAAATCCCATCAGCGGTTTTGGCGAAGAAGTTGCAAGTGTTTACAGACTGATGGACGACGACGCGCTATCGCATAAGCTCACCTGAACTTTGTTACAGGTAAGCTAAAAAGTACGTATGTCAACCCTCTCTCTTCACTTCAACGAAGCAGCCCATCCCTCTCCCCTCCTCCCACCCAAGTGCCTCGCCTTTGTTGTGCTATAATATTTTCCCCCTTTTTGTGTGATCTGCTTTCATTATACGACGTCACTTCCACATAAGTAGCTACATCTTCATACACTACTCACAATAAGTTAGGGATATTGTGGGGGTGAGAGGGATATTGTGGGAGTGAGTTAACTTTTTTATGGGGGTTGGGGTTATGGTATTGAAATTGTGTGGGAGTGAGAGGGATATTGTGGGAGTGAGTTTATGTTTTTTTATAGGGGTTAGAGTTAGGGTATTGAAATTGTGTGGGAGTGAGAGGGATATTGTGGGAGTGAGTTTATGTTTTTTTTATAGGGGTTCGGGTTAGGGTATTGAAATTGTGTGGGAGTGAGAGGGATATTGTGGGAGTGAGTTTATGTTTTTTTATAGGGGTTAGGGTTAGGGTATTGAAATTGTGTGTGAGTGAGAGGGATATTGTGGGAGTGAGTTTATTTTTTTTATTGGGGTTAGGGTTATGGTATTGAAATTGTGTGGGAGTGAGAGGGATATTGTGGGAGTGAGAGGGATATTGTGGGAGTGAGTTAATTAGCCGCGTCACAGACGCTGCTAATAGAGTGCCCTCTGCTGTTGTTGTTCTTCTTGTTCTTCTTCTTCTTGTTCTTCTTGTTCTTGCAGAGAAGACAAAACCTCAAAGCTCCACCCATTCTGGGAACCATAGCTCCACCCATTTTGGGAGAGGCTTCATATAAACAAATATCCACCATTTTATTAACTCGCATAGCTTTGAGGCCTGTTTTGTAGGCCCGTGGTGTCTTCCTCTCTCACACAGTTTTATTTCAAATCAAATTCGATATATCATTTCATTTTTCACAGTCGCTAACATAGTTTTAGACTCGGTTGAAAAAAAACGGGAAGAAAATCTGATGAAAGTTGCCCTTTATAGAACGAAATGAATTCTCAAAGGCCTGTAACTTCAAGTCCATTGAGATATATATTTTTTACAATCACGGCATGGTCAGTCATACACCGCCCGAAATAACAGACGGGAAAATGCCGAGATATATTAAAAATTCGTCCATTTGATGACAATCGTCACGATGAAATATTTAATTTATACGTCGTCACAATAATGTGGAGAGAGGAGCATAGCTTCGTTCACGTGTCGCTACACACGAGAAATTGCCGAGATATATTTTTTTACAATCACGGCATGGTCAGTCATACACCGCCTGAAATAACAGACGGGAAAATGCCGAGATATATTAAAAATTCGTCCATTTGATGACAATCGTCACGATGAAATATTTAATTTATACGTCGTCACAATAATGTGGAGAGAGGAGCATAGCTTCGTTCACGTGTTGCCACACACGGGAAATTGCCGAGATATATATATTTTTTAATCGCGGCATGGTCAGTCATACACCGCCTGAAATAACAGACGGGAAAATGCCGAGATATATTTAAAATTCGTCGCCACACACGGGAAATTGCCGAGATATATTTTCACTTTGCACAAAAATAACATCAAGTAATCGAATCAATAGGAATGTCCTGTGCCTATAACATCGACGTTATAGGCACAGCTGCATCTAGGCATTGTGTAACATCGACGCGGCTTTTGTTTTAATTAAAACTTTTTGTACTTGTTTTTTTATAGGGGTTAGGGTTATGGTATTGAAATTGTGTGGGAGTGAGAGGGATATTGTGGGAGTGAGTTTATTATTTTTTTTATAGGGGTTAGGGTTATGGTATTGAAATTGTGTGGGAGTGAGAGGGATATTGTGGGAGTGAGTTAATTTTTTTATAGGGGTTAGGCTTAGGGTATTGAAATTTTGTGGGAGTGAGGGATATTGTGGGAGTGAGTTAATTTTTTATAGGGGTTATGGTTAGGGTATTGAAATCAAGAATGCTGTGCTTTTTCACACTCGTTAATAATCATAGAATTAGGACCTACAACTTTTTTCAACATAATTAATACACAAAATCAACCACCCCGAAGAACCTGCCAATATCCCTAACTTATTGTGAGTAATGTATATGTACACCATTGTCTGTCCGCCATTGTTCCTTATTGTTATGTGCTCCTCCCCAAATCCCGGTGTACATCCGAGCCCCGAGAGGAGTCACGGCAGAAAGATGTATTATTCTGTATGTCAAAGATCAATGGTGAAACCACACCAATTGTTACCAACAAATAAGTATTGTATTAAGGTCACACAAGAATAACAGTACAATAACAATATTAATCAATTGTACCTCCAATATATCATTCCTATGATGGTACCATCAGTTTCGTACAATATAACTCACTGTGCTCCAAGTGAGCGAAAATAACATTCCCAATGTCTCTGTCCCAGCTTCAAACCAAAGTCGACCCACGCTCTAGTGATCGTCAGAACGATGTTGTATCGAGACCAGAATCCCGCTCGGTTGACAGTCACACTGCCAAAGATAGGCAAAAGTGTCCTCAAGAGGCGGCTGGGAAATCACACCTTCGGGTATGGACGTTCAACGGCTCCCAATTGGCGAACCGCAAATTCACACTCAAAATCCACATTACACACACACACACACCAGGTTAACGTCTCGATGCGGTGAAATGGTTGAAGCGAGGTGAAAAACATGGAGCGATGCGAAAATCCAGCGCGAGGCAAAATGGCCAACGGTCCGTTCTCGAGACGTAACGGCACTCTAATGATTCTCTTCGGAATCAACCGCAAAACCTGTCACGCAGGTTTATCTGTCACAGCGATAACAACTCTGTCGCAGGAATCCCTTTCCCAGGAAACCCCAAAGTTCGCTAGTGACCCCCGTTCGTCAGCATTTGCTCCAGACCTCCAAGTAGTTCGGCTCCTTCTCCGACCTTACTCGCTCCAGCTCTTCTTCCTCTTCATTCCTCCTCTTCGTCCGGTTCCCGATCCTGTTTCCGGTTTCTTTTAAAACACTAACTTTTTTTACCTTTTGAAAACAGTAATCTCTATTTCACTTAAACGATAACAATACTGGTACATGCAACCAAAAATGTTAACAGTGGATGAGAACCACAACAACGGAAGTGATGAATCCGTAACACTTCCCCGCATCAAGAAAGAAAGTTTGAACATAGTGAAATAAATTCTTTGCATGCAAAAACTCTTTTAACAAACAAAAGTAAAACTCACACCCAAATGATCAATTCACGTGAGCAACAATAATTAATATTCCCCAAAATAAAGCAACAAAACTTACAAACAACCTATAGGAATTTCCAAAGTTAGTTCACTCTGGATAAAGCATCAGCAACGACATTGTCCATGCCCTTTACATGCTCAATTTCCAAGTTGAACTCCTGTAAAGCCAAACTCCATCTCATCAACCTCTGATTTTTATTTTTCATTTTTTGAATGAAGGTTAAGGGGTTGTGATCAGTAAAGACTTTAATAGGAAAGGTAGTAGTTCCTAGATACACCTCATAATGCTGAAGCGCTAGCAGGAGAGCAAGGGTCTCTTTTTCCACGGTGGCATAATTTGCCTGGTGTTTGTTAAACTTTTTGGAATAGTAGCACACCGGGTGATCCACTCCATCCTCATCTTCCTGTAATAGAACTGCCCCAACCCCCACATCACTTGCGTCAATGGCCAATTTGAAAGGTGCTTGAAAATCCGGGGCTGCTAGGACAGGAGAGCTCATTAATATCGCTTTGACGTGGGCAAAGGCAGCCTGACATTTGTCATCCCAAACAAACTTGGTCTCTTTCCTCAGCAAATTCGTTAAAGGGGCTACCACATCAGAAAAATTCCTGCAGAACCGTCGGTACCAACAAGCCATACCCAAGAATCTCATAAGCTCCTTCTTCCCTTTTGGAACTTGGAAGCGATCAATGGCTTCTATCTTGGCTGTCACCGGTTGCACCTGACCCTGACCTACTACATGGCCTAGGAACACCACCTGTGCTTTTACAAACTCGCTCTTAGATAAGTTCATGGTCAACCCTGCCTCGGTCAGTTTCTTGAAAAATGCATGAATTTGTTCAATATGATCTTCCTTGGGTATTGGGTATGGTTTGGATGATGACATCATCCAGATAAGCCTCCACCCCCTCAAGGTCTGCAATAATCCAAATTTGGCCCGTTTTTCAATCCAAAGGGAAGAACCTTGTCCTGATACAACGCATTTGGTGTGACTAAAGCCGAGATTTCCTTGGCTCGATCAATAAGAGGAATCTGCCAATACCCTTTCAGCAAGTCAAACTTAGTTACAAATTTAGCTGGGCCTATTCTATCAATGCAGTCATCAATCCTCGGGATAGGATATGAGTCGGTCTTGGTCACTGCATTAACCCATTTTAAATCCGTACAACAGCGAAAACTGCCATCGGGTTTTGGAACCAACACACATGGTTAGCTCCATTCACTGCTGCTTGGTTCGATGATGTCATTCTCCAACATATACTGAACCTCCTTCCGAAGATACTCCATCTTCACAGGGTTCATCCGATAGGGGTGTTGCTTCACAGGAGTGGCTTCCCCCACCTCAATATCATGATATACCAGGTCAGTACGACCAGGAACATCTGTGAACAAATGTGCAAACTCAAAAATTAGGCTGGATAGTTTACTTGTTGTTCCCTCGTCAGATGACCTAATTTCTCATCTAAATGACTCAACACTTCCGAGTTCGTCAATCTTGGACAAGCCTGGTCATCAAAGTTATCAAACTTTACACCGGCCTCAACCTCTGGATTCTCTTGCACCCCAACTACAGGTGAGACAGGTGAGACAGGTGAGACAGGTGAGACAGGTGAGACAGGAACCATTTTCCCCACAGGCTTCCTCTCATAATGTTTCTTCAGTCGGTTGACATGACACAGCTGCCGCTTTTTCCGTCGGTCGGGAGTTGTCACCACGTAATCTGTTTCATTAACCCTCCTTTCGATTGCATCGGGACCAAAATATCTAGCCTGTAGTGGCTGACCTGGAACAGGAAGCAACACTAACACTCGGTCCTCAGGACTGAAATTTCTTATCTGAGATTTCTTGTCATGTCTCACTTTCATTTTATCCAGTGTCACTTTCAAGTTTCTTCTTGCAACTTCACAAGCCTTTGCCAATCTGTGCCTAACCGTTGACACATACTCCACCACTGTTGACTGTGACTCCTCCTGTAGCCACTGTTCTTTCACCAATTTCAATGGTCCTCGCACTGCGTGTCCAAACACAAGTTCAAAAGGACTGAATCCCAATGACTCCTGAACAGATTCCCTCGTAGCAAACAACAATAAGGGTATTCCTTCATCCCAATCCTTGTCACATTCAAAACAATACGTTCTGATCATATTCTTCAATGCCTGGTGAAACCTTTCCAAGGCCCCTTGGCTTTCGGGATGGAAACTACTTGATCTTACTTGCTCCACTCCCAACAGTTGTAGGGGAGAGTGGGGTAAGATGAGCCATTTTTCAGTAATGGCCTTCTGGACATCAAATATAAAGTGCTGTGCATCAGAGCCATTGTGATTATGATGGTGTAAATACTTGTTTCTCCCCTCATACACGTTACCATTTCATTTTCATGTAATTAATTAGCAGAGGCCTTCAAAAAAAAGTTGTCTAATGGCTCATTTTGCCCCAATGATGGGGCAAGTTGATCATGGGGTCGGGGTAACTTGAGCCAGTGGGTAAGTTGAGCCACAAGAAAAAACAGCATGAAACATTTTGTGTCCCATCAAATTCACCGGCTCAATACAGGACAGAACAGCAATAAAACAAGTTTGAGACAAAGTTTAAGTCCAGATCCACTGGAAAAGCTTATTATTGATAAAACACTGAGAAAACCCATTGAAACTGGGAATGCATGAAGTATTAATGAATACACATTTTTTAAACAATCACGCAAAAGCTGTTGCTTCTAGCTTTAACAATGCAAAACAAGACAAAGTAGTTTCCTGTAAATGTTCACGTTTCTCAGATCAGATTTTTCAGTTCAATAATTGAAACTTGATAAATGGTCCTTTCCCTTGTGTGAAATTTACGCACATGTAAGAAGCACCTCGTGTCTATTACAAAGTAACATGATGTAATTGATCTAATAAAATTTAACAGTTTGAACTGAAATAATTATACATGTATTGTGTTCTGATTATTAGTAAGACACATGAATTATCAGTAAACTTTGGCTGAATGTTCATACATATGTAATCGTCAAGATTTATCAGTCAGATATGCTGATGAACTTGGTTTGTATTTCAAATAATTATGAAGAACAACCACGTGCTGTCTTCCTTTTATAGTCCCAAGGCATTTTTCCATTTACCTGTGATTAATGCGAAAATATTTACATAAATCATTCTTAGGAATAGGATTTAGATCTATACACAAGTATCAGTGTTACAAGAACTACACTTTTCAACTCCAACTTGCGTATAAAGCAGTAACTTTATCTTGCACACATGTTCATGGGGTAAGATGAGCCATGGCTCAACTTGACCCGACCCAATTGATCATCTTACCCCACGGGCGCCACTTTGAATATAAACATGCTCATTTCACGTATTGAATCAATTTACAATTCATACTCTCAGGTAAATAATATACACCATTCATGTTCACATTACTACATAAACAATTAATTAAGCTTCCATTAATTCTATTCTTATCACTCTCAAAACACCATAACTCAAAGTTTGGGAAATTCTGAAAAAAATACTAATTTCATTAAATCTTACTTACCCCTGCTTCATATTCCTCTGCATATGTACTCAGGAAGAAAGACTGTTGCTATGAAAGTATAGATGGCGCTCTCACACCTTAAAATATTTCACTTTCTAAGAAACATGGGGTGGCTCAACTTACCCTGCGGCTCAACTTACACCACTCTCCCCTACCACTTGCTGAAAAAGTGTTGACATGAAATTGGAACCCTGATCAGACTGGATGACCTTAGGTAGGCCAACCAAAGTGAAAAATGTAATCAAGGCCTTCGCAATAACTGGCGCAGTAATTTTTCTAAGAGGCACTACCTCTGGGAACCTTGTGGAAGCGCACATGATGGTAAGCAAATACTGATGTCCAGCGTTAGTTTTAGGTAAAGGGCCGACACAGTCAATAATGACATGGCTGAATGGCTCTTCAAAAGCTGGAATTGGTTTTAAAGGTGCGGATGGGACTTTCTGATTAGGTTTTCCCACCAGCTGGCAAGAATAGCAAGATTTACAGAACTCCGCCACATCACGTTGCAACCCTGGCCAGAAAAAATGTACCAATATTCTGTCACATGTCTTGTTCACTCCAAGGTGCCCGGCCAAATGTGTCTCATGCGCCAAACTCAATATCTCCTTCCGGGATGGCGGTGGCACCAAAATTTGGTAATGAACTTTCCACTCATCGTTTGCTGGCACCTCTGGTGGTCTCCATTTTCTCATTCGTATTTCCCCTTTCATGAAGTAACCAACAGGTATCTTCATCGCCTATTCATCTGTAACGGCTTTATCAATCAAACTCCGGAGCTCCGAATCTCCGTGTTGTTCTTCAACAAGTCTCTTTCGGACCAGCACCGTTGTTTATCTCTTTCAGAATTTTCCTCCAATACCTCTAAGGAACCCAAATCCACATCACCTTCCTTCTCCTTCTCTTCAGAGCGCTTCCTACCCATAGCACGAGTCACTGCACAGGATGGAAAGATACCCGGAATCTCCTGCTCTAACTGTGCGGTGTTGTTTTCCATACTGGGCTTTTCAACCAACATTGGATTACCAGAAACTCGACCACCGGCCAAATCATTCCCGATAATAAAAGAGATTCCCTCTATAGGAAGAGTGGCTTGTAAACCTACGGTGACCGGCCCTGACACCAAATCAGACTTCAAATGGATGACATGAAGTGGAGCTTTAACATAGCCACCAACCCCCTGTAAAAGAACACTAACACCAGTTGCCGTCTTCTCTGACAATGGCAAAATGCCTTCAAGCATCAAAGCTTGAAGTGCTCCTGTGTCCCTCAATACCCTAACAGGTCTCTGGTTCGTTAAGTCTCCATTCAGTGACACAAACCCCTCTGAAATAAAAGGTTTGTAACCCTCTTGGACAAGGTCGTTCTGTGATGCCATAACTTTGGCATGAGAACCTTCACACGGCACTGTCCTCCAAGGACGATTTCTCGCATTTGCCAATGCATTCAGAGTTGTACTAGTCTGACTCCGCTCCTGAATTTTCCTTTTCAGGGCGTAACATTGGGACACCAAATGCCCAGGTTTCTTGCAAAAAGCGCAAGTAACTTGCCCGGAGGAAAAACTCGTGGTCTGCCTCGCGCCCCCCGGAAGATAAGTCTGTCTTGGAACTGAAGTCTTCTGACCCCGAAAAAGTCGCGGTATCAGATTTGTCCCCATAATCCTCTCTAGGCCGCCTCAATGAATATTCGTTCTCCGCACCTGATTTACCATAACTCCCCTGGCTAACTCTCGGCGGGAAATTCGGTTTGTGGAACCCCATCCTGTGTGTCAAGGCATAGTCATCTGCCACTGTTGCTGCCTCATACAACTCTGGTACTTTCTTCTCATCCACATGTACTTTAATGTCCATGTGAACACACTGTTGGAATTCCTCCACCAAGATCAATTGTCGTAACAGGTTGAAGTGTTTTCCCAATCTCCTTCGAGTCACACCACCTATCAAACATGGTTTCCTTCATTCTGGCAAACTCCACATGGGTCTCACTCACTCTCCCTCTTCTTGGCATTCCTGCATTTTTGCCGGTAAGCTTCAGGGACCAATTCATAGGCTTTGAGAATGGCTTTCTTCACTATCTCATAATCTACACAGTGGTCAATCGGTAAAGCCGAAAATATATTTTGAGCTTTCCCACCAGAACACTTTGCACTAACATAGTCAAGGACCCCACAGGCTATTTTAGCATTTGTGCCACTTTCTCAAAATGCAAAAAGACCTTGGCCACATACTTTTCATTGAAGGGTGGAACCAGCCTCACATGCCTGCCAACATCCCAAGTGTTCTGACGAGTTGTCGAACTAGCCAGCATGGATACTACTTCTCTCCGTTCTCCCAGTAATTCCAGCTCCTTGAGTTTAAGTTCCTTCTGATACTCCATGTCACGTTCCTTTAACTCCCTTTCGGTTCTCCTTTCCTCTGCTCTTTCCTATGCTCTTCTTTAGCTCTCCTTTCCTCTGCTCTTCTCTCCTCGAGTTCCTTTTCAGCTCTCCTTTCCTCTGCTCTTTCCTCTGCTCTTCTTTCTTCTTCAGCTCTCCTTTGCTCTGCTCTTCTCTCCTCGAGTTCCTTTTCAGCTCTCCTTTCCTCTGCTCTTTCCTCTGCTCTTCTTTCTTCTTCAGCTCTCCTTTGCTCTGCTCTTCTCTCCTCGAGTTCCTTTTCAGCTCTCCTTTCCTCTGCTCTTTCCTCTGCTCTTCTTTCATCGAGATCTCATTCCTGTTCTGCTCTTTCCTTTGCTCTTCTTTCCTCGGCTTTCCATTCCAACTCTTTTAACCTTTCCTGTCTCTGCAGTTGCATCTCCATTTTCCAGAGCCACAAATATCTTTCCTCTTCGAGTAACCAATCTAAGGCTACCTCTTCCCATGTTCCTTGTTCCACTAGAGACTCCACCACCAATGTCTGAATCTCAGCTTTCTTCATACTAACTCGGACCTCCAAGTTAAAATATTTTGCCCATATCATGAGTTCCTATCTTTTTAACGCCTGGAACAGTGCCTCATTAGGGGACGCCGCAAACTTTTCTGCATCAAACACCACGGTGACTATCAATTAGCACCTGTTAACTTTCACACCAAATTTTTTTGGGAATGTTAGGAAATTCCAAATTTGGGAATTTTGGGAATGTTAGGGAATTCTATCCCGGACGAGCCCCCAATTTATGTTACGTGCTCCTCCCCAAACCCCGGTCACGGTGTACCTCCGAGCCCCGAGAGGAGTCACGGCAGAAAGATGTATTATTCTGTATGTCAAAGATCAATGGTGAAACCACACCAATTGTTACCAACAAACAAATATTGTATTAAAATCACACCAGAATAACAGTACAACAATAATATTAATCAATTGTACAACCAATATATAATTCCTATGATGGTACCATCAGTTTCGTACAATATAACTCACTGTGCTCCAAGTGAGCGAAAATAGCATTCCCAATGTCTCTGTCCCAGCTTCAAACCAAAGTCGATCCACGCTCTAGTGATCGTCAGAACGATGTTGTATCGAGACCAGAATCGCGCTCGGTTGACAGTCACACTGCCAAAGATAGGGAAAAGTGTCCTCAAGAGGCAGCTGGGAAATCACACCTTTGGGTCTGGACGTTCAACACCTCCCACCCCGGGGCAACACTTCCCACCCCGGGTCAATCCCTCCCACCCCGAGGCAACACCTCCCACCCCGGAGCAACCCCTCCCACCCTGGGGCAACACCTCCCTCCCCAGGGCAACACCGCCCACCCCGGGGCAACACCTCCGACCCTGGGGCAACACCTCCCACCCCCACCCCGTAGATCCCCAAAGGAGCAGATTTTTTTTAATGCCGTGAATAAACTCAGGTACATCATGGGGGATGAAGGTTGTGGTGAAGTTTCATCGAAATCGTTTGTGTAGTTTCAGAGGAATTAGCAAATGCCTATTTTGCGGGTTAAACCTGGATCCACTTGACCCCTGGTAAACCCCCTTAGACGGCGAGTTTTTTTAGTGCCTTGAACAAACTTTAGTCACGACACAACAAATATTATTTTTGCCAAATTTGGTCGCAATCCCATTGGAGGTTTCGGAGAAGAAGTTTCAAGTGTTTACAGACGGACAGACGGACAGACGGATGACGCGTCATCGCATAAGCTCACCTGAACTTCGTTCCAGGTGAGATAAATATACGTGTAAAACAATCAACGTCGAGTGCTAAAACCACTTGGTTTCCATGGTGATAGGGTGGCTCGGTTCATGGAGACATCTCCAGAATTGGAAAGCAAATGGAGGATGAAAGTAACAGGAGAAGCACGATGTCTGAGAGGTATCCACACTCGCTCTGAGGTGTCTAACCTGGGTTTGAATCCCGACCGAGCTATAAACTGTCATCCCGGTGTTTCACAGGCGCAGAGTGACTCATCAATGTGTGTGTCGACCTGTTAAACAGTCACACCTGCAGAATTTTCATTTCACCCTCTTGCCCCCTCAACCTCTGTCCCCTCCCCCTCAACCTCTGTCTCCCCCTCAACCTCTGACCTCAACCTCTGACCCACCGCTCAACCTCTGTCCCTTCCTCATCCTCTCTCCTCACTCTCACAGATCTCCTCTCTCGTCTTCTCCCCTCCCGATCCACTCCCCTTCTAGGTTGTTCTTGGTGAAGTAAATAAATAAATAAATGTAAGTTCTTCATCGTGAAATAAACAAATAAATAAAGTTGTTGATCATGAAGTGAATAAACAAATAAAGTTGTTGATTGTAATGTGAATAAACAAATAAAGTTGTTGATCGTAAAGTGAATAAACAAATAAAGTTGTTGATCATGAAGTGAATAAATAAAAACAATTGTTGTAATAAAAGTTTTTTGTGATAAAGAGATAAATGTATTTGTGTTTTTGTCCGTTTGATCAACAATGTCCGTGACCCCGTGTCGTGTCCGCAGATGGACGGAGCCCGAGTCTGGACACAAACTCTGCACATCGACGGATCAAGATCTCCCGGGATCTCAGGACGGCGACTCTAACCAGGACCGAGAATCAGCACCCGGAACATCCTGATCGGTTTGATTATTATCCACAAGTTGTTTCCTGTGATTGTTTCTCCTCAGGTCGTCATTACTGGGAGGTCGATGTGAGGTCGAGTCGTTGTTGTGGAATCGGAATCTGTTTAAACTCCATGGGGAGAAAAAGGGGAGAGAGCGGGTTGGGAGGGAATCCCGAGTCTTGGTGTTTATCTAAACTTAATAACAAATTCTCCGCACATCACAACAATCAATGCACCTCCCTGTCCGTCCCGGGGGATCATGAACGGTTTGGGTTCTTCTTGGATTGCGAGGCGGGAGAGTTGACGTGTTTCGGGGACTCGCGGGTCCTGCACGTGTTCAGGGGGAACTTCATGGTCCCCGTTAGACCCGCGATTTGGGTTTGGGATGATGGTGGTTCCGTTCATTTTGTACATTTAGTGAAATAAACTTTCATCACGAACTGATCCGGTTATTTTGGGTCAAATCAAACAAATCATTTACCTGTTCATGACGATGTGATTACTGATTAATGTTTATATTAAAATAAAGTTTATTTAATTTAATAAGATCGTTGTTTATCTTATTTGATGTGAAATGAACTTTAACCAGAACTCTTCACTATCCTCACGGTACAATACAGATTCTTCTTCTTCAAAAGCCTCATTGAATGGAATGTTTGAGGGCCGAAAGTCCCTCCAGGTAGATGCAACCCTTTGTGTTTACCTGGAATGGAGCACTGGCTTTAATCGTGAATGTGAGAGTGGGTTTGGATCGGATCACAGGGAGAATGTGAATCCCTGGATGGAATTAACAGAACGTTCATCAGGTATCGCGAATCACACCGTTGGAAACATGGCCAGGTGACCTTTTGGGTGTTGCCTTCTCTTTTGGTCCGATGAAGGGTTCACACCGGAAACGTCAGGTTCTCATTGTTTCCCACGGAGGTTTTAATCTCTTAATCTTTGTGGAAATCTCTTCCATCCAATCAAAACACAGAGATAAAATCATACATTTAATAACCGGTAGAGTGACGTCACGAAGTTAATCTAGCGTCATCAGGTCAATGCAAATTCCAGAGGAGGCGTCACATCATGTACTGTGATAAACAATTCATATTCAGCTGGGGGAGGTAAACCGTGATCATACAGGTGCTGCCCTCAGGGCGACATTGCACTCCGGGAGGGGCAGGTTGGGGTTCACCCTCGAATTTCTCCAAATGCCATGATCCATGATCTTTCCTGGGAAAACCACATTTCAAATCTGGCCTCCAAAGCCAGTCGCCGACTGGGCATCCTCCGTCGTGCGAAGTCCTTCCTTGGCACACCTGAGCTCCTCACCACATACAAGGCTTTCATCCGCAGCTCAATGGAATACTGCTCTCCCCTCTGGGCTGGTGCTCCTGCCTCACACCTAGCTCGTCTTCACGCTGTTGAAACCAAAGCGTTCAGAATCATTGGAATCTCCCGCGATGAAGCTAACTCCAAAGGCCTCTCACTCACTCACCACAGGCAGGTTGGTGGTCTTTGCGTCTTCCACCGACTCCTCTCTGGCCTTGCCCCCCCCAGCTCTCTCTGGGCTCTGTCCCGCAAATATTCCTACAGGTCGCACAAGATCTGCCTGCAACCCTCTTATGGTTAAACTGCCAAAATCAAGACTCTCTGCTCACCTTCACTCCTCTTTTCTCCCGCCTCTGGAACAAACTCCCTCACTCTCTTCAATCCCACTCCACCCTCCAGGTCTTTAAAACAGCTGTTCACCACCATCTCTTATCTTCCCCCATCCAAAACCTTAATCTTTTCTACCCCCGCTAATTTCACCCCAAATCCACTTTTTTGAAATACCAACTTCTGTCCTGGAAGTCCTTGGTGTCCTTGTGTTTTATACTTCTCCCACCCCCCCCCCCCCTTCCCACCCCCCCTCCTTCCCACGCCTCCTCCCCCCCACTTCCCACGCCTCCTCCCCCCAAGCCCTCCCCCTCCCACACATCTACCTGCTCTCAAATGTTGTGTTTGTGTGCTTCCCCTTCTCTCCCCATCTTGTCTTCCGCTCCCTCTTTTTATATACAGACTTGGCATTTAATATGGAATTTTTTTTGGGTGGGGGTGAACTTACTTTTCAAGATGACTTAGAACCAAAAGTTCATTGGAATTATGTTGAAATTATTCTAGATTTTGTTAATGTGACGTTTAAAAGAAACAAAAACCACATTTGACATTTCGAAGCAAATAAATTGATCCTTGAAAGTGATGTAAACTGATATCGAATTCAATTCACGGACAGTACTGTGTTAAATTTCTGTACGTTTTCCAGAAGTATTTCTTTATTTTGCACATTAGCCAAAATTTTTTTTAACAGAAACAAAAGGTAAATTACAACTGGGATTATGGACAGTAAAATTACAGTTCAGTACGTCGTGTAACCCCCACGAGCATTCAGGAGAGCACGTACACATTGAGGCATGCTGTTCACGAGATTTGCCAAGGTTTGGACAGGAATCGCTTGCCATGCAGTGACAATAGCCTGCTGCAATTCACGCACAGAGGCAGGCTGCTGATCGAAGTTGTCGATTTGACGCGTTAATTCTGCCCACAAGTTCTCTATCGGATTCATATCCGGGGACATGGCAGTCCACTCCATATGCTCTACACCACGGTCAGCAAAGAAAGTGTTGGATCATGCAAGCACGATGAGGCCATGCATTGTCATCTTGGAAGACAAAGTTTCCTCGAAAGGCTACACGAGCAAATGGAAGCAATGTTTCTTCCAGAATAACCGTGTACTTGAACTGGATCAGGTTTCCATTCAGAACAACCAGGTCAGTTTTGCCCCCTGCATGAAAAGCAGCCCAAACGGTCACCCCACCACCTCCAGCTTGGACTCTTGGCACTATACAATCTTCGTTGTAGGCTTCATGCACTTGTCTGCGCACTTGGACATGGCCATCTTGACGATAGACCAGAAATCAAGACTCATCACTGAAGATCACGTGATTCCAGTGTCCTGGCTGCCATTGACGGTGCTCTCTGGCCCACTGCAATCGGCGCTGGCAGTGTTGTCTTGTCAGGCGTGGCTTTCTCAGGGGACGCCTGGCACGATAGCCTGCTTGAACCAGTCATTGGTTGACTAGCCTTCTGGATGCAGGCACATTTGTCAGTTGCTGCCACTCAGCCCTAAGCCGATTAGCTGACTTGGTACGGCCATTGCGGACTAACCGGTGCAGCTGGCGATCATCCCTCCTTGTGGTTCTGCGGGGACGTCCTGGCCTCGATATTGGAGGAGGGACACCCCTCTGAGCATTTCGTTTCGGGATCTTTGACACCTGACCTTGAGTGATGCCATACTGCTGAGCAATAGCACACTTTTATGCCGGAATTTCGTAAAGCCACCACTCCATGACAAACAGCATTGTCGAGTTGACGGACCATCTCCAGAGGAAGCGGTAATAACTTTTGTGGACGTGCAGCAGTTGTTTTCCACTAATACAGAACGCAACAACCCTCATATACATGATTGTGAAGCCAATCGTCAAATGTACCTGTCCGTACATTTTGTCACACCACCTGTGATATAATCCTGTTATTGACTTCTTGCTGTGACAGACAATCAGTGACATGGTTATTTTAACAAATAAATCACCGAAGCATAAAAGAAACTCACCAGATTGATATTCTGAGTTCAGAAAGGACACCCAAGTCAAGAAAAAAAAAAAATTCCATATTAAATGCCAAGTCTGTATTTTGTTTGTCTGGTTGATTTGTTTGTGAAGTAAATGTTAGCTCTTTCACGAGCCTCGATTCAGTATACAAAAAAAAAAAAAAAATGGGGAAAACTCGATCCAACAACTTTTGGTTGTCGGGACTTCGATTTGCTATACCTGGATATTTAAACAAAGAACAGGTAAACACCTTCATGTTAAACATTCACCAATTCACTTCTCTTATTAATTTTACACGTCTACGCCATTGAATGTTGATAGTACAACCTGTATGACGAATCTTCCCAGGTATTACATTTGTATCGTGAGTACCTGCGATAAAACATGTACGAAACGTGCTTTGTGACATCACAATAGGGAACAATGCGCAGTAGAATTGAAAACTAGGGTGTTTCACAGGTAGGATGATCCATCAATGCGCTGTATGGGGCTCATCATGGTATATCACAGGTAGGATGATCCATCAATGCGTGGTATGGGGCTCATCACGGTGTTTCACAGGTAGGATGTTCCAACAATGCATGGTATGGGGCTCATCATGGTGTATCACAGGTAGGATGATCCATCAATACATGGTATGGGGCTCATCATAGTGTATCACAGGTAGGATGATACATCAATGCACGGTATGGGGCTCATCATGGTGTATCACATGTAGGATGATCCATCAATGCACAGTGGGGGGCTCATGTCGTTGTTTCACAGGTAGGATTATCCATCAATGCGCGGTAGGGGGCTCATCATGGTGTTTCACAGGTAGGATGATCCATCAATGCTCGGTAGGGGGCTCATCATGGTGTTTCACATGTAGGATGATCCATCAATGCATGGTAGGGGGCTCATCCCGGTGTTTCACAGGTAGGATGATCCATCAATGCATGGTAGGGGGCTCATCATGGTGTTTCACAGGTAGGATGATCCACCAATGCACAGTATGGGGGCTCATCACGGTGTTTCACAGGTAGGATGTTCCATCAATGCACGGTATGGGGCTCATCATGGTGTATCACAGGTAGGATGATCCATCAATGCGCGGTAGGGGGCTCATCATGGTGTATCACAGGGAGGATGATCCATCAATGCGTGGTATGGGGCTCATCACGGTGTTTTACAGGTAGGATGATCCATAAATGCATGGAAGGGTGTTCATCATGGTGTTTCACAGGTAGGATGATCCATCAATGCACGGTATGGGGCTCATCATGGTGTTTCACAGGTAGGATGATCCATCAATGCATGGTATGTGGCTCATCATGGTGTTTCACAGGTGGGATTATCCATCAATGCGTGGTAGGGGGCTCATCACGGTGTTTAACAGGTGGGATTATCCATCAATGCGCGGTAGGGGGCTCATCACGGTGTTTCACAGGTGGAATTATCCATCAATGCACGGTATGGGGCTCATCATGGTGTTTCACAGGTAGGATGATCCATCAATGCATGGTAGGTGGCTCATCACGGTGTTTCACAGGTGGGATTATCCATCAATGCATGGTAGGGGGCTCATCACGGTGTTTAACAGGTGGGATTATCCATCAATGCACGGTAGGGGGCTCATCACGGTGTTTCACAGGTGGAATTATCCATCAATGCGCGGTAGGGGGCTCATCACGGTGTTTCACTGGTAGGATGATCCATCAATGCGCGATAGGGGGCTCATCAGGGTGTTTCACAGGTGGGATTATCCATCAATGCGTGGTAGGGGGCTCATCACGGTGTTTCACAGGTGGGATAATCCATCAATGCGCGGTAGGGCGCTCATCACGGTGTTTCACAGGTGGGATTATCCATCAATGGGCGATCGGGGGCTCATCACGGTGTTTCTCAGGAAGGATGATCCATCAATGCGCGGTGTGGGACTCATCCCGGTGTTTCTCAGGTAAGATGATCCATCAATGCGCGGTATGGGGGCATCATGGTGTTTCACAGGTAAGATTTATTTTTATTTTTTTTGTTGAATAGAGTCGAGGCTCGTGAAAGAGCTAACATTTAACAAACAAACAAATCAAACAAACAAGCAAACAAAGGATATAAAAAGGGGAGCGGTCGACAAGATGGGAGAGAAGGGGAGGAAGCACACAAACACAACATTTGAGAGCAGGGACATTGGGAGATGTGTGGGAGGGAGAGGGCCTGGTGGGAGGGAGAGGGCCTGGGGGGAGGCAGGATAGGTATAAAACGCAAGGACACCAAGGACTTCCAGGAAAGACGTCGGCACCTCAAAAAAGTGGATTTGGGGTGAAATTAGTGGGGGTAGAAAAGATCAAGGTTTTGGATTGGGGAAGATAAGAGATGGTGGTGAACAGCCGTTATAAAGACCTGGAGGGAGGTGTGGGATTGAAGAGAGTGAGGGAGTTTGTTCCAGAGGCGGGAGAAAAGAGGAATGAAGGAGTGAAGGTGAGCAGAGAGTCTTGATTTTGGCAGTTTAACCATAAGAGGGTTGCAGGCAGACCTTGTGCGACCTGTAGGAATATTTCGGGGACAGAGCCCAGAGAGAGCTGGGGGAGCAAGGCCGGAGAGGAGTCGGTAGAAGACGGAAAGACCACAAACCTGCCTGCGGTGAGTAAGTGAAAGGCCCTCGGAGATAGCGTCATCGCGGGAGATTCCAATGATTCTGAACGCTTTGGTTTCAACAGCGTGAAGACGAGCTAGGTGTGAGGCAGGAGCACCAGCCCAGAGGGGAGAGCAGTATTCCATTGAGCAGCGGATGAAAGCCTTGTATGTGGTGAGGAGCTCAGGTGTGTCAAGGAAGGACTTCACACGACAGAGGATGCCCAGTCGGCGACTGGCTTTGGAGGCCAGCTTGGAAATGTGGTTTTCCCAGGAAAGATCATGGCAGATAGTGAGACCCAAAAGCTTGAGTGACAGAACTTCTTGGAGAGGATTATTCAGAAAGTAGATGGGAGGGTTGTACAGTCGGTCGTTTCGGAGAGACATCGTAAGAGTGTGAGATTTGTCAGGATTGAAAGACATGTTCGACTTGTTTGCCCAGTCTGTGATTTTGTCCAGGTCTGCAGAGAGTGAGGGGGCTGCAGACTGCCGATCTGAGGGATGAGGAATGGAGCAGCAGAGAGTGCAGTCATCAGCAAAGAGATTGAGAGGATTTTCAAGAGAGTCAGAGAGATCATTGATGAAGACCAGAAAAAGCACAGGGCCCAGAACACTGCCTTGGGGACTCCAGCCTGAACAGGAAGAGGAGATGAGAGGAAACCATTCAGGGCCACACGTTGACTACGACTAGAGAGGAAGTCTGCCAGACATGCGTGGAGATTTCCATGGATACCAAAGGATGAGAGTTTGGTGAGCAGAGCGGGGTGCCAGACCGTATCGAAGGCACGTGATATGTCGAGGGAGACATCTCTAATTTCCTGTTTGGCATTGAGGACCTCCATCCATTGTTGAGACAGCAGAAGCAGCATGTCCAGAGTAGAATGACCTGGTCTGAAACCAAATTGATGATCAGAGATCAAGCCATTGGAGAAGAGGATAGATTTCATATCCGAAGCAATGATGGATTCCATGACTTTGCTGATAATTGGGAGAAGGCTGATTGGTCTGTAGTTGATAGGATCTGTTTTTGCACCTTTTTTGTGCAAAGCGGTGATGTTGGCTGATTTCCAAGCAGATGGCAGTTGACCTTGAGCAAAAGAGAGGGTGAAGAGAACAGAGAGAGGGAGTGAAAGGGCGGAAGAACAGGATTTTAGGACCCGTGGGCTGATGCCGTCAGGTCCAGTTGCAGAATCAGAGTCGAGGGTTGACAGAAACTTTTCCACCTTGTCAGGAGGAAAGGACACGGAGTCCAGCAGCAGCTGCGTACGACTGGGTACGGTGTGTACAGAGAGGGATGGGTTTGGGACACAATATTTAGAGGCAAACACAGAGTTGAGGCATTCAGCTTTTTTCACATGCGGAGTCAGCTGTGTAGCCGTTTGAGGTAAGGGAGGGGATGGAGGGGGAACAAACACCAGAAACAGATTTGACCAGACACCACCAGGATTTGGAAGAGGGAGACAGATAAGAGAGTTCGGTCTTGAGAACGGAGAAATATTGCTTCCTGGCTCTCCTGAGGGTGGACACACTCGTTTCAGGCTTTGTGAAAGGAAATGAGATTTCCCTCCATTGGATTTGCTTTCCAGGAGACGAAGGCAAGTTGTTTCTGGGCAACAGCCTCACCACAAGATTCCGTGTACCATGGACAGGAGGAAGGGTATGACAACTGAAGACGAGATGGGATAAATCTGTGCATGAGAGAGAGCAATTTACTTTGGAAGAATTCCCAGGATGAGTTGATGTCAGAGGCGGTAGAGATGGGAGACCAGTCCAGATAATTGATGGCTGCTTGAAGACCGTGCCAGTTGGCCTGAATGAAATGCCAGACTCGTCGACGCTGAGCAGGCTCCCTGAGAATGGTCAGAGATATGTCCACTTTAACAAGCACATGATCAGATGAGCCGATTGGAGCAGAAGAAGAGCAGCAGACATTTTCAGGGAAGTTAGTCATAACCAAGTCCAGAAGAGAAGATGCTCCGTTGACTGAGATCCGGGTCGGGAAATTGACAGATTGTGTCAGTCCCAGTGAGTCGCAGAAGTCCTTTGCTGAGGAGCCATGGCTGGTGAGAGAGGTACCCACACCCAGCCAACTGGCATGGTGACAATTGAAATCACCACATATGAGGAAGAGAGAGTTGGGATGGGTAGATAGAAGTTGGTCCATATTATCAGACAGTGAGATGTAGATTGAGTCATCACTGTTTGGTGGACGGTACAACACACAAATGAACAAGAGGTGGGAGTGAAGGGGAAGCCGTAGCCAGAGGTATTCCTGGGGGTGAGGTGGAGAGAGTGCAGTGCAGGGTGAGTGAGGAAGAGAGATTTTGATAAAGATAGCAACCCCACCTCCAGCACGAGGCTCAGGTCTATCATACCAGAGGAGGGAGTAACCCGGAAGAGATACTAAGGAATCAGAGACATCATGAAGGAGGAAATTTTCTGTTAAGCAGATCACGTCTGGTTTGTCAGAAGCAACCTGTATGGAGAGATCAGTTAAGTTTGAACGAAGGCCCTGGATGTTTGAGGTCCATACCGTTAATGAAGAGGAAGGGGGAGCATCGGATACAGAACAGGGGGGCGGAGGGGTAGGGTAAGATGTGGAAGAGGTGGAAGAGGTGGAAGAGGTAGGGCGAGCTGTTGAAGGTGTGTCAGAGATTCCAGAATAGCTCGGAGAAAGGGAAGGATGGGGCGGACAAAAGGTTTGATGGTGATTGGGTGAGGCACAATGAGGAGTTATTAGAGGAGGAGGAAGAGTGAGGCAGAAGGTTGGGGGAGATGGAGGTGAGAGTTGGAAGGGGGAAGAAGTGGGGAGGACGCTTTGAGGAGGGGGAGTGAGAGGGGGGAAATTGAGAAGAAATGAGGGTGGGGAGATATGAAGGGGAGGGGTGAGGGGGGAGTTTAGTAGGGAAGGGACAAGGGGAGGGATTTGAAAGGGATGGGATATGGGGGAGATTTGGAGGGGAGGGGTGAGGGGGGAGTCTAGGAGGAGAGGGGCATGGGCGAGTCTTGGAGGGGAGGGGTGTGGGGGGAGTTTAGGAGTGAAGGGGCAAGGGGGGAGATTTGAAAGGGATGGGTGATGGGGAGGATTTGGAGGGGAGGGGCAAGGGGGAAGATTTGAAAGGGATGGGTGATGGGGAAGATTTGGAGGGGAGGGGTGATGGAGAAGATTTGGAGGGGAGGGGTGATGGGGAAGATTTGGAGGGGAGGGGTGATGGGGAAGATTTGGGGGGGAGGGGTTATGGGCAAGATTTGGAGGGGAGGGGTGAGATTGGATTATAGAAAGTGTACGATTAATGGGAAACGAACATTTATTGCAAAATGAGTTTCTTTTGACCGAGTCAAAAATACGTTGAAGGACGCTGGAGGGAGGATGGAGTGCAGGAGAGTTTAGGGAATGTAGAAAAGAGGCACTATAGGAGATGGATATTTTTTTTAGGATGAACAGATTTTGTGAGCAAGTCGAAAGCAACCTTTTGAAGAAGAAGAAAAAGGTGTTATAATATACGACGGAATACAAAACTTGAGGGGAAAGTGTAAACATTTTAAAGTTTAACAGTGAAAACTATCTGGGGAAATGGGGGAGGAACACGTGGTCGAAGAACGAACGAACGAATAAGAACGAATAAACGAATGAGAACAAGGAATAAGAACAGAAAAGGAAATATTTTTTTTGTTTTTTTGTTTTTTTTTTAGTTGAGATTTTAAACAAGGAAGTAGGGTATGGGGTGAAAAGACTGCGAAAAACAGAGAACGAAAGTTATTGAACCACAAATGATGGACTGCTAAGAGAAAAACAAAGCCTAAAGGTTGGACACTGTTCAAGGCCTCAAAAGACACGACACGAATTAACACGATTTTGTATACAGTTATGAAAGATTTGCACCGAAAATCTTCCTCGGGACACACTATACGTACACACACCAGAAAATAAATACAGTTATAACGAAAATACAAATGGGAACAATTACTTAACTTCGATTTTGATGGAGATCGTGGAACAGCTTCGAAAAACCGTGACCGCCCCGAGAAGATCTCCAATCTCCAATCCAATGATCAATCGCACATTGATGATCCATCAATGCGCGGTATGGGGCTCATCCCGGTGTTTCACAGGTAGAATGGTCCAGCAATGCGTGGTTTGGGGCTCATCATGGTGTTTCACAGGTAATATGATCCATCAATGCATGATATGGGGCTCATCCCGGTGTTTCACAGGTAAGATGAGACATCAATGCGCGATATTGGGCTCATCCCGGTGTTTCTCAGGTGAGATGATCCATCAATGCACGGTTTGGGGCTCATCATGGTGTTTCACAGTTGAGATGATCCATCAATGCGCGATATGGGGCTCATCCCGGTGTTTCTCAGGTGAGATGATCCATCAATGCACGGTTTGGGGCTCATCATGGTGTTTCACAGTTGAGATGATCCATCAATGCGCGATATTGGGCTCATCCCGGTGTTTCACAGGTAAGGTGATCCATCAATGCACGGTTTGGGGCTCATCATGGTGTTTCACAGGTGAGATGATCCATCAATGCGTGGTATGGGGCTCATCCCGGTGTTTCACAGTTAAGATGATCCATCAATGCGTGCACTGTCCCTCGCATGAACATTAAACGGTAATCCCCTCGACCCATATTAATTGTTGAACGTTAAATATCCCAAGGTATCCTCGTGAAGAGCAGGTGAGCTATGGCCGGCAACCTGCACAAATTACAGAACAAATCCACCGTCACCTGCACAGGTCATTGGTCATCAACGTCACAGTTCCCTGCACTCAGTCAATGACGCTACCTCGACACCTTGTGCCGCATTCAAAAGAAGAAGAAGCATCCATGATCAAAGACCATGTTTGTTTCTGTTCTGAAGCCTCGTCAGTCCAAACACCATTGAACTTACCGCTAGTTTCACTCACAGTGAAATATACCTGTTGGAATTCTGTACCTATATCTGGTGGTTGATGCTTCTTCATCACCATCGGGTATTGTGGGATACCTGCCACGTGTTTACTGTATCCAGTAGATATCAGGTATGGCAGCATGTTTGTACCTGAATACGGTGCTGTTCCCACCTGCCAGCTCTTTCAGCTTCCACACACCTTTTTAGTACGAGGACCATGTTGATGGACACAAGACACCTTGGTATCTCTTGGTTCTTGTACAAGTTTCCGGCGGCACAAGGACCGACTTTGCTGTCGATCTCTCCAGGTTAGACCACTCACCTTAGTCTGGAAGAGCTGAATTCCTGCCCATGGAGCTCTTCCAGGTGTTTTGGTTCATGGTCCTGACGTAACAGCTTTCAACACCTCATCATCGTTCCCTGAATGTTGGGAGATGTTGTGGGTGGTGCCATACGATGTTGTACCTTCCAGTGTGTTAATGGAAGTCCAGGTTACCAATGGATTTTTGAGTGAATTTTCCACTTTTCAGGTTTGTGGGAATCAAGAGCTCACCTTGTTCCTGGTCCTCCTCACTAGTCCGTGACATGGAAGCGATACATCTCTGGCTATTGATACCTGATGATATTGATAAACGGTTCAATATTTTAACGACTTCTTTACTCCCGATATGTTTTATGGTGTGAAATGCTAGTGGGGATACCTGTTACAGGTGCACAAATACCTTGATCCATATTGAGCACTTTTTCCCGATTTCTCTCATTCGGTTCCACTTTGAAGTCTGACTCATTCATCTCTGGGGTTGCATAATTCACCATCCAGCTCACGTGATTGTGGAGTGACACAGGTACACATTCAGGTGCAGAATCATAGCGATGAATCAACACCGATGGATCATCTTCTGGATTCTTCTTCTTCTTAGTTTCTCAGAGGTGTCCTTCACATCATTCCGGAATGATTTAGCAGAATGGTGGAAGATAACGTTCTTTTCAGGATGAGCACCTGTGGTTGTGGATTCGTCACCACTTTCCTCTGCACTTTTCTTCAGGCAGGTAACCGTTGATACAAGATAACCTGTTGACATATCTGATGAACAATTTATGGAAGATTTACCTTTTTGTGGTTCTATCATGACCTTTGATGCACGGTCTGCATTGTATTCTTCATTCCTTTTTGAGAATGGACCACCTGTATAGAGTGGTATTCATTATACCAGGTACGGACAACCAGCTCCTATATTTGTGGTGAAGTGAACTCAGAAAGATGATTCTGTTCGGATCTTCAGATAAGTTACCATCTTTGTAAAAGGTGAACCACTGCAGATCATCATGTACTGGATCACAGGTGCGTTTCATCTGCAGGTGAGTCTTTGTCATATTTGTACACAAACAGGACTTGTGGTACCTGAAGTCTTTATCAATCATGTTAACACAATTTTCACCATATACCTGGATACGGTGTAACATATCATCATCACCGAGTACCTTTTCTTGCTCCCATATCACATTTTGTCGATCCTTCGTACTCACAGGTCGTCGTTGATGTTCACCTGTGCGATCTCGTTCCTTCACACAAAAGAAGCACTGATTTATATGGTCTATGGATTTAGTAGCAGGTGACCCAAGGTGGATCTACACCTGATGATCCCAGAGTTCGTTGCTGCATTTTTGTCACATGTGTTGGACATGTGATGATTTCACTTTTTCACAATTTCCACATGTGACAAGACATCCAGGTACCTTCTCAACAAATTGTCCATCTTCTTCATTCAATTCCTCCCTCACGAAATGCTACATCATCAGTTCTGTTCTCCACTGCACAGGAGAGTGCTGGGATCCCTTCAACGGTAACTTTTTGTAACGTCTCAGGGGTAACTTCTGAAATATGATGTAACTTCGCTCAAACCTGACTGATCTCTCCATACAGGTTGCTTCTGACAATCCAGACTTGATCTGCTTAACAGAGACTTTCCTCCTTCAAGATGTCTCTGATTCCTTAATATCTCTTCCTGGTTACTCCCTCCTCCGGTATGATAGACCTGAACCTCGTCCTGGTGGTGGGGTGGCTATCTTTATCAAAAACTCTCTTCCTCACTCTCCTTGCACGGCCCTCTCTCCTCCTCACCCCCAGGAGTACCTCTGGTTACGGCTTCCTCTCCGCTCCCACCTTTTGTTCACATGTGTTCTGTACCGTCCTCCAAACAGTGACGACTCCATTCACATTTCACTGTCTGACAACATGGACCAACTTCTATCCACTCATCCCAACTCTCTCTTCCTCATATGTGGTGACTTCAACTGTCATCATGCCAGCTGGTTGGGTGTGGGTTCCTCTCTCACCAGTCATGGCACCTCAGCAAAGGACTTCTGTGACTCACTGGGATTGACACAATCTGTCAATTTCCCGCCCGGATCTCAGCCAATGGAGTATCTTCTCTTCTAGACTTGGATATGACAAACTTCCCTGCCAATGTCTGCTGCTCTTCTTCTGCTCCATTAGGTTCTTCTGATCATGTGCTTGTCAAAGTGGACATCTCTCTGGCCATTCTCAGAGAGCCTCCTCAGCGTCGACGAGTCTGGCACTTCAGTCAGGCCGACTGGGACGGTCTTCAAGCAGCCATCAATCGTCTGGATTGGTCTCCCATCTCCACTGCCTCTGACATCAATTCTTCCTGGGAATTCTTCCAAAGCAAACTGCTCTCTCTCATGCACAGATTTATCCCATCTCATCTTCAGTTGTCTTACCCTTCCTCCCGTCCATGGTACACTGAATCTTGTGGTGAGGCAGTTGCCCTGAAAAAACTTGCCTTTGCCTCTTGGAAGGCTAATCCAACTGAAGGCAATCTCAGTTCCTTCCACCAAGCTCGGAACAAGTGTGTGTCTACCCACAGGAGTGCCAGGAAGCACTATCTCTCCACACTCAAGAATGAACTCTCAAACCTGTCACCTTCCTCCAAATCCTGGTGGCGTCTGGTCAAATCCGTTTCTGGTGTTTGTGTCCCCCTCCATCCCCTCCCTTACCTCAAATGGCCACACAGTTGACATCGCATGTGACAAAGCCGAATGCCTCAACTCTGTGTTTGCCGCAAAATCTTTAGTCCCAAACCCATCCCTCTCTGTTCCCACCTTTCCCAGTCGAAACCAACTGCTCCTGGACTCTGAGTCCTTCTCTCCTGACAAGGTGGAGGAGTTTTTGTCTAACCTCGACTCTGATTCTGCAACTGGACCAGACGGCATCAGCCCACGGGTCCTAAAATCCTGCTCTGCCGCTCTATCTCACCCTCTCTCTGTTCTTTTCACCCTCTCTTTTGCTCAAGGTCATCTGCCAGCATCCTGGAAATCAGCAAACATTACTGCTTTACACAAAAAAGGTGCAAAAACAGATCCTTGCAACTACAGACCAATCAGCCTGCTCCCAATTATCAGCAAAGTCATGGAATCCATCATTGCTTCGGATATGAAATCTTTCCTCTTCTCCAATGGCTTGATCTCTGATCATCAATTTGGTTTCAGACGAGGTCACTCTACTCTGGACATGCTGCTTCTGCTGTCTCAACAATGGATGGAGGTCCTCAATGCCAAACAGGAAATCAGAGCTGTCTCCCTTGACATATCACGTGCCTTTGATACAGTCTGGCACCCAGCTCTGCTCACCAAACTCTCCTCCTATGGTATCCATGGAAATCTCCATGCATGGCTTGCGGACTTCCTCTCTGGTCGTAGTCAACGTGTGGCCCTGAATGGATTTCTCTCATCTCCCCTTCCTGTTCAGGCTGGAGTTCCCCAAGGCAGTGTTCTGGGCCCTGTGATTTTTCTGGTCTTTATCAATGATCTCTCCGACTCTCTGGAAAATCCTCTCTATCTCTTTGCTGATGACTCCACTCTCTGCCGCTCCATTCCTCTTCCCTCAGATCGGCAGTCTGCAGCCTCCTCACTCTCTGAAGACTTGGACAAAATCACAGACTGGTCAAACGAGTGGAACATGTCTTTCAATCCTGACAAATCTCACACTCTTACTATGTCTCTCCGAAAAGATCGACTGGAAAACCCTCCCATCTACTTTCTCAACAATCCTCTACAAGAAGTTCTGTCGCTGAAGATTTTGGGTCTCACTATCTGCCATGATCTTTCTTGGGAAAACCACATTTCCAAGCTGGCCTCCAAAGCCAGTCGCCGACTGGGCATCCTCCGTCGTGCGAAGTCCTTCCTCGGCACACCTGAGCTCCTCACCACATACAAGGCTTTCATCCGCAGCTCAATAGAATACTGTTCTCCCCTATGGGCCGGTGCTCCTGCCTCACACCTAGCTCGGCTTCACGCTGTTGAAACCAAAGCTTTCAGAATTATTGGAATCTCCCGCGATGAAGCTATCTCTAAGGGCCTTTCACTCACTCACCGCAGGCAGGTAGGTGGTCTTTCTGTCTTCTACCGACTCCTCTCCGGCCTTGCTCCCCCAGCTCTCTCTGTGCTCTGTCCCCCAAATATTCCTACAGGTCGCACAAGATCTGCCAGCAACCCTCTGATGGTTAAACTGCCGAAATCTCGGCTCTCTGCTCACCTTCACTCTTTCATTCCTCTTTTCTCCCGTCTCTGGAACAAACTCCCACACTCCCTTCAATCCCACTCCTCCCTCCAGGTCTTTAAAACAGCTGTTCACCACCATCTCTTATCTTCCCCCATCCAAAACCTTGATCTTTTCTACCCCCACTAATTCACCGCAGATCCACCTTGTTTGAAATTCCAACTTCCTTCCTGGAAGTCCTGGCAGTGTCCATATGTTTATAACTCTCCCACCCCCCCCCCCCTTCACATGCCTCCCCCCAAAGCCCTCTCCCTCCCACAGATCTCTCGATGTCTCCATGTCTCTCGGTCCCTGCTCTCAAATGTTTTGTTTGTGTCCTTCCCCCTCTCTCCCCATCTTGTCTACCGCTCCCGATGTTATTTGTTGTATGTGTCTGTTTGTCTTTCTGTGTGATTAATGTTCGCTCTTTCACGAGCCTCGATCTTGTATGCAACAAAAAAAAAAAAAAAAAAAAAAAAAAAAACGTTTCCTCGTTCGTACATCATCCATGATGTCACCTCATCAATCGTTTACCTGAAAATATATTAAATTGACAAACATTAGACATTAATACCAGTGATTCATTAAACTTGTATTAGAATGATAACTTACTGTTCAACAAGATAACAAACTGTTCGACAAGATAACAAACTGTACGCTTAAATAAATTAATATTGTTATGGTTCTATGCCGCCCTTCCTGCCCTTTCCAAGGGGGGATTAATCCCCTTGTTCTTGCTGGGCTTGGCGGAACCGAGACTTGAAACGCCCCTTCCGGGCGAGCGCAAAGTAGGGGTTCGGGACCAAGTCTCGCTCGTACCTAAGTACCTGCGCCGCCGTGGAAACGGGGAATCAAGTCTCGCACTAGCCACGTGTAATTTGAGTATGCCGAAAGGATTGCGTACACGCGGTCCGTGCAGTTTTCTAGATGATGGAACCCGATTCAAGTGGTTCTATTCGTACCACGCTTAGTCAATGAGGAAATCACAGGACGATCGAATAAGGAAAAGGAAGAACACAGGTTTAATTAATATCCCCACACGTATGTACAAGTCAGTAGATGCAGAGACACAGAGCAGCGCTTAACCAGTCTTAGTCTTATTTCCCAGACGCGGGCCCGTCACACTCACACAGGGAATTGCTGGTGGGTTGATGTTCCGCCCAGAGGCGTCGATGTGGTCATCCAGGAACGGCCCTGTCCGGCTCTCACGGTCCTCGTGCGTCCCGCGAAGATGGCGAGCAGCGGCGGTGAAAGGATCCTTACTGCCCATCTCCTGAACAAAAGCAGCCGATGAGGGACAAGGGAAAGTGCGTGTCTCTCAGCGCGGCTGACGGTTACACAGCCGTTATCACTCGCGTGACTTAATGCACTGTATGCGGCTCGGCCTCCAACTCAACTGAGCGTCACTTGATAATAGCGCATATTCCAGTTCTTGCGCACCTTTCTTCACCTGCGTAGCTATCACAGTCCTTGGACGCTCTCAACTCCTGCTCGTCAACGATTCCTTTGGGTTGGTCAGTGTGCGCGAGTTCTCCCTGGGCAGCAGTCCTCTCGGGGCAAGTCCTTTTGCTGCAAGTCCTTTTTCTCATCAGCAAGACCTCTCCCATAACTGGTTACTCATCAAGCTCATCACCCATCTCATAACGTGTTCACTCGTCAAGCGCCTCTCCCATAACTGGTGGGGGCTTTCGCGTGATGGGTTATATAGATATGCCCCCGAACCTGCTCGAACCCTCTCGAACCTTCTTACCACGCCCTGTGATGCAGTGCTGCCGCCCCACGCTGTGAGCCCTGATTGGCGGCTCGAGCTTACCGTCAGCGCCTCTGCCATCCCTCATTCGGTTTCGCCCCGACCCTCCTAGGCCTGCCTCGTGTTAATTCGCCCAAAATGAACCAAAGTCAGCGCAAAGGGGCATGAGGCTAGGGAGGCTGGAAAGTCGGTAGAAGTAGGGCCTATTCTCCTGACTCTACTCAACGCAGAACTAACATAGGAAAAGGACTAAGCTCACAAATACTAAGAGATAAGATAACTATACTAGACTGGTGGAAAAATGTTCAAATTCCACTTCAGGGGGTACGGAATGTTAGGAGCAGGCATCCATGTCAGCTAGTTAATATGACCCATACTGAACATGTTTCAGGTGGATGCCCATTGATTTGGGCCTTTTTAATTTTTTTATACCAAAAACAAAATGGCCGGACAAATAGAAAATGTATAACTTAGAAAATGTCTGATAACTTCAGTTGTACTGAAGCTGTGGTTCTGAAATTTGACATATATCATCGCAGCAATACCAGTAAAGTGTCCAAGAAGTATTAGGCCATTCCATAACGAATTGATAAAGTTATATACAGATCAGTCACAAAAATGTACAAAAAATCTCAAAGCTGAACTCTGTTAATTTTCAAATCACGCGACTTATCTTGACTTTTACTGTGGGTATGTTTGTGTAGTTTGGTATATTTTACTCCAGTGATACCAGTAAGATGTCCTGCAAATATCATGCCAAACTATACATATTTGATAAAGTTATGTGCATATTTATATACAATAGTCAGATTTGACTATTAAGAAAAATATGTTAACCTTTACCAAAAATATGGTTCTGAAATGTTGCATTTGTATCTCATTGATACCTATGAATTGTTCTAAATATATGAATTGTCCTAAATATATTGATGCAAAGATATTATGTTTTAATCACATGTTAAAATCATTTATTATATAATAAATTATTTTAGCATAATGTGATTTTAGCATATGTGTTTAAAACATAATTTCACCAAATCATTAGGCGTTAAACCTCTCACAAACTTGAAACTCATTATGGAAATATTCACGTATTTTCTGTTCGTATCCACCATGTTGGGCGCGGCCGGAAGTGCCTCGTTATCAGGTCAGCTTCACTTCCGGTGTTTCCGCTTCCGTTCAGCGTCAGTGTTGCCTGATGTTCAGACCGATGACCGATGTTTGAGATGAACTTCAGCTTTTCACCAGCTATACAGGTGCAGCATTGATCTTTTTTGGCTTGAACACGGACATCTTTGCGACGGGAAAACGCTGATTGAAAAGTTTGATACCTACAGCCCGCAGTCCGGCTATCGTGAAGTCGGGCTGCACAAATTTCAATTTTTTATAGGATTCGACATTACGGCAGTAATGGGACGGCACGGTCGGGACGCCACGTAAAAATGCCGGCAGAAACTGGCTATCATATTATGAAATTTCTGATGTTTGCAGGATGTGGTGAACTGAGTTGAGCTTCAACATGGAATCCAAGGTAAAATGCCAGAGCCAAAAGCGGCGTTCTGACACAAGTACTGACTGGACCCTCTGCATCTTCTGTCAAAACAGAGACCCAAAGAAACCATCGAGAAACCTCGGAGACGCCGGAATTCAAAGAGTCCGTGAAGCCGCTGCAGAGCGCAAGAAGTACAATGACTCTGAGAACTGGCACACTGTTGAAAGAATTCAAAACATTGACTTTAAGGAAATCACAAAACAGACTGAAGTCCTGAATCACAAAGACTGCTATTCGACGTTTACAAGTTCGTTCAAAATAACTCGACTCAGGAAAAAATATGAAAGCACTCTTGCCACCTCAAGCAGTGCACCTGAGACAAGTTCACCACCGAGACCATCTCTGCGCAGTAAACTGTCCATTATGGACACTGATTTGTGCTTTTTCTGCCAAGAGAAAAGTTGCAAACAAACGTATTTGGTCGCTACCTTTGATGTTTCTGACAAAATTCTCCAAGGAGCTCAAACAGACCCTGTGTTGCGGTGTCGCCTGGCAGGAGTAAGTGATCTCGTGGCTGCTGATGCCAGGTATCATCTTAAGTGTTATGTACAGTTCAATAGAAAAGCATCGAAATCTAGTACAAGCACAACTCAAACGTCCAGAGATATCTGCTTTGAGAAAGTCGCATCTGAAGTATCGACTGGACTGGCCCGAGGTGAAATCTATACGCTTCTAGACGTTTGGGAAAGGTACAGGTCTTTGTTCAGCGAATTCGGCATTGACGCTGGACCATACCGGGACAATAAATCCCGCCTCAAAGAGAAACTACACCGACTTCTTCCAGGACAGATCAACTTTGTACCTCAACTCGATCCACATCAACCACAATTGTTGTTTTCCACACTGTCATCTAAGATCGCTGTTCAGACACAGAAAAGGCGTTCGGATGAAATGGAGACAAAGAGAAATATGGATGATCTTAGGCCAACCCAGTTCTCGCGCTCAGAGACAGAAGAGTTGTTGACCTTGCATCACTGCGCGTTACGCATTAGAGGTGACATCAGTTCTCGTCCAGGCCTAAATAATTGCACGTCAGTTAGTAAGGAGAGTGCCGAAAAGATTGTACCGGAGAGCTTGTTTCTATTCCTCAGTATTTTGCTGTCTGGGGAAGTGGACGGACAGGCTGACGATAAATTTGTGAAGCGAACTGCTTTGAGCATAAGTCAAGACCTAGTCTACGCAGTGTCGAAGCACAAAACGCTCACACCAAAACACGTTGGACTTGGCCTAGCAATTCATCAGGCAACACGTTCAAAATCGTTGATTGAACTCATCCATCACGCAGGACACTGTCCCAGCTATGACCAGATACGTAGACTGGACACAACTCTTGGAGTTCAAAATCTGCAACACTTCGCAGATTGCAACAATACTCCTGTCCCTTCAAATATATCATCCAACAAGTTTTGCCAATACGCTGCTGATAACATCGACATTATCGAAGAAACGTTAGATGGTATGGGGACGTTTCATGCGACGCAGATGGTAGTTTACCAGAGAGGGACCCCTCAACATCAGCAACAGGAAGTACTTCCTCTTGGAAAGTCAAGGTCCTTGAAGGTCCCTCCCGAACTTCATCGTTTGGAGAAAGTCACTCGCCAATCTTCTCGAGAAGATCCTAAATTCACAGCCACCTTGAATGAGACGATGTTTACCCCAGATGATCAGGTGTCTGACGAAGCTTCTGCCCGAGATATGGCCTGGATACTCTCTCGCATCTATGGCTCTAACAGTGACGATGTGCCAGCGTGGACCGGGTTCAACCAAGTTACAACACAAGACAAACACGAGCTCTGCACAATCGGGTATTTGCCGCTCCTCAACGCCCCGGCCCACGAGAACGACATGCTGTGGACAGTTATGATGCGATGCCTGAGGATTTCCAACATTATAAATCCTGGCCAGTCCACAGTCATTACTCTGGACCAGCAGCTGTACTGCAAGGCCAAGGAAATACAGTGGGCAAACAGTAATGAATGCAAAACGATATTCTTGCGACTTGGGGGGTTCCACATTATCAAGAATTTCATGTGTGTGATTGGAAATCATTTTGCAGACTCTGGTCTTACGGAGGTGTGGGCGGAGAGTTCCGTTTTTGGAGAGAATACAGCTCAAAATAACATGCAGGCCAAATCGTACAACCGGGCTATTCGTGCACACAAGCTAACATTTGAAGCTGTTTGGAAAACACTCTGGCCGACATTCATTGTATGGGCTAAAGATCACCAAGTAGAAGAAGTTGAGCTCCAAACATTATCAGTCCACGTCGTAGAAGCTTTGGAAGCACACAATGAGCGAGATGTGACCAGCAACAAAGTCAAAGCACTGAAAGACGCAGTTCAGCACTCCAGAATAACAAGACTGTTGGACGACTTCCAAGAGACACAACCACCCACTACCAGATTTTGGGTGACGTACATCAAAATGATCTCCATCTTGTTGCTGTTCCTGCGTGCAGAGAGAACTGGAAATTGGAACCTACATAAATCGTCCTTTGCTGCAATGTTACCCTGGTTTGCTCAGTATGACCACGCAAACTACACTCGCTGGGGGGCAGTTTATCTTGCTGACATTATGATCCTTGAAACAAGCCACCCCGATGTTCACCAGGAGTTCATGAATGGAAATTTTGTGGTCAAGACAACCAATAACACATTCAATCAGCTATCGATGGATCAAGCCTTAGAGCACGTCAACAAAGTCGGCAAAGTTGCCGGTGGTCTTGTAGGAATAACGAGATCAGAAGGAGCAAGAGATCAATGGTGCCTCACATTCAACGAACGGAGCAGAATAGTAGACGACACAAGCGCCATGTTGGACATGCATGCTACAGATGAAGACTACAACCCTTCTTATGTAAAAGAAGCCGGACCCTCAAGACTAAAGCGGGACAAGGAAGATGTTCAGAAGATTGTCGACCAACTGAAGAAATTCGGCATTTTTCAACACCAAAATCTAGCTGTCGTTAGCCTGGCCACTCGAGATGTAGCTTCTCCTCAAATAACGGAATGTCTTCTGACAGCACATGCACAAGGGCAAGACAAATTGAAAGAATTTGTGGGCTTACGTCTCATCACGAAAAAAGTGGGATTCCATGACAAGCTCAGACAGTCGAAAAGCCTGATGCTGAAAAGCATGTATCAGGTCCAGAACAAAAATTCGACTCTGAAACAAAAACTCGTCAAAGCAGACCGTAACCTCTTTCAACGCTTGCTTGTTTCAAAAGAAGCTGGACGTGAGGTGGACCTGAAGGAAATCCTCAGCCATGAACTTTCGCCGGTTCCTCTATCACTTGCAGACACATCCGGAGCAATGCGATCCACAAACAAAGCAGCTCTCGGAAATATCCTTCAGACAAGAACAACTGTAGAGAAAGAGCCGCCGACAGCAAATCTGAAAACGTGTGTAATCATCGATGACCAGGCACTTGTTCAAGCAATCGGCAAACCTGCAAATGCCCACAATTTTGGACAACTCGCAGACCGGTTCGTAGCCTCTGTCTTCAGTCACTTCAGTGACACTTGCTCCAGAGTTGACGTTGTGTTTGATAGGTATGAAGCACATACCATCAAGAACACCACTCGGATTTTACGGACCGGGAAAACCCTGCCAATACGTCGCAAAGTGGACAACAGGGATGTGCCATTACCCGTCAACTGGAGGCAATTTATTGACCTCCCAGAAAACAAGCAAGACCTGGAACACTTTTTGAGCATGGAGCTCATTCGTCAAGCAAGGTCGACTCAACCGAATCGTGAAGTCGTGACATCTGGCGGATTCCATGACCGAACGGCGGTTGAGTCATCCCGTGGAACGGACGTCAACTCCCTCAAATCAAACCACGATGAAGCTGATACCAGAATATTGTTACACGCCAAGTCTGTGACAGATCTTGGGTTTGAGCGTCTGATCATTTGTTCCAGGGACACAGACGTCCTTGTTCTCCTCGTTCACTTTGCCAGTGACTTATCTGGAGAGCTTTGGTTGCAAACGGGAACAGCGAAGCAACGGAGCTTTGTTGCTGTGCACGCTGTAGACCTTGATCCAGCTCCCCGCCACAATCTTCCAGCATTCCATGCCAGCATTTCATGACGGGCTGCGACACAGTCAGTCAATTTTGTGGCATTGGCAAAACAATAGCATGGAAAACGTTCATCAAGAACTGTCCCTTATTGGACGGGCTCGGACGCGGCACACTTACTGAAAGAACACTGACAGATGTAGAGAGCTTCATCTGCAGACTGTATTCAAACAATGATAACAACACAAACATCAATGACGTGCGTTTCAAAATGTTCCTCAAAGGTCACAAAGAACCAGAGAAGTTGCCACCAACCCGATCTTCTCTGAAGCTGCATATCAAGCGAGCACACCATCAGTGTACAATTTGGCTCTCTTCACTGATCGCACAACCAGATATATCTTCCCCGGTGGGAAATGGATGGAACAAGGACGGTACAACTGGAAATATACTTCCTCATTTGATGAGTGATAAACCATTTCCAGAGGTTTACCTCAAGCTTACACAATGCCAGTGTAAGAATTGCGAATCTCACAGATGCAGTTGTCGTCTTAAGGAGCTAAGATGTACCGCTGGTTGTGGTTGCGCTGACGGAACGTGTCGGAATCCTTTGAACAGTGCCCAAGATGACTCGGACTACACCACCGAAGACTGATGTTAATATTATCCCAACACAGTTTTTTTTTGAAATCAAACGAACTTCATCAAAGTATGTCCGTACATTTGTACAAGCTCAATATAATGCATCAAGATGTAATTTTCTTAGATTTTCAGAGCATTTTTTCATGTTTGTCTCTCCATAGGGAAAGAAATAGATAAATTATCACTTAGATCGTTTGAGGAAGATGTGTGTATTATTATAATATGTCCAAATACAGCAAATTTCATTGTTATCCTGTATAAATACAAAGTTGTGTAATTTTATTACAATCCGGAGTTTTCGGAGTTTTCGATAATGGCGGCCACTTTGTTTTGGCTGTATAATATTTAAAAAGGCCAAATTTGATGGGCATCCACTTGAAATATGTTCACTATGAACCACTTTAACAGTCTGACATGGATGCCAGCTCCTAACATTCCGTACTCCCTAAAGTGATTTCTAGGCCCCTTTTCAGATTTTGCCTCTAGTCTATACTATTGCAAGGCTACATATTGCTTGTGTGACTAACTGAGAGGGGGCAATTTTAACCTTTATTATACCAGCTGTTACCAAAACTCAAAACCGCAACACTGCCCCTTCTCCCTCGTCAGACTCGTCCCCGAGTCGAACCTACAAAAATTGGAACGACCGGTTTTGAGAAAGATCTGGGACTAACTTTTACTTCTACATGTGACATATAGGTGTGGTTCCCCCTAACGTTTACTCCAACCCGTGTAGGCGACAGTTTTAAAACATTAAATACTACTGTGTTCAAAAAGTATCCGACCTATATTTTTCGTGCGTAAAAAAAAAGAAGCTATGGAGGCGTTAATTGGTGCACGTATGTAGGCGATCCTAATGCGTACGCGTGAATTTTTTCCCACCTGCAGAAGCTGTCATTCGACGGCAGACCGCCGATGAGTGAGGACATGTATGCGAGCGCCGTCGGATTTTCGTTTTTGACAAAATGACGGAAAAACTTGAACAACGCTACTGCATCAAATTTTGTGTAAAGCTTGGCGATTCCCAAGTGGAAACGATCCGCAAGATTCAACACCGTTCATTCCATTATGAAGGAGGATTTGGGCTTCAGGAGAATCTCAGCGAAGTTCGTACCAAAGCTGCTAACGATTGAGCAGAAGCAACTCCGTTTGGAGATCGCACAGGACATGTTGGAGACTGTGAACAGCGATCCCAGCTTCCTCAACACAGTGATCACTGGCGATGAGTCCTGGGTTTATGGGTACGACCCAGAAACCAAGTTGCAGTCATCACAATGGAAGCATCCAACATCCCCGAGGCCAAAAAACACAAAATTTGATGCAGTAGCGTGTTCAAGTTTTTCTCACCTACTGCGTTGAGTAGCTAACTAACAGAATCACGTCCACAATTAACCGAATCCAGAATTGTTCTCAAACTAAACATAGAGCCGGTGGGCAGCATTTTTATATGCAAGCACAAAACCTAACCATATTTACAGTTCTATGACCCAGAACCTGTCCTTTTTGGAAAGAGGATTGGAGGGGAAGAGAAAGCACAGCATTTACACAGAAACACACTCATAAAGTCCATGACACTTGCTGCTTGCTTCTTGCATCTTGCTTCTTGCATCTTGCTTCTTGCTTTCTGCATCTTCTGTGTGCATAAACCTTACAATTATTCTTGTCCCTAGCACACCAATAATAAAAATGTACAACAAATGTGTCTATTGTATGTCTTTGCCAAGCAGGGCCAATCTTAGGTGGTCCGACTGCGTGACATTAATGCCACTCAAAACAAGTGGTCCGAAGATGCAAGGTGATGCTGCAGCAAGGTGCTACACAGCAGAGGTGTAAAGCCACAAGACTTGTGGTCCATAAGCGTATAAAGTGTGCAGCAAAGTGTTTGTGGCAGCAAAGTGCAGCAGGGATGCTGCACATGTCCACCTCCAAAATTGGTCCTGGGGTGGGGGGGGGGGGGGGGGGGGGGGAGACAAAGCACAACAGCAAAGTGGAAAGGGCGCAAAGGTACACAGCAAACACCAAGTGATGCAACGCAAGGGGCGCGGAGGAACGAGCAGAGCAGACACGTCCCTAACCGTCCGTACCCACCAACGTCGGCTTACACTCCAGTACCCTAGCCCTTCCTTATATGTACAAATTCGTCACTACGTTCTGTCTCCCATATCCCCCTCTAGTTCCAAATTCGTCCTCCATTCCCTCCCAAGAAGGAAGGGATGGAACAAACACACAATGTCACTCTACGTCGTGATGCGTCTTTACCTACTCAAATGTTCACAGGGCCTTGGTGTGGAGCTTCGTCTCCCTTGGTGATTGGCTGTGGATGGTGCGAAGAGATTTCTCATATCCTAACTACTTTAGTAACATTAACTCATTTAAACTACCCGGGGTCGTGCCGTCAATCGGCCATCTTTAAACAATGTGGTTCTAAAAACCGAATTCCAATTGAGCACTCTGCAGTGCCCTACAAATTTGGGTCTCACTCCCCAATTTTTCTCTCTGTGCCCTTGCAAAATTTCAGGGCTGGGTCGTGTGGCTCCACTAGCAGGTCCAAATACCTGCGCACCTCCACCACCGAAGTCGCCACCCGAGCTTACCTGCTCCTGCGACTAACTAAACTGGGGAAGGCCCCTCCTGGCTCTTCACCCCCTGAAGCCCTCCTTTGCATTGGGCTACCCGGGTCCTTCCCTTGGATCCTCGGGCCCCACTCACAACTACCCTAACTGGCTCCCAGAGCCTACCTGCGACCTCACCTAACCGACAGACTACCAGCGGCGGAGTGCCCCAATAACCACACAGACCAATTAAGCCACACGCCCAGCCATTTCACAGACTCATGCACCCACCAAAGAACTACTTGGCCACTACCTGCACCACAGGTGTCAATATCCAAACAATTTACCTAAGCCCACTACCTGACTTTACACTACCCACCCCGGGCATTCATGAATGGGTCCATCTCCCCCCATTCACTCCCTCGCACCATGCATTGCACACCTTTTATTCCACACCAAGCATTCCACACCATTTATTCTCACACACCATTTATTTCGCACACCATTTTTCTCGCACACCAAATATCTGGCACACCGTTTGTGCTCACACACCATTTTCCTCGCATACCTTGTGTGCTCACACACTTTCCGTCTTGCACACCATGCAAGTCAATTCACACTACTTTCCACACACACACAGCATCATCTATCTAGCTGCTTTTCCCCTAAAACTCGTGCTTCCCCGTCATCCCGTTACACGAAGCACTCCCTTCATCATTATCATCCTTCTAAGCTACCTACGTCCCCACTATAGGTACAATGTCACTACTTAAATCTCAGGTCCTCTACAGTCTGCTAAATCCCTATCAATTATCCTAGCCCTCCCTTGGCTAGCTTTCACTGCCATCCCCCTAATCTAATGCTCGTGGGACCTGATTGAGGAATGGTAAAGCTACCATTCCTCCACGTAGGGTACCATTCCCCAACACTACTTTCATCTGTCCACTATACTCGAGCCTTTTCCTGTGGAAATACATTGCCATTACGGCTCGCCCTCGGCGGGCCGAGCGATCCATTCAGGTGGTTGGTCGCCTGTATGGGGTGTCCGTCTGGCATTTTTGATCCAGGGGAGGAGGCATGGATGGTCCAAGGTGCAGGGGCCCATCTCTGCGCGGGGCCTCACAGTCCCATGCACGATGACCCAACCGCCCACGGTCGGAGCACCGCACTCGCCAGGGTGTGCGGCTCCGAACTCTCCTACCTCCCTTTGAACCTTGCCGATTGCCTTTGCCGTCACGGCACGGCACCAACCATACAGTGTGGGGGCCGGCACGAATCGTGCTCGCCAGTCCTCGTGGGACCGACGCAGCACGGATTCCCTCTGGTCCCTGCAGCACACAACTCACTGAGGGCTCATGTACGCTACCTGTCCCACTACGCGCTAACCCCCTGGTCGGTGTCGATGCTTGAGCCGTGTTCTCCCCACTCGTGACCCACTCAGCACTCGCACACCCAGGCGTCCTAACGCCTTCCATACACCCCGCTACTGCACACTCTCCTTCCACGTCCGCCGGTGTGCATTCTCCCTCGCAAACCGTACTCGCACCTGCACACCTAGGCGCACTCACACCCCTCACACACTGTAACACCCATGGGTGTGCACTCTCCTGTTGCACACCCAATCCTCACACACCCTCGCGCACACCTTGGCACACTCTTCCGTTACACACTCTCTCGTTACGTACTCCGTAACACCCCTGGGTGTGCACTCCTGCACACACTCTACAACACGCTCTCCCCGCACACAGTCTGGAACACCCATGGGTGTGCACTCTCCTGTTGCACACCCAATCTTCGCACACTTCTCTCGCACACTGTCTGGTGTGCCTTCTCCCTCACACTCTGTACTCCCTGGTGCACACCACCAAAGTGCACTCGCACCTTCCACAAACTCTGGTGTGCATTCTTCCTCGCACTCTGAAACACTCTCCTGTTACCGCACACTCTGGCACACACTTTTCTCGCACACACTCGTGCTCCGGTGCACACTTCTCTCTCACACGCGCGCCAGTCACCCTCATACAGTGCACAATGGACCTTCCATGACCGACCGGGTTTCATCTCTGCCCCAAGCACGCCAAAAACCCATTCACGCCATGCACATTATGTCTCACCTTGGGGACCTTCTTTTCCGCCAGCAGCACCAGCAAACTTTTATTGGGGTTAGCAAGCACGACATCACGATGTAAACACAAACTTTGAGTACATTCCATTACTTCCCTCGATTTAATTTCTGATTCTGCCGTCTCTTCGGCCCCAATTGTTTCCTCTTCAATTTGAATTATTTCCTCAACGACCGCCGGTGCGCATAAAATTTTTCTGTCCAATTCGGCGGCCGTCGGCTTTTCTACACCCTGTGTCGATTGCTCTATAACCCCAGTCAACTTAGCTGTGCTCTGCCCAAACTCGCTCCACACGCGTTCCCCACACCGTGTCACCTCGTCGTGTCCCAATGCGACCTCCTCGCTCAACCTGAGCCCAATTTCCTCCCCCAATTTTTCCATATCACACCTGGATTCCTCCCTCATTTTAAAAATGTTTTTTTCTGACTCTGCTATCCGGGTATCCATTTTTTTCTCTTGGATGTCCATTTTCCCATATATTTTTTTCATGCCATC
The DNA here is from genome assembly GCF_964187855.1 of Myxine glutinosa. NCBI lineage: Eukaryota > Metazoa > Chordata > Myxini > Myxiniformes > Myxinidae > Myxine > Myxine glutinosa. The sequence continues at coordinate 446,363,445 of NC_136261.1, read as the reverse complement.
CTTCACTTCCTCGAAGCTCGCTGCAAGTTGAATCATAAAAAGACCCCAGTTCTCTGGCACCACGGGCTCCGCTGCCGCCGCCACGTGCGAGGCGCCGCCATTTTCTACCGCTGCTGACGGCCCTTCATCAATTTCCTCTTCTTCTACCAACCCTTCCTGTAGGTCCTGGGTCATAAATTCTTCCTGATCGTCTACCTCATCTTCTACCCCCACTGGCATTCGATCGCCTTGACTAGCCATGGTACGAGTTTAAAATTTGATCTTAATAACTAAATTTCGGTCGCTCGTAATTTGGAGCCAATTCATCCAAAAAAAATTGGTTAGGGTTCCAAATCCCACTCCTGACACCAAATGTTACGGTTCTACGCCGCCCTTCCTACCCTTTCCAAGGGGGGATTAATCCCCTTGTTCTTGCTGGGCTTGGCGGAACCGAGACTTGAAACGCCCCTTCCGGGCCAGCGCAAAGTAGGGTTTCGGGACCAAGTCTCGCTCGTACCTAAGTACATGCACCACCGCGGAAATGGGGAATCAAGCCTCGTACGAGCCACGTGTAATTTGAGTATGCCAAACGGATTGTGTACACATGGTCCGTGCAGTTTTCTAGATGTTGGAACCCGATTCAAGCGGTTCTATTCGTACCACGCTTGGTCAATGAGGAAATCACAGGACGATCGAATAAGGAAAAGGAAGAACACAGGTTTAATGAATATCCCCACACGTATGTACAAGTCGGTAGACGCAGAGACACAGAGCAGCCCTTAACCAGTCTTAGTCTTATTGCCCAGATGCGGGCCCGTCACACTCACACAGGGAATTGCAGATGGGTTGATGTTCCGCCCAGACGCGTCAATGTGGTCGTCCAGGAACAGCCCCGTCCGGCTCTCCACGGTCCTCGTGCGTCCCGCAAAGATGGCGAGCAGCGGCGGTGAAAGGATGCTTACCGCACGTCTCCCGAACAAAAGCAGCCAATGAGGGATAAGGGAAAGTGCGCGTCTCTCGGCGCGGCTGACGATTACACAGCCGTTATCACTTGCGTGACTGAATGCACTGTATGCGGCTTGGCATCCAACTCAACTGAGCGTCACTTTATAATAGCGCGTATTCCGATTCATGCACGTCTTTCTTCACCCGCGTATCTCTCAGTCCTTGGACGCTTTCAACTCCTGCTCATCAACGATTCATTCGGGTTAGTCAGTGCGCATGAGTTCTCCCTGGGCAGCAGTCCTCTCAGGGGCAAGTCCTTTTGCTGTAAGTCCTTTTTCTCATCAGCGAGACCTCTCCCATAACTGGTTACTCATCAAGCTCATCACCCATCTCATAACGTGTTCACTTGTCAAGCGCCTCTCCCATAACTGGTGGGGGCTTTTGCGTGATGGGTTATATAGATATGCCCCCGAACCTGCTCGAACCCTCTCGAACCTTCTTACCACGCCCTGTGATGCAGTGCTGCCGCCCCACGCTGTGAGCCCTGATTGGCGGCTCGAGCTTACCGTCAGCGCCTCTGCCATCCCTCATTCGGTTTCGCCCCGACCCTCCTAGGCCTGCCTCGTGTTAATTCGCCCAAAATGAACCAAAGTCAGCGCAAAGGGGCATGAGGCTAGGGAGGCTGGAAAGTCGGTAGAAGTAGGGCCTATTCTCCTGACTCTACTCAACGCAGAACTAACATAGGAAAAGGACTAAGCTCACAAATACTAAGAGATAAGATAACTATACTATACTATTGCAAGGCTACATATTGCTTGTGTGACTAACTGAGAGGGGGCAATTTTAACCTTTATTATACCAGCTGTTACCAAAACTCAAAACCGCAACACTGCCCCTTCTCCCTCGTCAGACTCGTCCCCGAGTCGAACCTACAAAAATTGGAACGACCGGTTTTGAGAAAGATCTGGGACTAACTTTTACTTCTACATGTGACATATAGGTGTGGTTCCCCCTAACGTTTACTCCAACCCGTGTAGGCGACAGTTTTAAAACATTAAATACTACTGTGTTCAAAAAGTATCCGACCTATATTTTTCGTGCGTAAAAAAAAAGAAGCTATGGAGGCGTTAATTGGTGCACGTATGTAGGCGATCCTAATGCGTACGCGTGAATTTTTTCCCACCTGCAGAAGCTGTCATTCGACGGCAGACCGCCGATGAGTGAGGACATGTATGCGAGCGCCGTCGGATTTTCGTTTTTGACAAAATGACGGAAAAACTTGAACAACGCTACTGCATCAAATTTTGTGTAAAGCTTGGCGATTCCCAAGTGGAAACGATCCGCAAGATTCAACACCGTTCATTCCATTATGAAGGAGGATTTGGGCTTCAGGAGAATCTCAGCGAAGTTCGTACCAAAGCTGCTAACGATTGAGCAGAAGCAACTCCGTTTGGAGATCGCACAGGACATGTTGGAGACTGTGAACAGCGATCCCAGCTTCCTCAACACAGTGATCACTGGCGATGAGTCCTGGGTTTATGGGTACGACCCAGAAACCAAGTTGCAGTCATCACAATGGAAGCATCCAACATCCCCGAGGCCAAAAAACACAAAATTTGATGCAGTAGCGTGTTCAAGTTTTTCTCACCTACTGCGTTGAGTAGCTAACTAACAGAATCACGTCCACAATTAACCGAATCCAGAATTGTTCTCAAACTAAACATAGAGCCGGTGGGCAGCATTTTTATATGCAAGCACAAAACCTAACCATATTTACAGTTCTATGACCCAGAACCTGTCCTTTTTGGAAAGAGGATTGGAGGGGAAGAGAAAGCACAGCATTTACACAGAAACACACTCATAAAGTCCATGACACTTGCTGCTTGCTTCTTGCATCTTGCTTCTTGCATCTTGCTTCTTGCTTTCTGCATCTTCTGTGTGCATAAACCTTACAATTATTCTTGTCCCTAGCACACCAATAATAAAAATGTACAACAAATGTGTCTATTGTATGTCTTTGCCAAGCAGGGCCAATCTTAGGTGGTCCGACTGCGTGACATTAATGCCACTCAAAACAAGTGGTCCGAAGATGCAAGGTGATGCTGCAGCAAGGTGCTACACAGCAGAGGTGTAAAGCCACAAGACTTGTGGTCCATAAGCGTATAAAGTGTGCAGCAAAGTGTTTGTGGCAGCAAAGTGCAGCAGGGATGCTGCACATGTCCACCTCCAAAATTGGTCCTGGGGTGGGGGGGGGGGGGGGGGGAGACAAAGCACAACAGCAAAGTGGAAAGGGCGCAAAGGTACACAGCAAACACCAAGTGATGCAACGCAAGGGGCGCGGAGGAACGAGCAGAGCAGACACGTCCCTAACCGTCCGTACCCACCAACGTCGGCTTACACTCCAGTACCCTAGCCCTTCCTTATATGTACAAATTCGTCACTACGTTCTGTCTCCCATATCCCCCTCTAGTTCCAAATTCGTCCTCCATTCCCTCCCAAGAAGGAAGGGATGGAACAAACACACAATGTCACTCTACGTCGTGATGCGTCTTTACCTACTCAAATGTTCACAGGGCCTTGGTGTGGAGCTTCGTCTCCCTTGGTGATTGGCTGTGGATGGTGCGAAGAGATTTCTCATATCCTAACTACTTTAGTAACATTAACTCATTTAAACTACCCGGGGTCGTGCCGTCAATCGGCCATCTTTAAACAATGTGGTTCTAAAAACCGAATTCCAATTGAGCACTCTGCAGTGCCCTACAAATTTGGGTCTCACTCCCCAATTTTTCTCTCTGTGCCCTTGCAAAATTTCAGGGCTGGGTCGTGTGGCTCCACTAGCAGGTCCAAATACCTGCGCACCTCCACCACCGAAGTCGCCACCCGAGCTTACCTGCTCCTGCGACTAACTAAACTGGGGAAGGCCCCTCCTGGCTCTTCACCCCCTGAAGCCCTCCTTTGCATTGGGCTACCCGGGTCCTTCCCTTGGATCCTCGGGCCCCACTCACAACTACCCTAACTGGCTCCCAGAGCCTACCTGCGACCTCACCTAACCGACAGACTACCAGCGGCGGAGTGCCCCAATAACCACACAGACCAATTAAGCCACACGCCCAGCCATTTCACAGACTCATGCACCCACCAAAGAACTACTTGGCCACTACCTGCACCACAGGTGTCAATATCCAAACAATTTACCTAAGCCCACTACCTGACTTTACACTACCCACCCCGGGCATTCATGAATGGGTCCATCTCCCCCCATTCACTCCCTCGCACCATGCATTGCACACCTTTTATTCCACACCAAGCATTCCACACCATTTATTCTCACACACCATTTATTTCGCACACCATTTTTCTCGCACACCAAATATCTGGCACACCGTTTGTGCTCACACACCATTTTCCTCGCATACCTTGTGTGCTCACACACTTTCCGTCTTGCACACCATGCAAGTCAATTCACACTACTTTCCACACACACACAGCATCATCTATCTAGCTGCTTTTCCCCTAAAACTCGTGCTTCCCCGTCATCCCGTTACACGAAGCACTCCCTTCATCATTATCATCCTTCTAAGCTACCTACGTCCCCACTATAGGTACAATGTCACTACTTAAATCTCAGGTCCTCTACAGTCTGCTAAATCCCTATCAATTATCCTAGCCCTCCCTTGGCTAGCTTTCACTGCCATCCCCCTAATCTAATGCTCGTGGGACCTGATTGAGGAATGGTAAAGCTACCATTCCTCCACGTAGGGTACCATTCCCCAACACTACTTTCATCTGTCCACTATACTCGAGCCTTTTCCTGTGGAAATACATTGCCATTACGGCTCGCCCTCGGCGGGCCGAGCGATCCATTCAGGTGGTTGGTCGCCTGTATGGGGTGTCCGTCTGGCATTTTTGATCCAGGGGAGGAGGCATGGATGGTCCAAGGTGCAGGGGCCCATCTCTGCGCGGGGCCTCACAGTCCCATGCACGATGACCCAACCGCCCACGGTCGGAGCACCGCACTCGCCAGGGTGTGCGGCTCCGAACTCTCCTACCTCCCTTTGAACCTTGCCGATTGCCTTTGCCGTCACGGCACGGCACCAACCATACAGTGTGGGGGCCGGCACGAATCGTGCTCGCCAGTCCTCGTGGGACCGACGCAGCACGGATTCCCTCTGGTCCCTGCAGCACACAACTCACTGAGGGCTCATGTACGCTACCTGTCCCACTACGCGCTAACCCCCTGGTCGGTGTCGATGCTTGAGCCGTGTTCTCCCCACTCGTGACCCACTCAGCACTCGCACACCCAGGCGTCCTAACGCCTTCCATACACCCCGCTACTGCACACTCTCCTTCCACGTCCGCCGGTGTGCATTCTCCCTCGCAAACCGTACTCGCACCTGCACACCTAGGCGCACTCACACCCCTCACACACTGTAACACCCATGGGTGTGCACTCTCCTGTTGCACACCCAATCCTCACACACCCTCGCGCACACCTTGGCACACTCTTCCGTTACACACTCTCTCGTTACGTACTCCGTAACACCCCTGGGTGTGCACTCCTGCACACACTCTACAACACGCTCTCCCCGCACACAGTCTGGAACACCCATGGGTGTGCACTCTCCTGTTGCACACCCAATCTTCGCACACTTCTCTCGCACACTGTCTGGTGTGCCTTCTCCCTCACACTCTGTACTCCCTGGTGCACACCACCAAAGTGCACTCGCACCTTCCACAAACTCTGGTGTGCATTCTTCCTCGCACTCTGAAACACTCTCCTGTTACCGCACACTCTGGCACACACTTTTCTCGCACACACTCGTGCTCCGGTGCACACTTCTCTCTCACACGCGCGCCAGTCACCCTCATACAGTGCACAATGGACCTTCCATGACCGACCGGGTTTCATCTCTGCCCCAAGCACGCCAAAAACCCATTCACGCCATGCACATTATGTCTCACCTTGGGGACCTTCTTTTCCGCCAGCAGCACCAGCAAACTTTTATTGGGGTTAGCAAGCACGACATCACGATGTAAACACAAACTTTGAGTACATTCCATTACTTCCCTCGATTTAATTTCTGATTCTGCCGTCTCTTCGGCCCCAATTGTTTCCTCTTCAATTTGAATTATTTCCTCAACGACCGCCGGTGCGCATAAAATTTTTCTGTCCAATTCGGCGGCCGTCGGCTTTTCTACACCCTGTGTCGATTGCTCTATAACCCCAGTCAACTTAGCTGTGCTCTGCCCAAACTCGCTCCACACGCGTTCCCCACACCGTGTCACCTCGTCGTGTCCCAATGCGACCTCCTCGCTCAACCTGAGCCCAATTTCCTCCCCCAATTTTTCCATATCACACCTGGATTCCTCCCTCATTTTAAAAATGTTTTTTTCTGACTCTGCTATCCGGGTATCCATTTTTTTCTCTTGGATGTCCATTTTCCCATATATTTTTTTCATGCCATCCTTCACTTCCTCGAAGCTCGCTGCAAGTTGAATCATAAAAAGACCCCAGTTCTCTGGCACCACGGGCTCCGCTGCCGCCGCCACGTGCGAGGCGCCGCCATTTTCTACCGCTGCTGACGGCCCTTCATCAATTTCCTCTTCTTCTACCAACCCTTCCTGTAGGTCCTGGGTCATAAATTCTTCCTGATCGTCTACCTCATCTTCTACCCCCACTGGCATTCGATCGCCTTGACTAGCCATGGTACGAGTTTAAAATTTGATCTTAATAACTAAATTTCGGTCGCTCGTAATTTGGAGCCAATTCATCCAAAAAAAATTGGTTAGGGTTCCAAATCCCACTCCTGACACCAAATGTTACGGTTCTACGCCGCCCTTCCTACCCTTTCCAAGGGGGGATTAATCCCCTTGTTCTTGCTGGGCTTGGCGGAACCGAGACTTGAAACGCCCCTTCCGGGCCAGCGCAAAGTAGGGTTTCGGGACCAAGTCTCGCTCGTACCTAAGTACATGCACCACCGCGGAAATGGGGAATCAAGCCTCGTACGAGCCACGTGTAATTTGAGTATGCCAAACGGATTGTGTACACATGGTCCGTGCAGTTTTCTAGATGTTGGAACCCGATTCAAGCGGTTCTATTCGTACCACGCTTGGTCAATGAGGAAATCACAGGACGATCGAATAAGGAAAAGGAAGAACACAGGTTTAATGAATATCCCCACACGTATGTACAAGTCGGTAGACGCAGAGACACAGAGCAGCCCTTAACCAGTCTTAGTCTTATTGCCCAGATGCGGGCCCGTCACACTCACACAGGGAATTGCAGATGGGTTGATGTTCCGCCCAGACGCGTCAATGTGGTCGTCCAGGAACAGCCCCGTCCGGCTCTCCACGGTCCTCGTGCGTCCCGCAAAGATGGCGAGCAGCGGCGGTGAAAGGATGCTTACCGCACGTCTCCCGAACAAAAGCAGCCAATGAGGGATAAGGGAAAGTGCGCGTCTCTCGGCGCGGCTGACGATTACACAGCCGTTATCACTTGCGTGACTGAATGCACTGTATGCGGCTTGGCATCCAACTCAACTGAGCGTCACTTTATAATAGCGCGTATTCCGATTCATGCACGTCTTTCTTCACCCGCGTATCTCTCAGTCCTTGGACGCTTTCAACTCCTGCTCATCAACGATTCATTCGGGTTAGTCAGTGCGCATGAGTTCTCCCTGGGCAGCAGTCCTCTCAGGGGCAAGTCCTTTTGCTGTAAGTCCTTTTTCTCATCAGCGAGACCTCTCCCATAACTGGTTACTCATCAAGCTCATCACCCATCTCATAACGTGTTCACTTGTCAAGCGCCTCTCCCATAACTGGTGGGGGCTTTTGCGTGATGGGTTATATAGATATGCCCCCGAACCTGCTCGAACCCTCTCAAACCTTTTTACCACGCCCTGTGACACAGTGCTGCCGCCCCACGCTGTGAGCCCTGATTGGCGGCTCGTGCTTACCGTCAGCGCCTCTGCCATCCCTCATTCGGCTCCGCCCCGACCCTCCCAGGCCTGCCTCATGTTAATTCGCCCAAAATGAACCAAAGTCAGCGCAAAGGGGCATGAGGCTAGGGAGGCTGGAAAGTCGGTAGAAGTAGGGCCTATTCTCCTGACTCTACTCAATGCAGAACTAACATAGGAAAAGGACTAAGCTCACAAATACCAAGAGATAACTATACTATCACGAGGCTACATGTTGCTTGTGTGACTAACTATGAGGGGGGCAATTTTAACCTTTATTATACAAGCTGTTACCAAAACTCAAAACCGCAACAATATAATAAATTAAACAAAACTGGCCGCTTCACAGCAAACTTACCGGAGGAGAATTCTCTGTTCACATCAGGATGTACACCTGGTGGTAGTTTCATGTCACCTGTGCAAACGGATTGCATAAAAAAGATTATTGTGATGACGTCACAATCGAGCGATAAAATAATGATTCAACAATGGGCATGGTGAGTCACAAAGTTAAAAGTCGCGTCATCACACGTGGACGGAATCCTGAGAAGGTGTCGCATTATGTCCTGTGATGAACAGATCATACTTACCCGTTACCTGGCGGGAGACAAAACCGTGAACAAACAGGTGGTGCCCTCAGGGCGACAGCTACCCATGACACCCCAGGTGGGTTACCTGCTCTTCGTGAAGGAGACCATGGGATCTTTAATGTTCACCAACTAATGCTAGCAAACAGGACATCCGGCTTTATGTCCATCCGAGGGAAGAAGATGAACACATTGATGAATCACCTGCCTGCGAAACACCTGGACGGAAGATTATACCTGGGTCGGGATTCGAACCCAGCCATCCAGGGTTGAAGCTGAAAGACATTTTGAACGAGTTTGTTTATTAAACGGGATACTCAGAGATAACGGGTTTAAAATAATCGTTATCATCACATAAAAGGGTTTAAACCCCAGCGGAATGTTCCCTCAATTGGTTAATATTTCACCAGAAAATAAACTCAAGGTGAAAAACAAGTTGAAAATCTACCTGATGTTATTAAAATAACCACGTGACCTGCTGCAAAACTCGAATGAGCGGGAGATCACACGCTCGTTTTACGATATACAGGTTTCATTATAACACATGTTTCATGTCTGTGACGTGTGTACTTGCATCAAGTGTACTGGCACTGCAGGGCCGGATTTAGACATGTGGAGGCCCCTGGGCAGCCTTCAGTAGTGGAGGCCCACCCTACCTTAGAATACTAAAAATGTAACAAGACATAGTTACAGTCATCCATAAAGTATATTTTTCAAGTACAAATAATCTGAATAAGAATGTACAATGTACATCTATAAACATCATGATCAATCTATATAAGAATCTAGTTCCTATGTTTCAAGCATAAAGAATTTGAATAAGCAAGCAGGCACACCTTTAAACATCATGATCAAACTATAAGAATCTATGAAGTTCCTATGTTTCAAGTATAAAGAATCTGAATAGTGAATAAGCAAGCAGGTTAATCATGATCAATCATAAGAATCTAGTAAAGTATCTAATACCTATATTTACAGACCAGGCACTTTACGAGACTTGACCCTTGCAAAGTCTTGGTTCAATTTGTCGAAGTCAATTTCTCTGAGAATGTCACATTCAATACTCATCAAGGCCAGGTGACTGATGTTTGTGGACTGTTTGATGATGCTGTGGGGTGTGTTGCGCAATGCAGCTCACTGGTGGCACTTGGAGGTCACCTGATCAACTACTCTATCCAAGTCGAGAGTGCAGAAATAGCAGTGAATGACTGAACTAATTTGATAACGACTAGGGTGATCCAACTGAATGTGTAGTGCTGTTCGTAGGCCATTGTGTACCTGATGTGTGACAATGATGCGCTCATGTGCTGGGGACAGGGAGTCATTACGACGAACTACACCTAGGCCATCTTTGGACACTGAAGCAACCTGGAGGTATCGTTTGACATCCTTGATGTTGGTCGCTGTCTTTGATGGGCGGGTGCCCTGAACGAGGTGGACAGGAGTCTGCCTTAAGCCTGGGCACTCCACCTGCACTGCCAACCAAGCGGCTCGGTTGGTGAAGGGCAGTTTGGCACGACTGGAAATAATGTCCTGAGCTGATATATGCAGGACTACGGCTTCCTCCTCGCTTCTAATGAAGGCACAAATCTGACAGATGGTATCAGTGCAGGTCGGGGCATTGCGGCTAGCAAAATCAGATGGAATGTTTGTGGATCCTGCAAGGTGCCAAACAGATGCCCGATACCTTCTGACAGTGGACAGGAATGCGGGTATACGAGGGCTCGCAGAGAACTCACCATGACAAAGCTTCTCGTACACTTGCACGCACGGCTTGCTATCGGTGAGGATGGAAGCGTAATGCTTAGACTGGATAATAAACTAGGGACTGACGTGTTTTACCCATGTGGTAATGGAAAGAGCCTCCACCTCACAAGGCAACCAGGTAGGTTGGCGTCCACATAATTTTGCGCTAAAGAAACCCACGAGGTGAGGTCTTCCACTGCGTCTTACGTACAAAGTCGATCCAATACTATGTTGCTTTACTGAACCGTCTGTTACAATCCACAGATGATCCTTCGGACGAGGAAGAACAACAGTATGGGTCGAAGTAAGAGTGGCTCGGGCTCTACGGAAGGCATCATGCAACTCTTCAGTCCACACAACTCTGTCCAGTGTTTGGCATCCGGCCACATCGTCATCCAAGGGGGAGAGCAGTGTTGAGCAGCCAGGGATAACACGAGCCTGAACCTCATATGCCCCAATAAAGGATCTCATTCCTCTGACCTTCTCAGGAACCGAGTATGTGGAGAGAATAGCCATGCGATGTGGGCTGGCCTGGATAGCACCATTAGACCAGATCCAGTCCAAGATGGTAGTGCCCTTCGGGCATATAACAGTCTTTGGAGCAGCTTGGCGGAATCCACATTTACACAGGGCATGCAAAACCATTCATCAGTTTTGGAGGAACTCATCCAATGTGCTACCGCCACAATAGAGGTCGTCGCAAGCTTGGCGACGGTTCCCTTCTGCAAGGGATCATCAAGGATGAGGCCTGTGGGTTCTTCAAGAGCCGTTTCTGATTTAGGCATTCCCGTTGCGGATCTGGTATACATGTGTATCAAGATTCAATACTTTATTACCACATCAACTTGACAGTTGTTAGGAATTTGAGGTAGTGTACCCTTAAAGACAAAAAACATACATTAATGTGGCATGGTAAACCTTCAAACATTCAGTGGTCCTTGTGTACATTAAAAGTGCAACAACAAAAAAAATACATGAATAAGGCATGGTAAACATCCAAACATGCAGTGGTCACAGTATGCATTATAAGGTGCGTATAAGAGCATTTAAAATGGCCTATAGCTAAAGAGCCAAGTGCATTATAAGCTCTTGAGTAGTTAATAGTTCTAGGAGTGGTACTGTGCATTCAGAATGCGGATGGCAGTAGCATAGGTACCGTTCCTGAACCTAGAGGTTCTGACCTTGAGGGCTCTGAGTCTTTTCCCTGAGGGTCGGAGTTCGAACAGGGGGTTGGCTGGATGAGAAGCGTCCTCAAGGATATTCAGGCCAACCCTCTGCATTCGGGACTCATGGATGTAGGAGAGAGAGGGCAGGTCAGTTCCAATGATTTTGGACGCGGTACGTATTACTTTGTCCAGCTACTTTTTTTCCTGGGCTGTGATACTGCTGAACCAAACAGTTATTGAGAAGGTAAGTGTGGATTCAACGACAGCACGATAAAACTGGAGTATGCCCTCCCTTGATACTCTGAACTTCCTGAGTTGCCTCAGAAAGAATAGTCTCTGGTGGGCCCTTTTTATGATAGAGATGGTGTTATCCTCCCACTTCAGAGAGGAGGAGATGGTGGTGCTGAGAAACAAAATGTTGCACACCAGCTCCACCACCTGGCCGTTGTTGACCAGAGGTGAAAGCTCCATCTTGTCCCTCCTGAAGTCCACAACCATCTCTTTGGTTTTCGTGATGGACAGCGGTAGATTGTTGTTGTGACACCAGTTTACCATGAGGGAGATTTCGGCGTGGTAGGCTGATTCATTACCAGCGGAGATGAGGCCCACAACTGTCATGTCATCTGCGAACTTGAACATTCTGACAGAGTCCTGAATGGAGATGCAGTCATTTGTATATGTTGGAACCCATCTGGGGATCGGTCCCATCGGCCGATGGGTCTGACCCGTTTGCGGATCCGCAGATGGGTCGCCCATCGGCCGATGGGACCGATCCACAGATGGGTTCCAACATATGTTGTTCTCCATCATGTTGTTCATCTCCATCAAAGTGATGAATGTTCATCGACAAACAAATGGCAGCGATTGTGGCATATTCACCATTGCCTTTGTTAAAACCCTGTTGAAAGGTCAGGATCCTTGCCACCAAAACTACATTTACCCTCGCCATCACCTTCATCAGCACCTGCTACTCTCTACCCTGCCACCATTCCCCTCTGCCATTATCAGAAGAACACCTAATGTTTTGTATGAATGTTGAGTATGTTATGTAAAGCTTTACTAAAACTGCCATGTATCTGTTAATTACAAAATGTATTGACAAAATGTATAAATAGATGGGTAAAAATAGATAATAAAACATTTAAAAATCATCTCTGTTAAATTCCTACCACATGTAATTCCAATGACTGTGTACCTGATTGAAGAGCACCATTCTGTCAACACATTCCTTCAAGGTGAACAACACATCCGCAGATGGCGCAGACCCATCGGCCGATGGGTCTGCATTGTCATTTCTCGTGCATCCACAGATGGGTCGCCCATCGGCCGATGGGCGACCCATCTGCGGATCCGCAAACGGGTCAGACCCATCGGCCGATGGGACCGATCCACAGATGGGTTCCAACATATACATAGAGTACAGGAGAGGAGACAGCACACATCCTTGAGGTGCTCCTGTGCTAATACTTAGGGGTTTAGAGTATCTGTTATTGATTTTACCCACCTAAGTTCTATTCTGTAAGAAGTCAAGGACCCAAACTTTCGGACGATAGTGTTACGGGATATCACAGGGCAGTAGTTTGCAATTTGACCAAGCACAAGTTCCAGAATGGTAGTTTTCTGCTGGGCAGTTCGACGCTGCTCAGCGGGGATATTGCCATCATCAACGAGTGCACGAAAGGGGAACACACCGCTCTTCTTCTCCCAGGTGACACCCTCAGTGAGGAAGGGAGCAAAGTTGGGATCGACAGATAAAATATAAAGAAAATTATCTCCAATTTTCAAAAGAAATCACCGTTTCAGGTGTGCTGATTGACCATTAAATAATGTCGATGTTCGTCAGTGTATGACTACGTTTAACCCATAACGCACTGTAAACTGAATGGCATTGAGGTTCAGACCCTTTGGGATACTGGTTCCCAGGTAAGCAAAGCAAGCAGAGACTGGCTACAAGATAACTTGCCAGACACAGTTGTAAGACCAGTGGAAGAAATCCTACAGGATGGATTGTGATTAAAGGCTGAAAATGGAAGCCCCATTCCATTTGAAGGATGTTTTGAAGCAGGGTTTAATGTGCAAGTAAAGTGATAACATACAGACTTGGCATTTAATATGGAATATTTTTTTTGTGGGGGTGAACTTACTTTTCAAGATGTCTTAGAACCAAAAGTTCATTGGAATTATGTTGAAATTATTCTAGATTTTGTTAATGTGACCTTTAAAAAAACAAAAACCACATTTGACATTTCGAAGCAAATAAATTGATCCTTGAAAGTGATGTAAACTGATATCGAACTCAATTCACGGACAGTACTGTGTTAAACTTTTGTACGTTTTCCAGAAGTATCTCTTTATTTTGCACATGAGCCAAATTTTGCACATGAGTCCATAATCCCAGTCATAAATTATGACTGGGATTATGGACAGTAAAATTACAGTTCAGTACTTCGTGTAACCCCCACGAGCATTCAGGAGAGCACGTACACGTCGAGGCATGCTGTTCACGAGATTTGCCAAGGTTTGGACAGGAATTGCTTGCCATGCAGTGACAATAGTCTGCTGCAATTCACGCACAGATGTAGGCTTCTGGTCCCAAGTTGTCGATTTGACGCGTTAATTCTGCCCACAAGTTCTCTATCGGATTCATATCCGGGGACATGGCAGGCCACTCCATATGCTCTACACCATGGTCAGCAAGAAAGTGTTGGATCATGCGAGCACGATGAGGCCGTGCATTGTCATCGTGGAAGACAAAGTTTCCTTGAAAGGCTGCACGAGCAAATGGAAGCAATGTTTCTTCCAGAATGACCCTGTACTTGAACTGGTTCAGGTTTCCATTCAGAACAACCAGGTAAGTTTTGCCCCCTGCATGAAAAGCAGCCCAAACGGTCACCCCACCACCTCCAGCTTGGACTCTTGGCACTATACAATCTTCGTTGTGGGCTTCATGCACTTGTCTGCGCACTCGGACATGGCCATTTTGACGATAGACCAGAAATCTAGACTCGCCACTGAAGGTCACGTGATTCCAGTGTCCTGGCGCCATTGACAGTGCTCTCTGGCCCACTGCAATTGGCGCTGGCTGTGTTGTCTGGTCAGGTGTGGCTTTCTCAGGGGCCACCTGGCACGATAGCCTGCTTGAACCAGTCGTTGGTTGACTAGCCTTCTGGATACAGGCACATTTGTCAGTTGCTGCCACTCAGCCCTAAGCCGATTAGCTGAGTTGGTACGGCCATTGCAGACTAACCAGTGCAGCTGGCGATCATCTCTCCTTGTGGTTCTGCGTGGACGTCCTGGCCTCGGTATTGGAGTAGGGACACCCCTCTGAGCATTTTGTTTCAGGATCTTTGACACCTGACCTTGAATGATGCCATACTGCCAAGCAATAGCACGCTGTTTCATGCCAGAATTTCGTAAAGCCACCACTCCATGACACACAGCATTGTCAAGTTGACGGACCATGTCCAGAGGAAGCGGCAATAACTTTTGTAGACGTGCAGCCGTTGTTTTCCACTAATACAGAACGCAACAACCCTTATATACCCGATTGTGAAGCCAATCGTCAAATGTACCTGTCCTTACATTTTGTCACGCCACCTGTGATATAATCCTTTTATTGACTTCTTGCTGCGAAAGACAATCAGTGACATGCTTCTTTCAACAAAGACATCACCGAAGGGTAAAATAAACTCACCAGATTGATATACTGAGTTCAGAAAGTAAACCCAAGTCAAGAAAAAAAAATTCCATATTAAAGGCCAAGTCTGTATATTGGGCCTTATTATATAATATATCCTGAAGTTATGTTTTACTGAAATGAAATCTTTGAAATATTATTTTAACTATGAGAAAAACACTTTTTCCTGGAAATTTCCCGAATTAATTTCAAAAGTGGGCGGGGCGCATCTGTCACGTCATGAAAAGACAATAGGCTTATCGAGGCCAACAACTATGGCATCAGCGAGTGCAGAAATACTGGTGGAATTTGAGGATGTGAGTGGGAGTGAGAGCGAGTTTGTGCTGGAATTTTCGGAGGATGAGGGAAGTTCTTGCGATGGATTTGTCAGAGAAGAGATTGAGGAATTTAATGTAGATTTTGCTGGGATTAAACCCTATATGTTCGAGCCGGAGCGCGACGCTCATCAGGCTAATGGCGGACCGCGAAACACAAATGTCGAGGAAGAAGCATCCAGAATGGGAAACAGTGATTGGTGAGTTCTTAACTAAATATAAATGTACATACTTTCATGAATGACAAGTATTTTAAGTATCGCCGCTTATGGACATAACATAATGTGTTGATGAGTGTCATGTTTTGTTGCAGGTGTACATGTGGTAACTGCCAAGCAATGGCCACAGTCAGGGAATCGACGTGTTGTCACGAGATTGGACAGACAGCACGTCGAATTCAGGGAATACACACACACAAACACACATACACATACACATACACACACATATACACACACACACATATACACCCACACACATATACACCCACACCCACACACACACACACACACACACACACACACACACACACACACACACACACACACACACACACACCAACACACATATACACATACACACACACATATACACACACATATGCACCCACACACATATACACACACACACACACACACACACACACACACACACACACACACACACACACACACACACACACACACACACACACACACACACACACACACACACACACCACACACACACATACACCCAAAAATAATCAGGTAAACATCACACGGCAAAACAACGCGATAGCTTTGTGATGGTGATAAATCATCTGTTCGCAGGCGAAGTCTTTTCGTGACGTCACATTCCGGAAAATGCCGAAAGGCTTCTGGTTTATTGCATATGAAGATATGTGTTGAAAATGGCAAAAATATGCTAATTATGTTAACTATAATCACTAAATATTGTGTATTGCCAAATAAATGTTAAAAATGAACATAATTCTCCCTAATAAGGCCCAATATACATTGTCACTTTACTTGCACTTTAAGCTTAACAAGTACAAAAAGTTTTAATTAAAACAAAAGCCGCGTCGATGTTACACAATGCCTAGATGCAGCTGTGCCTATAACGTCGATGTTATAGGCACAGGACATTCCTATTGATTCGATTACTTCATGTTATTTTTGTGCAAAGTGAAAATATATCTCGGCATTTTCCCGTGTGTGGCGACGAATTTTTAATATATCTCGGCATTTTCCCGTCTGTTATTTCAGGCGGTGTATGACTGACCATGCCGCGATTTAAAAATATATTTATCTCGGCAATTTCCCGTGTGTGGCGACACATGAACGAAGCTATGCTCCTCTCTCCACATTATTGTGACGACGTATAAATTAAATATTTCATCGTGACGATTGTCATCAAATGGACGAATTTTTAATATATCTCGGCATTTTCCCATCTGTTATTTCAGGCGGTGTATGACTGACCATGCCGCGATTTAAAAATATATATATATCTCGGCAATTTCCCGTGTGTGGCGATACGTGAACGAAGCTATGCTCCTCTCTCCACATTATTGTGACAACGTATAAATTAAATATTTCATCGTGATGATTGTCATCAAATGGACGAATTTTTAATATATCTCGGCATTTTCCCATCTGTTATTTCAGGCGGTGTATGACTGACCATGCCGCGATTTAAAAAAAACAAAAATCTCGGCAATTTCCCGTATGTGGCGACACGTGAACGAAGCTATGCTCCTCTCTCCACATTATTGTGACGACGTATAAATTAAATATTTCATCGTGACGATTGTCATCAAATGGACGAATTTTTAATATATCTCGGCATTTTCCCGTCTGTTATTTCGGGCGGTGTATGACTGACCATGCCGCGATTTAAAAAAAAAAAATCTCAATGGACTTGAAGTTACATGCCTTTGAGAATTCATTTCGTTCTATAAAGGGCCACTTTCATCGGATTTTCTTCCCGTTTTTTTTCAACCGAGTCTAAAACTATGTTTACGACTGTGAAAAATGAAATGATATATCGAATTTGATTTGAAATAAAACTGTGTGAGAGAGGAAGACACCACGGGCCTACAAAACAGGCCTCAAAGCTATGCGAGTTAATAAAATGGTGGATATTTGTTTATATGAAGCCTCTCCCAACATGGGTGGAGCTATGGTTCCCAGAATGGGTGGAGCTTTGAGGTTTTGTTTTCTCTGCAAGAACAAGAAGAACAAGAAGAAGAACAAGAAGAACAACAACAACAGCAGAGGGCACTCTATTAGCAGCGTCTGCGACGCGGCTAAAAACGGTTTAAAAATGGACCCAATAATTGGATTAAACGTATTTTCAGAGTTGATGGTTAGTTGATGGTTAGATTTCGTCGTACCAATGGAGTCATTCATTTCTTTGTTTCCAGAACTGAGCCGATCACAAATATATGCAGTCAATCAGACTGTGCAGAATCGAGAGGAGGAACCAGTTTCCAGGTGTGCAGGCCATCATCATACTGAAATTCTTCCTGGGAAAACAACAAATATCCCTCATGTTCGTTCTCATCCACTTGCATGTGGAAACACCCACATTGTGAGAAACTGACCAAGAACAGTGCTGGTCAGAAGGGGGAGACAGTGAAACCTTCTTTGTATACTTGGCCTCGGCTCCTATGAGGGCTAACTCATGGAATATATAATAAGGGCAACGGGAGACAAGAGGAGGAGAGAGGGAAGTACAACAATAGTAGGAAACAGGGACATCGGGAGATCTGTAAAAGAGAGAAAGCTGGGGTGGAGTCTATGGGAAAAACAAGATGGACACGACAGGGATGTTTTATTCAGAAAAGAAATTGGAATTTGAGGAAGGTGAAAACGCACGCCGCACGTGAAAAACGCCGCACGTGAAAAAGCTGAATGCCTCAACTCTATGTTTGCCTCTAAATCTTGTGTCCCAAACCCATCCCTCTCTGCACCCACCATACCCAGTCGTACCCAGCTGCTCCTGGACTCTGTGTCCTTTCCTCCTGACAAGGTGGAAAAGTTTCTGTCAACCCTCGACTCTGATTCTGCAACTGGACCTGACGGCATCAGCCCACGGGTCCTAAAATCCTATTCTTCTGCTCTTTCACTCCCTCTCTCTGTTCTCTTCACCCTCTCTTTTGCTCAAGGCCATCTGCCATCGGCTTGCAAATCAGCCAACATCACCGCCTTGCACAAAAAGGTGCAAAAACAGATCCTAGCAACTACAGACCAATCAGCCTTCTCCCAAATATCAGCCAAGTCATGGAATCCATCATTGCTTTGGATATGAAATCTTTCCTCTTCTCCAATGGCTTGATCTCTGATCATCAATTTGGTTTCAGACCACGTCACTCTACTCTGGACATGCTGCTTCTGCTTTCTCAACAATGGATGGAGGTCCTCAATGCCAAACAGGAAATTGGAGCTGTTTCCCTTGACATATCACGTGCCTTCTATACGGTCTGGCACCCCGCTCTGCTCACCAAACTCTCCTCCTTTGGTATCCACGGAAATCTCCACGCATGGCTGGCGGAATTCCTCTCTAGTCGTAGTCAACGTGTGGCCCTGAATGGGTTTCTCTCATCTCCTCTTCCTGTTCAGGCTGGAGTTCCCCATGGCAGTGTTCTGGGCCCTGTGCTTTTTCTGGTCTTCATCAATGATCTCTCTGGCTCTCTTGAAAATCCCCTCTATCTCTTTGCTGATGACTCTACTCTCTGTCGCTCCATTCCTCATCCCTCAGATCTGCAATCTGCAGCCTTCTCACTCTCTGCAGACCTGGACAAAATCAGACTAGGCAAACAAGTGGAACATGTCTTTCAATCCTGACAAATCTCACACTCTTAAGATGTCTCTCTGAAAAGACCGACTGGACAACCCTCCCAACCACTTTCTGAATAATCCTCTCCAAGACGTTCTGTCACTCAAGCTTTTGGGTCTCACTATCTGCCATGATCTTTCCTGAGAAAACCACATTTCAAATCTGGCCTCCAAAGTCAGTCGCCGACTGGAAATCCTCCATCATGCGAAGTCCTTCCTTGGCACACCTGAGCTCCTCACCACATACAAGGCTTTCATCCGCAGCTCAATGGAATACTGCTCTCCCCTCTGGGCTGGTGCTCCTGTGTCACACCGAGCTCGTCTTCACGCTGTTGAAACCAAAGCATTCAGAATCATTGGAATCTCCCACGATGAAGCTAACTTCGAGGGCCTTTCACTCACTCACCGCAGGCAGGTGGGTGGTCTTTCCATCTTCTACCGACTCCTCTCCGGCCTTGCTCCCCCAGCTCTCTCTGGGCTCTGTCCCCCAAATATTCCTACAGGTCGCACAAGATCTGCCTGCAACCTTCTTATGGTTAAACTGCCAAAATCAAGACTCTCTGCTCACCTTCACTCCTTCATTCCTCTTTTCTCCCACCTCTGGAACAAACTCCCTCACTCTCTTCAATCCCACTCCTCCATCCAGGTCTTTAAAACAGCTGTTCACCACCATCTCTTATCTTCCCCAATCCAAAACCTTGATCTTTTCTACCCCCACTAATTTCACCCCAAATCCACTTTTTTGAAATACCAACTTCTTTCCTGGAAGTCCTTGGTGTCCTTGTGTTTTATACTTCTCCAACCGCCCCCCCCCCTTCCCACGCCCTCTCCCTCCCACACATCTCCCGATGTCCCTGCTCTCAAACGTTGTGTTTGTGTGCTTCCCCTTCTCTCCCTATCTTGTCTACCGCTCCCTCTTTTTATATATTTTGTTTGTCTGTTTGATTTGTTTGTGTGATAAATGTTAGCTCTTTCAAGAGCCTCGATTCTGTATACAAAAAAAAAGAAAAAAAAAGGTGGATTTATGATAGATTAATGGGGGAAGAAAACATCAAGTTTTTGGATGGAGAAAGATTTGAGATGGTGCTGAACACCTGTTTAAAAGACCTGGCAGGAGGAGTGGAATTGAAAAGTGTGGAGTGTGGAATTTTGTTCCACAGGTGGAAAAAGAGGAATGAAAGAGTGAAGGTGAGCAGAGAGTCTTGATTGTGGTAGTTTCACCAGAAGAGGCTTACAGCCGGAAGACCTTGTGCACCCTGCGGGAAAATTAGGGAGACAGAACAGTCACAGCATGGGGTGCAAAGCCGAAGAGGAGTCGATAGAAGATAGAATGACCACCAACCTCCCTTTTGTGAGAGAGTGAAAGGCCCTCATAATCAGATTCATCGTGGGAGGTACCAACGATCATAAAAGATTTGTTTTCTACAGCATGAAGCTGCACGAGGTATGAAGCAGGAACACCAGCCCAAAGGGAAGAGCTGTACTCCCGGAAACTGCAGATGAAAGCATTGTATGGGGTGAGCAGCTCAGCAGTGCCGAGGCAGGACTTTGCAGGATGGAAGATGCCCAGTTGGGGACTGGCTTTGAAGGTCATCTTAGACATGTGGCTTTCCCAGCAAGATCACGGCAGATAGTGAAACCAAAAAGCTTCAGTGACAGAACCTCTTCAAAGAAGGTTGTTGAGAAACAAGATGTGAGGGTCTTCCAGACGCTCTTTTTGGAGAGACAAGGTGAGAGTGTAAGATTTGTCAGGATTGAAACACATGTTCAATGTGATTGACCACCTAGTAATTTTTGTCCAAGTCTGCCGAGAGTTAAGACGCTGCTTTTTGCCCGGAACTGTCGATCTGAGGGATGAGAGATGGAATGGCAGAGGGTCGAGTCATCAGCATAAAGATAAAGATTTTCCAGAGAGTCAGAAAAAGCACAGGTCCCAGAACACTGCCTTGAGGAACTCCAACCTGGTCAGGAAGAGGAGATGAGAGAATTGATGAGAGAGAGTATAGAGATGAGAGGAGGGAGGGGTGAGTTCCCCTCTGTGTTCAAATGTATTCCTTCCATTAACAACGCATTGTCATTGATCTTGAGGAAAATGTTTAAGCAACCAGCTGTGTGGCCTTCCACATTAATAGCCCTGTCACGTAGTAGCGAATAGAGCTAACTTATGCCTAGCGTACTGAATTTTTTTTCTCGAAATTTGGAAAAGTCCAGATACGCTCAAATTCTTGGCCAAAATCTGTTTCTTAGCGAACTCCTGACGTATAAGACGAATGCCCAACGAATGCTGAGCGTATAACTAGCGTCCATAGTAACGAACGACAGCGCATGCGTAGCGTGCATCCAACGAATGCTGAACATACGCAACGAATGGCCAACGAATGCCCAACGTATGCCTAGCGTGCTGCGGCCGGTCACGTGACGTGTCTCCACTGACCCATGAATACGCTCTCCAAGTCCCCGTCGTCACACACCTCAGACAGTCAACATCTCCAGACCAGTTCCGCTAGAGTTCCAGTTCCAGTTCCAGCATGCCTCCCAAGAATCCTGATTGCAAGAAGGGGAAGAAGCAGCCTGCCAAGAAGCAGCCAGCCAAACCAGCCAAGCCAGCAGCCACGCCAAGAGGCCGGGCAGCCAAGACTGCATCAACAGCCAAGGCTGCATCACCTCCCCATGGATCATGACCTCCACGCACCCCTGTCCAGACAGGCCGGAGGCCGACTCCAGATTCACCCAGATCTCCTACCCCTCCACTACCTCATGACGCCGATGCCTCTGACCACGGGTCCCACCACAGTTCCTCCAACCAGAGCGTCAGAGAGGGCAGTCCGACCTCCTCCGTCACCTCCAATGTCTCCCAGCCTGGTCCTTCAAAGAAGAAGAAGAGAGCCAAACACCGGGAGTGCCACAACCCCAAACCCCAGGAGGACGCCCTGTTCGACTGGGTGAGAGAGCATGAGTGCCTCTGGGACTCCAAGCAGTCCGACTACCGGATGAAGACGAAGAAGGACCGCCTGTGGCAGGAGAAGTCCGAGGAGCTGGGATTCAGTGGTAAGTATCATGAAATATTTGTTGCCCGCTTTTAATGATGACATTTTGCATTATTATTTTTATTGAAATGTAATTCATACACTCCGTGTCTCCATCAGCCAACAATCATTGCAGATTTAGCGCGAGTGCATTGATAATGTCTAATTTCATGACCAACAAGTACTGTGCGGTTATTAACCTATAATCATTTCACTTATCAATGTTTTTTATTTTCTATTTTTAGTTGCACACCTCACAGACGACGATGGATATTGTGTTGTGGGGGACCCTCCATCCAAACTTCATGTCCGAATACTTGGTACCGGAGGCAAGGTGGCGTAAAGTCAAGGCGAGCTTAAGACCAGGCTCGAGAGGCTCTCGAAACCAGGTGTACTGCTTGGTGATGTGGCGGACTCTCTCGAGGATCTCATCATACATCTCAGGCGCCATTCGCATGAAGTTCACGAAGGATCTGGGGTCCTCACGACGGAGCTCGACCAGAAGCTGGTCATACAAGCCGAACTGTTGTCGCCTCCAGATCCAGCCTCTGGTCCACATCGATCTGCCACGCTGTCCTCTTCTCCATCTTCTTCTGCCTTGGATGTACTGGGCGATGGCAAGCTGGTTCAGGTCATTTTCATGTTGATGAATGGCCAGAAGATATTGAATCCGGAGTCTCTGAGCATCCTCCATCTCTGATGACCAGCTGAGCAGGAATGATGAAGGAGCTAGCTCGGTGACGTCACAGATGTGACTGAAAAACGCTACCTATACTGTAGCTGTACTGTACACGCACATTACTATATCAGTAGTCTAGCGTCATGCACGTTAGATGGATGCCTGGTGAAAGTTGATGTATGTCGGAATACGCTGTGTATTCGTTGGCCATTCGTTAGCCATTCGTTAGACAAACGCTATGTATACGTTGGGCATTCACTATGACATAGTTGCAGATGGGTTGGACGTATATGGCCGAACAGCTGACGAAGAAGCAACCTACACCCAACGTGCGAAACGTTCACACAGCGAATGCTCAACGTATACATAGCGTATTGATCACTACGTTGTCACCCGCTCAAAATTTTGAACATGTTCAAAATTTTTCCGAGACCCCAGCGCACCTCTGCGAACCCCTAACGAATACAACTTATGCCAAACGTGTCACGAACGAATGACAACTTAC
Source organism: Myxine glutinosa (assembly GCF_964187855.1). NCBI lineage: Eukaryota > Metazoa > Chordata > Myxini > Myxiniformes > Myxinidae > Myxine > Myxine glutinosa. The sequence goes on along the minus strand of NC_136261.1, from coordinate 446,340,024 downwards.
ACGAACGTACACCCAAATTTCCAAAAACGTCGAGCACACGTTAGCTCTGTTCACAACAGTGTGACAGGGCTATAAGACCTGTGCAACTGAGCAGCTTGGAGGCAATCAGTGATGGCATTAAGTGCAGTCATGCCATGATGGTAAATGCTATGCAAAGCTTTCAACTGTTATGGTGAACAACTCTCGGTTTGATCAAGATTAATTATGGGGATGTGAACAACTCCAAACTCCCCAAAGACTAATTGATCATAATGTGAAATTACATATTCACAATAACACAGCAGTGCATTTGTGTTTTGAGGACCTCCCTTTATTGCGAAACCCTTCACAAATCCAAGTTTCATGAAAAACATAAGCCGAAGTCTTCTTCTGATGAACAATTTTACAACAAGGATGTTCTCCCCATATCACACATGGCAATAAAACATGGGCGACAACAAAGATTGTGTAAAAATTGATGTTCAAACTGTATTTGTTTGTGTTCAAACTGTATCATGTAACCATGGAAAGATGCTATCTGAGCATAACCAAAAAGGGACAAGAAAAACAACGAAATCGGATAGAAAACAAAATTCCGAAACATTGGTCAAAAAAAAAAAACTGAAATGGAACTTGGCTGGATACATGGCGAGGACAGAAACAATAATTACAAACTGGCAACCTCAGGAAGACGCTGAAAGAAGCACAATGAGATGCAGGATCAGATTGAGAGATTAGGTTCTGTTACGATTTGAGTTTTTGGTTTCAATTTTTCAACAATGCGCTATTATAAGGATATGGAGAACCAAATTAATAAATTTTACATTATTTTTTATTTTCTTTAATCTTCATTTGAGAACGCAGATGGGGTTAGAATTTTGAGATTCTTGTTGTCTTCTGACACCAGTTTGCAATCATTGTTGTGGACATTCTGGTGACAACCAGTCGTATGGCTTTCATCAAGGGGTTTGGGGTGCTGGATGGTTATCAGGGGTTACAGATGGTACACTGAGAAGTTGTGCTTACAAGGTATATGCTCAAAGGGCTGTACGCATTCACGATAGCTTTCTCCATACTGGTTCAATGAATACCTTGCCTCCTGCCAAGGATCACTTACAAGGAGGGCACGTACGACCCAGTATGGGTAATGCTAAGTGACTTTAACAAACCTTTTCCAACAAAATTTGTTTGGTATTTCAGATTTCAGTTCTCCTGCATGGATCTTCACATGCATTTTCAAACTGCCTTTTTGAGAGAAACCTTTATCACATATCGAGCATGTGTATGGTCGCTCTCCTGTATGGATCACCATATGTAATCAAATTGTTGTTTGGAGAGAAACCTGTCACAATTTCGAGCATTTTAAAGGTTGCTCTCCTGTATGGATCCTCATATGTGATTGCAATTCGCCTTTTTGAGAGAAACCTACACATAACGAGCATTTGAAAGGTCGTCTCCTGTATGGATCCTCATATGTGATTTCAAACTGCTGCGATGAGAGAAACCTTTATCACATATTGAGCATTTGTGAGGACCTTATCGAGCATTATCATATATCACATATCGAGCATTTGTGAGGATTTTATGTACCCCGGTTTAGAATAAGTGCACCGTATCCCTGCGCGTCGTAAGAGGCGACGAAAAGGGTTGGCGTCAGAAAGGGCATCTGGCCATAAAACACTGCCTCAAAAAGGGAACCATGACAATTACAACTACATATGGGCAGGGTACAGCCCGAAGTACCCCGTGGGGGACCTCACTCCCTCTCGTCCAAAATCAAGGTGGGAAACCCGATCGAAGCAAGGGTGGAAATCACTCCAATTACGACGAAAAAAACGACTGATGCCCCACGTGGAGATCAGTTTCTGAGGTTTGGGACATGGAATGTCAGGCCAATGACAGGGAAATCAGGAGAAGTGGTGTAAGTATTGGTCAGAAGAAGAGTGGACATGTGGTGTGTGCAGGAGAAGAGATGGAAGGGAAGTGGTGTGAGAATGGTGAAAGGTAGGCAGGGACAGAAATACAAATTTGTGTGGCAAGGGTGTCCGGACGTCATGCATGGTGTTGGTGTCCTGTTTTCTGAAGAGTTTGTAGACAGTGTGGTGAGTTTGACTAGAGTGAGTGAAAGGTTGATGATGGTGAGAATGATGATTGAAAAGCTCTTGGTGAACGTCATCGCGGGATATGCTCCGCAGGTCGGTCAGAGCGATGAAGAGAAGGACAAGTTCTGGTGTGCAATGGAGAAGCTGAAGGAAAACGTGAAAGAGGAGGAAGTTGTTGTGGTAGGAGGAGACGTAAAAGGACATGTGGGAAGGAGTATAGACGGTTTTGAGGGAGTTCAAGGGGGTTACAGATATGGTGTGAGGAATGGAGAAGGTGAAAGGATTTTGGAGTTTGCTGATGGAGCTGGTTTGTTGATTTGTAATACTCAGTTCCAGAAAGCGGATAATAAGCTTGTTACATACACGTCAGGTGGGACGACGACAAACGTTGACTACCTGATGGTGCATAGGCGAGATAGGGGGCACCTGCGCGACACAATGGTGATCCCGGGGGGAGGAGGCTGTTTCACAGAACCACTTGGTTGTCTGCAACATAAGGGTGAAAGGCACGAGGAGAGCTCCCGGGTGAAGTACCAACCGAGAAGGAAGGTGTGGAGGTTGAAGGAGGTGACAGTGAGGTAGGCATTAAAAGAGAGGCTGAGTATGGTAGAGGATGATATGGATGTGCTTGAAAGTGGTTGGCTGTCAATGAATTATAGTCTGTTGGGAGCCGTTGGTGAGGTATGTGGATGGACAAAAGGACCACCAAGACACTCGGAAACATGGTGGTGGGATGATGATGTTGGAAAGAGGATTGATGAGAAGAGGGAGAAGTTCAAGGAGTGGCAGAAGGCGAAGGGTATGGGGACAGAAAAGGCAGAGCATAAAAGTTATAAGGCAGCCAAGAAGGATGCAAAGAAAGAGGTAGCAAAGGCGCAGGAGGCATGTAGGAAAATGTTCGGAGAACGCTTAAATTCAGACGAGGGTCAGAGAGCGGTATTCAGGATTGCAAAGCAGATAGCGAAAGAGAGGTGTGATGTGATGGGGGTGAGTTGCTTGAAGGATGAAATGGGACAAATCGTTGTGGACCCAGATGGAATTAAAGGAACATGGAAGAGAAATATGGAAATGCTGTTGAATGCGGAGAATGAATGGGATGGCAACATAGAGAGTAACCCAGCTTTAGGACCAGCAGAGAAGATAACTGAGAAGGAAGTTGAGTAAGCGATAAAAGCAATGGAGAGTAGAAAAGCGGGAGGGCCGATAGGAGTTGTGGGAGATATGTTGAAGGCAGCGGGAAATTGGGGTGTGAAGAGAATGACAGAGATCTGTAATCTGGTGGCGAAAGAAGGCCGCATTCCAGTGGATTGGGAAATGAGTACCCTCATCCCTCTGTACAAGGGGATAGGTGACCCTCTGGACTGTGGCTCGCATCGAGCGATAAAATTATTGGAGCATGGAATGAAGGTATTGGAAAGGGTGTTGGAGAGGAGGACAAGGAAGAAAGTGAAGATTGACGAAATGCAGTTTGGATTTATGCCAGGAAGAGGAACGACAAATGTACTCTTTATTGTAAGGCAGTTGCAGGAGAAGTACGTGGAGAAGAGGAAGTAGTTGCTTCTTGGGTTTGTTGATCTGGAGAAAGCATTCGATAGGGTTCCACATGAAGTAGTGACATGGGCATTGAGGAAGTTAGGTGTGGAGGAATGGTTGATTAGAGTAGTGATGGCAATGTACAAAAGAGAGCGCACAGCTGTAGGACGAAGGATGGGAACAGTGGTGAGTTTGAGGTGAAGGTGGGAGTGCATCAGGGGTCGGTACTAAGTCCACTACTATTTGTAAATGTGATGGAGGTGCTGGCTCGGAATGTAAAGGAGGGTTTACCCTGGGAGTTGTTTTATGCACATGATCTGGTGTTGATTGAGGAAAGTGTGGATGGACTGAAGGAGAACATGAACAAGTGGAAGGAATGTATGGAGACAAAAGGTCAGAATGTGAATATCGGAAAAACGAATGTGATGGCAAGTGGTAAAGCATGTGGTGAGGTGGAACAAACTGGGAAGTGGCCGTGTGCTGTGTGCAGGAAGGGTGTGGGAGTGAAATCCATTCAATGTACAATGTGCTCTGAATGGGTTCATCAAAAATGTAGTGGTCTGAGAAGGTCATTAACCAGTGTGGCAGCTGCATACAAGTGTAAGGTGTGCACAGAGGGAGCTGCAGATGGTGGAAAGTTGAATTGGATCTCGGAGACGGCGTGAAGCTGGAAGGTGTGAAAACATTTTGCGACCGAGGAGACATGGTGAATGGAGAAGGTGGATCAGACTCGGCAATGGTTGAGATAGTGTGAAGTGCATGGAAGAAGTTTCGGGAACTGAGTGGCGTGCTGACGAGGAGGGGAGTGCCATTGAAGCTGAAGAGAAAGGTGTATCTACATGTGTGAGAAATGTTATGATTTATGGGAGAGAGACATGGGTAATAAACGTAGAGCAGCAACGAAGGCTGGAAAAGGTGGAAATGCGAATGGTTCGGTGGATGTGCGGAGTATCGTTGAGAGAGAGGAAGACAAATGAGGAATTGTGAAAGATGATGGGAATCGAGCCTGTGATGGATGCTGGGAAGAGAAACAGGTTGAGCTGGTTTGGTCATGTGTTGAGGAAGGATGAAAGTGACTGGTTGAGAAGAGTTATGGAAATGAATGAAGAAAGAAGTAGAGGATGAGGAAGACTGATAAAGACTTGGCTAAAGGTGGTGGAAGAAGAAATGTGGACAAATGGCTTAACAAGGGGAGATGCAGAAAATAGGGCAAAATGGAGTAGATTGTCATGGGGCCCGCAAAGCTAACCCCCACTCTAGCAGGGAAAGTGGCCTTAAAATGCCTGTTGCTGTTGTTGTTGAGCATTTGTGAGGACGCTCTCCTGTATGAATCGTCATATGTGATTTCAAATTGCCCTTTTGAGAGATACCTTCATCACATATTGAGCATTTTAAAGGACCATCTCCTGTATGGATCGTCATATGTAATTTCAAATTGCCACTACAAGAGAAACCTTTATCACATATAGAGCATTTGTGAAGACGCTCTCCTGTATGGATCTTCAAATGTAATTTCAAACTGCCACTACAAGAGAAACCTTTATCACACATCGAGCATTTGTAAGGTCGCTCTACTGTATGGATTCTCATATGCAATTTCAAATCGCCTTTTTGAGAGAAACGTTTATCACATATCGAGCATTTGTGAGGACGCTCTCCTGTATGGATCATCATATTGTCGCGCGACCGTCTTTGATTAATATGAGGCGGTAACGGATGCCGATCGCGAAGGCCTTAGCCCCCGAGGTGAAAACTCAATGGCAGATTCCAAAAACCAACAGCTCCACCAAAGTGCGCGGGATGGAGGGGAGCGGTGAGACCCCTTCAGCCTTACCTGTTAAAATCAACCACACGGAAACTGCGTTCAGGTATATGTGCAGAAAATAATATAAGGGTTTATTAAAGTAAAAAGGGCAAGGACAGGAAAAGCACACGCTGGTAATAAATATCCTAATCGGGACGTCCCCACACGACAGATCTCAAAGCACAGACGAGGGAAAAGAATGCCAAAATAACACGTATCGTCATGTAAGGGGGGAATGCATAGCTCGGTCTTATCTGTCTCTGGTCGTCTTCCGTGTAACACGGCCCTGATCGGCCGCCACCAGGCCTCGCTCCAAGCTCCGATCCACTCGCCACCCACGAGGTCCATGCACCAGCACCACGTGTCCAATGCAGGCCAGCGAGCTCCACACAAGGTCGACCCTCAACTCGAGCACGAACACAGAACGACGAAGAACGGCAAAAAGGGGAAGAGAGCGCGAGTCCACTGCACGCCAAGTGCCGCTTCGAGCCAAATTCAAGCCAACGAAGCAACTCTCACAATTCTCTCCCTGTCCGAACTCCACTGCTGGCCAACTCCTCTGCTTGCCAACTCACTCTGCTTTTGAAAGTCCTGCCAGAAGCAACTATCTCCAGACTCACCCGGCATCAGACCCACTGCCAGACGCAACGCTCTCACAACTCTCTGCCTGTGCGAACTCACTTCTGGCCAACTCATCACTTGCCACGAAAGTCCTGCCGCCCCTCGTATCACTCCACGGCGGTGATGTCAGCCTTGGCGCGCCACCAAATCAGTGGCCTCCACCGAATCACAGGCCTGTGGTGTGGTCATAGCACGTGGCACTCGAGGTGGATAGCCCCGTCGGAGGGGTAGGTGGCAGCGGCCATTATCGGAGGTGTCCCGGCCTGGTTTCCTTTTGCCGGTTCTCTTTCACAGTCATGTCAGGGAAGGGCGTTATTTAGTGTCGCAATAAAGACCCTAACTAAGTGTTTAAGTGGTTGCGGTGCCAAAAGGGACAATGGTTTGGCTGACCAGGTGAGACATACAAGGGTGCTACTCTTTAATCCCTAACTCTACTTAACACACGAACCTCCTGGTAGGTTCACAAGTATAAATCTTACTGACAAAACGCCAACACATGAAATTACAAGGTCAGATTCCTTACCGCGACAGACGAAGCACGTTACCTATTCAGATCTATCTGCTCTACATATTGCTCTACCCCGCCAGACATAACAATATGTAATTTCAAATGGCCTTTTTGAGAGAAACCTTTCTCACCTATCGTGCATTTGTAAGGTTGTTCTCCTGTATGGATCCTCATGTGCAATTTCAAACGGCTGCTAAGAGAGAAACCTTTATCACATCTCGAGCATTTGAAAGGTCGCTCTCCTGTATGGATCCTCATGTGCAATTTAAAACTGCTGCTGCGAGAGAAACCTTTATCACATATCGAGCATTTGTAAGATTGATCTCCTGTATGGATCCTCATATGTGATCTCAAATGGCCTTTTTGAGAGAAACCTCAATTGTGTTTTTGTCGAGACTGTATCTATCTTTTGGTGTATGTACCTATAGCGTATCTTTTGGAAAATTTTCGGTGCTAATTTTTCGTACATGTATACACAATCGTCGGTTAATGCGTATCGAGTATTCTGCGGCCTAGTAGTAGTACTCGTAGGCTTCGGCTACCGTACCGTCTCCGACCTTGTGGTTTTGTTTTTCTCTCAGCGATTCGTCGAATCCGCTGCAATTATTTTCGTTCTCTGTTTTGTCCCAGTCGTTCACCCCATACCTCCTTGTTTAATATCTCTACTCAAAAAAAAAAAAAAAACCCAAAAAAATATTTCCTTCCCAGGTCTTATTCGTTTATTTGTTGTTCTTATATGTTCGTTCGTTCTTCGTACGCGATCACGCGCATAGAAATGTATAATCTCTCCCCTGAACAACTATTTTCTCTCATATATTATAACACCCTTTTCTTCTTTTCCTACAAAAGGATGCTTTCGTCTTGCTCACCAAATCTATTCATTCCAAAATATATATATAATACCATCTCTTACAGTTCCTCCGTTCTACATTCCCTAAACTATCCAGAACTCCACCCCTCCTTCAGTGTCCTCACACGTATTTTTGACTCGAAGGTCTCAAACTCATTTTGCAAAAAATGTTCGTTTCCCATGAATCGTACACTTTCTAAAATCCAATCTCACCCCTCCCCTCCAAATCTTCCCCATCACCCCTTCCCTCCAAAACTTCCCCATCACCCCTTCCCTCAAAAACTTCCCCATCATCCCTCCCCTTCAAAACTTGCCCATCACCCCTCCCCTCCAAATCCACCCCCTTTCCCCTCCCCTCCAAATCTTCCCCATCACCCATCTCTTTCAAATATTCCCCCTTGACCCTCCCCTCCAAATCTTCCCCATCACCCATCCCTTTCAAATCTTCCCCCTTGCCCCTTCCCTCCCCTCCCTCCTAAACTCCCCCCACACCCCTCCCCTCCGAGACTCTCCCTCGCTCCTCCCCTCCTAGACTCCCCTCTCACCCCTCCTCAAAGCATCCTCCCTGCTTCTTCCCCCTTTCAACTTTCACCTTCATCTCCCCCAACCTTCTGCCTCGCTCTTCCCCCTCCTCAAACAACACCTCACTGTGCCTCACCCAATCTCCATCAAACCTTTTGTCCGCCCCATTCTTCCCTTTCTCCAAGCTATTCTGAAATCTCTGAAATCTCTGACACACCTTCAACAGCTCTCCCTACCTCTTCCTCCTCTTCCACATCTTACCCTACCCCATCTTCCACATCTTCCTCTTTCACATCTTCCACATCCTCCTCTTCCACATCTTCCACATCTTCCATATCTTCCACATCTACCCCTCCCCCCCCCTGTTCTGGACCCGATGCTCCCCCTTCCTCTTCATTAACGGTATGGACCTCAAACATCCGGGGCCTCCGCTCAAACTTGACTGATCTCTCCATACAGGTTGCTTCTGACAAACCAGATGTGATCTGCTTAACAGAAACTTTCCTCCTTCATGATGTCTCTGATGCCTTGGTATCTCTCCCAGGTTACTCCCTCCTCCGGTATGATAGACCTGAGCCTCGTCCTGGAGGTGGGGTTGCTATCTTTATAAAAAACTCTCTTCCTCACTCGCCCTCCACTGCCCTCTCTCCACCTCACCCCCAGGAATACCTTTGGCTACGGCTTCCCCTTCGCTCCCACCTTTTGTTCATATGTGTGTTGTACCGTCCACCAAACAGCGATGACTCCATCTACATCTCGCTGTCTGATAATATGGACCAACTTCTATCTACCCATCCCAACTCTCTCTTCCTCATATGTGGTGATTTCAATTGTCACCATGCCAGTTGGCTGGGTGTGGGTACCTCTATCACCAGCCATGGCTCTTCAGCAAAGGACTTCTGCGACTCACTGGGACTGACACAATCTGTCAATTTCCCGACCCGGATCTCAGTCAACGGAGCATCTTCTCTTCTGGATTTGGTTATGACAAACTTCCCTGAAAATGTCTGCTGCTCTTCTTCTGCTCCAATCGGCTCATCTGATCATGTGCTTGTCAAAGTGGACATCTCTCTGACCATTCTCAGAGAGCCTCCTCAGCGTCGACGAGTCTGGCATTTCACTCAGGCCAACTGGCACGGTCATCAAGCAGCCATCAATCATCTGGACTGGTCTCCCATCTCTACCGCCTCTGACATCAACTCATCCTGGGAATTCTTTCAAAGTAAATTGCTCTCTCTCATGCACAGATTTATCCCATCTCGTCTTCAGTTGTCATACCCTCCCTCCTGTCCATGGTACACGGAATCTTGTGGTGAGGCTGTTGCCCTGAAACAACTTGCTTTAGTCTCCTGGAAAGCAAATCCAACGGAAGGAAATCTCATTTCCTTTCACAAAGCCCGAAACAAGTGTGTGTCCACCCTCAGGAGAGCCAGGAAACAATTCTCACCATTCTCAAGACCAAACTCTCTTGTCTGTCTCCCTCTTCCAAATCCTGGTGGTGTCTGGTCAAATCTATTTCTGGTGTTTGTTCCCCCTCCATCCCCTCCCTCACCTCAAATGGCTTAACGGCTGACTCCGCACGTGAAAAAGCTGAATGCCTCAACTCTGTGTTTGCCTCTAAATCTTGTGTCCCAAACCCATCCATCTCTGTACCCACCATACCCAGTCGTACCCAGCTGCTCCTGGACTCTGTGTCCTTTCCTCCTGACAAGGTGGAAAAGTTTCTGTCAACCCTCGACTCTGATTCTGCAACTGGTCCTGACGGCATCAGCCCACGGGTCCTAAAATCATGTTCTTCCGCTCTTTCACTCCCTCTTTCTGTTCTCTACACCCTCTCTTTTGCTCAAGGTCATCTGCCATCTGCTTGGAAATCAGCCAACATCACCGCTTTGCACAAAAAAGGTGCAAAAACAGATCCCAGCAACTACAGACCAATCAACCTTCTCCCAATTATCAGCAAAGTCATGGAATCCATCATTGCTTCAGATATGAAATCTTTCCTCTTCTCCAATGACTTGATCTCTGATCATCAATTTGGTTTCAGACCTGGTCACTCTACTCTGGACATGCTGCTTCTGCTTTCTCAACAATGGATGGAGGTCCTCAACGCCAAACAGGAAAATAGAGCTGTCTCCCTTGACATTTCACGTGCCTTCGATACGGTCTGGCACCCTGCTCTGCTCACCAAACTCTCCTCCTTTGGTATCCATGGAAATCTCCACGCATGGCTGGTGGACTTCCTCTCTGGTCGTCATCAACGTGTGGCCCTGAATGGGTTTCTCTCATCTCCTCTTCCTGTTCAGGCTGGAGTTCCCCAAGGTAGTGTTCTGGGCCCTGTGCTTTTTCTGGTCTTCATCAATGATCTCTCCGACTCTCTTGAAAATCCTCTCTATCTCTTTGCTGACGACTCTACTCTCTGTCGCTCCATTCCTCATCCCTCAGATCGGCAGTCTGCAGCCTCCTCACTCTCTGCAGACCTGGACAAAATCACAGACTGGGCAAACAAATGGAACATGTCTTTCAATCCTGATAAATCTCACACTCTTACGATGTCTCTCCGAAAAGACCGACTGGAAATCCCTCCCATCCACTTTCTGAATAATCCTCTCCAAGAAGTTCTGTCACTCAAGCTTTTGGGTCTCACTATTTGCCATGATCTTTCCTGGGAAAACCACATTTCAAATCTGGCCTCCAAAGCCAGTCGCCGACTGGGCATCCTCCGTCGTGTGAAGTCCTTCCTTGGCACACCTGAGCTCCTCACCACATACAAGGCTTTCATCCGCAGCTCTATGGAATACTGCTCTCCCCTCTGGTCTGGTGCTCCTGCCTCACACCTAGCCCGTCTTCACGCTGTTGAAACCAAAGCGTTCAGAATCATTGGAATCTCCCGCGATGAAGCTAACTCCAAGGGCCTTTCACTTACTCACCGCAGGCAGGTTGGTGGTCTTTCCGTCTTCTACCGACTCCTCTCTGGCCTTGCCCCCCCAGCCCTCTCTGGGCTCTGTCCCCCAAATATTCCTACAGGTCGCACAAGATCTGCCTGCAACCCTCTTATGGTTAAACTGCCAAAATCAAGACTTTCTGCTCACCTTCACTCCTTCATGCCTCTTTTCTCCCGCCTCTGGAACAAACTCCCTCACTCTCTTCAATCCCACTCCACCCTCCAGGTCTTTAAAACAGCTGTTCACCACCATCTCTTATCCTCCCCCATCCAAAACCTTGATCTTTTCTACCCCCGCTAATTTTGGTCCCCATGTGTTTGATTCCTCTCCCCCCCAGCCCCCCTCCCACGCCTCCTGCCCTCAAGCCCTCTCTCTGCTCTCAAATGTTGTATATTTTGTATATTTTTGTATATTTGTATATTTTTGTATATATTTTGTATATATTTTATATTTTTGTATATTTTGTATATTTTGTATATATATATATTTTTTTATTGTATATTTTGTATATTTTGTTTGTCTGGTTGATTTGTTTGTGAAATAAATGTTGGCTCTTTCACGAGCCTCGATTCAGTATACAAAAAAAAAAAAAAAAAAAAAAAAACCTTTATCACATATGGAGCATTTGTGAGGTTGTTCTCCTGTATGGATCCTCATGTGCAATTTAAAACTGCTGCTACAAGAGAAACCCTTATCACATATCGAGCATTTGTAAGGTCGCTCTCCTGTATGGATCCTCATGTGTAATTTAAAACCTCCGCGATGAGAGAAACCTTCATCACATATCGAGCATTTGTGAAGTCGCTCTCCTGTATGGATCCTCATATGTGATCTCAAATGGCCTTTTTGAGAGAAACCCTTATCACATACTGAGCATTTGTAATGTCGCTCTCCTGTATGGATCCTCATGTGTAATTTAAAATCGCTGTTATGAGAGAAACCTTTATCACATATCGAGCATTTTTGAGGTGGCTCTCCTGTATGGATCCTCATATGTTTATTCAAATTGCTTTTTGTCAAGAAACCTTCATCACAGGCAAAGCACTTGTGGGGACATTTACCGGTGTGGATCCTCATGTGCATTTCGATGTTACTCATTGAAGCAAAATCCATTCTGCACAAATTGCACTTGTAACGTATTCGCCTTTTAAGAACCTTTTTGTGTTTGTTTATTTAAATATTAATCTTGGTGTTGCAATGCCCAGGCATGCACTTTTATTTTATAGAAAGTGAGTCTTGATTGTTTCTTAAAAACGGCTTCTTCCTCACTGTCAAGCTGTGACTGGACCTTATTTTTCCCATATTACCTTCTTGATTGTTCTACAGAAACAAAGAACACAACAATTTTTTTTCGTCAAAATTAAAATGCAAAATATTTGACACATTTCTGAAAATTATATATTTTCTCAACACAAAAGATTGTATGTTAATTTTTTACATTTCCACTCACCAGTTGCAAATCAGGAAGCACTTCCGTTTTTCATGTGAATATCATCTGAACCTTTCTTTGTCGAAGCACATTTTCAATCTTCTGTGACAAATGAATCGTTTTTGTGTTGTCTGCCTTCCACATTTACAGGATGGACATCACCTGTGTACAAATCAGCATCAGTCTTTTGCAAGTAAATGAGAATGAGAACTATCTTGAGTTCATCGATAATGTTACGTCATGAAATGTATTCTTCAATTTAAATATAATAACGAAGTTATAGATTGTTAAAAATAAAAATTCCGGATGTTAAGCGCAATTGCAGCAGGCTTCTACATCACCCTTATACACCACCCAATTTAACATGTCCATTTGCTGCTAAATTGGAGGCGAGTGTGAATAACAAGAAGGCAATTTGTGTTCAACAGTGTTCAAATATTTCATTCAATTTAAATAATATAAAGATAGCAAAATTCATCCAAAAAATTTCTGGAATTTACTGGCATTAAAATTCTCTTAAAAATTATTTTAACAAACCTCAGAACAGGTGTGTGTCTACACTCAGGAAAGCCAGGAAATAATATCTCTCCACTCTCAAACCTGTATCCCTCGTCCAAGTCCTGGTGCAATCTGCTCAAATCTGTCTCTGGTGTTTGTTCCCCCCCCCATCCCTTCCCTTACCTCAAACGGCCACACACCTGATGCTGCACGTGAAAAAGCTGAATGCTTCAACTCTGCATTTGCCTCAAAATCTTGTGTCCCAAACACATCACTCTCTGTACCCACCTTAACCAGTCATACCCAGCTGCTCCTGGACTCTGTGTCCTTCTCTCCCGACAAGGTGGACAAGTTTCTGTCAAAACTCGACTCTGATTCCGCATCTGGGCCCGACAGCATCAGCCAATCCTGCTCCGCCAGGCAATCTTACCCTCTCCTCTCTCTGTTCTGTTCACCCTCTCTTTTGCTCAAGGTCATCTGCCACCTGCTTGGAAATTAGGGAACATTACTGCTTTACACACAAAAAGGTGCAAAAACAGATCCCTGCAACTACAGACCAATCAACCTGATCCCAATTTATCAGTAACGTCATGCAATCAATCATCGCTTCTGATATGAAATCCTTCTTCTTCTCGAAAAGCTTGATCTCTGCTCATCATTTTGAGAGAACCCATATATCTTTATTGCATGCGGTTGAGCAGAACGTGAGTGCATGATGACTCATGGCATGTGCGATCGGTGAGGCAAAACATCCTGTCTATCTATTTGTACACACTAAATCGAGCCATTGAAGGAAATGAGACAAAAACGGGCAGGATGGAAAACCATATACGAAAGAAAAGGCAGGTATTTACAAGCACACAAGATTCAATAATAATGGGGCACATATTTACAAGCACATCAAACAATAACCAAACATCAAGAAAGGCACAAAAGAGCAGATCATACGCATAACACATATTTCCCCCTGATGCATTCTTACTTATTTATTTATACACAAGATATGGCTCCAACAGAATCATGAAGGAAAAAATGTAGAGAGGAAGTAAAGAGGAAAAAGAGGGAGGGCAAAGTATATGGTAAACCTCCAACTCACCCTCGGCACACGTCCACTGATGTGTGCCAATCCCGCAATGGGAAACCAAACAAGGAAAAAGGGAGGGATAATGAGAGCAGAAGGTCATGAGCATGAATAACAACTGTGTGTGCAGTGTAAGCATGAGACGTTAGAGGAAGAGTGTGACATGCGAATGTAAACCTTGAACAGAAGGATCAAGAGGCCAATCGTTGATGGCTCTTTCAATTCTGATACTCCTTGTGCGTCTCCAGGAGATGATTTAGTCGTTCTTTTGAGGAAAGCAAAAGAGGAATCATGTATATCAGCAGTGGAGATATCTTCACACGCTAAGAACCTTGTGGCTCTCTTGCTCTCGTCATTCGGCCTCGTGCTCGACTCCTCACGGCGCAGTCTTCCCAGCACAGTCTGGCTCAGCCATGTAGCACCTCGTCCCAGCTTCAGCGCAATTGATCTTGGCAAGCAATCCTTCCATGGTAGAAAAAGTAAGACAGCTTTTCCCATACAGCCTTCGAGCACTTTTGAGTGAGCACACTGTGTTTGTCTGCAATGTGAATGTGTTTGAAAGATGTGAGATCATCATGTAATAGTTTTGGAGAGAATCGGAAAACCAAACTAAACCCACTCAACACATTTGACCCGTTTCCCTCTGGACAATGGGTGGAGGTCTATCTGTGCACGTAAACTAACAGCATAACTGATTCTGGAGAGTTCGACATGTTCATAGATGTTCTCACCCCGGGAGAAGGTTTCACAACAATCACAACATTATCTCAGTCTTCTCCTTCTCCGTGCATGTGTGGTTGGTAAAGATTTACAGCCAAAGTACTGTTAAACAACAGGTTTGTTTACCGATGTGTTCAAAATATAACATTGAATTTAAATAACTTGTCCACGTTTGTAGACAGGCAGACCTAACCCAATTGCTTAACCCCACTTATTACTTTAGGTTCTCAGAGTAATTAAACACCGACCTCCAAGCACAACATGGGAATCCAAAAGTCTTTTGTGCCGAAGTCACAATAAATGCCATTATGGACTGCCTGTTCCCATTTGCAGCAACCCCTGCTGACACCACAGTTAAACTGAGATTTTTCCCCGGAACTTTTATCGCGTCTGAAAGTACCACAAACACAGCAAGGCAGTTTAGGTCAGGTATGGCAGCTCATTGCCACGCCTACTTTCTGCCGGTACTCCACAGGCCTACGTGTGTCGCCATACCCCAGACAGTACGATGCCCAGCCCATTCCCATCTCCTTGAGATACCGATCAATCTACTGCAACCACAAGGCATGTGGTCGGCCCTCGGGCTCACACATCTCAATGACATGTGGAAACATTATTATCACTGCCAAGGTAAGTGAATCTCGATGTGATCTCAAAACCCTCGCCACAGAGAGCTACAGACTGGATTGTAGCATCCAGGATGCCATTGAATGCCTGGATCTTAGTATTGACCCTGGAGTCCCATAATCACAGTGGCCCCAACTCCTCATTCATCACCTTAAGGGACCTACCCCAAAAGGATGTCCAGAGTTTGCGCAAAGATGACTGGATCATCTGCAAAACAAAGGCCACAGATTTTGACGATTTCAAACTATGCAGCAGAGCTAGATCTCTGACATGCTCCCAATAATCCAGTCCATGCAAGTGCTGAAAGTGTGGTGGCCAGAACACACTCCTGACGAGTTCAAGTAACAAATGGGAACAAGGCTGAACAGTTTACATTTTTGTATCCCACTGATAAGGTCCGGATTCAGATCAGGCCAAACCAAAATCTAATCAGCTTGTTCTCGGCACCTACCCAAATAATCCACCACGTTTTATCACAATCAATCCAAAACTTGTTGAAAATACACCTCGATACATAATTTTTGTCCCCATTTGTTCCCGGTCAATGGTGACCAATCACTGAAGCAATTCTCAGATCCACATTCAATTGAATCACTGAAGAAATTCTCAGATCATGGCTGAGCAAATGGATGTGCCGCTGATGCAGCACCCCATTTCCAAGAAGCTGGCGCTCATTTTGACAGGCATCTCGAAAAGATGACAGGCTGAATACACCCACCTGATGTTATTTAACGGCACGGCTGGGGCTCAAATTCAAGACGCTAAGATCTTAAGCCAGCCAACTTATCCGCTAAGCCAACACCAGGTTTTTTTCAAAAGTGAAGAATCCCTTAAAAAAACTCGGAAAAAAAGAAAGAAAAAGCGTGCACTTTGCATTCACACTTTTTCTTATTCGTCTTCAGTATGCAAAACATGACAAAAATATCCACCAAAAAATTGGATATTTTAGGCAACATCTTCCTTTTGACCACAAAAGCAAAAGGCTTCAGCAACCCAATATGCAAATGCTGCTCAAATTTCAAGTCAATCGGATGAAAATTGATGATTGTATGCAACATTGACATTTTGTTCTGGAAAAAACCCCCCAAAAAAACAATCGGCTTCTGGCTTTTGATTGGTGAACCAATGCAGTGCCCCACTATGCACATTCTTAAGATTTGCGGTCAATTGGATGAAAATCGACCATTTTGTGTGACACTGACCTTTGACCTTTTCACCAAGTTATTAATTTGTCTTCTCCATTGTCTCAAAATAAAGTCATGTTGAAAACTCGATGACAAAGCTCAAATGGTACAAAAAAGTTTGGGAACAGACACAGACAAACCTCATGAATAAACAAGGACACAGATACACCCTGACATACACACACAACATGGCATCAAAGAAGCTGGCATCTCCTCATCAAATCATCTCACTTGGACTCATGGCTTAAACCCGCCAATGTCAGTCCAAAAACCAGGAACCTGGTGACGAAGGGAAGGAAAGGAAGGAGCTCCACTGGAGAGAGGGCTGGTGGTGTGAGTAAGAAAAAAATTATTTAAGGAGGGGAGATGAGGCTTGACATGAGGTGCATGTACATTGCAGACCCACAACCCCTCTTTCCCCTCCTCCCTCCCCTAGCGGACATTCCGAGGCAGATTGTGGGCCTGGAGAACCGTGTGGATCCCTGGGCGTCGATGGTAGATTCCAGGACGATGTGGGTGAAAACTTGAGAGGGGAGAGAACATAATCAAGGAGCAGAGACGAAGCCCGGCACAAGGCGCATGTGGATTACAGGCCCACATCGCCCCACCCCCATTCCCAGAGTCGACGCTCCGAGACTGTTCCCGTCTCAGTAGAATATGAGGACGACCTGGCTGGGAAGGAAATCCTGAGAAGGGCAAGGAAAAACACTTCGTTGACAAATACAACATGCTTGTGGGTCTGCGAACCCGAACAAGGCCTTGGGGTCAATTGCGTGCTGCATGCAGTCACGGATGAACGTTATGCAGAGAAGCGATTGACAAACGTAATGTCGAGTCACCAACTCGGGGATCCCTCTGGTGAGAAACTACTTGCAATGGGCCAAAGGAGGGTGGGGGAAGGGCCGGGGGAAGGTAAAACCCTTTGACAAACTAAATGTGCGTTGGAAATAAAGGAAAATAAAACAAATTATGGAACACAGACCACCGTGTGGCGGCACCAAGCTCACTCCAAATAATGAAGCCTGAACCTCCTCTGGTGGGAAGCAAGACCAACTCACAATTGGATAGAGATTTGCACAAGCCAAGAGGCTGTGGAGGTGCTACCCATCTCAAAAACTAAACTCAAGAAAAGGAACCTTGGAGCATTGAGGAGAATGAGTCCATTTACGACTGTAACCTCTATTCAAGACATCAAAAGTGGGGGATGGCCAGTAGAGGAGCTACATTAATGGACAAGCTGAAGAAGACCAGATTGACCACCAGAGCAGAGGCAGTGCCATCGAAAGAATTCGAAAAAGTTGTCAACGGCACATAAATCCTAAAATAAAAATAAAATAAAAGAGAGAACAGTGAAAGCCAGAAGACAAGCAGAAGAAAAGAGGAGGATGGGAGCCAAGCACTCACAGGGGATGGACAGAGGAGAGGCAAACACTGGAACAAGAGCTGGCAAACAAAATAGTGGAGAAGAGATTGCACCATTCACGGAAAGACCACAACTACACGACAAAACAACTGACGGACAAAAGTGCTGTTTGGGCATCACCCAAATAAACAACAAGTAATGTGGAGTAATCCACCATCCCATCTGCAAAAGTCTCAATATTTCAGTTGCAGAAAACTCATGGAAACGTTATCCAAAAGCAATCACTGAAAACTATGAAAAAACTTCTATGAAGGAATCCCTAGCTCAGGTACTACCTAATTATCCCATAGAGCATAGAAAATAAAGCATTGTGACCGGATATCATACATGGGTACAAAAAAAGAAAAGAAGGCACTGCTAATTGAGGTGTCAGGACCCAGCCAAATTGGCCTCAACAGCACAGGACTCAAGAAAATGAAGAAATACCAAGATCACAAACATGAAGTGAAAAGAAAAAGGGTGCTCAAATTGTGCAAGTGATTTATTGGAGCAATGGAAATGATAAAAAAAAGATCCTTGCCAAGTTATTTAAAACAATCCCTGGGAATATTACAACAAACAAACTGCAGTTGGAAGCTGTCCGTGGCTCAGTGATGATCCTCAAAACAGCCCTCGAAACAAAACTTTGACAACAAGAAAACATCATATCTTGGTCCATGAAACTTGGTTTTGGTTTCCTGAAGGGTGGAAAACTGGATTATCATGATAGATGGGATTTATATGCATAGGGGCATGATCATCCACAATTTGGAATTATCTGTGTATATCTCGATTAAATATTAGTGATCGCGATCTCGAGATCTCGCGATCTCGCGAGATCTTGTCGGGGCGGTCACGGTTTTTCGAAGCTGTTCCACGATCCTCACGCACGCTCGAAGTTAAGTAATTGTCACATTTGTATTTTTGTCGAAACTGTATTTATCTTACGTGTGTGCACCTTTTGCGTGTCCCTCGGAAAATTATCGGTGTTAGTCTTTCATACCTGTAAAAAATAGTCGAGTATTTCGCGCCACACGGCCTAGTTGTTGAAGCTTCTGACCTTGTGGCCTGGTTCTCTCCGGGCATCCAAAGCGGTTATTTTTTCATTCGTGTGTTTGTCAAATTTCAACTCGTTATTTTATCGTCCATGCGTTATTGTTTGTTTATAGTTACTTTTGGTTTGAATTTCCTGTAACTCGTAATTAATTAATCGTGTTCTGCTCCGCGTGGGCGGCCTTGTACCCCCATTGGTGTTTGTTTACTTAAGGCCCCTCCATCGTGTTTTGCTTGGCTCTTAGTTTTTTCCCTTCTACCCCGAACATAATACTCTTTGTCTAACGTTTTAAATACGTTTATTTAAAATACCCCCACCCCCCCCCCCCCAAAGAAAAACAAACAAACAAAAAACCAAAAACATTTATTTTTCCTTTCTCCACATGTGCTTTCTCTCATCCTGTACTTTCTGTCCAGGTGTGCTGTTCGCCCTGCCCCCATTATCTCCTTGCCATCCACCTTTTGCCCTGTCCACGTGACTCGTGGTGGTCCCTCTCGGCTCTCCCCCCGTTGGTATTTTGTGCATATAAGATTGTTTATGGTTCTGTTTCAATATTATTTAAATATGTTTAACCTTTCCCCTTCAGTGTTTTATTCAGTGGTATATTACAACACGCTGTTTTTCTTCCTATTTAAAAGGCTTTTTTCAAATTCCTCTCCATCTCATTCCACGTCAAAAAAAAGAAATTCAATCTCTTATACGTCTCCCTCACTACATGGTCTAAATTCACATTCATTCCATCCCTCCATGAATTCACTTGAAAATCACAACAAACCCAATTTGTTATCAATGTTCGTCTTTCATTAATCATCCACTTTCGAAACTCCCCTCTTGCCCCTCGCCTCCAAATCCCCCCCCCCCTTCCACCTACACTCCTAAACTCCCCCCGTGCCCCTCCACTCCTAAACTCCCCCCTTGCCCCTCCACTCCTGAAATCCCTCCTTGCCCTTCCCCTCCTAAACTCCCCCTTTGCCCCTCCACTCCTAAACTCCCCCCTTGCCCCTGCCCTCCTAAACTCCCCCCTCACTCCTCCCCTTCAAAACTCCCCCCCAACCCCTCCCTTTCAAATCTCCCCCCATACCATTCCTCTCCAATTCTCCCTCCACCCCCCTCCTCCTCAAAGCTGCCTCCTCCCCACTTAATCTCCCTTCTATCGCATACCTCCACCACCCCGCCCCCCAAACTTCCTCTTCCCCCCCTCAAACAACCCCTCACTGTGCCTCATCCCTTCACCATCAAACCTTTCATCCTCCTCATCCTTCCCTTTCTTGGAACTCTTCTGTAATCTCTGACACACTATCAACTGCTCTTCCTACCTCCCCTCTCATCCTTCATCTTACCCTGCTCCTCCCCTACCCTGTCCTGTACCCGATGCTCCCCCTCTCTCTTCATTAACGGTATGGACCTCAAACATCCGGGGGCCTTCGCTCAAACCTGACTGATCTCTCCATACAGGTTGCTTCTGACAATCCAGACTTGATCTGCTTAACAGAGACTTTCCTCCTTCAAGATGTCTCTGATTCCTTAATATCTCTTCCTGGTTACTCCCTCCTCCGGTATGATAGACCTGAACCTCGTCCTGGTGGTGGGGTGGCTATCTTTATCAAAAACTCTCTTCCTCACTCTCCTTGCACTGCCCTCTCTCCTCCTCACCCCCAGGAGTACCTCTGGTTACGGCTTCCTCTCCGCTCCCACCTTTTGTTCATATGTGTTCTGTACCGTCCTCCAAACAGTGACGACTCCATTTACATTTCACTGTCTGACAACATGGACCAACTTCTATCCACTCATCCCAACTCTCTCTTCCTCATATGTGGTGACTTCAACTGTCATCATGCCAGCTGGTTGGGTGTGGGTTCCTCTCTCACCAGTCATGGCACCTCAGCAAAGGACTTCTGTGACTCACTGGGATTGACACAATCTGTCAATTTCCCGCCCGGATCTCAGCCAATGGAGTATCTTCTCTTCTAGACTTGGTTATGACAAACTTCCCTGCTAATGTCTGCTGCTCTTCTTCTGCTCCATTAGGTTCTTCTGATCATGTGCTTGTCAAAGTGGACATCTCTCTGGCCATTCTCAGAGAGCCTCCTCAGCGTCGACGAGTCTGGCATTTAACTCAGGCCGACTGGGACGGTCTTCAAGCAGCCATCAATCGTCTGGATTGGTCTCCCATCTCCACTGCTTCTGACATCAATTCTTCCTGGGAATTCTTCCAAAGCAAACTGCTCTCTCACATGCACAGATTTATCCCATCTCGTCTTCAGTTGTCTTACCCTTCCTCCCGTCCATGGTACACTGAATCTTGTGGTGAGGCAGTTGCCCTGAAACAACTTGCCTTTGCCTCTTGGAAGGCTAATCCAACTGAAGGCAATCTCAGTTCCTTCCACCAAGCTCGGAACAAGTGTGTGTCTACCCACAGGAGTGCCAGGAAGCACCGTCTCTCCACACTCAAGAATGAACTCTCAAACCTGTCACCTTCCTCCAAATCCTGGTGGCGTCTGGTCAAATCCGTTTCTGGTGTTTGTGTCCCCCTCCATCCCCTCCCTTACCTCAAATGGCCACACAGTTGACATCGCATGTGACAAAGCCGAATGCCTCAACTCTGTGTTTGCCGCAAAATCTTTAGTCCCAAACCCATCTCTCTCTGTTCCCACCTTTCCCAGTCGAAACCAACTGCTCCTGGACTCTGAGTCCTTCTCTCCTGACAAGGTGGAGGAGCTTTTGTCTAACCTCGACTCTGATTCTGCAACTGGACCAGACGGCATCAGCCCACGAGTCCTAAAATCCTGCTCTGCCGCTCTATCTCACCCTCTCTCTGTTCTTTTCACCCTCTCTTTTGCTCAAGGTCATCTGCCAGCATCCTGGAAATCAGCAAACATTACCGCTTTACACAAAAAAGGTGCAAAAACAGATCCTTGCAACTACAGACCAATCAGTCTGCTCCCAATTATCAGCAAAGTCATGGAATCCAACATTGCTTCAGATATGAAATTTTTCCTCTTCTCCAATGGCTTGATCTATGATCATCAATTTGGTTTCAGGCCATGTCACTCTACTCTGGACATGCTGCGTCTGCTGTCTCAACAATGGATGGAGGTCCTCAATGCCAAACAGGAAATCAGAGCTGTCTCCCTTGACATATCACGTGCCTTCGATACGGTCTGGCACCCAGCTCTGCTCACCAAACTCTCCTCCTATGCTATCCATGGAAATCTCCATGCATGGCTTGCGGACTTCCTCTCTGGTCGTAGTCAACGTGTGGCCCTGAATGGATTTCTCTCATCTCCCCTTCCTGTTCAGGCTGGAGTTCCCCAAGGCAGTGTTCTGGGCCCTGTGCTTTTTCTGGTCTTTATCAATGATCTCTCCGACTCTCTGGAAAATCCTCTCTATCTCTTTGCTGATGACTCCACTCTCTGCCACTCCATTCCTCTTCCCTCAGATCGGCAGTCTGCAGCCTCCTCACTCTCTGAAGACTTGGACAATATCACAGACTGGTCAAACGAGTGGAACATGTCTTTCAATCCTGACAAATCTCACACTCTTACTATGTCTCTCCGAAAAGATCGACTGGAAAACCCTCCCATCTACTTTCTCAACAATCCTCTCCAAGAAGTTCTGTCGCTCAAGATTTTGGGTCTCACTATCTGCCATGAGCTTTCTTGGGAAAACCACATTTCCAAGCTGGCCTCCAAAGCCAGTCGCCGACTGGGCATCCTCCGTCGT
Organism: Myxine glutinosa; assembly: GCF_964187855.1. Taxonomy (NCBI): domain Eukaryota; kingdom Metazoa; phylum Chordata; class Myxini; order Myxiniformes; family Myxinidae; genus Myxine; species Myxine glutinosa. Next base: position 446,317,445 of record NC_136261.1, on the reverse strand, counting down.
GCGAAGTCCTTCCTCGGCACACCTGAGCTCCTCACCACATACAAGGCTTTCATCCGCAGCTCAATGGAATACTGTTCTCCCCTATGGGTCGGTGCTCCTGCCTCACACCTAGCTCGGCTTCACGCTGTTGAAACCAAAGCTTTCAGAATTATTGAAATCTCCCGCGATGAAGCTATCTCTGAGGGCCTTTCACTCACTCACCGCAGGCAGGTAGGTGGTCTTTCTGTCTTCTACCGACTCCTCTCCGGCCTTGCACCCCCAGCTCTCTCTGGCCTCTGTCCCGCAAATATTCCTACAGGTCGCACAAGATCTGCCAGCAACCCTCTGATGGTTAAACTGCCGAAATCTCAGCTCTCTGCTCACCTTCACTCTTTCATTCCTCTTTTCTCCCGCCTCTGGAACAAACTCCCTCTCTCCCTTCAATCCCACTCCTCCCTCCACGTCTTTACAACAGCTGTTCACCACCATCTCTTATCTTCCCCCATCCAAAACCTTGATCTTTTCTACCGCCGCTAATTCACCCCAGATCCACCTTGTTTGAAATTCCAACTTCTTTCCCGGAAGTCCTGGCAGTGTCCATATGTTTTATACCTCTCCCACCCCCCCCCTTCCCATGCCCCCCTCCAAAGCCCTCTCCCTCTCACAGATCTCTCGATGTCTCCATGTCTCTCGGTCCCTGCTCTCAAATGTTGTGTTTGTGTCCTTCCCCCTCTCTCCCCATCTTGTCTACCGCTCCCGATGTTATGTTTTATGTGTCGGTTTGTCTTTCTGTGTGATTTATGTTCGCTCTTTCACGAGCCTCGATCTTGTATACAAAAAAAAAGAAAAAAAAAAGTGCCTGCATGTACAATTTTTATAAATTAAGAAATATCGGAAATCACGTACATGACGAGCCATATGAATATGATCACAACTCGTTTGTGTAAACCTTCAGATAATGACAATGGTCATTTCTCGTCCCCATAGTGGGGTACCATAGTGAAAATATCGTTACACGGTGGACAAAAGCACAATTTTTTCACCAAAGCATCTCCATGGTATACCTTCTAGAAAAAAAGTAAGCTCCAAAAAAAATGATGATGGGAAGTGTAATATCTGACGTCATTATGACGTCATCAGCTAATTATTATGTAATCATATATATAAAAAAATCATTGACTTAGAACTAAGGTGTTAAGTGCATTTTAACATCAAAATATATGTTTCCGAGGTCAAGGATTTCAATGCACTTTTCATTTTTTATTTTAGACAATCTTTAAAAGATTTATGATGTCATTATGATGTCATAAGCGAATTATTTCACAATCATAATTAAAAAATGAATTAGTTAGAACTAGGCTATTAAGTGTATTTTGCCATCGAAATATATGTTTCCGAGGTCAAGGAATTCACTGCAATTGTTATTTTTCTTCTTAGACAATGTTTAAAAGATTTATGACATCATTCTGTCGTCATCCAGCAAAAAAAAAACTATTAGATTCGTCTGCACACAAATTCATTTGATTAGTTAACATCCACATATCGAGAGTTCATAATAATCTTCCCGTTGAGTTACAGAATTTAAAACACCACTAGAGCATTTTTTTCCAGTAATTTAGACTGAGCTATTATTAGTTACACTTCATCATTATGTCGTTAGCTGGTTTAATAAAGGGGTAAATGACACAAAATTATATATGTTGCCTCAAATGTATATGCATATATATTGTACAAATACTCGTGATTCTGTCCCATTTTGTAGCAGTGATTCCTTGAGATGCGAAAGAATATTAGCATATCGGCCTACATGTTGTTTCTTCTATCATTATTTTTATTACCTTGTTAAAAATACACAGTGACAGCTCCCCCTTACTCATGCAAGTAATTCATTCTTCAAAATAGAAACATACAGAACTGGAATAAGTGTGATAGCTATAGTGTCTGTGATGAGCTGTAGAGCTGTGATGAGCTCTCATTTGGATTTGCAGGAAGAAAGCAAGTTGCCACCCGAACACGTCCGAGATTATCTTGTGTAGGAAATTGGATGACACTTATACCACGTCCAAGGAACGATCCTTTGGCTGTAGTGGAAGAGGGATTATGGTCGATGTTATCCAGTGCACCAACAGTGAAGAGATCTTTCCTGAGAATAGATGGGCACACAATTTGGTCAGCAGTGAATTGGTCACACATTGCAGATGACAATTTATTCTCCAGTTGCAGAACCCGGCTGTATGAGATGCTCAACCCTAGTTTAGCCAGTTGATCACTGAGTGTTCTGTTCCTTGTCAATGTGTGGATATTCAAGCCAATGTATACTGGAAGTGGAGGTTCTCTCTCAGGAGACTGTCGTTTGGGAGTAGCCAGTTTCGTGCACCTTTTCTTTGAATTGTGGAGGAACAACTGGGCGATTGTTTGAGAAGCCTGTGTGTCATTAACATCGCTCTTCAAGTTTGGTCCATAAAGGATCATTGATGACAGGAGTGTAAGACTGGGAAGCATTGTCTGGCACTTAAGGGGGAAACTGCCAGAAAACTTGAAATGTGTTTCTCCAAGCATTTCTTCTCTGCATATTTTTGCTACTTTTCCAAAAAGTAGCGCTTCTGATTGATAGTCATGTTCATGCAGAGCATCTTTCAGCATTTGTTGCAGGCCTTCTGGAAATACAAGAACAATGTTCTTGCCATATGTCTGTTCTTGCACACCGATGTCGGCAAAGTGCTCAAGAAGCCTGCTTTTCAACCGGCTCTTGTTAATTGACACATCATGCCCAAGATTTTGAAGACGGCGTTCATACATCTCATGAAGATCTGAAAACTTGAACAGGTATGTCCCATCGTCAACGGCAAACTCAACATAAGACAACAACTCCACAAACGCTCTGGCATCTGCTCGTTCTCTTTCCATGTTGGAAGAAACACCTTCACGGCGATGAGCCCGATGTCTGTTCCTGTATCGTGTTAAACAGTTCAGGTGGTACTTGGCTTCTAGGGCGATTAAATCATCCCCTGTTATTTTGTACAAGAGTTGGTCATCCTGCATATCAGTTGCCATCTTTCTGAGGGACTGATCAGCGCCAAATGTTTGGAAGTTGTGTAATTTTTGGTCGCCTGTTTTTTCACAGAAGATGCACACACACTTGGCATCAAATACCGACTGCCGCTTTGACCGTCGCATCTCAAGAGCTTCGGCTTCATGTTTTCTTTTCCTCATTACTTGTCTGTTGAGTTTGGAATTGTTGAATTTCTGATGGCAAGAACGATGCCATGAGGCATTATTTTTCACAAAAGTTTACACTGTTCCTTCTGTTACATATTCTACATCAACTGGCAGTGCATTTATTTTTCTGAACTCAACATTTCCCAGGAATGCAGCGTATAACTCTCTGGCATTACGTTTAAATCCTTTCTGTGGACAAGATAGTTTTTCCGGTGTAGTTTTCTTGCAGATTATGCAAGCACTCCAATCCATGATGACCTGAAATTGAAAGGAAATAGTCCACATAAGCATAAAAAGTACAATATCCAAACTAATATTATACGTTCCAATGCTGTAATTTGATAGAAAATTCATAAATACTTTTATTGGTTTCTTGCATTTCTAAATTTGAATAGCTAGACTAAGATCGCGTATATTCCAGGGAATGTATTGTTTGAACATGGTCTTAAATCACATTTGAGACTGGGCACCCCTGCATTTATCCCCTAATTGTACACCGCTCCTTTCCTATGCCATCTCCAGGCATTGCAAATCGTCATTGCCGGGCACCAAAGGGGGCTCGGCAGTGACGCACGCTGAAAGAGAGTACTCAGTTTTCACTCTGGTTTCTTTCTTGTTTGTTTGTTTGTTTGTTTGTTTGTTTGTTTGTCCGGGCGATATCTCAGCCATCCTTTGAGCTAGGAAGCTGAAATTTCGGCACAATAGTGAGAAAGTGCTTTGTCAAAAACGGTATTTTTTGTTTTTTGATTAATCAATAAATTGAGGAGTTATTTAATTATTAGCGATTAATTAAGTACTTATTTAATTAATCAAATTTCCTTTCTCTTCTGACCATTAACTCAGGCACCTTTTGAGTTAGGAAGCTGATATTTGGACATGCCAATGACCAGGTGATTTAGCTGCAAAGGATATTTTTGATTTATTAATTAATCAATTAATCGATTAATTATTTAATTATTCGATTAATAACAAAAAAAATATTTTTTAATTTAAAGTTACAGATTCTGATGAAATAGTGGTAGTTTATGTGTTCTCTGACCAAATTGATTAATAATTTAATTTTTTTATGATTATTATTTATTTATTTTCATTATTAATCATTTATTTATTTTCTTTCTCATTTGGCCAATATCTCAGGCACCTTTTGAGCTGGGAAGCTAATATTTGGACATGAGTGACCAAGTGATGTGGCTATCAAGGATATTTTTGATTTATTGATTAATCATTTCATCTATTAATTATTTATTGATTAATCGATTAATTATTTATTGAGTAATCAATTAATTATTAAATTTTTTATAAATGACTTATTTAATTAAATTTCTAAAAGATACATCTTCGGATGAAGCACTAGTGGTTTAGTTATGCGATTAGCCAATTGATTATGAAAATATTTTGTGATAATCTTTTATTGATTTTAATTATACAATTAATCAATCAATTAGTGTACACCTCTCCCTCCCAATGCAGCCTCAATGAGCTGCACTGCGGTATTGCCGGGCGCCGGAGGCGCCCCGGCAATGCTGCGCTGCAGCATATTTAATTATTTGGCATGGGGCGGTGTACTTTGAATGTATTTGTACTTGTTCTTATGTTTTATTTTCATTTGTTTTGTTTTATTTATTTTATTTTTTTACACATTTGAGGAATGACATCACTGCAACATAGTGAGCTTAAAAAGGCTTATATATCAATTACCTGTTTCTTGAAATATTAAATTAATGAGTCAAAATCTCGGCACAGTACTTCACAACCTTATGTTATACATTAATTTGCGCTAATATCTTGTTGGTCTATTGTGACGTCATTAAATACACTACCTGTCATCAGATTTTTTGGAGCTTACCCTCTTTTTGATCCTTATACATGGGCAAAGCTTTGGTGAAAAAATTGTGCTTTTGTCCACAGTGTAACGGTCCTTGGCATTTTTGTTAATAAGGTACGTCACTACCAAAATTTTTTTTTTTGTATACAGAGTCGAGGCTCGTGAAAGAGCTAACATTTATCAAGCAAACAAATCAAACAAACAAGCAAACAAAGAATATAAAAAGAGGAGCGGTCGACAAGATTGGGAGAGAAGGGGAGGAGGCACACAAACACAACATTTGAGAGCAGGGACATCGGGAGATGTGTGGGAGGAAGAGGGCCTGGGGGGGGGGGGGGCAGGATAGGTATAAAACGCAAGGACACCAAGGACTTCCAGGAAAGAAGTCGGCACCTCAAAAAGTGGATCTGGGGTGAAATTAGCGGGGGTAGAAAAGATCAAGGTTTTGGACTGGGGAAGATAAGAGATGGTGGTGAACAGCCGTTTTAAAGACCTGGAGGGAGGAGTGGGATTGAAGAGAGTGAGGGAGTTTGTTCCAGAGGCGGGAGAAAAGAGGAATGAAGGAGTGAAGGTGAGCAGAGAGTCTTGATTTTGGCAGTTTAACCATAAGAGGGTTGCAGGCTGATCTTGTGCGACCTGTAGGAATATTTGGGGGACAGAGCCCAGAGAGAGCTGGGGGAGCAAGGCCGGAGCGGAGTCGGTAGAAGACGGAAACACCACCAACCTGCCTGCGGTGAGTAAGTGAAAGGCCCTCAGAGATAGCGTCACCGCGGGAGATTCCAATGATTCTGAATGCTTTGGTTTCAACAGCGTGAAGACGAGCTAGGTGTGAGGCAGGAGCACCAGCCCAGAGAGGAGAGCAGTACTCCATTGAGCTGCGGATGAAAGCCTTGTATGTGGTGAGGTCAGGTGTGCCAAGGAAGGATTTCGCACGACGGCGGATGCCAAGACGGCGACTGGCTTTGGAGGCCAGCTTGGAAATGTGGTTTTCCCAGGAAAGATCATGGCAGATAGTGAGACCCAAAAGCTTGAGTGACAGAACTTCTTGGAGAGGATTATTCAGAAAGTAACGGGGAGGGTTGTCCAGTCGGTCTTTTCGGAGAGACATCGTAAGTGTGAGATTTGTCAGGATTGAAAGACATGTTCCACTTGTTTGCCCAGTCTGTTATTTTGTCCAGGTCTGCAGAGAGTGAGGAGGCTGCAGACTGGCGATCTGAGGGATGAGGAATGGAGCAACAGAGAGTGGAGTCATCAGCAAAGAGATAGAGAGGATTTTCAAGAGAGTCAGAGAGATCATTGATGAAGACCAAAAAAGCAAAGGGCCCAGAACACTGCCTTGGGGAACTCCAGCCTGAACGGGAAGAGGAGATGAGAGAAACCCATTCAGGGCCACACGTTGACTACGACTAGAGAGGAAGTCCGCCAGCCATGCGTGGAGATTTCCATGGATACCAAAGGAGGAGAGTTTGGTGAGCAGAGCGGGGTGCCAGACCGTGTCGAAGGCACGTGATATGTCGAGGGAGACAGCTCTAATTTCCTGTTTGGCATTGAGGACCTCCATCCATTGTTGAGACAGCAGAAGCAGCATGTCCAGAGTAGAGTGACCTGGTCTGAAACCAAATTGATGATCAGAGATCAAGCCATTGGAGAAGAGGAAAGATTTCATATCCGAAGCAATGATGGATTCCATGACTTTGCTGATAATTGGGAGAAGGCTGATTGGTCTGTAGCTGCGAGGATCTGTTTTTGCACCCTTTTGTGCAAAGCAGTGATGTTGGCTGATTTCCAAGCAGATTGCACATGACCTTGAGCAAAAGAGAGGGTGACGAGAACAGAGAGAGGGAGTGAAAGAGCGGAAGAACAGGATTTTAGGACCCGTGGGCTGATGCCGTCAGGTCCAGTTGCAGAAGCAGAGTCGAGGGTTGACAGAAACTTTTCCACCTTGTCAGGAGGAAAGGACACAGAGTCCAGGAGCAGCTGGGTACGACTGGGTACGGTGGGTACAGAGAGGGATGGGTTTGGGACACAAGATTTAGAGGCAAACACAGAGTTGAGGCATTCAGCTTTTTCACGTGCGGAGTCAGCTGTGTGGCCATTTGAGGTAAGGGAGGGGATGGAGGGGGAACAAACACCAGAAACAGATTTGACCAGACACCACCAGGATTTGGAAGAGGGAGACAGATAAGAGAGTTCGGTCTTGAGAACGGCGAGATATTGTTTCCTGTCTCTCCTGAGGGTGGACTGTTGTGGAATGTTGTGGTCAATTATGCTTATATGTATTATTTCAACTCAACAATAATGAAAATTTTCATGATATTATTTTTAATCTAATATAAATGACATTTTGGGAAAGATGGTTCAACCTTTGGGGTATCTCCAGAGTTCGATATTGATTTATCAAATTATTATACAAAGGCACAGGCTGAACGACAAAAATATAGTGTAAGTAAAAATATTAATATGAAGAATACTTGTAAATTAATCAATTATACGGGTCCTACTGCCGTGAATGACTTGGTGAGATTAAGTGATTTATCGCAATGTATATTCTCAGAGAAAAAAGCACGTTTTGTTAAACAAGTAAAATTTACAACCACAACACCTGGTTATACAGACCATACACCTTTCCTCATTAAATTTAAATATCTGCTTACAATTGAATTTTTTAAAGAAGGACATATAGTTAATATGCGAATAGATAAGTGGGGGTATGAAATGCCTGATTTAGGGTATAATTTGTCTTTTTCAATAAACTTAGAAGACCTACATGATTTTAATCAGTCTCGTAAAGAAGAATATTATCCGCTTGGTGAGGCCAAGGAGTTATGTGGAAGTACAATTAGCAAACAACAAATACAGGATTTCAAGAATAGAAAATCATATGACGGTAAAACAATAGTTTATATGACAAAGAAGTAAGGTAATGAGATAAATATAGAAAGCCGTGGAACACAAACCGATTTGGTAGTGGGAAGATGGGGTGGGATTACCTGTCATAATATTAATCTCACATATATTTCTGGTACATAAATGGCAAGGAGAAGTCTATAAGAGAATTATAATTTTTGTATTCAGTGATACCTACAAGAAAAGGGTGCTCGGTTTTACATACCTTATGAATTGGAACATATACATGGGAATTTTGTAACTAAAAACTGGCCTTTTACTGATATTGCTAAACCCACAAATAGGGACTTGATTAAAATATTAAATAAAAATGAACTTCTCAAAGTTATGAAATATAAAACTCTTTTAGAAATCATCAACAAATCTTATTGGTATCCTATTATGAGAAAAATAATTACAGATACAAGAATATCTCAAAATCTAGATGAATATATGTGTGATATTGTTTGGGGCTCAAACTCAAGGGTAGCAAGGGATGAGGAAGGAGTTGAAGAGAGGGAGAAAAAGGCGAAGGAGGAGAGGGAGGAAAGAGAGAAAAAAGGAGAAGGAGGAAAGGGAGAAAGAAGAAGAAGAACCACCTTTAGAGGCCATTTTTCCCTGCAGAGCAGGGGTTGGCCTTTTTCGGGCACCATGGTCCCCTTTTTGAAGCAATGTTTTACGGCCGGATGCCCTTCCTGCCACCAACCCTGTTAGTCGACTCCTGCGACTCCTCTCGAAAAGGATTGGGAGGAAAGGGAGAAAAAGGAGAAGGAGGAAAGGGAGAAAAAGAAGAAGGAGGAGAGGGAGAAAAAGGAGAAGGAGGAGAGGGAGAAAAGAGAGAAAAAGGAGAAGGAAGAGAGTGAGAAAAAGGAGAGGGAAAAAAGTGAGGAGGAGGAGAGGGAGGAAAAATATAAAAAGATGGAAATCACTCAGATTAATAAAAGATTGAAAGTATTACAGCAAATAAATCAAGCTCAACACACTGAGGAGGAAAATAAAGAAATGAAAAGTCTAATGGAAATATTAGTTTCAAGAATAAACTGTTCCATCACTTTCAGGGATAAGATTTAAACGAGAAAGTGGGGATAAAGAAGAAGGAAAAGGTTATGTGGTTGATGATGTTGGTGTTATTGACTTTAGTTAGTTGTATTTGTAAATAAATGGAGGAGAGAGTGAAGACATTCCTCAGAATTATTTATGTTTTAAAAATCAAGATAGAAATGTATATGTTGAAAACCAAAAAGGTTTTCGTACTCTGTAGGATTTTTTCTGATAAATAAATGAGTTATTGTGTTAAGTGTAAAAAGAAAACTAATACGAAAAATATATCGTATGTTAAAGGTAAAAATAATAGAGTTTATGAAAAGGGGATATGTTTAGTGTATGGCTCTAAAAAGTGTCAATTCATTTCTAAGCATAAAAGTGGGGGAGATATACAAAAGTTTTTGTCAGGGAGTAAATTTACAACAACTGGAATTCCAGGGGAATTACACCTTCCAGGGTATTCTTTCTGTGGTCCAGGAACAAACTTGGATAAAAGATTAGATGAGGCTGACAATCCTAAACCTTGGTCTAAACCTACAAATAGGGTTGATGAAGTGTGTATGAAGCATGATATTGATTATGGGAATACCACAACATTGGATGAAAAACATGAAGCAGACAGAGAAATGTTGTATAATTTGTCTTTGATACAAAATCCAACGTTGAGAGAGAAAGTTGATAGGTTTATTGTGAAAAAATTGATTAGTGCTAAATTGAAACTTGGTCTTGGTTATTCACCCTCAAAAAACTATTAGGCTCTAATGATGTCATCAAGACTGAGGAGCTTTTGGCTGATGAATTGCATAAACCTATGATCACAAAATTGAAAAGAAGGAAGTTTTATTCTAAAGGCACCGACCACATCTGGTCCGCTGATTTAATTGAATTGAATAATGATGGGGGATACAAGTATGCTTTAACCGTTATTGATTTGAGGAGTAGATTTGCCTGGGTTGTTCCTTTAAAAAACAAAAGGGGTGATACTCTTATGTTAGCTTTCAGTGGAATATTTAGTAAAATCAAAAGGAAGCCAAAGAAGTTATGGACTGATCAGGGAACAGAATTCTATAACAAAATATTTATAAAACTTCTTAAAGATAATGGCATTAAATTATACAGCACCTTTAAAGGGGAACGGACATGAGTATAGACATCAAATGTTTAAGATTAATTAATTGTAGCAACAAAAAAGATTAAGTTTGGCGCAAAAATTGTTGCTCTAGCATGCGTGAATCGTGAGATATCCGAGTTTTAAAATGCCAATAGCAGACAATTTCTCTCGCGCCGGCAACATCTCACGATAATCTGCCCTCCATGATGTGATGTCATCGGAGGAAGCTGATGTGACTGCACAATAGTAAACAATGGCAGACACCGACTCCGATAGTTGCGTAAGTCTGGATATCAGCGATATTTCTGACCAATCTGATGCGGAAAATTAAGAGAAAGTTAATAATCTTGGGGAATCACACTCGATTCCCCCATACAGATTCGAACCATACCGTCCAGAGAGTGAAGAAGAAAAATCGTCCGACACAGACACAATGGCAATCGATTTTGATCTCAGGCGCCTCCAAAATACTGAATGGTATTCATTTTTATGCCTCTTTTTTAATTGAAAAAATTTCTTTTTCTGGTCAATGGAATACATAACTAATATTTAATTAATGTTCGGTGCCGTGAGGCAAGAAATGGATAGAAACACAGAAACGAAATACGACTTTATTGACTTAGTGCAGCACTGCAGGTGTATCAGTTGTAGTGTTCATGTACAGGCTTTAGTAAGAACAGACATACATATGCAAATACTTATTGTTTCTGGACCAGTGCAGTTGTGGTAATTGTGAGGCCATGCCACAGGTGAATGAGTGTAAGTGCTGCAGGGAGATACCTAAAGTTAGAGAGGAAATGGAAAACGCTGGAGTACTTTCATGCATTATCAACCACCCTGGTTATTATCAACCATTATCAACACACATATCCACACACACACACACACACAAACGCCCCCACACCCCTCCCCCACACGCACACACATATCCAGACAAACGCACATCCCCCTCCCCCCCACCCCCAAAGACATCCCCCCACACACACCTCCACGCGCACTGGCCACACCCCCCCCCCCCCCCACACACACAAACACACACATCCCCACACACACACACATTCCTCTTACCCCCCCACATACACAAACACATGCACACATCCCCCCACCCCAACCACACACACACACACACACACACACACACACACACACACACACACACACACACACACACACACACACACACACACACACACACACACACACACACACACACACACACACACACACACACACACACATCCCCCCACCCACCCCCCACCCCTACCACACACACACACACACACACACACACACACACACACACACACATACCCCCCACCCCTAACACACACACATCCCCCCACCCACCCCCCACCCCTACCACACACACACACACACACACACACACACACACACACACACACACCACACACACACACACACACACACACACACACACACATCCCCCCCACCCCAAACACACATGCAAACACACAAACACCCCCACACCCCTCCCCCCACACACACACCCCTCCACGCATACACACACACACCCCTCCACACACACACACACACACACACCACACACACACACACACACACACACACACACACACACACACACACACACACACACACACACACACAAACACACACACACACACACACACACACAACCCTCCCTCCTCCACACGCACACCCCAACACCCTCCAACCTCCACACACACACACATATCCACCCGCCCCCCCCCACACCCACATATCCACACACACACACACACACACACGCACGCACGCACGCATGCACGCACACACACACACCCCTCCCCCCACACGCACACACATATCCAGATAAACGCACATCCCTCCCCCACCCCCCACACACCACACACCCCTCCCCCACCCCCCACACACCACACACACCCCCACCCCCCCATACACACACATCCCCACACACACACACACACACACACACACACACACACACACACACACACATTCCCCCTCCCCCCCCCCCCCCCCCACACACACACACACCCAACCTCCACACATACCCACACGCACATCTGCCCCCCTCCATACGCACACCCCAACCCCCCCCCCCTCCCACATACACACATATCCACCCCCTGCATATTATCAACCAACAGGGCATGATTCCAACTGATCGTAATGAAAATAAGCGTTACGCCTAGGTCCCCCGTCGGTGAAGTGATGCGAGTTGACAAAGTGGAAGACGCAGAAAACATGCTATGATATGATATTTCACTCACAAGGTTCAGACATACATGGAGGCGGCCATCTTGGATTTTGACGTGGCCACCCAATTTTCAATGGCGTTCTTCCTTATGCCTAGATACACCCACACACCAGATTAGAAGTTGGTACTTCGCTTATTTTTCAAGATATTCCGCTCACAAGGTTCACACATACATGGCGGCGGCCATCTTGGATTTTGACGTGGCGACCAAATTTTCAATAGAGTTCTTCCTTGTGCCTAGATACACCCAATCACCAGATTAGAAGTTGGTACTTTGCTTATTTTTCAAGATATTATGCTCACAAGTTTCAGACATATATATGGTGGCGGCCATCTTGGATTTTGACGTGGCGACCCAATTTACAATAGCTTTCTTCCTTATGCCGAGATACCCCCACACACCTATTTAGAAGTTGGTACTTCGCTTATTTTTCGAGATATTCATCTCACAAGGTTCAGACATACATGGCGGCGGCCATCTTGGATTTTGGCGTGGCGACCCAATGTTAAACAGCGTTCTTCCTTGTGCCTAGATACACCCACACACCAGATTAGCAGTTGGTACTTCGCTTATTTTCCGAGATATTTCGCTCACAAGTTTCAGACATATATATGGTGGTGGCCATCTTGGATTTTGACGTGGCAACCCAATTTTCAATAGCGTTTTCCTTATGCCGAGATACACCCACACACCAAATTAGAAGTTGGTACTTCGCTTATTTTTCAAGATATTCATCTCACAAGGTTCAGACATACATGGCAGTGGCCATCTTGGATTTTGACGTGGGTTGCACTCACACACCAAATTCGAATGCTGTCCTTCGCTTACGCACGCATGCATGCACGCCCGCACCCATGCACACCCGCACGCACACACGGACGGAGGGGAAGCCATAGTCCACCTTTCGCTACGCTGTGCGACGGGGGCCAACAAAGCGATGTTCTGATCATCACAAAGCAAACAAGGCTTTAAGAACGAAAAACTGGGTTACTTCGCAAACGTCATTTCCGGTTTGCGGTTTTGACAAAACTGCTTTTGCTTGTTCGGCGATATTTTGACAAATTCTAATAAAACCGCAAAGATATTTGTGAAATGAACTCAATGGAAGTGTTTAAGATATGTTTATGTTTCGAAATCTGCAAAGTTGTTTTGGTCGTGTCCGTTCTCCTTTAATGAAGGAAAGGCAGTTGTTATTGAGCGTTTTAATCGCACCTTGAAAGATAGACTATATTAAAAATTCACACAACTCGGTTCTCAACAATGGGTGCCTTTAATACAGGATTTTGTTTATGATTATAATAATACAGTTCATTCATCGACAAAATTAAAGCCATCAGAAACATTTACAAAATTAGAATTTGAAAAGAAGATTAATTTGAGAAAACCAAAGTTAAAAGTTGGTGATATTGTAAGAACTAGGGCATGCCCGTACGTGGGTGCCCGTTCCTTGCCAAAAAAAAAAAAAAACGCTACCCGTACGCTCTACCCCGCCCGTACGCCGTAAGCAAAAAAAACAACGCTCTTCGCTTCCGCCCTTCGCTCTGACTGAATTGGGAGAAATAATGCGCATAAGAAATCGAGAAATTATTATTTTCTCCGGAAGAAATCGAATTACGTACCGTAATGGCGCACGCGCTGGGCTCAGCTCGCTCTCACATCGGCCACGCCTACGCAATAACGCGTTCTGTGATTGGCTGCCGGAAGTGCAGTCCTCACTGTCCGGAAGGTCGCAAATCGCAGTTACGATGAATCGCAAATTAGTTTTAATTAATAATAATAATAATAATAATTCATTTATTTTGTATAGCGCTTTTCCAGAAGCCCAAAGGCGCTTTGACAGAGTGGAAAACATAATGCATAACAATACATGAAAACAACAATTGCAAAAAGACAAGAATCAAGAAAACAAACAGCAGCGATATACGGCATATATATAAGACAAGAATCAAAAAGACAAGACAAGAATCAATAGGGAAATATTTAAAGCAAAAGGAGGGAGAAGGAGAAGAGATAGTCAGGGGTTAAATGCTGTGGTTTGAATGTTGAATGCAGCGTTGAACAGGTGGGTCTTTAGTGATGTTTTGAATGTGGTGAGTGAGGAGGAGTCTCTGATGGTGTGAGGTAGTGAGTTCCAGAGGGTGGGAGCAGCGATGGAGAAGGCCCTGTCCCCCCAGGATCTGAATTTGGTCCGGATGGAGGGGGTCAGGAGGTTGGTACCAGCAGAGCGGAGGTTGCGGGTGGGAGTGTGTCTGGAGAGGAGGTCAGCCAGGTAGGATGGGGCCAGGTTATGGAGGGCTTTGTATGTCAAGAGGAGGATTTTGTACTGGATTCTCTGGGGGATGGGGAGCCAGTGAATCTTGTAAAGGACGGGGGTGATGTGGTCACGGGTCCGGGAATGAGTGAGTAGACGGGCAGCGGAGTTCTGAATGTATTGGAGTTTATTGGTGATTTTTGAGGGTGAACCATAGAGGAGGCTATTGCAGTAGTCCAGACGGGAGGTGATGAAGGCGTGGATGAGGGTTTCTGCAGCCGTGGAGGAGAGGGATGAGCGGAGACGGGCAATGTTTTTCAGGTGAAAGAAGGCTGACTTTGTGATCTGTTTAGTGTATTTGTCGAAGGAAAGGGTTTGGTCAAAGATGACGCCAAGATTCCGGATGTGAGGGGAGGTGGATACTGGGATACCGTCGATGTTGAGGGCAAAGTTATGGGTGGATTTTGTGAGCGTTTTTGGGCCAATGATGATTATTTCAGATTTATCACAGTTAAGCTTGAGGAAGTTGATTTGAAGCCAGGATTTTATTTCAGTGATGCAGTTTGTCAGGATAGAGTGGGTGTCGGTGGAGACGGACTTGGTGGAGATGAAAAGCTGGATGTCATCGGCGAAGCAGTGGAATTGGAGACCATGACGGCGGATTAAGTGACCGAGCGGGGACAGGTAAAGGATGAAGAGGAGGGGGCCAAGAACTGAACCTTGGGGGACACCTTGGGGGAGGGGAGCAGTGGGGGATTTGCAGTTATTGATGGAGATGAACTGGCATCTGTCAGAGAGGTATGATTTAATCCAAGAGAGGGCAGTGCCGGTGACGTTAAAGGTGGATTCAAGTCGGGTGAGGAGGATAGTGTGATCGATGGTGTCAAAGGCAGCGCTGAGGTCGAGGAGGACGAGAATGTTGAGGTTGCCAGCGTCAGAGGAGAGGAGAAGGTCGTTGGTGATTTTGAGGAGAGCAGTTTCAGTACTGTGGTTGGAGCGGAATCCGGATTGGAATGTTTCATACAAGTTATTGGCAGAGAGATGATGTTTGAGTTGAGTGGCTACAGCGCGTTCCAAAACTTTTGACAGAAAGGGTAGGTTGGAGATGGGTCTGAAGTTGTTTAGGGTGTCAGGGTTTAGACCAGGTTTTTTTTAGAATGGGGGTAACAGCAGCAATTTTGAGGGAAGGTGGGACGATGCCTGTAGACAGGGAGGAGTTTATTGTTGCAATGATTAGTGGAGAGAGAGCAGGGAGGGAGGCTTTGACAAAGCTGGAGGGGATGGGGTCAAGAGTGCAGGTGGCAGTTTTCATTCCTATGAGGAGTTCAGAGAGGTCAGTAGGAGAGATTGGGGAGAACCGAGACAGGGGATGGCAGGACAAGGGGGGGCAGGTGGTTGGAGGGGGAGCGGGTGCGGCGGTGGTCAAGCTGTTGTAGATGTTGTCAATTTTGCGTTGGAAGAAAGAGAGGAAGGAGATGCAGTTGTCTACTGTGAATGACTGGGTGGTGGTGTTCAGGGGGCGGAGGAGTTTGTTTATTGTCGAGAAGAGTGCTTTTGGGTTTCCGGAGCCAGAGTGGATAATTTGAGAGTAGTAGGCAGAGCGGGCGCGGGAGAGGGCATCTTTGTAGTGTTGTATGTGGTCCTTGTAGGCTTGGGAGTGAACTGTGAGACCCGTTTTATTGCGGAGTCTTTCAAGTTGGCGAGCACGAGTTTTCATCAGGTGGAGTTCAGGGGTAAACCAGGGAGCAGAATGGGTGAAAGAAACTGTTTTGGTTTTTACAGGCGCAAGCTGGTCAAGGCAGGAGGAGAGAGTGTGGTTGTAGTAGTCAGTGAGGTCGGAAGGGGTGTGGAGGTCAATGAAGGGAGAAGTGGACATTTTTTCAGAGAGGGTGGATGAGAATGAGGTAGGTGAAAGAGCGTTTAGCTTACGGAAGTTGATTGTGCGATAATGCCTTGGTGTTGGGGCGGGGATGTTGATGGTCAGAGTGATGGCTAAGTGGTCAGAGAGGGTGAGGTCGGAGCCATAGAGATGGTGCAAATTTAATCCAGTGGAGCAGACAAGGTCCAAAATGTGACCACGGATATGGGTAGGAAAGTCGACATGTTGAGTGAGGTTAAAGCAGGTGAGTAAATCAGTGAAGTCAGTGGTTATTGTGGAGTCAGTGGAGTCCATGTGGATATTGAAATCACCAAGGAGGAGGATTGAGGGGGAGAGGGAACATAGCTGGGTCAGAAAGTAGGAGAAGTCAGACAGGAATGATGGGTGTGGTTTGGGAGGGCGGTAGACGACAGCCATGACTGACTGCGTGTGACCAGAGAGTTTTAAAGCCAGGTGTTCAAATGATGGAGCAGATGAGATGGAGATGAGGTTGGTCTTGATGTCTTGACGGTGGATAACGGCAATTCCACCACCTCGGCCCTCCGAGCGTGGTTTATTGACGTAGGAATATCCATTGGGTGTGGTGAGGTTGAGTGTGTAGTAGTCCAGAGGTTGTTGCCAGGTTTCGGTGAGACAGAGAAAGTCCAGTTTGTTATCCAGGATGTATTCGTTCAGGATGAGGCATTTATTGTTGAGGGACCGGGTGTTGAACAGGGTGAGCTTGATGTTGTTTTGAACAGCAGGGATGAATTCAGGTGATTTAGCCAGGGTTCGTAGGCAAGAGGTGCGATCGTGTGGGTTGCTGTGACCAGGTGCGCTGGGACGAAGAGTGAGAGTGCGCTGAGCCGACCAGAGGACGGGGATGGAGTGACCTGATTGCAAATAAACAAACTTGCGACCGGAGCCACGGTGAATGTACCTGGGTCGTCGGAGGAGTCCATTTGATTTGATGGCAGAGATGCATGATGGGGTGGAGCGGGTATTGAGCAGAAGAAGCCTTGCGGCGGAGTACTTCAGAGCCATGCCAGGCAGGAGCGAAGGGACGAGTACGAGGCCAAGTTTTAAAATTAGTTTTAAAACAGTTTAACGGCAACATAGTTTGCCGACGGGAAATAAATGAATACGCTCTCAAATGTGCCATCCGAGGCAGAGTCTGTTCGCCACGTTCGGCACACGTGATAGCTCGCTGCTCTCTGATTGGTTGAATCGTTTTTTGGACATAGCTCGGTAACTACTTCTGCGATTAATTTAAAACCTTGAAAAGGCACATCCTCGGGTCCCCAGCAATATACCTGGCAAGTTTCAAGTATATCGGACCGGTAGTTGTCGAGAAACAGCGGTCACAGACAAACATACATACAAACATACAAACATACAAACATACAAACATACAAACATACACACAGAGATTGCTGGAATTATAGATAGATATACAGATGGAAAAGCCATTTTGAGAAAGGTGATACAAAGAGATGGACCACTGAGCTTTTTGAAATTGTTGATGTAATGGATACAGTTCCTTGGACTTATAAATTGTATGATTTACATGGAGAAGAGATTTTAGGTTCATTTTATTCACAAGAATTGCAGAAGACAAAGTTGAAATAACCACATTCACACAAACCACAACCACACCAAGGAATGGAGGTGTAATCAACCTTGGTATATAAATGGAAAACATAACAAATGTGAGAAATACCAAATAGGTATAATTGAGGAGATAACGGGGGTGAAGGTAAATAAAACAAATAAAAGAATAAATTTAAATACTAATAAGTTGGAGGATGTGAGGAAAATAAATATCTTGGAATGGACAGAAAATTTTGATGGTTGTCAAGAAATCGAGGGAAAAATAATTTTCTATAATCTTAAAATATGTGGCTAGGGGGGTGGTCAAAGAAGGTCATTAAGAGAGGTGTATCATTTTATCTTGGTTCAAAAGAAATACTTGGAACAAAATGATAATGTATTATTCATCAATATACTGGATGGAGATGAATGTCATAATAAACTTAGGTTGATGCCAAAGGTTGAAGGGGTGTTCATTGGCTCCTTGTTTGAGTTTGCAACAGTTGTCGATACACACCAGGGGTTTGATTTGATAGATATTAAACTGGCTGGACTTGATCAAGTCTCAGTGGGGGAGAAATAAGGGTGCACAATTTAATGAGAGAAAAAGGCGTGTAATTTTATGAGAGAGGGGGTGAGTCAATAAGTTTCCTTAATTTTCCCCTTTGACTTACATGTAAAATTAGAGGTGGTCCAGGAACAACACAACAACATTTATTCCCCCTACTTAGTAAAAAGCTTTGTAAAAAGTGGACGCAATTTTATGAGAGAAAAAGGGGGTGTAATTTTATGAGAGATGGGGTGAGAGTCAAAGTTTCCTTAATTTTCCCCATTGACTTCAATGTTAAATTGAATGTGTCCCAGAACCAACATTTTCCTTCTACTGCTGTGTGCAGGAAGGGTGTTGGAGTGAACTCCATTCAATGTACAATGTGTGCTGAGTGGGTTCATCAAAAATGTAGTGGTCTGAGAGGGTCATTAACCAGTGTGGCAGCTACATTCAAATGTAAGGTGTGCACAGAGGGAGCTGCAGATGGAGTAAATGTTGAGTTGGATCTTGGAGATGGCGTTGAAGCTGGAAGGTGTGAAAACATTTTGCTACGTCGGAGACATGCTGAATGGAGAAGGTGGATCAGCCTCGGCAACGGTTGCTGGAGTGAGATGTGCATGGAAGAAGTTTCGGGAACTGAGTGCTGTGCTGATGAGGAGGGGAGTGTCGTTGAAGCTGAAGGGAAAGGTGTATGCTGCATGTGTGAGAAGTGTTATGATTTAGGGGAGCAAGACATGAGTAATGAATGTAGAGCAGCAACGAAGGCTGGAAAGGGTCGAAATGCGAATGGTTCGGTGGATGTGTGGAGTATCATTGAAAGAGAGGAAGACAAGTGATGAATTGCGAAAGATGATGGGAATAGAGCCTGTGATTGATGCTGTGAAGAGAAACAGGTTGAGATGGTTTGGTCATGTGTTGAGGAAGGATGAAATTGAATGGTTGAGAAGAGTGATGGAAATGAATGCAGAAGGAAGTAGAGGATGGGAAAGACTGAGAAAGACTTGGCTAAAGGTGGTGGAAGAAGAAATGTGGGCAAGGGGGTTAACAACGTGAGATGTACAAAATATGGCAAAATGGAGCAGATTGTCATGGGGCCTGCAAGGCTAACCCCCAATCCAGAAGGGAAAATGACCTTAAAATGCCTGGTGTTGTTTGTTGTTTTTGTTCTTCAACTCCAAGATGGCCGCCATATTATGTGACTGATGTCATCATCGTTCACAAATATATTTGCCATATCAGTAGTTGATCATATGTATGACATTTTGTATTGATCCATTAAGAGGTACTCTGGAATATATTATTACTTGTGAGCACCAAAGATCTTTCAAGTATATTGGTTGGTCTTTTACATTATTCTGTCTGTCTATTTGTCTGTCTGTATGTCAGCCACATGCAGGTCACAATTTTAAACCGATCTTCACCAAACTTCATGAAATGGTAGAGTTGGTCATAAGCAAGACGTCCATTGTTTTTGGGGTCAAAAGGTCAATATCAGCCAAAGGTCATGAACTTTGTTAAATAGCCAAAATCCTCAATTTTCATCCAATGAACTTGAAGTTTTGAGAGGATTTGCATACCAGGTCACTGAATACAACCACCAAGTATTTTTGAGGTCACCATCGGCCAACAACCTATTTTAGGGATTTCGTAAGTATCGTCCGATGCACGACATTTTTTGTTTAATTTCAAGACGGCGGTCAACCCACATGACTGAATCACTGATGAAATAGTTTGCAAATATTTTTCCCACACTATTATGTTAACATGTGTTAAGTTTTGTATCTATCTGATAAGCAGTTTCACATGAGTAGTTTTTTTAAGTTTTATTTTTATTCCAATATGGCCACCAAATCACATGACCCATGACCTTTTTTCCGCAAACTTTTATCCCCATGCCGAAGTGATCATATTTTTAAAATTTAGCCTTGATCTGTTCAGCAGTTCTGGAGATGTTTAAAGCTTTGACGTTTGACGTAATAGGCAATGACAGCCAATGCAAGTCAAAATTGCAAACACAAAATTCATGATGCACCAAGTAAAATTGGTATCTACAATGAGTTAAAGTTTCGTAGAGCTGGCTATAACAGTTTTGTCTGAATGTCTCCACAAAATGTGCAACAAGAACATTATTGCTTCCAGTGGGAACCTCACAGGAAGTCTGGTTATCCCGATACCATAACTGGTAACATGGTACATTCA
Source organism: Myxine glutinosa (assembly GCF_964187855.1). Classification (NCBI taxonomy): domain Eukaryota; kingdom Metazoa; phylum Chordata; class Myxini; order Myxiniformes; family Myxinidae; genus Myxine; species Myxine glutinosa. The sequence continues at coordinate 446,296,693 of NC_136261.1, read as the reverse complement.
ACAAATATAACCAATTCCCCCGTACAACTACGCAAAGTCATGTTGTTGTACAATCAAAATTCAGACAACTTATCATACCATACAGTCTCTTAAATGGTGGAGCATGACGTTCCAGTGTCTGGTTCCATGACAATGACTGTGTGACCTACCGACCGCAACACTGAGTGTAACCACTGGGGTTCAACTTATGAAGAAGACGAGCCGCTGCAGCTCGAAATTGTGAAGAAGAGGAACACCGTGCAAATAGGATTACAGGAAACCTTGGGTCTCGTACAGAAGGCGTTTTATTCGTTGGCTCCGTGAAACCACAACATGAGAAACAAACAGCAAATTACTAACTAATCTCCATAATTGCAGTTCACACATTCGGCTTCAATACAAACAATCATGCAGCAGTTTGTCGTTCTGCACGAGAAATCAGCAATGGCGAAATACAAACCGTTTGCAATAAATTTACCTCACAAAGCGGCAAATGCACATCAAATCAATTTCTTACAGTTTAAGCAGCAAATGTATTATGTATCAAAGAAACAAATGAAATTACATACCAATTTGGATCCTCAGCTAATCTTTTTCAGAGTTCAATGTTTAACCTCTTCACACCATTTCATGCACTCTTCCTTTGCGCGTGCTTCAGCTCGACAAAACATGAAATATCCTGAAGCCTTCGCTAGTTAAAAGATAAAAGATATAACGAACTATGAAGTCTAATGGTGTTGGTGGTCGTTACAAAACCGAGATATAAATTGCTGTTACGAAAAGCACGATGTGAACTACCGAAGACAGCATTACTCACACAGCCGCTACACCGCCACAACCACCAGTACGACCAAACTACCCCAAAAATTTCGATTACCACGAACGAATGTGGTCGGCAGCCATTCCACTCAGTATTGAAAATAAAATGAGAATCTTCGAACAAACCTCTTCGAACAAACCTCTTCAGATGAGATCCGATCACGTGAACCTTCGTCACAGTTACAGTCCGAAGTACACAAGATCACCCGGAAGTTCTTCATCGTTTTTTTTTTTTTTTTTTTTTTTTTTGTTTGTTTGTTTGTTTGTTTGTTTGTTTGTTTGTTTGTTTGTTTGTTTGTTTGTTTGTTGTATACAAGATCGAGGCTCGTGAAAGAGCTAACATTAATCACACAAAAAGACAAACCGACACACAAAACACAAAAAACAAGGGGAGCGGCAGACAAGATGGGGAGAGAGGGGGAAGGACACAAACACAACATTTGAGAGCAGGGACATCGGGAGGACTTGGGGGGAGGTGGGAGAGGAATAAAACATATGAACACTGCAAGGACTCTGGGGTGAATTACCGGGGTAGAAAAGATCAAGGTTTTCGATGGGGGAAGATAAGAGATGGTGGTGAACAGCTGTTTTAAAGACCTGGAGGGTGGAGTGGGATTGAAGGGAGTGGGGGAGTTTGTTCCAGAGGCGGGAGAAAAGGGGAATGAAAGAGTGAAGGTGAGCAGAGAGCCGAGACTTTGGCAGTTTAACCATAAGAGGGTTGCAGGCAGATCTTGTGCGACCTGAAGGAATATTGGGGGGACAGAGCACAGAGAGAGCTGGGGGAACAAGGCCGGAGAGGAGTCGGTAGAAGACAGAAAGACCACCAACCTGCCTGCGGTGAGTGAGTGAAAGGCCCTCGGAGTTGACTACATTGCAGACTATTCCAATGATTCTGAAAGCTTTGGCCTCAACAGCGTGAAGCCGAGCAAGGTGTGAGGCAGGAGCACCAGCCCAGAGGGGGGAACAGTATTCCATTGAGCTGCGGAATGAAAGCCTTGTATGTGGTGAGGAGCTCAGGTGTGCCAAGGAAAGACTTCGCACGACGGAGGATGCCCAGTTGGCGACTGGCTTTGGAGGCCAGTAAAGCGCGGTGTTATGCACGCTACTTGTAAGCAAGGAGGAAGCGGACAACGCGGTAATTTGTAAGAGTCTTTATTCAAGAGCTCACTGTAACACTGAGCTGCTCAGGGATGCGTGCCCCGTGTATATCGTGAGGCCACGCCTCTCTCCCGAGCGTGGCCCACCCCCACTTGGTGTGCGGGGTGATGTCACCACGTCAGTGCTTTTGTGTCCACCACACGCGCCCCCCCCCCCCCCCAGAATATCCACGCACCGCAAGGGTCAGTTTGCGGGGCAAACGGATGACCCGGCCGAAGCGCCCCCTGGTGACTGGCGGCGTCTGGGATGCAGGGATGCCATCTGGGATGCCTCCGGCTGCCCCTGGGATGGGTGCAGGACCGGGGGGCGGCGTGGCGGCGGGGCTGGGCGGTGCCGGGTGTCCGCCCACAGGGGGGCGGCCCCGACGCGGGGGTCGGGCCACCGGTGGTGGATGGTCCACGTCGAGGTGGGCCGGCTTGAGGCGGTCCACAGAAACGTGGTCAGGAGTACCGCCGATGTCCAGGGTGAAGTGCTTCACCCCGGTCTCCAGCACGCGGAAAGGCCCATCGTATGGGGGCCGCAGTGGTGTCCGATGGGCATCGTGGCGGACGAAGACGTACTCCACCGTGCGAAGCTCCGGGGCGACGTGCGTCGGTGGGTGCCCGTGGCATGCCGTCGGCACCGGGGCGAACCTCTGGGTGGTCTCCTGCAGAGCGGAGCGCTGCTGTGCCGCGGACCATGGTGCCGTGGAGTCGGGGAGGAACTTGCCCGGCACCCGCAGCAGTTGCCCGAAGACCAACTCCGCCGCGGATGCGCGGAGGTCCTCCTTGGGCGCCTTCCGGAGGCCCAGCAGGACCCAGGGGAGCCTGTTGACCCAGCCGCCGTCGCAGAGGGTGGCCCGGAGCGTGGCCTTCAATGAGCGGTGAAATCGCTCACACAGGCCATTAGCCTGGGGGTGGTAGGCCGTGGTTCGGTGCAGCCGGACCCCCGAGCCCCTGCGCGACCGCCCCCCAGAGCTCCGAGGTGAACTGGGGGCCGCGGTCGGACGAGATGTCTGAGGGGGCACAGAACCGGGTGACCCAGGTGGCGATGAAAGCCTGCGCGACGTCCGCCGCCGTCGTCGACGCCAAGGGCACGGCCTCCGGCCACCGGGTGGTGCAGTCCACCATGGTGAGGACGTGGGTGAAACCCCGCGAGGGGGGCAGAGGTCCCACCAGGTCCACGTGGACGTGGTCAAACCGGCGTTCCGGCACCGTAAACGGGGCCAACGGGGCCTGGGTGTGCCGGTGCACCTTGGCGCGCTAGCACGCAAGGCACGTCCTGGCCCAGCTGCGGACGGCCTTCCGGAGGCCATGCCAGACGAATTTGTCGGCGATCAACCTTTGGGAGGCCCTCGTGCCCGGGTGGGACAGGCCGTGGATGGTGTCAAACACCTGGCACTGCCAGTCCGCGAGCACGATGGGGCGAGGCCGCCCGAGGGAGACGTCGCACAAGAGGGCCACGCCCACACCGTCGAATGGCACCTCGGTGACACGGAGGCCCATGACGGTGGTCCGCAAGGCCTGGACGTCGGGGTCAGCGGCCTGGTCCGCTGCCATCCGGGCATAGTCGATGCCGAGGTGGACTGCGTGGGCGATGGCCCGGGAAAGGCAATCCGCCACCAGGTTGTCCTTCCCCGCGACGTGTTGGATGTCCGTCGTGTACTTGGACACGGCCGAGAGGTGACGCTGCTGCCAGGCCGACCACGGCTCGGTGACCTTGCCCATCGAGAAAACCAGCGGCTTGTGGTCGACGAAGGCCGTGAACGCATGGCCCTCGAGCAGATGGCGGAAGTGCCTGACCGCCAAGTGAAGCCCGAGCAACTCGCGGTCGAAGGTACTGTAACGGCGTTCGGGCGGGCGAAGCTGCCGGCTAAAGAACGACAGCGGTTGCCAAGCTCCACGCACCCATTGCTCGTGCACCGCGCCCACCGCGTAGTCCGAGGCGTCGGTGGTGAGGGCGATCGGCGCATCGGGCGCCGGGTGCGCGAGCATGGTGGCGTTAGCCAAGGCGAGCTTTGCGCCCGTGAACACCGTGTCCATCTGCTCGGTCCAGGTGATGTCGCCTTTGCCCGGCTTACCACGGAGAGCTTCGTGCAGGGGGCGCAGGAGCTGGGTGATACGGGGCAGGAACCGATGGTAAAAGTTCACCATGCCCAGGAAATCCTGCAGCCCCCTGATCGTGCGGTGACGCGGAAACTCCTTCACCGCCTCCACCTTGGCCGGCAGGGGGACGGCTCCGTGCCTGGTGACGCGGTGCCCCAGAAAATCGAGTTCGGCGACGCTGTACCGGCACTTTGTGGGGTTCACAATCAGGCCATGCTGGCCCAGGCGTTCGAAGAGCATGCGGAGGTGGTGTAGGTGCTCTTCGCGTGATGCGCTGGCGACGTGGATATCGTCCAGGTAGACGTATACAAAATCCAAGTCACGCAGGACGCTGTCCATCAGCCGCTGGAACGCCTGAGCCGCATTCTTCAGACCGAAGGGCATCTGCAGGAATTCGAAGAGTCCGAACGGCGTGATGACCACCGTCTTCGGGACGTCCTCCGGCCTGACGGGGACCTGATGGTAACCGCGTATGAGGTCCACCTTCGAGAAGAAGGACATGCCCGCCAAACGGGCAGAAATGTCCAGAATGTGGGGGACGGGGTAGCGGTCGGGGGTGGTGGCGTCATTGAGACGGCGATAGTCCCTGCACGGTCGCCATCCCCGCCGGGCTTCGGCACGATGTGCAGCGGCGACGCCCAAGCACTCTCCGAGCGCCGAACGATGCCGAGTCGCTCCAGGGTAGCGAACTCCGCTTTTGCTACCGCCAGCTTCGTCGGCTCGAGGCGGCGTGCCCGGGCGTAGACCGGTGGCCCGACGGTGGGGATGTGATGGGCCACCCCGTGCTTGATGGCCCCCGCCGAGAAGGTGGGCCGTTTGAGGGCCGGGAAGCCGGCGAGGAGGCGAGTGAATTCGTCCGCTGCCGGAAGCGTACAGATCAACGTGGCCGGAACCGAACCGTTCGGCAAGCCGCTTGGCAAGCCGCTCGGTGAGCCGCTCAGTGGGCTGCTCGACGAGCTGGGCAGCGCACAAGCGAGCGAGCTGAACGTCTCGGCCTGGACAAGATGTCTGTGCTTTACGTCGACCAGGAGCCCATTTGCGCACAGGAAGTCCACGCCAAGCAATGCCATGGGCACATCGGCCGTGACGAACGACCATCGGAAAACCTGCCCTCCGAACCGCAGAGAGAGGCAGCATTTTCCGTACGTACGGATGGGCGTCCCGTTTGCGGCAAGCAGCGCGGGGCCCCTGCCCGCGGCGTGCTTGTCCGACGTACCGGCAGGAATGACACTCACCTGCGCTCCTGTGTCGCACAGGTAACGGCGCCCGGATAAGGTGTCCATGATGAACAGCAGGCTGTTCGAATGGCCGGCGCTCATTGCCAATATCGGGCACCGGCCCGGGCGTTTCCCGACCTGTCGAAGGAGCATGGTGGATGACACTGTCGAGCCTCGTGGCCGAACCTGGCGTGGAACCGGCACCAGGTGGTGGAGCTGGAGGAGCGTGGCTGGCTCCGCCAGGCTGGTGGAGCCAGCGGTTTTCCCCGCGGTGGTGGTTTTCGCTGCGGCGCTGGGCGGGGCGTGGCGGCGGCCACGAGGTGCATATCAGCATGCTGTGTATGCTGTGGAAGCTGATGCTGTGGATCAGCATCGGCCTCGGGATCCACGAGGTGGGCCGCACCGACTCTCGCCCGCGTGTCCGAAGCCGCGAAGTACCTGTCCGCCTCGGTGGCCAATGCTCCGGGTTCCGTTAGCACGGTCCCGGCCAACGCGAGCCGTACCTGTGCTGGAAGTTGGCGATGGAAAAGCTCCCGGAATAGAGAACCAGGGGCTTCGTCACCCAACAGTGACAGCATATGGTCCATTTGGACCGACGGGCGCGTGTCGCCGAGCTCGGGGAGATCCAGGAGGAGGTCGGCCCGTGTGTCCTCCGTGAGGCCGAACGTGGCTAGGAGCAGCCGCTTGAGTGCCTCGTACTTGTGGCCGTCCGGTGGGTGGCGAAGGACGGACACAACTCGAGCGGCCGTGCCGGGCCCGAGGGAGGCGACGACGTGGCAGTAGCGCATGTCGTCGTCGGTGAGGCGCCGAAGCTGAAACTGGGCTCCGGCTTGGACGAACCAAACTTCGGCCTGGGCCTCCCAAAATTCGGGAAGTTTAACCGACATCGCGTTGTTGGCCATGGCAATGGCGTCGTGTTTGGAAGGATCGCTACGGCAGATCCAGCGTCGAGGGTCACCAGTAAAGCGTGGTGTTACGCACGCTACTTGTAAGCAAGGAGGAAGCAGCCAACGCGGTAATTTGTAAGAGTCTTTATTCAAGAGCTCACTGTAACACTGAGCTGCTCAGGGATGCGCGCCCCATGTATATCGTGAGGCCACGCCTCTCTCCCGGGCGTGGCCCACCCCCACTTGGTGTGCGGGGTGATGTCACCACGTCAGTGCTTTCGTGTCTGCCACATGAACACTGCAAGGACTCTGGGGTGAATTACCGGGGGTAGAAAAGATCAAGGTTTTCGATGGGGGAAGATAAGAGATGGTGGTGAACAGCTGTTTTAAAGACCTGGAGGGAGGAGTGGGATTGAAGGGAGTGGGGGAGTTTGTTCCAGAGGCAGGAGAAAAGGGGAATAAAAGAGTGAAGGTGAGCAGAGAGCCTAGACTTTGGCAGTTTAACCATAAGAGGGTTGCAGGCAGATCTTGTGCGACCTGAAGGAATATTGGGGGGACAGAGCACAGAGAGAGCTGGGGGAACAAGGCCGGAGAGGAGTCGGTAGAAGACAGAAAGACCACCAACCTGCCTGCGGTGAGTGAGTGAAAGGCCCTCGGAGTTGACTACATTGCAGACTATTCCAATGATTCTGAAAGCTTTGGCCTCAACAGCGTGAAGCCGAGCAAGGTGTGAGGCAGGAGCACCAGCCCAGAGGGGGGAACAGTATTCCATTGAGCTGCGGAATGAAAGCCTTGTATGTGGTGAGGAGCTCAGGTGTGCCAAGGAAGGACTTCGCACGACGGAGGATGCCCAGTCGGCGACTGGCTTTGGAGGCCAGTAAAGCGCGGTGTTATGCACGCTACTTGTAAGCAAGGAGGAAGCGGACAACGCGGTAATTTGTAAGAGTCTTTATTCAAGAGCTCACTGTAACACTGAGCTGCTCAGGGATGCGTGCCCCGTGTATATCGTGAGGCCACGCCTCTCTCCCGAGCGTGGCCCACCCCCACTTGGTGTGCGGGGTGATGTCACCACGTCAGTGCTTTTGTGTCCGCCACACGTGCCCCCCCCCCCCCCCCCCAGAATATCCACGCACCGCAAGGGTCAGTTTGCGGGGCAAACGGATGACCCGGCCGAAGCGCCCCCTGGTGACTGGCGGCGTCTGGGATGCAGGGATGCCATCTGGGATGCCTCCGGCTGCCCCTGGGATGGGTGCAGGACCGGGGGGCGGCGTGGCGGCGGGGCTGGGCGGTGCCGGGTGTCCGCCCACAGGGGGGCGGCCCCGACGCGGGGGTCGGGCCACCGGTGGTGGATGGTCCACGTCGAGGTGGGCCGGCTTGAGGCGGTCCACAGAAACGTGGTCAGGAGTACCGCCGATGTCCAGGGTGAAGTGCTTCACCCCGGTCTCCAGCACGCGGAAAGGCCCATCGTATGGGGGCCGCAGTGGTGTCCGATGGGCATCGTGGCGGACGAAGACGTACTCCACCGTGCGAAGCTCCGGGGCGACGTGCGTCGGTGGGTGCCCGTGGCATGCCGTCGGCACTGGGGCGAACCTCTGGGTGGTCTCCTGCAGAGCGGAGCGCTGCTGTGCCGCGGACCATGGTGCCGTGGAGTCGGGGAGGAACTTGCCCGGCACCCGCAGCAGTTGCCCGAAGACCAACTCCGCCGCGGATGCGCGGAGGTCCTCCTTGGGCGCCTTCCGGAGGCCCAGCAGGACCCAGGGGAGCCTGTCGACCCAGCCGCCGTCGCAGAGGGTGGCCCGGAGCGTGGCCTTCAATGAGCGGTGAAATCGCTCACACAGGCCATTAACCTGGGGGTGGTAGGCCGTGGTTCGGTGCAGCCGGACCCCGAGCCCCTGCGCGACCGCCCCCCAGAGCTCCGAGGTGAACTGGGGGCCGCGGTCGGACGAGATGTCTGAGGGGGCACAGAACCGGGTGACCCAGGTGGCGATGAAAGCCTGCGCGACGTCCGCCGCCGTCGTCGACGCCAAGGGCACGGCCTCCGGCCACCGGGTGGTGCAGTCCACCATGGTGAGGACGTGGGTGAAACCCCGCGAGGGGGGCAGAGGTCCCACCAGGTCCACGTGGACGTGGTCAAACCGGCGTTCCGGCACCGTAAACGGGGCCAACGGGGCCTGGGTGTGCCGGTGCACCTTGGCGCGCTAGCACACAAGGCACGTCCTGGCCCAGCTGCGGACGGCCTTCCGGAGGCCATGCCAGACGAATTTGTCGGCGATCAACCTTTGGGAGGCCCTCGTGCCCGGGTGGGACAGGCCGTGGATGGTGTCAAACACCTGGCACTGCCAGTCCGCGAGCACGATGGGGCGAGGCCGCCCGAGGGAGACGTCGCACAAGAGGGCCACGCCCACACCGTCGAATGGCACCTCGGTGACACGGAGGCCCATGACGGTGGTCCGCAAGGCCTGGACGTCGGGGTCAGCGGCCTGGTCCGCTGCTATCCGGGCATAGTCGATGCCGAGGTGGACTGCGTGGGCGATGGCCCGGGAAAGGCAATCCGCCACCAGGTTGTCCTTCCCCGCGACGTGCTGGATGTCCATCGTGTACTTGGACACGGCCGAGAGGTGACGCTGCTGCCAGGCCGACCACGGCTCGGTGACCTTGCCCATCGAGAAAACCAGCGGCTTGTGGTCGACGAAGGCCGTGAACGCATGGCCCTCGAGCAGATGGCGGAAGTGCCTGACCGCCAAGTGAAGCCCGAGCAACTCGCGGTCGAAGGTACTGTAACGGCGTTCGGGCGGGCGAAGCTGCCGGCTAAAGAACGACAGCGGTTGCCAAGCTCCACGCACCCATTGCTCGTGCACCGCGCCCACCGCGTAGTCCGAGGCGTCGGTGGTGAGGGCGATCGGCGCATCGGGCGCCGGGTGCGCGAGCATGGTGGCGTTAGCCAAGGCAAGCTTTGCGCCCGTGAACACCGTGTCCATCTGCTCGGTCCAGGTGATGTCGCCTTTGCCCGGCTTACCACGGAGAGCTTCGTGCAGGGGGCGCAGGAGCTGGGCGATACGGGGCAGGAACCGATGGTAAAAGTTCACCATGCCCAGGAAATCCTGCAGCCCCCTGATCGTGCGGTGACGCGGAAACTCCTTCACCGCCTCCACCTTGGCCGGCAGGGGGACGGCTCCGTGCCTGGTGACGCGGTGCCCCAGAAAATCGAGTTCGGCGACGCCGTACCGGCACTTTGTGGGGTTCACAATCAGGCCATGCTGGCCCAGGCGTTCGAAGAGCATGCGGAGGTGGTGTAGGTGCTCTTCGCGTGATGCGCTGGCGACGTGGATATCGTCCAGGTAGACGTATACAAAATCCAAGTCACGCAGGACGCTGTCCATCAGCCGCTGGAACGCCTGAGCCGCATTCTTCAGACCGAAGGGCATCTGCAGGAATTCGAAGAGTCCGAACGGCGTGATGACCACCGTCTTCGGGACGTCCTCCGGCCTGACGGGGACCTGATGGTAACCGCGTATGAGGTCCACCTTCGAGAAGAAGGACATGCCCGCCAAACGGGCAGAAAAGTCCAGAATGTGGGGGACGGGGTAGCGGTCGGGGGTGGTGGCGTCATTGAGACGGCGATAGTCCCTGCACGGTCGCCATCCCCGCCGGGCTTCGGCACGATGTGCAGCGGCGACGCCCAAGCACTCTCCGAGCGCTGAACGTTGCCGAGTCGCTCCAGGGTAGCGAACTCCGCTTTTGCTACCGCCAGCTTCGTCGGCTCGAGGCGGCGTGCCCGGGCGTAGACCGGTGGCCCGACGGTGGGGATGTGATGGGCCACCCCGTGCTTGATGGCCCCCGCCGAGAAGGTGGGCCGTTTGAGGGCCGGGAAGCCGGCGAGGAGGCGAGTGAATTCGTCCGCTGCCGGAAGCGTACAGATCAACGTGGCCGGAACCGAACCGTTTGGCAAGCCGCTTGGCAAGCCGCTCGGTGAGCCGCTCAGTGGGCTGCTCGACGAGCTGGGCAGCGCACAAGCGAGCGAGGTGAACGTCTCGGCCTGGACAAGATGTCTGTGCTTTACGTCGACCAGGAGCCCATTTGCGCACAGGAAGTCCACGCCAAGCAATGCCATGGGCACATCGGCGGTGACGAACGACCATCGGAAAACCTGCCCTCCGAACCGCAGAGAGAGGCAGCATTTTCCGTACGTACGGATGGGCGTCCCGTTTGCGGCAAGCAGCGCGGGGCCCCTGCCCGCGGCGTGCTTGTCCGACGTACCGGCAGGAATGACACTCACCTGCGCTCCTGTGTCGCACAGGTAACGGCGCCCGGATAAGGTGTCCATGATGAACAGCAGGCTGTTCGAATGGCCGGCGCTCATTGCCAATATCGGGCACCGGCCCGGGCGTTTCCCGACCTGTCGAAGGAGCATGGTGGATGACACTGTCGAGCCTCGTGGCCGAACCTGGCGTGGAACCGGCACCAGGTGGTGGAGCTGGAGGAGCGTGGCTGGCTCCGCCAGGCTGGTGGAGCCGGCGGTTTTCCCCGCGGTGGCGGTTTTCGCTGCGGCGCTGGGCGGGGCGTGGCGGCGGCCACGAGGTGCATATCAGCATGCTGTGTATGCTGTGGAAGCTGATGCTGTGGATCAGCATCGGCCTCGGGATCCACGAGGTGGGCCGCACCGACTCTCGCCCGCGTGTCCGAAGCCGCGAAGTACCTGTCCGCCTCGGTGGCCAATGCTCCGGGTTCCGTTAGCACGGTCCCGGCCAACGCGAGGCGTACCTGTGCTGGAAGTTGGCGATGGAAAAGCTCCCGGAATAGAGAACCAGGGGCTTCGTCACCCAACAGTGACAGCATATGGTCCATTTGGACCGACGGGCGCGTGTCGCCGAGCTCGGGGAGATCCAGGAGGAGGTCGGCCCGTGTGTCCTCCGTGAGGCCGAACGTGGCTAGGAGCAGCCGCTTGAGTGCCTCGTACTTGTGGCCGTCCGGTGGGTGGCGAAGGACGGACACAACTCGAGCGGCCGTGCCGGGCCCGAGGGAGGCGACGACGTGGCAGTAGCGCGTGTCGTCGTCGGTGAGGCGCCGAAGCTGAAACTGGGCTCCGGCTTGGACGAACCAAACTTCGGCCTGGGCCTCCCAAAATTCGGGAAGTTTAACCGACATCGCGTTGTTGGCCATGGCAATGGCGTCGTGTTTGGAAGGATCGCTACGGCAGATCCAGCGTCGAGGGTCACCAGTAAAGCGTGGTGTTACGCACGCTACTTGTAAGCAAGGAGGAAGCAGCCAACGCGGTAATTTGTAAGAGTCTTTATTCAAGAGCTCACTGTAACACTGAGCTGCTCAGGGATGCGCGCCCCATGTATATCGTGAGGCCACGCCTCTCTCCCGGGCGTGGCCCACCCCCACTTGGTGTGCGGGGTGATGTCACCACGTCAGTGCTTTCGTGTCTGCCACATGAACACTGCAAGGACTCTGGGGTGAATTACCGGGGGTAGAAAAGATCAAGGTTTTCGATGGGGGAAGATAAGAGATGGTGGTGAACAGCTGTTTTAAAGACCTGGAGGGAGGAGTGGGATTGAAGGGAGTGGGGGAGTTTGTTCCAGAGGCAGGAGAAAAGGGGAATAAAAGAGTGAAGGTGAGCAGAGAGCCTAGACTTTGGCAGTTTAACCATAAGAGGGTTGCAGGCAGATCTTGTGCGACCTGAAGGAATATTGGGGGGACAGAGCAAAGAGAGAGCTGGGGGAGCAAGGCCGGAGAGGAGTCGGTAGAAGACAGAAAGACCACCAACCTGCCTGCGGTGAGTGAGTGAAAGGCCCTCGGAGTTGACTACATCGCAGGAGATTCCAATGATTCTGAAAGCTTTGGCCTCAACAGCGTGAAGCCGAGCAAGGTGTGAGGCAGGAGCACCAGCCCAGAGGGGGGAACAGTATTCCATTGAGCTGCGGATGAAAGCCTTGTATGTGGTGAGGAGCTCAGGTGTGCCAAGGAAGGACTTCGCACGACGGAGGATGCCCAGTCGGCGACTGGCTTTGGAGGCCAGCTTGGAAATGTGGTTATCCCAAGAAAGATCATGGCAGATAGTGAGACCCAAAAGCTTGAGCGACAGAACTTCTTGGAGAGGATTGTTGAGAAAGTAGATGGGAGGGTTGTCCAGTTCGTCCTTTCGGAGAGACATTGCAAGAGTGTGAGATTTGTCAGGATTGAAAGACATGTTCCACTTGTTTGACCAGTCTGTGATTTTGTCCAGGTCTGCAGAGAGTGAGGAGGCTGCAGACTGCCGATCTGAGGGATGAGGAATGGAGCGGCAGATAGTGGAGTCATCAGCAAAGAGATAGAAAGGATTTTCCAGAGAGTCGGAGAGGTCATTGATGAAGACAAGAAATAGCACAGGGCCCAGAACACTACCTTGTGGAACTCCAGCCAGAACAGGAAGGGAAGATGAGAGAAATCCATTCAGGGCCAGACGTTGCCTATGATCAGAGAGGAAATCCGCAAGCCATGAGTGGAGATTTCCCTGAATACCATAGGAGGTGAGTTTGGTGAGCAGAGCTGGGTGCCAGACCATATCGAAGGCATGTGATATGTCAAGTGAGACAGCTCTGATTTCCTGTTTGGCATTGAGGACCTCCATCCATTGTTGAGACAGTAGAAGCAACATGTCCAGAGTAGAATGACCTGGTCTGAATCCAAATTGATGATCAGAGATCAAGCCATTGGAGAAGAGGAAGGATTTGATATCTGAAGCAATGATGGATTCCATGACTTTGCTGATAATTGGGAGCAGGCTGATTGGTCTGTAGTTGCAAGGATCTGTTTTTGCACCTTTTTGTGAAAAGCGGTAATGTTTGCTGATTTACAAGATGCTGGCAGATGACCTTGAGCAAAAGAGAGGGTGAAAAGAACAGAGAGAGGGTGAGATAGAGCGGCAGAGCAGGATTTTAGGACCCGAGGGCTGATGCCATCTGGTCCAGTTGCAGAATCAGAGTCGAGGTTTGATAAAAACTTCTCCACCTTGTCAGGAGAGAAGGACACAGAGTCCAGGAGCAGTTGGGTTCGACTGGGAAAGGTGGGAACAGAGAGAGATGGGTTTGGGACACAAGATTTTGAGGCAAACACAGAGTTGAGGCATTTGGCTTTGTCACGTGTGGTGTCAACTGTGTAGCCATTTGAGGTAAGGGAGGGGATGGAGGGGGAACAAACACCAGAAACGGATTTGACCAGACACCACTAGGATTTGGAGGAAGGAGACAGGTTTGAGAGTTCAATCTTGAGTGTGGAGAGATAGTGCTTCCTGGCACTCCTGAGGGTAGAAACACACTTGTTTCGAGCTTGGTGGAAGGAACTGAGATTGCCTTCAGTTGGATTTGCCTTCCAAGACGCAAAGGCAAGTTGTTTCAGGGCAACTGCCTCACCACAAGATTCAGTGTACCATGGACGGGAGGAAGGGTAAGACAACTGAAGACGAGATGGGATAAATCTGTGCATGAGAGAGAGCAGTTTGCTTTGGAAGAATTCCCAGGAAGAATTGATGTCAGAGGCATTAGAGATGGGAGACCAGTCCAGTTGATTGATGGCTGCTTGCAGACCGTGCCAGTCGGCCTGAGTGAAATGCCAGACTCGTCGTCGCTGAGGAGGCTCTCTGAGAATGGCCAGTGAGAAGTCCACTTTAACAAGCACATGATCAGAAGAACCGATTGGAGCAGAAGAAGAGCAGCAGACATTTGCAGGGAAGTTAGTCATAACCAAGTCCAGAAGAGAAGATACTCCATTGACTGAGATCCGGGTCGAGAAATTGACAGATTGTGTCAGTCCCAATGAGTCGCAGAAGTCCTTTGCTGAGGTGCCATGGCTGGTGAGAGATGAACCCACACCCAGCCAGCTGGCATGATGACAGTTGAAGTCGCCACATATGAGGAAGAGAGAGTTTGGATGAGTTGATAGAAGTTGGTCCATGTTGTCCGACAGAGAAATGTAAATGGAGTCATCACTGTTTGGAGGACGGTACAGAACACATATGAACAAAAGGTGGGAGCGGAGAGGAAGCCGTAGCCAGAGGTACTCCTGTGGGTGGGGTGGAGAGAGGGCAGTGCAGGGAGAGTGAGGAAGAGAGTTTTTGATAAAGATAGCCACCCCACCACCAGGACGAGGATCAGGTCTATCGTACCAGAGGAGGGAGTAACCAGGAAGAGATATTAAGGAATCAGAGACATCTTGAAGGAGGAAAGTTTCGGTTAAGCAGATCAAGTCTGGATTTTCAGAAGCAACCTGAATGGAGAGATCAATCAGGTTTGAGCGAAGGCCACGGATGTTTGAGGTCCATACCGTTAGTGAGGAGAGAGGGGGAGCATCGGGTGCAGGACAAGGGAGGGGAGGGGTAGGGTCAGATGAAGGGTGAGAGGGGGATGTAGGAAGAGCAGTTGATAGTGTGTCAGAGATTACAGAAGAGTTACAAGAAAGGGAAGGATGAGGAGGACGAAAGGTTTGATGGTGATGGAATGAGGCACAGTGAGAGTTTGTTTGAGGGGGGGCAGAGGAAAGTAGAAGGTTGGGGGAGGTGGAGGTATGACATAGGAGGGAGAGGAAGTGGGGAGGAGGCAGCTTTGAGAAGGAGGTGGGAGGAGGGAGAATTTGGGAGGGATGGTTGGGGGGGAGATTTGAAGGGGAGGGGCAAGGGGGGAGTTTAGAAAGTGGATGATTAATGAAAGATGAACATATATAACAAATTGGGTTTGTTGTGATTTTCAAGTTAGCGATTCGTTTAAGAATGATGGAGGAGGGATGGAATGAAAGAGAATTTAGAGCATGGAGTGATTTGGAATCATAAGAGATTGAATATTTTTTTGAAATGGAATGAGTTGAAGAGGAAATTGAAAGGAGCCTTTTAAATAAGAAGAAAAACAGCGTGTTGTAATAAACCACTGAATAAAACACTGAAGGGGATAGTTGAAACATATTTAAACAGAACTGTGAAGAACAATCTTATATTCACAAAAATACCAATGGGGAGGGGAAGCCTAGAGCGACGACCATGAGTCACTTGAACAGGGCAAAAGGTGGAAGGCAAGGGGAAAATGGGGGCGGGGCGAGACAGCGCACGTGGGCAGAGGCAAAAGCACACGAGGAGAAAGGGAAATAAAAGTTTTTTTGTTTGTTTTTTTTGTTTGTTTTTGGGGGGGGGTGTGGGGGTTACAACGTTAGACAAATAGTAGATGTTTGGTGAAGCTTGGTGGAGAAGGGGAAATCAAAAAAGCTACCAAAACAGCGAAGGAAGGAACAACCTTCAACCGGGGAAGCCTGAGGCTGCAAGGCCTTGCTCGCGACGCGGCAAACAAACGATTAATTTATGAAAGATAAACACCGAGGACCTTCCAAGGGGGACACTATAAGTTCACACACCGAACGATAAATACAGTTTAGACAAAATACAATTGTGAACAGACAACTTTGAAAAACGTGGAGACCGTGTGGACCGTCGAAAACCCCTCCCACCGTCTCCAAGATCTCGCGAGAATTGATATTTCAATCAGACCGAGCCAAAACCGAGACCAAATCAGACCGAGACCGAGCCAAAATAATCGTTGTTGAATATTTCCTCTTTACACGCATCGTTCTTCTTCCTCTTTGTTATAATATGTTTATGACATCAGAAATTTGTGTGCACCACCACATGACAGTTTGAAAATAAATGTGAAGTTAAAGCGCGGTGCTACGCGCGCTTACTTGCTACCAAGGAGGAAGCGGACAACGCGGTTAAACAAAAGAGTCTTTATTCTCAAGAGGTCACTGTAGAACTGGCGCGCTCCGGGCTGCACGCCCAGTGTATATCCTGAGGCCACGCCTACCCCTAGGGCGTGGCCGCCGCCCACTTGGTGCGCGGAATGATGTCACCACGCCAGTGGGCTTTCGTGTCCGCCACACGCGCCCCCCCCCAGAATTCCCGCGCACCTGGAGGGCCAGTTTGCGGGGCAAACGGATGACCCGGCCGAAGCGCCCTCTGGCGACCGGCGGCGTCCGGGGTGCAGGGATGCCAGCTGGGATGCCCCCGGCTGTACCCAGGATGGGTGCCGGACCGGGGGGTGGAGTGCTGGCGGTGCTGGGCGGTGCCAGGGGTCCGCCCGCCGGGGGGCGGCCCCGACGCGGGGGCCGAGCCACCGACGGTGGGTGGTCCACGTCGAGGAGGGCCGGCTTGAGTCGATCCACCGAGACATGGTTGGGAGTACCGCCGATGTCAAAGGTGAAGAATTTCACCCCGGTCTCCAGCACGCGGAAAGGCCCGTCGTACGGGGGCCGCAGTGGTGTCTGGTGGGCGTCATGCCGGACGAAGACATACTCCGTGGTGCAAAGCTCCGGGGCGACGTGCGTGGGTGGGTGCCCGTGGTGCGCCGTCGGCACCGGGGCGAACCTCCGGGCGGTCTCCTGCAGCGCAGAGCGCTCCTGCGCCGCAGACCAAGGTGCCGTGGGATCGGGGAAGAAGTCGCCCGGCACCCGCAGTGGTTGTCCAATGACCAACTCCGCCGCGGATGCGCGCAGGTCCTCCTTGGGCGCCGTCCGGTGGCCCATCAGGACCCAGGGGAGCCTGTCGACCCAGCCGCCGTCGCGGAGGGTGGCCCGGTGCGCGGCCTTCAACGAGTGGTGGAACCGCTCGCACAGGCCGTTAGCCTGGGGGTGGTAGGCCGTGGTGCAGTGCAGCTGGACCCCGAGCCCCTGCGCGACCGCCCCCCAGAGCTCCGAGGTGAACTGGGGGCCGCGGTCGGACGAGATGTCCGAGGGGGCGCCAAACCGGGCGACCCAGGTGGCGATGAACGCCTGCGCGACGTCCGCCGCCGTCATTGACGCCAAAGGCACAGCCTCCGGCCACCGGGTGGTGTGGTCCATCATGGTCAGGATGTGGGTGAAACCCCGCGAGGGGGGCAGAGGTCCCACCATGTCCATGTGAACGTGGTCAAACCGACGTTCCGGCACCGCAAATGGGGCCAATGGGGCCTGGGTGTGTCGGTGCACCTTCGCGCGCTGGCACGTGAGGCACGTCCTGGCCCAGCCGCGGACGGCCTTCCGGAGGCCATGCCAGACGAACTTGTCGGCGATCAACGTCTGGGATGCCCTCGTGCCCGGGTGGGACAGGCCGTGGACGGAGTCGAAAATCCGGCGCTGCCAGCCCGCGGGCACGATGGGGCGAGGCCGCCCGAGGGAGACGTCGCACCAGAGGGCCGCGCCCGCGCCGTTGAACGGCACCTCGGTGATGTGGAGGCACGTAACGGCGGTCCGCAAGGCCTGGATGTCGGGGTCGGCGGCCTGGTCCGCCGCCTTCCGGGCATAGTCGATGCCGAGGTGGACCGCGTGGGCAACGGACCGGGAAAGGCAATCCGCCACTGGGTTGTCCTTCCGCGCGATGTGCCAGATGTCCATCGTGTATTTGGACACGGCCGAGAGGTGACGCTGCTGCCGGGCCTACCACGGCTCGGCGACCTTGCACATTGCGAACACCAGTGGCTTGTGGTCGACGAAGGCCGTGAACGCACGGCCCTCGAGCAGATGGCGGAAGTGCCTGACCGCCAGGTGGAGCCCGAGCAACTTGCGGTCGAAGGTACTGTACCGGCGTTCGGGCAGGCGAAGCTGCCGGCTGAAGAACGCCAGCGGTTGCCAAGCTCCATGCACCCATTGCTCGTGCACCGCGCCCACCGCGTAGTCCGAGGCGTCGTTGGTGAGGGTGATCGGTGCATCGGGTGCTGGGTGCGCGAGCATGGTGGCATTAGCCAAAGCGAGCTTCACGCCCACGAACGCCTCGTCCATCTGCTCGGTCCAGGTGACGTCACCTTTGCCCGGCTTCCCTCGGAGGGCCTCGTGCAAGGGGCGCCGGAGCTGGGCGATGCGGGGCAGGAAACGGTGGTAAAAGTTTACCATGCCCAGGAACTCCTGGAGCCCCCTGATCGTGCGGGGGCGCGGAAACCCCTTCACCGCCTCCACCTTGGCCGGTAGGGGGACGGCCCCGTGCCTGGTGACGCGGTGCCCCAAAAAGTCGATTTCGGCCACACCGAACCGGCACTTGGCCGGGTTCACGATCAGGCCGTGCTGGCCCAGACGTTCGAAGAGTGTGCGGAGATGGTGTAGGTGCTCTTTGCGCGATGCCCTGGCAACGAGGATGTCGTCCAGGTAGACGTACACAAAATCCAAGTCGCGCAAGACGCTGTCCATGAGGCGCTGGAACGTCTGAGCTGCATTCTTCAAACCGAAGGGCATCCGAAGAAATTCGAAAAGACCGAACGGCATGATGACAGCCGTCTTCGGGATGTCCTCCGGCCTGACAGGTACCTGGTGGTAACCGCGTATGAGGTCCACCTTCGAGAAGAAGGACATATTCGCCAAGCGGGCATAAAAGTCCTGAATGTGGGGGACGGGGTAGCGGTCGGGGGTGGTGGCGTCGTTGAGATGGCGGTAGTCTCCGCACGGTCGCCATCCACCGCCGGGCTTGGGCACGATGTGGAGCGGCGATGCCCACACGCTCTCGGAGTGCCGCACGATGCCGAGCCGCTCCAGCATAGCAAACTCCGCTTTAGCTACCGCGTGCTTCGTTGGCTCGAGGCGGCGTGCCTGGGTGTAGACCGGTGGCCTGGCGGTGGTGATGTGATGTTCCACCCCGTGCTTGACGGTCCCCGCCGAGAAGGTGGGCCTCGTGAGGGCCGGGAAACCCGTGAGGAGGCGGGTGAATTCGTTCGCTGCCGGAAGCGTGCAGATGAACCTGGCCGGAATGGAACCGCTCACCAAGCCGCTCGGCGAGCCGCTCGATGAGCCGCTCATTGATCTGCTCAACGAGGCGGGCAACGCGCACGCGAGCGAGCTGAATGTCTCAGCCTGGACAAGCCTTCTGTGCTTGACGTCGACCAACAGGCCATTGGCACAGAGGAAGTCCACGCCGGGCCGTGCCATAGGCATGTCGGCAGTCACGAATGACCATAGGAAAACCTGCCTTCCGAATCGCAGAGAAAGGCAGCGTTTTCCGTACGTGCGAATGGGCGTACCGTTGGCAGCAAGCAGCGCGGGGCCCCGGCCCGCGGACTGCTTGTCGGACGTACCGGCAGGAACGACACTCACCTGCGCTCAAGTGTCACACAGGTAACGGCGCCCGGATAAGGTGTCCGTTATGTATAGGAGGCTGTTTAATCGGCCGGCGCTCAGTGCCACTACCGAGCGCCGGCCCGGGCGTTTCCCGACCTGCCGAATGATCACGGCGGGCGACATTGCCGAGCCTCGTGGCCGAACCTAGCGTGGAAATGGCACCAGGTTTGCGGCGAAGGTGGAGGCCGCGGTTTCTGTGGTGGTGGTGGGCGGGGCGTGGCGGCCGCCACGAGGCGCCCCTCGGAGTAGGGGTGGGCACCCACAGGAGGTTCGGCCTCGGGAGCCGCTACGGCCGCACCGAAACTCGCCCGTGTGTCCAAAGCCGCGTAGTACTTGTCGGCCTCGGCCACGAACGCACGGGGTTCCGTTGTCGCGGAACCGGCCAACGCGAGGCGGACTCGTGCTGGCAGCTGGCGTCGAAATAATGCCCGGAATAGAGCGTTCGTGGTTTCGTCGCCCATGAGCGACAGCATATGGTCCATTCGGACCGACGGTCGCGTGTCACCGAGCTCGGGGAGGTCCAAGAGGTGATCGGCCTGTGCGTCCACGGTGAGGCCGAACGTGGCGAGGAGGAGACGCTTGATGGCCCCGTACCTGTCGTGGGCCAGTGGGTTCCTCAGGACCAAGACGACGCGGGCGGCCGCGCCGGCCCCGAGGGAGGCGACCATGTGGCAGTAGCGTGTCTCGTCCGCCGTGATGCGTCGAAGCCTGAACTGGGCTTCGGCCTGCAGGAACCAGATCTCCGCCTGAGCTTCCCAGAACTCGGGGAGCTTCATTGCTACCGTGTTGGTTGCCATGTCGGGTGGTCAGCGACGGCTGACCAGAACGTCGGAGGTCACCAATTAAAGCGCGGTGCTATGCGTGCTTACTTGCTACCAAGGAGGAAGTGGACAACGCTGTTAAACAAAAGAGTCTTTATTCTCAAGAGGTCACTGTAGCACTGGCGCGCTCCGGGCTGCGCACCCAGTGTATATCCTGAGGCCACGCCTACCCCTCGGGCGTGGCCGCCGTCCACTTGGTGCGCGGAATGATGTCACCATGCCAGTGGGCTTTCTTGTCTGCCACAAAGTTAAATAAGAAGCAGGGACGGCTTCCGGGTTAGCAATGACCACGTGCGAGTGAGCACTGCTTTGTCCGCAATGGCGGATTAACGCACGTGCATAATGGTCACTTGCCCAGGGTCCCCAAATTCAATGACGTCATGCAATCAATGCAACCCGAGATCACAAGAGATGAGAGATACCACGAGACCGATCATGGTCCACAATGTTTCAAGATGAGACCGTGGGTGGGTCTCCCTTTACCCGCAAAACACCTCACCTTGTGAGTGGTGATAAACACAGCGTAAAGGGAATGCTCCATCTCCAGGAAAGAAAGCAGTGTCACGTGATTAATCGATTTTAAAAAACGCTTTTCCCTGATGTTTAAATAGATGGGACTATTGTAAAATTAAGGGGTGAAGTTATTATTGGTAAAAAAGCAGGCAGAGTGGAAAAATGAATAACTCATTGAATGTATACAAATGTAACAATAATCACATTAAAATTCTAATATGACCCCACTGCAAAGCCGCAATGAGCCGGCGAAGCCAAAGCCTCTCGGCCTATTGAACTTTTTCGCAATTGTTTATGCATACTTCCGCATCCGCAAGATGGCGGCCTCCATGGAGCGATTTGGTGTGTCATAGCTTCGAAATTCTCAAAGGATCCAGAAAAATCTGGCTTTTCAACATAATACACGTTCATTCACAACACCGGCTTCGCCGGCTATAATTGCTATTGTTAATACATATCGATATTGTTCATCAAATGTACATTATAATATATTGTACAATGACACAAGAAGGTTCATTACCTTCGCAAAAGCGGAAGGTTATGTTTTGATCGCTGTGTATTTATTTGTATGTCTGTGTGTGTGTGTGTATGTTATTCGCATAACTCAAAAAGTATTCAACCGAATTGCATGAAATTTGGTGGGATGATTGGTTATTATACGGGACACATTTGATTAGATTTTGGGAGCAATCGGGTCAAAGGTCAAGGTCAAGGTCACGAAAAGGTCAAAATCGTATTTTTGTTGTTCTGTTCCCTACACTCCCATGCCAAGTACAGAACAGTAGCTGCGGCGAAGGTATGCGCTCTACCGAGTGCCCGTTCTAGTTCGTAAATGGAATAACCCGTGAGTTCGGCGGAATGTTGCGGTTTTCAAAATCAGAACTTCTTTCCCGAAGATGATGATGCAACCAAACTACCCGAGGATGATGATGCAACCAAACTACCCGAGGATGATGATGCAACCAAATTCCCAAAGGATGATGATGCAAACAAACTACCCGAGGAGTGATGAAAAGCGAAACATAGCTCAACGAGAACAGCACTCGGTGGAGAGCACACTTGCCAGGTGAACAGTTTCTGTTTTGCTTTCATCTCTTTTCAGCTCCTCTTTCAATAATCCATATTCACAAGATGCTGCTTTCTCTCTTTTGCGCGAAACAAAATTATCAATTGATTCTTCTTCTTCCTCCTTATACCTGCCGAACAGGTGCCGTTCAAAAATCACATTTCTCCCAGGATTGAAGTTTGTCTCCAATTCAATTAGTGAAGACGTAACGTTTTTCTCCTGCTCGACTGTGAGATTCAAGGTGTCCTTATACACATGACGTCATTCGCTGCTCCTCACCTTCTCAGAGTTTCCGCTTGTACTTCGTCTACCTTCTCATTAAGACAGGTTACCACCGCCATTAGTCGACCTCAGTCACAAGGGTAATGGTAATGGCGGCACCTGCAGATGGCAGACGAGACCAGCTCAGAAACTTAGCATCGGGTTTGTCTCATTTGGCTTCTTGGTCCTTTGTTCTGGTTCATCTCATCATTGTGTGTGCTCCTGTCCGGGCCTGCGGACACGGAGCATCGAGCATGGCCTGCGGACACGGTGCTTCGATCTGGGCCTGCGGACACAGAACATCGATCGGGGACTGCGGACATAGAGCGTCGATCCGGGCCTGCGGATACGGAGTGTCGATCTGTCCCTGTGGACACGGAGCAATCGATCTGGCCCTGTGGAAACGGAGCATCGATCTGGGCCTGCGGACACGGGGCATCGATCTGGCCCTGTGGACACAAAACAACGATCGGGGACTGCGGACACAGAGCATCGATCTGGCCCTGCGGACACAGAGTGTCGACTTGGCTTGTTGTTCTTCATTGCACGTCTTTAGTACCCTTGAGTTTGGGGGTTTCGTCCCCATTACGGTTACCTCTGCCATGACTCATTTAAATAAGCAGATACCTGTGATCATAAGACCAGGACACAGATGATCTCAGGTAATGGATCTCAGGACATTTAGACATTTCAAAGTTGTGAGTGTAAAACAAAAGCCTCAAATACAACGAACGCTCTTCTAACATTCCTCCTTTGCTCCTCTCAAATATAAGATCCATCAATAACAAATTTGATGAAGTGCCCATTTTATCTCAGAACCTTAAGGTGGACATATTGGCTCTCACAGAAACTTGTCTTGAGGAAAATACACCTGGAGAACTGTTTACTCTCCATTGTTTTTATATTTTTTCTGAACCTCGAGTTGGACGACCTGGTATACGTGTAGCACTATTACCTGGTGCAGGTGCAGCACTGCATGCACGACACCACTTGAAACCACGTGTTTTGTCGGTGACATACACCTGATAACATTAAAATCGAAGCGTTACGGGTTATCATGCGACCACCAAGGTTACCTCGAGAAGAATCTTATCTTATCATGTGTGTGTTGTATTACCCTCGTGCAGGTGGTAACACTGATAACTGTATAAATTATTTGATTTCAACAATTGATTTGTTACTGATACAATATCCAGGAGCTGGAGTTTCCATAGTCTGGATTTTAATGATCTGGACTTTACACTTCTTCTTGTAAACGACCGTTTAAAACAAGTAGTTGCACAACCTACGGGAGGGATCAATATCCTGCATAAAATTATCCCAAATTACCCCCATTTGTATTCTAATATCCAGATTCTACCCCCATGGGGATGAGTGATCACACTTGTGTTCTTTGGATACCCTTAGATTGGGTCCCGCAGTGTAATGTGGTAAGAAAAATACAATAGGTCACCTTAAATACAGTGGTTTGCGGAGTTTTGGGAGATGGATAACGCAATTCAGGTGGTAGCAGGTATTAAATCAATCGATCCAGGTACAAATTGTGATATTTTATGTGAAATAGTCAAAGAACAACTTGATCAGCATTTACCAACACAAGTTATCCGTTTTCATAAGACTGTTAAACCATGGATAACCTCCCAAGTCAAATCCATCATAAAACAAATACAGTATTCATGGTATCAAGGTGTTACAGCTCTTTGGTGTTACCTAAGAAATAACACCATAAGTTATATTTCTCAAGGTAAGAAAGGTTATCATAATACCAGGGTACACAAACTAAAATCGGATAACCCTGCAGGTTTGTATATACAGATTGAAATATTTATTCAAGATCCACAGGCCACAGGCTCTATAATGATACCAGGTATTGATTCTGATGATCCACAACAATACAAAAACACAGGTAACATAATCAACGAACATGTTATTGCTATAGCAGATCATTTATCCAGAATTGATAGAACAAAACTACCAGCATACCTACCCTCCCTGGTAAAATATCCTCGTGTTTTTGGTCTGACTATCTGCTGTGATCTTTCCGAGAAAAGCCACATGCCCAACCAAAATCCGACCCAAAATAGGTATTTAGTTTCTTCTCCGAAACTACACACACAATTTCGATGAAACTTGACTAGCACCTTCATCACCTGTAATGTACCAAATTTTGTTCACGAGAAAAAAAAAAAAAATCAAAGTCTGAGGAGATCTGTGGGGTTTGAATGATTGTTGCCCCTGATACAGGAAGATTCAGGACCCGCAGTCCCGTTTTCACCCCTCAGCCCAATTTGGGCTGAGGGGTATTGTCGTCACGGGCGGGCGGCCGGGCGTCCGGGTGTCCGGGTGTCCGGGCATCCGTCAACTTTTGGTTTCCGTCAATTTGAAGGAGAACGGCTTGTCCGATTAAATCCATTTTTGCAGTATGTTTTTGAGTTGAGCAGAGGAAGGTTTCTTTCGAAAATGGGCGCGCTGCGATTTTCAATATGGCCGCCACGGCAGCCATCCGGGCGTCCGTCAACTTTTGGTTTCCGTCAATTTCGAGCAGAACGGCTTGTCCGATTAAATCCATTTTTGCAGTGTGTGTTGGGGTTGAGTAGAGGAAGGGCCTTTTCCAAAATGGGCGCGCTGCGATTTTCAATATGGCCGCTACGGCAGCCATCTTGAAATTGGTTTCTGTCAATTTCGAGCAGAACGGCTTGGCCGATTAAATCCATTTTTGCAGGGTGTGTTGGGGTTGAATAGAGGAAGGTGCCTCTGAAAATGGGCGCGCTGCGATTTTCAATATGGCCGCCACGGCTTCCTTTCACCATGCATGGGCTGAGGGGTTACGCCCGCTTTGCGGTGCTATTTATTATTTCTACGATTATTCACTTTAATGTTGAACTGATGCATGATTTAACCAACTCGTCCATTGTTTGGATGAAATAATGTCGATGCTCGTCAGTGTACGACTACGATTAACCCATAATGCACTGTGCACTGAATGCATTGAGGTTCAGGCCCTTTGGGAGACTGGTTCCCAGGCAAGCAAAGCAAGCAAAGACTGGCTACAAGATAACTTGTCAGACACCGTTGTAAGACCAGTGGAATAATTCTTACAGGATGGATTGTGATCAAAGGCTGAAAATGGAAACCCCATTACATTTGAAGGATGGTTTGAAGCAGAGTTTAAGCTTTAAAACGGTGGCAGAGAAGAGTCCATTTTAGTCTCTGTTTTGGTCAGTAAAAGACTGGTGACAGACCCAAGAATTGACTTTTTTTCTTCTTCTTTTTTTCTTTTTTGTATACTGAATCGAGGCTCGTGAAAGAGCTAACATTTATTTCACAAACAAATCAACCAGACAAACAAAATATATAAAAAGAGGGAGCGGAAGACAAGATGGGGAAAGAAGGGGAAGCACACAAACACAACATTTGAGAGCAGGGAGATGTGTGGAAGGGAGAGGGCTTGGGGGGAGGAGGCGTGGGAAGGGGGGAGAGATATAAAACACAAGGGGACCGAAATTAGCGGGGGTAGAAAAGATCAAGGTTTTGGATGGGGGAAGATAAGAGATGGTGGTGAACAGCTGTTTTGAAGACCTGGAGGGAGGAGTGTGATTGAAGAGGGTGAGGGAGTTTGTTCCAGAGGCGGGAGAAAAGAGGAATGAAGGAGTGAAGGTGAGCAGAGAGTCTTGATTTTGGCAGTTTAACCATAAGAGGGTTGCAGGCAGATCTTGTGCGACCTGTAGGAATATTTGGGGGACAGAGCACAGAGAGAGCTGGGGGAGCAAGGCCGGAGAGGAGTCGGTAGAAGACAGAAAGACCACCTACCTGCCTGCGGTGAGTGAGTGAAAGGCCCTCAGAGATAGCTTCATCGCGGGAGATTCCAATGATTCTGAAAGCTTTGGATTCAACAGCGTGAAGCCGAGCCAGGTGTGAGGCAGGAGCACCAGCCCATAGGGGAGAACAGTATTCCATTGAGCTGCGGATGAAAGCCTTGTATGTGGTGAGGAGCTCAGGTGTGCCTAGGAAGGACTTCGCACGACGGAGGATGCCCAGTCGGCGACTGGCTTTGGAGGCCAGCTTGGAAATGTGGTTTTCCCAAGAAACATCATGGCAGATGGTGAGACCCAAAAGCTTGAGCGACAGAACTTCTTGGAGAGGATTGTTGAGAAAGTAGATGGGAGGGTTGTCCAGTCGATCTTTTCGGAGAGACATAGTAAGAGTGTGAGATTTGTCAGGATTGAAAGACATGTTCCACATGTTTGACCAGTCTGTGATTTTGTCCAGGTCTTCAGAGAGTGAGGAGGCTGCAGACTGCCGATCTGAGGGAAGAGGAATGGAGCGGCAGAGAGTGGAGTCATCAGCAAAGAGATACAGAGGATTTTCCAGAGAGTCGGAGAGATCATTGATAAAGACCAGAAAAAGCACAGGGCCCAGCACACTGCCTTGGGGATCTCCAGCCTGAACGGGAAGGGGAGATGAGAGAAATCCATTCAGGGCCACACGTTGACTACGACCAGAGAGGAAGTCCGCAAGCCATGCATGGAGATTTCCATGGATACCATAGGAGGAGAGTTTGGTGAGCAGAGCTGGGTGCCAGACCGTATCGAAGGCACGTGATATGTCAAGGGAGACAGCTCTGATTTCCTGTTTGGCATTGAGGACCTCCATCCATTGTTGAGACAGCAGAAGCAGCATGTCCAGAGTAGAGTGACCTGGTCTGAAACCAAATTGATGATCAGAGATCAAGCCAATGGAGAAGAGGAAAGATTTCATATCCGAAGCAATGATGGATTCCATGACTTTGCTGATAATTGGGAGCAGGCTGATTGGTCTGTAGTTGCAAGGATCTGTTTTTGCACCTTTTTGTGTAAAGCGGTAATGTTTGCTGATTTCCAGGATGCTGGCAGATGACCTTGAACAAAAGATAGGGTGAAAAGAACAGAGAGAGGGTGAGATAGAGCGGCAGAGCAGGATTTTAGGACCCGTGGGCTGATGCCATCTGGTCCAGTTGCAGAATCAGAGTCGAGGTTTGACAAAAACTCCTCCACCTTGTCAGGAGAGAAGGTCACAGAGTCCAGGAGCAGTTTGGTTCGACTGGGAAAGGTGGGAACAGAGAGAGATGGGTTTGGGACTAAGGATTTTGAGGCAAACACAGAGTTGAGGCATTCGGCTTTGTCACGTGCGATGTCAACTGTGTGGCCATTTGAGGTAAGGGAGGGGATGGAGGGGGAACAAACACCAGAAACGGACTTGACCAGACGCCACCAGGATTTGGAGGAAGGAGACAGGTTTGAGAGTTCATTCTTGAGTGAGGAGAGATAGTGCTTCCTGGCACTCCTGAGGGTAGACACACACTTGTTCCGAGCTTGGTGGAAGGAACTGAGATTTCCTTCAGTTGGATTAGCCTTCCAAGAGGCAAAGGCAAGTTGTTTCAGGGCAACTGCCTCACCACAAGATTCAGTGTACCATGGACGGGAGGAAGGGTAAGACAACTGAAGGCGAGATGGGATAAATCTGTGCATGAGAGAGATCAGTTTGCTTTGGAAGTATTCCCAGGAAGAATTGATGTCAGATGCAGTGGAGATGGGAGACCAATCCAGACGATTGATGGCTGCTTGAAGACCGTCCCAGTCGGCCTGAGTGAAATGCCAGACTCGTCGACGCTGAGGAGGCTCTCTGAGAATGGCCAGAGAGATGTCCACTTTGACAAGCACATGATCAGAAGAACCGATTGGAGCAGAAGAAGAGCAGCAGACATTAGCAGGGAAGTTAGTCATAACCAAGTCTAGAAGAGAAGATACTCCATTGGCTGAGATCCGGGTCGGGAAATTGACAGATTGTGTCAATCCCAGTGAGTCACAGAAGTCCTTTGCTGAGGTGCCATGACTGGTGAGAGAGGAACCCACACCCAACCAGGTGGCATGATGACAATTGAAGTCACCACATATGAGGAAGAGAGAGTTGGGATGAGTGGATAGAAGTTGGTCCATGTTGTCAGACAGTGAAATGTAGATGGAGTCATCACTGTTTGGGGGACGGTACAGAACACATATGAACAAAAGGTGGGAGCGGAGAGGAAGCCGTAGCCAGAGGTACTCCTGGGTGTGAGGAGGAGAGAGGGCAGTGCAAGGAGAGTGAGGAAGAGAGTTTTTGATAAAGATAGCCACCCCACCACCAGGCCGAGGCTCAGGTCTATCATACCGGTGGGAGTAACCAGGAAGAGATATTAAGGAATCAGAGACATCTTGAAGGAGGAAAGTCTCTGTTAAGCAGATCAAGTCTGGATTGTCAGAAGCAACCTGTATGGAGAGATCAGTCAGGTTTGAGCAAAGGCCCCGGATGTTTGAGGTCCATACCGTTAATGAAGAGAGAGGGGGAGCATCGGGTACAGGACAGGGGAGGGGAGGAGTAGGGTAAGATGAAGGATGAGAGGGGGAGGTAGGGAGAGCAGTTGTTTGTGTGTCAGCCATTACAGAAGAGTTCCAAGAAAGGGAAGGATGAGGAGGATGAAAGGTTTGAAGGTGAAGGGATGAGGCACAGTGAGGGGTTGTTTGAGGGGGGGCAGAGGAAAGAAGAAGGTTGGGGGGGGGGAGGTGGAGGTATGAGATAGAAGGGAGACGAAGTGGGGAGGAGGCAGCTTTGAGGAGGAGGGGGGAGGAGGGAGAATTGGAGAGGAATGGTATGGGGGGAGATTTGAATGGGAGGGGTTGGGGGGGAGTTTTGAAGGGGAGGAGTGAGGGGGGAGTTTAGGAGGGGAAGGGCAAGGGGGGAGTTCAGGAGAGGAAGGGCAAGGGGGGAGTTCAGGAGTGGAGGGGCAGGGGGGGAGTTTAAGAGTGGCGGGGCAAGGGGGGAGTTTAGGAGTGTAGGTGCAAGGGGAGGGATTTGGATGGGAGGGGCAAGAGGGGAGTTTAGAAAGTGGATGATTAATGAAAGACGAACATTGAAAACAAATTGGGTTTGTTGTGATTTTCAAGTTAGCAATCCGGTTCAGAATGATGGAGGAGGGATGGAATGAATGTGAATTTAGACCAAGTAGTGAGGGAGACGTATAAGATATTGAATTTCTTTTTTTTGAGGTGGAATGAGTTGGAGAGGAAATTGAGAAAAGCCTTTTAAATAGGAAGAAAAACAGCGTGTTGTAAAATACCACTGAGTAAAACACTGAAGGGGAAAGGTTATACATATTTAAATAATATTTAAACAGAACCGTGAACAATCTTATGTGCACAAAAATACCAACGGGGAAAGAGCCGAGAGGGACCACCACAAGTCACGTGAAGGGCAAACGGTCAACTTCAACATAATTTCAACATAATTTCAGAATTGATGGTTCAGAACAAGGGCAAGACTGACGATATAGTAGTACCACCGCAGTCATTCATTTCTTTGTTTCCAGAACTGAGCTGATCACAAATATATACAGTTACAACCAGACTGTGCAGAATCGAGAGGAGGGACCAGTTTCCATGTGTACAGGCTGTCGCTATACTCAAATTATTCCTGGTAGAACCACAAATATCCCTCATGTTCGTTCTCATCCACTTGCAGTAAAAACACCAACACAATGAGAAACTGACCAAGAACAGTGCTGACCAGAAGGGGAGACAGTGACTTTTTTGTATACTTAATCTCGGCCCCGCTGAGAGCTAACACATGGAACATATAATAAGGAAAACGGGAGAGAGGGCTAAGTGGGGGTACACAGGATAAACAAGATGGACAAAACAGGGACATTTTATTCAGGAAAGAAATCGGAATTTGAAGGAGGTGGATTTAAGGTGGATTAACGGGGGTAGAAAAGATCAAGATTTTAGATGAGGGAAGATATGAGATGGTGGTGAACACCTGTTTTAAAAACCTGGACGGAGGAGTGGGATTGAAGAGTGCGGGAGTTCATTCCCGAGGTGGAAAAAGAGGAATGAAAGAGTGACGGTCAGCAGAGAGTTGATTGTGGCAGTTTCACCATAAGAGGTTTACTGGCAGACCTTGTGCACCCTGCAGGAATATTTGGGAGACGGAGAATAGACAGAGCAGGGGGTGCAACGCCGGAGAGAATTTGATAGAAGATAGAACGCCCGCCAACGTGTCTGAGGTGAGAGAGTGAAAGGCCCTCATAAAGCAGGTTCATCGTGTGAGATATCAACAATCCTAAAAGCCTTGGTTTCTACAGCGTGAAGCCACACTCGGAATGAGGCAGGAGCACCAGCCCAGTGGGGAGAGCAATACTCCATCAAAGTGCGGATGAAACCTTTGTAGGTGGTAAGCAGCTCAGCAATGCCAAGGAAGGTCTTCACAGGATGGAGGATGCCCAGTTGGCAACTAGCCTCGGAAGCCAGCTTGGAAATGTCACTTTCCCTGGAAAGATCACAGCAGATAGTCAGACCAAAAAGCTTGAGTGACCAGAACTTCATCAAAGAGGATTGTTGGGAAAGTAGATGTGAGTTTTCCAGACAGTCTTTTCAGAGAGACAAGGTGAGAGTGTGATATTTATCTGGATTGAAAGACATGTTCCATGTGTTAAAACAGCTTGTAATAATTTTATCCAATTCTGCAGAGAGTTAGGAGGCTGCTTTTTGCCCGGAACTGTAGATTTGAGGGATGAGAGATTGAACGGCAGATGGTGGAGACATCAACAAAAAGATAAAGATTTCCAGAGTCAGAAAGATCACTAATGAAGGTTAGAAGAAGCACAGGGCCCAGAACACTATATTGAGGAACTCCAGCCTGGTCAGGAAGACGAGATGAGAGAATTTCATTTGGAGCCCCATGACAGGAACAAATCCATGAGCAATGCATGGAGATTTCCATGGATACCATAAGAGGAGAGTTTGGTGTGCAGGTTGGAGTGCCAGATCGCATCAAAAGCATGAGATATGTCAAGGTAGACGGCTCTGATTTCCTCTCTGGCATTGAGGACATCCGTCCATTGTTGAGACAGCCGTAGCAGTATATCCAGAGTAGAGTGTCCTGGTCTGAATCCAAATTGATGATCAAAGATCAAGCCATTTGACAAGAGGAAGGATTTAATGTCAGAAGTGATGATGGAATCCATGACCTTGCTGCTAATTGGGAGCAGGCTGGTTGTTCTGTAGTTGCAAGGATTTGTTTTTTGGAATTTTTGTTTTTTTAGTTTTTGGAATAATTATTCCTGCTTGGTCTGGTCTCTGGCCACATCAACTTGAATCTCCACCTTTTGGGGTGTATGGGAGGAGGGGTGGGCAGAGGAGGGGTTCGTTCCCCTCTTTTCTCTTCTTTGGGAGTCTGTGTTTACCTCCATTAACAATGCCTTACCTTTGATGTTGAGAAAACTGTGGTAGCAACCAGCTGTGTTGTCTTCCACATTGGGACCTGTGTAACTGAGATACTTGGCAGCAATCAGTGATGGCATGAAGTGCAGTCATGCCATGATGGTAAATGCTGTGCAGGGCTGGATGATGATGCAACCAAACTACCCGAGAATGATGATACAACCAAACTACACAAGAGGCGATGAAAAGCGAAACATAGCTTAACTAGAACAGCACTCGACAGAGAGCACACCTGCACGAGGTGAACAGTTTCTGTTTTGTTAGATCGGACCCGAATAGCTCAGATCTAGATCCCACTTGAACCAAAGGCAAATCGCTTGTTCTTGTCACTACTCCAACTCATGAACCAAGTTTTGTTATAATCGGTGCACAAGTTTTTCACATCTCGTGCTTTATATCGGTTTTTGTCCGATCTCTCAATGCTGAAGAATCTCTTTAAAAATGCTCGAATCCAGATCTTCACCAAAATCAAATCATTTCTTCATTTCTTTCGCAATAACGCACAAGATCAACCAAAATAGTTGAAAAATCTTCGATTTGGCAAGAAATAAAAAGTTGCTAATGAACACACCAATGAAAGTAGTGGGATATGTTCATTACTAATCAGCTTGTCCTATTCCTCATACATGTATTCCTCACTCCCCCCTCAGGAGACAAGCGTAGAGCTTCCCCTTCCCCTGAAGATCCCAAAGTCAAATTATTGGTGATAGTATCAGCCTCCGATGGGTCCAAACCGTTGGGTCCTAATAATCCTATTAAGTTGGTGGAACTTATCAAAAAAGAATTTGGCGACGTTTCTAGCCCTAAAAAGTTGAGATCTTGCATTCTATGAATTGAATGCAAATCGGCGCTCAGCGGGAACGAGGTGTGTTGAGAGGGTCGGGATGAGGTGTTGAGAGGGTCGGAACGAGGTGTTGAGAGGGTGGAGACGAGGTGTTGAAAGGTTTGGGACAAGGTGTTGAGAGGATTGGGGTGGGGTGTTGAGAGGGTGGTTGACAAGGTGTTGAGATGGTCGGGACAAGGTGTGGAGAGTTTCAGGATGAGGTGAATCGGGACAAGGTGTTGAGAGAGTCGCACTTTGGTGAGGCTCGGGTTTCGTGTCAAATTCCTAGGTATATGAGGAAGAGCCGCGGACTTATCCATGGGGTGGATCAGTCTATGGAAATTGATGAAAAGAAGTGAAACTTATCAGACAGTGGAGTTATCGACCCTCAAAGATCCTTTAGATGTATCAGCACAATCACAAGCAAAGATCTCAACATGGGTGTCTTGTTTTGATCTTTATTCTTTTCACAATAAAACACTCGCACACCATAAGGAAGTTGCAAACTGCTACTATACTGACACTGCAGAAACTATTACAGTGCAAACAAAATACTGTCGTGTGGTGCCCTCAATTATTACTAAAATAACCACGGAAGGCAAACGAGTGTTAATGTAGGCGTTCAGTTCAATTGTATGGCAGATTATATGCGAGAAGGGTACCGACTTACCTGGACGGGTCTCGCCGACAACTTCACCCTGCAAAAAATAACTCAAACCGAGGCGGATTTAAAATGTACAGGGAAAATAACAAAAGGGTTTATTAACATGGATGCTGATAACAAGAAAAGTGCAACAATAAACTAAAACCTAAATGGAGTGAGAGTGAGAGAGAGAGAGTGAGAGTGAGAGAGAGAGAGAGAGAGAGAGAGTGAGTGAGAGAGAGAGTGAGAGAGAGAGTGAGAGAGAGAGAGTGAGAGAGAGAGTGAGAGAGAGAGTGAGAGAGAGTGAGAGAGAGTGAGAGAGAGAGTGAGAGAGAGTGAGAGAAAGTGAGAGAGAGTGAGAGAGAGTGAGAGAGAGTGAGAGTGAGAGTGAGAGTGAGAGTGAGAGTGAGAGAGAGAGAGAGAGAGATAAGGCAAGAGAGGGTAAGAAGGTCACACAAGGAAGAGAGGAAGATGTCGGTCCAAAAGTTCTTTTATCATCGGGGTTGTCACGTCATCAGCGCTTCTCCACCAATCAGCGCACCGCTTCTTGCTTGCCTCTGCCATCCTCAGAGGTACCTGGCCAATTGACCTGCTGCTTCCTGCTGTCCTTCCCCTCTGCCAATCAGCGGGTAGCTTTTTGCTCCTGCCTGACCAATCACGGCTCCCTGGAGTGCGTCCCTGGCCTGCCTGTCCTTTGTGGTGATGTAACTGCCGCGGTCCCATCAGCAGTGGTCAGAACTGGCTTCTGGTTGGTTTTATTATATATTTATTGTTGTAATTTAATGGAACTTCCTCACTGTATATGGTGTGGTGCCAAAAAGGACAACAGATAAATCACATAGGGTAAGACATACAAGGAATAATCTGTCCTTATGCCCTAAGCTCGTTAACATGCCCCACCCCCTTGTGATGGGGACAAATATACAAGCTTAATCTGAACACGGTCTACAAAAGTACTTATTACATCAAGGTTTCTACACGACAATCGGAGCATACCAATTTATGCCGCCGCATTTCCTGGGCAAGGACTCGGGGACCCAATCCGGTGGCCGGCAGGGTTCAGGGACCACTTGAGGAGACCAGAGCAGAGTAGCAGGCAAATACACCGCACACATTATTGACCTTCATTTATTTCTCCCTGTGTCTGTATTTGAGTCCATATGGAGACATCTCAATTTAGGAATTCAGTGTTACCTTTTTATCGTGTTATCCTGGCATTTATTTTATGAAACTCATTATTTGTTGCATTCCCAATTTCTTGTTTGTCCTGTTTATTTGTTGGTGGTTCGGAAAACCCGCTTTGCGTCCGGCCGTGCAGGTTAGTCTTGTGACCCTCCACCCCCGCACGTGTAAAAGGAGCCACCATAGATTGAGCATACGCCTTGGAGTTAAAGCTCGGTTGGCCATCCGTCACCAAGGGGTGTTAATCCCAGCGGTGAACGTGACAATATTCACAACAACACAAAGTGCATTTGTGCTTTGGGGACCTCTCTTTATTGAGAAACCATTCACAAATTCAAGTTTCATGAAAAACATAGGCAGGAGTCTTCTTCTAATAAACAATTTTACAACATGGGTGTTCTCCCCATATCACACATGACAATGAAACATGGACTACAGCAAAGATTGAGTAAAACTTGATGTTCAAACTGCCATGGAAAGATGCCATCTGAGCATAACCAAAAATGGCCAAAAAAAAAAAACTAAATCAGATGGAAAACAAAATTCATACACACTGGTCATAATCAAAAAACTCAAAGGAACTTGGCTGGATACATAGCAAGGACAGAGACAAGAATTACAAACTGGCAACCTAAGCAAGACCTTGAAAGAAGCACAATGAGATCAAATATCAGATTGAGAGATTAAGTTCAATTATCATCAAGTTAAAAGAAAAACAACGAAATCAGATTTAAAAAACAAAATTCCGAAGCACGAGTCACAATAAAAAAAGAGAACAAAAAAAATCTAAAATCAAAAGTGAAAAAAACGAAGTTCTCCCAGAACTCAAAATCTCCACCTCCTTTTTCGGTAAAGTATCATTATTCATGAAACAGTTTGTGAAACTTCATTCTCACAACTTTTCTTCGAATCATCACGAAACCTTTGACAGCCTCCACTGTCGTTTGTTTGTCATCATATTCCCCGGAATACTTTTTAAGTACTGTTAGGGTTTTTTTGATCATCTGCATTCTCTGTTGCTCCAACTTTCATTGATACAATTTCAAGTTTCTTCAACTTAGAAATTATCTTAACCTCATTTTTCATATCCTGGTATTTCAGATTAAAGTTCTCCTGTATGGATCTACATACGTGATTTCAAATGGCCGCAATGATCAAAACCATTATCACATAATGAGCATTTGTGGGGCCGCTCTCCTGTATGGATCCTCATATGTAATTTGAAATCTCCTTTCGAGAGAAACCATTATCACATATCGAGAATTTGTGAGGTTGCTCTCCTGTATGGATCTTCATATGCTTATTCAAATTGCTGTTTTGAGAGAAACCTTTATCACATATCGAGCATTTGTGAATTAGGAATCGTGAAGACCCGGCCGGTGACCCGGAATTTGGTGACCCGGTGTGTACCCCGGTTTAGAATAGGTACAACATTTCGCTGCGTGTCGTAAGAGGCGACTAAAAGGGTTGACGTCAGGAAGGGCATCCGGCCATACAAACATTGCCTCAAAAAGACAACCATGCCAATTACAACTAGATATGGGCAGGGTACAGCCCAAAGTACCCCGTGGGGGACCCCACTCCCTCTCGTCAAAACTCAAGGTGGGGAACCCGATCGAAGCAAGGGTGGAAATCACTCCATTTATGACGAAAAGTCTGATGCCCGACGTGGAGATCGGTTTCTGAGGTTTGGGACATGGAATGTAGGGACAATGACAGGGTGATCAGTAGAAGTGGTGGAAGTATTGATCAGAAGAAGAGTGGACATATGTTCTGTGCAGGAGACAAGATGGAAGGGAAGTGGTGTGAGAATGGTGAAGGGTAGGCAGGGACAGAAATACAAATTTGTGTGGCAAGGGTGCCCAGAAGGCGTGAATGGTGTTGGTGTCCTGTTTTCTGAGGAGTTTGTAGACAGTGTGGTGAGTGTGACGAGAGTGAGTGATAGGTTGATGATGGTGAAAATGATGATTGGAAAGCTCTTGGTGAACGTCATCTCGGGATATGCTCCGCAGGTTGGTCGGAGCAATGAAGAGAAGGACAAGTTCTGGTGTGCAATAGAGAAGCTGATGGAAAACGTGAAAGATAAGGAAGTTGTTGTGGTAGGAGGAGACCTAAATGGACATGTGGGAAGGAGTATGGATGGTTTTGAGGGAGTTCATGGGGGTTACGGATATGGTGTGAGAAATGGAGAAGGTGAAAGGATTTTGGAGTTTGCTGATGGAGCTGATTTGTTGATTTGTAATACTCAGTTCCAGAAAGAGGATAATAAGCTTGTTACTTGCACGTCAGGTGGGTCGACGACAACCGTTGACTACCTGATGGTGCATAGGCGAGATAGGGGGGCACCTCCGGGACACAAAGGTGATCCCGGGAGAGGAGGCTGTTTCACAGCACCACTTGATTGTCTGCGACATGAGGTTGAAAGGTGCGAATAGAGCTCGGCGGATGAAGTACCAACCGAGAATGAAGGTGTGGAGGTTGAAAGAGGTGACAGTGAGGGAGGCATTAAAAGAGAGGCTGAGTATGGTAGAGGATGATGTGGTTGAGCTTGAAAGTGGTTGGATGTCAATGAAAGATAGTCTGTTGGGAGCCGTTGGTGAGGTATGTGGATGGACAAATGGACCACCGAGGCACTCGGAAACATGGTGGTGGGATGATGAAGTTGGAAAGAAGATTGACGAGAAGAGGAAGAAGTTCAAGGAGTGGCAGAAGGCGAAGGGTACGGGGGCAGAAAAGGAAGAGCATGAAAGTTATCAGGCAGCCAAGAAGGCTGCAAAGAAAGAGGTAGCAAAGGCGCAGGAGGCATGTAGGAAAATGTTCGGAGAACGATTGGATTTGGAAGAGGGTCAGAGAGCGGTATTCAGGATTGCAAAGCAGATAGCAAAAGAGAGGTGTGATGTGATGGGGGTGAGTTGCTTGAAGGATGAAGTGGGACAAATCGTTGTGGACCCAGATGGAATTAAAAGAAGATGGAAGAGATATATGGAAATACTTTTGAATGCAGAGAATGAATGGGATGGCAACATAGAGAGTAATCCAGTTTTCGGACCGGCAGATAAGATAACCGAGAAGGAAGTTGAGGAAGCGATTAAAGCAATGAAGAGTAGAAAAGCGGGAGGGCCGACGGGAGTTGTGGGAGATATGTTGAAGGCAGCGGGAAATTGGGGTGTGAAGAGAATGACAGAGATCTGAAATCTGGTGGTGAAAGAAGGCCGCATTCCAGTGGCTTGGGAACTGAGTACCCTCGTCCCTCCATACAAGGGGAAAGGTGACCCTCTGGACTGTGGCTCATATCGAGCGATAAAGTTATTAGAGCATGGAATGAAGGTATTGGAAAGGGTGTTGGAGGACCGGGCCGCGTGGTGCTGACCAGACAAACATGGTGTGGTGCTGACCGGGCTGACGTGGTGCTGACTGGGCAAACGTGGTGTGGTGCTGGCCGGGCCGCCGTGGTGGTGACCGGGCAAACATGGTGTGGTGCTGACCGGGCCGCCATGGTGCTGACCAGGCAAACGTGGTGTGGTGCTGACCGGGCTGACGTGGTGTGGTGCTGACCAGACCGCCGTGGTGCTGACCGGGCAAACGTGGTGTAGTGCTGGCCGGGCCGCCGTGGTGCTGACCGGGCAAACGCGGCGTGGTGCTGGCGGGGGCCCCACGGCCGTGGTGCCCCCCCCCCGAATTTCAATGTTTTAAACGTTTCCCAGTGTGTACCCTGGATTTAGAATAGGTACAGTGAACTGAATAGGTACATTCGGCTTCAACAACTGAATACCTGCGTGTCGTAAGAGATGACTAAGAGGGTTGGCGTCAGGAAGGGCATCCGGCCATAAAAACATTGCCTCAAAAAGTGAACCATGACAATTACAACTACATATGGGCAGGGTACAGCCCGAAGTGGAGATCGGTTTCTGGGGTTTGGGACGTGGAGTGTGGGGGCAGTGGCGGGGAGGTCGGGAGGGGTGGTGGAGTTGTTGGTCGGAGGAGGAGTGGACATGTGTTGTGTGCGGGGGACGGGATGTAATGGGGGTGGTGTGGGGGTGGTGGGGGGTGAGCAGGGACGGAAGTGCAGGTTTGTGTGGCAGGGGTGCCTGGGGGGCGTGGGTGGTGTTGGTGTGCTGTTTTCTGAGGGGTTTGTGGACGGTGTGGTGGGTGTGGCTGGTGTGAGTGGTGGGTTGATGATGGTGAGGGTGATGATTGGAGGGCTCTTGGTGAACGTCATCTCGGGATGTGCTCCGCGGGTTGGTCGGGGCAGTGGGGAGAAGGACGGGTTCTGGTGTGCGATGGAGAGGCTGATGGAGGACATAGGGGATGGGGGGGGGGGTTGTTGTGGTGGGGGAGACCTGGATGGACGTGTGGGAGGGAGTGTGGATGGTTTTGGGGGAGTTCATGGGGGTTGCGGGTGTGGTGTGGGGGATGGAGAGGGTGAAAGGATTTTGGAGTTTACTGATGGAGCTGATTTGTTGATTTGTGGTACTCAGTTCCAGGGGGGGGGGGGGGGGATGGTGGGCTTGTTGCATGCACGTCGGGTGGGTCGACGACAACTGTTGACTGCCTGGTGGTGCGTGGGCAGGATACCTGCGGGATGCGGGGGTGGTCCCGGGGGGGGGGGGGGAGGCTGTTTCGCGGCGCCGCTTGGTTGTCTGCGACATGGGGGTGGGGGGTGCGGGGGGAGCTCGGCGGGTGGGGTGCCGGCCGAGGGTGGGGGTGTGGAGGTTGAGGATGGTGGTGGTGGGGGAGGCATTTAAAGAGGGGCTGGGTAGGGTGGAGGATGGTGTGGTTGAGCTTGAGGGTGGTTGGATGTCGGTGAGGGCTGGTCTGTTGGGAGCCATTGGTGGGGTGTGTGGATGGACGGGAGGACCGCCGAGGCACTCGGAGGCATGGTGGTGGGATGATGAAGTTGGGGGGGGGGGGGGATTGGCGAGAAGAGGTGGAGGTTCGGGGGGTGGTGGGGGGTGCCGGAGCAGAAACAGCAGAGCGTGGGGGTTGTGGGGCAGCCAGGAAGGCTGCAGGGAGAGGGGTGGCGGAGGCACGGGAGGCGTGTAGGAAAATGTTCGGAGAACGCTTGGATTCGGGGGAGTGTCGGAGAGCGGTATTCGGGATTGCGGGGCAGATGGCGAGGGAGGGGTGTGGTGTGATGGGGGTGGGTTGCTTTGGGGATGGGGTGGAACGGATCGTTGTGGACCCGGATGGAGTTAAGGGAGGATGGAGGAGATGTATGGAGGTGCTGTTGAGTGCAGAGGGTGGGTGGGGTGGCAACATGGAGAGTGGCCCAGTTTTGGGACCAGCAGAAAGGATGGCTGAGGGGGAGGTTGAGGAAGCCATGGGGGCGGTGAAGAGTGGAGAAGCGGGAGGGCCTACGGAAGTTGTGGGGGATGTGTTGAGGGCGGCGGGAGGTTGGGGTGTGGGGGGAATGACAGAGATCTGTAGTCTGGCGGTGGGGGAGGGCAGCATTCTAGTGGATTGGGGGCTGAGTGCCCTCGTCCCTCTGCGCAAGATTTTGGAGTTTGCTCGTACCGAGTGATGGGGTTGTTGGAGCATGGCATGAAGGTGTTGGAGGGGGTGTTGGGGAGGAGGATGGGGTGGAGGGTGGAGATCAACGGGATGCAGTTTGGATTTTTGCCGGGGCAAGGAATGACAGACGTGCTTTTTGTTGTGGGGCGGTTGCGGGAGAAGTGCGTGGAGGGGAGGAGGGGATTGTTTCTTGGGTTTGTTGGTCTGGAGGGGGAATTCGATGGGGTTCCACACGGGGTGTTGGCATGGGCAGTGAGGGGGTTGGGGGTGGGGGGGGTGGTTGGTCAGAGAGGTGGTGGCAGTGTGCGGGGGAGTGCGCACAGCTGTGGGGGTGAGGGGCACGAGCAGAGGTGGGTTTGGGGTGGGGGTGGGAGTGGGGGTGCATCGGGGGTCGGTGCTGAGTCCACTACTATTTGTGGCTGTGGTGGAGGTGCTGGCTCGGAGCATGGAGGGGGGTTTGCCGTGGGAGTTGTTGTGTGCAGATGGTCTGGTGTTGATTGTGGAGGGTGTGGATGGACTGAAGGAAGGGATGGGCGGGTGGAGGGAATGTGTGGAGACGGGGGGTCTGCAGGTGAGCCTCGGAGGGACGAGGACGATGGCGGGTGGTGGAGCATGTGGTGGGGTGGAGGGAACTGGGAAGTGGCCCTGTGCTGTGTGCAGGGGGGGGGGGGGTGTCGGAGTGGACTCCATTCGGTGTGCGGTGTGCGCTGAGTGGGTTCATCGAGGGTGTGGTGATCTGGGAGGGTCGTTGGCCAGTGTGGCACCTGCATTAAAATGTGGGGTGTGCACGGAGAGAGCTGCACATGGAGGAGGTGTTGAGTTGGATCTTGGAGACGGCGTGAAGCTGTAAGGTGTGAAAACATTTTGCTGCCTCGGAGACATGCTGGGTGGAGAGGGTGGATCGGACTCGGCGGTGGTTGCTGGGGTGGGGTGTGCATGGGGGAAGTTTCGGGGGCTGGGTGGCGTGCTGGTGGGGAGGGGAGTGCCATTGGGGCTGAGGGGAGGGGTGTATGCTGCATGTGTGAGAAGTGTTGTGGTTTGTGGGAGCGAGGCATGGGTGGTGAACGTGGAGCGGCGGCGAGGGTTGGAGGGGGTGGAAGTGCGAGTGGTTCGGTGGATGTGTGGAGTGTCGTTGAGGGAGAGGAAGACAAATGATGAATGGCGAAAAATGATGGGAGCGGAGCCTGTGATTGATGCTGTGGGGAGGAGCGGGTTGTGATGGTTTGGTCGTGTGTTGGGGATGGGTGAGGGTGGCTGGTTGGGAGGAGTGATGGAGATGAATGTGGAAGGAAGTGGAGGATGGGGAAGACCGAGAGGGGCTTGGCTGGGGATGGTGGAAGAAGCTTTGCGGGCAGGGGGGTTA
The DNA here is from genome assembly GCF_964187855.1 of Myxine glutinosa. NCBI lineage: Eukaryota > Metazoa > Chordata > Myxini > Myxiniformes > Myxinidae > Myxine > Myxine glutinosa. The sequence continues at coordinate 446,255,978 of NC_136261.1, read as the reverse complement.
GCGGGGAGGGATGCAGAGGATAGGGCGGGATGGAGAGGATTGTCATGGTGTCCGTAAGGCTAACCCCCGCTCTAGCAGGGAAAATGGCCTTAAAATGCATGTTGTTGTTGTTGTTGTTGTTGTTGGAGAGGAGGATAAGGAAGAAAGTGAAGCTTGACGAAATGCAGTTTGGATTTATGCCAGGGAGAGGTACGACAGACGCGCTTTTTATTGTGAGGCAGTTGCAGGAGAAGTACATGGAGAAGAGGCAGAAGTTGCTTCTTGGGTTTGTTGATCTGGGGAAAACATTCGATAGGGTTCCACGTGAAGTAGTGACATGGGCATTGAGGAAGTTAGGAGTGGAGGAATGGTTGATCAGAGTAGTGATGGCAATGTACAAAAGAGCGCGCACAGCTGTAAGGACGAAGGACGGGAACAGTGGTGAGTTTGAGGTGAAGGTGGGAGTGCATCAGGGGTCGGTACTAAGTCCACTACTATTTGTAGCTGTGATGGAGGTGCTGGCTTGGAACGTAAAGGAGGGTTTACCGTGGGAGTTGTTGTATGCAGATGATCTGGTGTTGATTGCAGAAAGTATGGATGGACTGAAGGAGAAGATGAACAAGTGGAAGGAATGTATGGAGACGAAAGGTCTGAAGGTGAATATTGGAAAAACAAAGGTGATGGCAAGTGGTAAAGCATGTGGTGAGGTGAAAAGAACTGGGAAGTAGCCATGTGCTTTGTGCAGGAAGGGTGTCGGAGTGAACTCAATACAACGTACAATGTGCGCTGAGTGGGTTCATCAAAAATGTAGTGGTTTGAGAGGGTCATTAACCAGTGTGGCAGCTACATTGAAGTGTAAGGATTGCACAGAGGGAGCTGCAGATGGAGGAAATGTTGAGTTGGATCTTGGAGATGGCATGAAGCTGGAAGGTGTGAAAACATTTTGCTACCTAGGAGACATGCTGAATGGAGAAGGTGGATCAGACTCGGCAACGGTTGCTAGAGTGAGATGTGCATGGAAGAAGCTTTGGGAACTGAGTGGCGTGCTGACGAGGAGGGGAGTGTCGTTGAAGCTGAAGAGAAAGGTGTATGCTGCATGTGTGAGAAGTGTTATGATTTATGGGAGCCAGACATGGGTAATGAACGTAGAGCAGCAACGAAGGCTGGAAAGGGTGGAAATGCGAATGGTTTGGTGGATGTGTGGAGTATCGTTGAGAGAGAGGAAGCCAAATAATGAATTGCGAAAGATGATGGGAATAGAGCCTGTGATGGATGATGTGAAGAGAAACAGTTTGAGATGGTTTGGTCATGTGTTGAGGAAGGATGAAAGTTACTGTTTGAGAAGAGTGATGGAAATGAATGTGGAAGGAAGTAGAGGACGGGGAAGACCGAGAAAGACTTGGCTAAAGATGGTCGAAGAAGAAATGCGGGCAAGGGGGTTAACAAGGGGAGATGCAGAAAATAGGTCAAAATGGAGAAGATTGTCATAGGGACCGCAAGGCTAACCCCCGCTCTTGCAGGGAAAATGGCCTTTAAAATGCCTGTTGTGTTGTTGAGCATTTGTGAGGTCACTGTCCTGCATGGATCTCCATATGTTTATTCAAATTGCTGCTTTGAGAGAAACCTTTATCACATATCGAGTATTTGTGAGGTTGCTCTCCTGTATGGATCCTCATACGTGCTTTCAAATGGCCACTTTGAGAGAAACCTTTATCACATATCGAGCATTTGGGAGGTTGCTCTCCTGTACGGATCTTCATATGTGATTTCAAATCGTCTTTTCGAGAGAAATCTTTATCACATATCGAGCATTTATAAGGACGCTCTCCAGTATGTATCCTCAGATGCGATTTCAAATGGCCGCTTTGAGAGAAACCTTTATCACATAGAGCATTTGGGAGGTTGCTCTCCTGTATGGATCCTCATATGTGATTTCAAAACGTCTTTTCGAGAGAAATCCTTATCACATATCGAGCATTTAAAAGGACGCTCTCCAGTATGGATCCTCATATGTGATTTCAAAACGTCTTTTCGAGAGAAATCTTGATCACATATCGAGCATTGATAAGGACGCTCTCCAGTATGTATCCTCATGTGCGATTTCAAATGTCCGCTATGAGAGAAACCTTTATCACATATCGAGCATTTGGGAGGTTGCTCTCCTGTATGGATCCTCATATGTGATTTCAAATCGTCTTTTCGAGAGAAATCTTTATCACATATCGAGCATTTATAAGGACGCTCTCCAGTATGTATCCTCAGATGTGATTTCAAATGGCCGCTTTGAGAGAAAACTTGATCACATATCGAGCATTTGTGAGGTTGCTCTCCTGTATGGACCCTCAGGTGCAATTTCAAACTGCTGTTTTCAGAGAAACCTCTATCACATATCGAGCATTTATAAGGACGCTCTCCTGTATGGATCTTCATATGTTTATTCAAATGGCATTTTTGAGAGAAATCTTTATCACATATCGAGCATTTGTAAGGTCGCTCTCCTGTATGGATCTTCATATGTGATTTCAAATGGCATTTTTGAGAGAAATATTTATCACATATCGAGCATTTGTGAGGTTGCTCTCCTGTATGGATCTTCACATGTGATTTCAAATGGCATTTTTGAGAGAAATCTTTATCACATATCGAGCATTTGTAAGGTTGCTCTCCTGTATGGATCCTTATATGTAATTTCAAATATTCTTTTCGAGAGAAATCTTTATCGCATATCGAGCATTTGTGAGGTTGCTCTCCTGTATGGATCGTCAGGTGCAATTTCAAACTGCTGTTTTCAGAGAAACCTCCATCACATATCGAGCATTTATAAGGACGCTCTCCTGTATGTATCCTCATATGTGATTTCAAATGGCTGCTCTGAGAGAAACCTTTATCACAGATCGAGCATTTGTGAGGATGCTCTCCTGCATGGATCCTCATATGTAATTTCAATTTGCTATTTTGAGAGAAACCTTTATCACATATCGAGCATTTGTAAGGTCGCTCTCCTGTATGGATCCTCATATGTAATTTCAAATCGTCTTTTCGAGAGAAATCTTTATCGCATATCAAGCATTTGTGAGGTCGCTCTCCTGTATGGATCCTCAGGTGCAATTTCAAACTGCTGTTTTCAGAGAAACCTCTATCACATATCGAGCATTTATAAGGACACTCTCCTGCATGTATCCTCATATGTAATTTCAATTTGCTATTTTGAGAGAAACCTTTATCACATATCGAGCATTTGTGGGGACGCTCTCCTGTATGTATCCTCATATGTAATTTCAATTTGCTATTTTGAGAGAAACCTTTATCACATATCGAGCATTTATAAGGACGCTCTCCAGTATGTATCCTCAGATGTGATTTCAAATGGCCGCTTTGAGAGAAACCTTTATCACATAGAGCATTTGGGATGTTGCTCTCCTGTATGGATCCTCATATGTGATTTCAAAACGTCTTTTCAAGAGAAACCTTTATCACATATCGAGCATTTGTGAGGTCGCTCTCCTGTATGGATCCTCACATGTAAATTCAAATGGCCGCTATGAGAGAAACCTTTATCACATATCGAGCATTTATGAGGTCACTCTCCTGTATGGATCTTCATATGCAATTTCAAATTGCTTTTTGTCGAGAAACCTTCATCACAGACAACAGTTTCAAAGCACCAGTATCACAGTCATTTGTGCTGGTGTTTTCCAGTGTGGATCCTCACGTGCATTTTGATTTCACTAATTGAAGCAAAATCCGTCTGCACACATTACACTTCTGAGGTGTAATCCTTTCCAGAACCTTTTTGTGTTTGTTTCATTTAATATTAATCTTGGTGTTGCGAAGCCCAGACGTGCACTTATATTTTATGGAAGGTGAGTCTTGATCTCAAAGTTGCTTCTTCAAAAAAGGCTTCTTCCTCACCGTCAAGCTGTGACTGGACCTTCTTTGTCCCATATTACTTCTTGATTGTTCGACAGAAACAAAGAACACAACATTTAATTTTTTTGTCAAAATTGAAATGCAAAATATTAAACATATTTCCGAAAATTATATATTTTTTCAACACAAAAGATTGTTTATTGAATTTTTATATTTCCACTCACCAGTAGTTGCAAAACATGAAGCACTCCCGTTTGTCATGCGAATAGCATCTGAACCTTCCTTTGCAGAAGCACATTTTGAATCTTCTGTGACAGATGAATCGTTGTTGTGTTGTCTGCCTTCCAGACAGTCTGCCTTTACAGGATAGACATCACCTGTGTACAAATCAGTGTCAGTCTTTTGCAGGAAATGAGATTGAGAACCATCTTGAGAGTTCATAGAACATGTTTTGCCATGGAATGTATACTTCAATTTAAATACAACAATGAAGTTAAAGACTGTTAAAAAGAAAAATTATGGACGTTTCGCACTCGTGAAGCAGTCTTCGACATCACCCTTATTCACCACCCTATTTAACATGTCCAAGTACTGCTAAACTGGGGGTTAGTGGAAGTAACAAGAAGGCGATTGCTGTTCAACAGTGTTCAAGTATTTCATTCAATTTAAATAAAATAAAGATTGTAAAATTCGCCGAAAATATTTCTGGAATTTACTGGCATTAGAAAATTCTCAAAATTTCCTTTCACAAAGCTCAGAACAAGTGTGTGTCTCCCCTCGCCACTCCACTCCGAAACAACCCCCTCACCCTCCCCTTCCCAAACTCCCCACTCCTCCTAAATTCCCCCCTCACTCCTTCCCTTCAAATCGATCCCCTCCTCCTTCCCTTCAAATCTCCCCACCCTCCTTTTTCTCCAATTCTCCCCTCTCACCCCTCCACCTCAAAGTGACCTCGCTGCTTCCTCTCCTTTCCAACTCTCACCTCCATCTCCTCCAACCTTCTTCCTCCCCTCAAACAACACCTCACTGTGCCTCACCCAAACACCATCAAACCTTTTGTCCTCCTCATCCTTCCCGTTCCCCAAGCTATTCTGAAATCTCTGACACACTATCAACAGCTCTCTCTCCCTCCTCCTCCTCCTCTTCCACATCTTACCTGACCCCTCCGCTCCCCTGTCCTGTATCTGATGCTTCCCCTTCCTCTTAATTAACGATATGGACCTCAAACATCCGGGGCCTTTACTCAAACTTGACCAATCTCTCTATACAGGTTGGTTCTAACAAATCAGACTTGATCTGCTTAACATATACTTTCCTCCATCATGATGTCTCTGATTCCTTAATATCTCTCCTTGGTTACTCCCTCCTCCGGTATGATAGACCTGAGCCTCGTCCTGGAGGTGGGATTGCTATCTTTGTAAAAAACTCTCTTCCTCACTCTACCTGCACTGCCTTCTCTCCACCCCACCCCCAGGAGTACCTCTGGCTACGGCTTCCTCTCCGCTCCCACGTTTTGTTCATATGTGTTCTGTACCGTCCACCAAACAGTGATGACTCCATCCACATCTTGCTATCTGATAACATGGACCAACATCTATCGACTCATCCCAACTCTCTGTTCTTCATGACATATGTGGTGATTTCAGTTGTCATCATGCCAGCTGGCTGGGTGTAGGTACCTCTCTCACCAGCCATGGCTCCTCAGCAAAGCACTTCTGCGAGACTCATTAGGACTGACACAATCTGTCAATTTCCTGACCAGAATCTCAGTCAACGGAGCATCTTCTCTTCTCGACTTGGTTATGACGAACTTCCCTGCAAATGTCTGCTGCTGTTATTCTACTCCAATCGGTTCATCTGACCATATGCTTTTTAAAGTGGAAATCTCTCTGGCCATTCTCTGAGAGCGTCCTCAACATTGACGAGTCTGGCATTTCACTCAGGCCACTCTCTTGACAGGGTGGAAAAGTTTATTTCAATCCTCGACTCTGATTTTGCACCTGGACCAGATGGCATCAGCCCAAAGGTCCTAAAATCATTCTCTGCCACTCTTTCACACCCTCTCTCTGTTCTCTTCACCCTCTCTTTTGCTCAAGATCATCTGTCATCAGCTTGGAAATCAGCCAACATTACCGCTTCACACAAAAAGGTGCAAAAACAGATCCTTGCAACTACAGACCAATCAGCCTTCTCCCAATTATCAGCAAAGTCATGGAATCCATCATCGCTTCAGATGTCAAATGTTTCCTCTTCTCCAATGGCTTGATCTCCAATCACCAAATTGGTTTCAGACAAGGTCGCTCCACTCTGGACATGCTGCTTCTGCTGTCTCAACAATGGATAGAGGTCCTCAATGTCAAACAGGAAATTAGAACTGTCTCCCTTGACATATCACATGCCTTCAACACGGTCTGGCACCCCGCACTGCTCACCAAACTCTCCTACTATGGTAATCATGGAAATCTCCACGCATGGCTTGCGGACTTCCTCTCTGCTCGTAGTCAATGTGTGGCTCTGAATGGGTTTCTCTCATCTCCCCTGCCTGTTCAGGCTGGAGTTCCCCAAGGCAGTGTTCTGGGCCCTGTGCTTTTTCTGGTCTTCATCATTGATCTCTCTGACTCTCTTGAAAATCCTCTCTATCTTTTTGCTGATGACTCCACCATCTTCCGCTCCATTCCTCAATCCTCAGATCGGCAGTCTGCAGCCTCCTCACTCTCTGCAGACCTGGACAAAATCACAGACTGGTCAAATAAGTGGAACATGCCTTTCTATCCTGACAAATCTCACACTCTCACTATGTCTCAGAGAAGACAGACTGGACAACCCTCCCATCTACTTTCTGAACAATCCTCTGCACGAAGTTCTGTCACTCAAGCTTTTGGGTCTCACTATCTGCCATGATCTTTCCGGGGAAACCGACATTTCCAAGCTGGCCCCCAAAGCCAGTCACCAACTGGGCATCCTCCGTCGTGCGAAGTCCTTCCTTGGCACACCTGACCTCCTCACCACGTACATGGCTTTCATCCGCAGCTCAATGGAATTGGAATAGTGTTCTCCCCTCTGGGCTGGTGCTCCTGCCTCACACCTAGCTCGTCTTCACACTGTTGAAACCAAAGCTTTGAGAATCATTGGAATCTCCTGCGATGAAGCTAACTCCGTAGGCCTTTCACTCACTCGCCGCAGGCAGGCAGGTGGTCTTTCTGTCTTTTACAGACTCCTATCCAGCCTAACTCCCCCAGCTATATCTGTGCTCTGTCCACCAAATATTCTTGCATGTCGAACAAGATCTGCCAGCAACCCTCTTCTGGCGAAATTGCAAAAATCAAGACCCTCTGCTCACCTTCACTCCTTCATTCCTTCATTCCTCTTTACTCCCGCCTCTGGAACAAAAATGGTTTGGTTGGCTAACCCCCGCTCTCGTGGGGAAAATGGCCTTTAAAACGATGATTCTATATTCTATTCTGGAACAAACTTCCTCACTCTCTTCAATCCCACTCCTCCCTCCAGGGACACCGCTTCACCGCTTTGCACAAAAAGGTGCAAAAACAGATCCCAGCAATTACAGACCAATCAGCCTTCTCTCAATTATCAGTAAAGTCATGGAATCCATCATTGCTTCAGATATGAAATCTTTCCTCTTCTCCAATGGCTTGATCTCTGATCATCAATTTGGTTTCAGACCTGGTCACTCTACTCTGGACATGCTGCTACTGCTTTCTCAGAAATGGATGGAGGTCCTCAATGCCAAACAGGAAATTAGAGCTGTCTCCCTTGACATATCACGTGCCTTCAATACGGTCTGGCACCCCGCTCTGCTCACCGAACTCTCCTCTGTTGGTATCCATGGAAATCTCCACGCATGGCTGGCGGACCTCCTCTCTAGTCGTAGTCAACGTGTGGCCCTGAATGGGTTTCTCTCATCTCCTCTTCCTGTTCAGGCTGGAGTTCCCCAAGGCAGTGTTCTGGGCCCTGTGCTTTTTCTGGTCTTCATCAATGATCTCTCCGACTCTCTTGAAAATCCTCTGTATCTCTTTGCTGATGACTCTACTCTTTGTCGCTCCATTCTTCATCCCTCAGATCGGCAGTCTGCAGCCTCCTCACTCTCTGCAGACTTGGACAAAATAACAGACTGGGCAAACAAGTGGAACATGTCTTTCAATCCTGACAAATCTCACACTCTTACGATGTCTCTCCGAAAAGACCGACTGGACAACCCTCCCATCTACTTTCTGAATAATCCTCTCCAAGAAGTTCTGTCACTCAAACTTTTGGGTCTCACTATCTGCCATGATCTTTGCTGGGAAAACCACATTTCAAATCTGGCCTCCAAAGCCAGTCGCCGACTGGGCATCCTCCGTCGTGCGAAGTCCTTCCTTGGCACACCTGAGCTCCTCACCACGTACAAGGCTTTTATCCGCAGCTCAATGGAATACTGCTCTCCCCTCTGGGCTGGTGCTCCTGCCTCACACCTAGCTCGTCTTCACGCTGTTGAAAGCAAAGTATTCAGAATCATTGGAATCTCCCGCGATGCAGCTAACTCCAAGGGCCTCTCACTCACTCACTGCAGGCAGGTTGGTGGTCTTTCCGTCTTCTACCGACTCCTCTCTGGCCTTGCCCCCAAGCTTTCTCTGGGCTCTGTCCCGCAAATATTCCTACAGGTCACACAAGATCTGCCTGCAACCCTCTTATGGTTAAACTGCCAAAATCAAGACTCTCTGCTCACCATCACTCCTTCATTCCTCTTTTCTCCTGCCTCTGGAACAAACTCCCCCACTCTCTTCAATCCCACTCCACCCTCCACGTCTTTTAAACAGCTGTTCACAACCATCTCTTATCTTCGCCCATACAAAACCTTGATCTTTTCTACACCCGTTAATTCACCCCAGATCCACTTTTTTTGATATACCGACTCCTGGAAGTTCTAGCAGTATCCATGTGCTTTATTCCTCTCCCACCCCCACCCCCCACCTTTGCATGCCTCCTCCCCCCCCCCCAAGCCCTCTCCCTCCCATAGATCTTCCAATGTCCCTTTCTCTACTATTTTACTTGTGCTTCCCTTTCTCTCCCCATCTTGTCTCCTCCCTTTATCGTATGTTTTGTGTGTCCGTTTTTTTGTTTGTTTGTGATTGATGCTCTTTCACGAACCTCGATGTTGTCCACCAAACAAAAAAAGAAAAAAAAAAGTCGATAATCTTCTATATATATAAAGCAGTAAAGTATGTTTGTTTGTTTGTCCTCTTATAACTCGAGAACTACTCATCGCAGAGCAAAACCAAAGGCATATTCGGAATCAGTACGTCTCAGAGCAACTACAGCACACCTTAAAATTTAAAAAATTTCGCGTTTTAAAATTATGACGCCATCAGCGTATTTCGGAACGTTAATTTTTCAACTTCATATCCGGAATCAGTCCTAGGTGTCCATTTTGAACTATAAAAGACCTTCAATCCCTTAAGTGACTGTTTTTCGAATAAAGGTAACAGATTGGTAAAATAAATGATAATTTAATAAAGCGAAATGTCTATTGTAGTTGTACTGCTTTACAAATTAAAACACACGATGCCTCTTTTTACTTATACACCGCCCACAAAGTTATAACCGGAACTGACGGATGTTTATTCTTTTAATGAGTACGGAGGGGGATATGTGTCCGTATTTAAGTGAAGAATTGGACATTATGACTTAATAGATCGATTAACAAAAAAATCGATTGGTGCAAGCTCAAGCCTTTTGAAGTGAAATGATCGTACTTGAAGTTTAAATGCATTTGAAACGTATGGCAAAGGAGGTCCGGCATCCCAGAGCCGTTTACTTCTTCACTCACACAGATAGGGCACGGAAAGAGAGTGTAGTGTACTGTTTATTGGAAGCAATTTGTTTGGTACTTTCCATCGATTAATTTCGTTCAACTTCATATTCGGAATCAGTACGTCCCAGAGAAACTTCGTAACGTTAATTTTTCAACTTCATCCGATTGACATGGGACCAACGGCATGTGACAGAGAGTGAAACATACATGCTACATTTATTTGACGACAATGACTTCCGACTTCCGGGTTCGGAATGCGGGACCAATGCCATTTGACAGGGAATAAAAAATAAACGCGACATTCAATTGACGACAATGACTTCCGACATGACTCCCCCTTCCCCCCCCTCCCTTTTCCCCCTCCCCCCTCCCTTTTCCCCCTCCCCCTCCCCTCTCCCCTCCCTTTTCCCCCTCCCCCTCCCCCTCCCTTTTCCCCCTCCCCCTCCCTTTTCCCCCTCCCCCTCCCCTCCCCCTCCCTTTTCCCCCTCCCCCTTCCCCCTTCCCCCCTCCCCCCTCCCCTCCCCCTCCCCCCTCCGCTCCTCCCCTCCCCCTCCCTTTTCCCCCTCCCCCTTCCCCCTCCCCCTCCCCCCTCCCCTCCCTCCCCCTTCCCCCTCCCCCCTTCCCTCCCCCTCCCCCCTTCCCTCCCCCTCTCCCCCCCTCCCTCTCCCTCTCCCCTTCCCCCTCCATCACCCTCCCGATCCCCCCCTCTTCTCCCCTCTCCCCCTCCCCCCTCTTCTCTCCTCCCCCCCTCTTCTCTTCTCCCCCCCTCTTCTCCCCTCCCCCCCTCTTCGCCCCTCCCCACCCCTCCCCTCCCGTTCCCCTCCCCTCCCCTTTCCCTTCCCTCCCCTCCACCGCCCGGCAATGCCGGGTACTTCTGCTAGTGTTTAATACACACAAACATATAAAACCTGTTTTTATTTTCCTCACTGCAATTGTGTCACACACCTGCACCAAGGAGTCTCCACTTTGCTTGAAGTTAAACTTTACAGGTTCAACATGCATAATCTTGTCATCTCGGAAACTTAGTTCTTTGTTGATGTCTGCAGCAATGGATTAAATAATAATAATAATAACAATAGTAGTGTAATAATGTTGCTTCTGGGACACCTCCGTTTAACATGTGAAATCCCTATCTAATGTCATTTACCCCCTTGTCTTTTTCAAAAATCATAAACACCTCTATTTCTCCCACCCTCATCTTTATGAACCTTTTGTCTGTAGTACCTATCCTTAATGTTGTTCATTAGACCACTCAAACACTACAAATATTTGTTTTCTCTTATAGACCTATCATCCTTCTTCTACATATCATCTGGCAGATTAATCTTTGACCCACTCAAACATTGACCCATTCACTTCCATATTAATTCTTTCCCTCCCTCATTGCCCCTAAACACCTATATTTCTCTCACCCTGTTCTTTACGAACCTTCTAACCTTTTGACATGTTATCCTTATTCATTAGACCACTTAAACACCTGTGATCCTTCTGACCTCATGGACCTTTTAACCTTTTACTCTTAATATCATCTGGTGAATATAACCCACTCAAACAACGACCCTACAAATATTTGTTTATGCGTGGGAAATAATTTAATTCTCCTACAACTCTCTTCACCATCTAATATATTAACAAAAAATATGTTTGAGTTTGGTTCTTTATTAAGATATTTTAACTGAGCTAAGATAAAATGGTAAACCTCCCTCAATGTTCTTGCTTGAGCGCCTCCAGTGCCACACACCATTTTTTGGTAAGCTCCGCCCACTTTTTGGTAAACCACGCCCATTTTTTACTAAGCCCCGCCCACTTTTTGTTAAGCCACGCCCACTTTTTACTAAGCCCCGCCCACTTTTGCTAAGCTCCTCCCACTTTTGCTAAGTCCCACCCACTTTATAAACTCTTCAGCATTGTATCATTTCCAGGTAATACATTACATCATTTTCAGGGAATTTCCATCACATCATTTCCAGTTAAGACACGCCCAGGGAATTTCCACAGGAAGACACACCCAGTCCTTATAAAAGGCACCGACCACACAGGCTTTTTCAAACACGCTTTCTGCTTCACTTGAGAATGGACTACTATGCCGAAATGGAATGGGATAACTTTGCTATTCCATGGAGTCCTACTACCTGTGTAGAACTCAACCTTCAGATTGATGAACTGGACTCGAACCTCTTATCAATGGAGGTAAGTTTGTTTATTTTTTATTAATTTATTTATTTAATTTTTTTTTTTTTTTAAGATGAGACTCGTGTAAGAGTTAACAAAGTTTATTTTAATATTCATAGAGCTTGATTTATACAAATAAAAAATATTGTATTAAATTAATACATTGTTATTTTCTTTCACAGGAAATTGTATCTGAGATACGAAATGAAAATTCTGCTTTTAACACAACTTGGGATGAAGTTATTTTTTTGTTTGAAGACATTTTGAACAACCAAGACCCCCAGAACGAGTTCTACCTTGATGACCCAGCCAAAGAGTTATACCTTGGAGATCCACAAAATCCTGAAAAAGAGTTTTACCATGATGATACTTGTTGTGAGTTATCAAAACAAAACCCACTGAACAAGTTCTACCTTGATGAGCCAGAATACAAGTCATACATTGGAGACCCACAAATTTCTGAAAATTGGGAAAGGAGAGTTCTCCCTGATGGTCCGCAGTTATACTATGTGAGACACATCATAGAAACCCTAAAAAATTGGGCAAGGAGAGTTCTCCCTGATGGTCCGCAGTTATACTATGTGAGACACATCATAGAAACCCTAAAAAATTGGGCAAGGAGAGTTCTCCCTGATGGTCCGCAGTTATACTATGTGAGACACATCATAGAAACCCTAAAAAATTGGGCAAGGAGAGTTCTCCCTGATGGTCCGCAGTTATACTATGTGAGACACATCATAGAAACCCTAAAAAATTGGGCAAGGAGAGTTCTCCCTGATGGTCCGCAGTTATACTATGTGAGACACATCATAGAAACCCTAAAAAATTGTGAAATGGGAATTCTCCCTGATGGTCCGCAGTTATACTATGTGAGACACATCATAGAAACCCTAAAAAATTGGGAAAGGGAAGTTTTCCCTGATGGTCCGCAGTTATACTATGTGAGACTTATCACGGAAACCCCCAATATTTCTGAAAATTGTGGTTTTACCTTGGGGACTTGGAAAGATGGTTATATTTTTGGAGACTCGGAATGGGGGTTTTGTTTTGATGACTCGGAATGTGATACCTATCTTGGAGGCTCAACAGGAATGTGGTTATACCTTGGGAACTTGGAAAGTTGGTTTTATTTTGGAGACTCTACCTGTGGGGTTCCTCTTGGAGACTCTTTGGATTCTAAAGCAATGAACAATGTTCTTTATTTAATGACGCTTGATTTAAGCAATATCAAGAAAGTTCGAGGAAGAAAATGCTGGAAAATTCTTTCTTCCCATTTCTACTTCTTCAAACTTAAAAGCCTTGAAAGACAGAATTGGAGGAAGAGGAAAAAAAAAAAAAGAAATACGTATTTAAAAAAGAAGAAAAGAAAGATTATGTTAGGGTTTGGGTGGGATTTTGAATGTGAGGGTTAGGGATGGGGTTGGGTTAGGGTTGGGATTTTGAATGTGAGGGTTAGGGTTGGGGTTGGGTTAGGGATGGGGTTGGGTTAGGGATGGGGTTGGGTTAGGGATGGGTTGGGTTAGGGTTGGGATTTTGAATGTGAGGGTTAGGGATGGGTTGGGGTTGGGTTAGGGATGGGATTGGGTTAGGGTTGGGATTTTGAATGTGAGGGTTAGGGATGGGTTGGGTTAGGGATGGGGTTGGGTTAGGGATGGGGTTGGGTTAGGGTTGGGGTTGGGTTAGGGATGGGGTTGGGTTAGGGATGGGGTTGGGTTAGGGATGGGGTTGGGTTAGGGATGGGGTTGGGTTAGGGATGGGGTTGGGTTAGGGATGGGTTGGGTTAGGGATGGGTTTGGGTTAGGGATGGGGTTGGGTTAGGGTTTGTATATTATTATGACTCACTCACACATACACAAAAGTTAAGCCCCAACTAAAAAGTTGTGGGATTCTGTGTTTGGGGTTCACAGATTTAAAAACGTATCCCCATTATACACACACAAAAGTTAAGCCCCAACTAAAAAGTTGTGGGATTCTGTGTTTGGGGTTCACAGATTTAAAAACGTATCCCCATTATACACACACAAAAGTTAAGCCCCAACTAAAAAGTTGTGGGATTCTGTGTTTGGGGTTCACAGATTTAAAAACGTATCCCCATTATACACACACAAAAGTTAAGCCCCAACTAAAAAGTTGTGGGATTCTGTGTTTGGGGTTCACAGATTTAAAAACGTATCCCCATTATACACACACAAAAGTTAAGCCCCAACTAAAAAGTTGTGGGATTCTGTGTTTGGGGTTCACAGATTTAAAAACGTATCCCCATTATACACACACAAAAGTTAAGCCCCAACTAAAAAGTTGTGGGATTCTGTGTTTGGGGTTCACAGATTTAAAAACGTATCCACATTATACACACACAAAAGTTAAGCCCCAACTAAAAAGTTGTGGGATTCTGTGTTTGGGGTTCACAGATTTAAAAACGTATCCCCATTACATTTTATTTATTTATTTATTATTTTCAAGGGTATTTTCTGCTTACTTGTGTTTTTTGTAATTCTTGTGAGTAAAATGAACCCAAGATTTCTTCTCCATTTAAATCATATAATTTGTAGGTCCAAGGGACTGTATCCATTACATCAATGATTTTAAATAATTCACGAGTCCATTTTTGTGTATAACCTTTCTCAAAATGACTTTTCCATTTGTATATTCTTACAATATCACCAACTTTAAACTTGGGCTTTCTCAAATTAATCTCCTTTTCATATTCTAATTTTGTAAATGTTTCTGATGGTTTTGATTGTGTTGATGAATGAACTGTATTATTGTAATTATCTACAATATCCTGAATTAAATACACCCATTTTTGAGAACCGAGTTGTGTGAATTTTTTATATAATTTCTCTTTTAAAGTACGATTAAAACGCTCAATAACAACTGCCTTTCCTTCATTAAAGGTGCTGTATAATTTAATACCCTTCCCCTTAAGAAATTTCATGAATATTTTGTTATAGAACTCTGTTCCCTCATCAGTCCATAACTTCTTTGGTTTCCTTTTATCCCGATCAAATATTAGCTTAAAGGCTAACATTAAAGTATCACCCCTTTTATTTTTTAAAGGGACAACCCAGGCAAATCTACTCCTCAAATCAATAACGGTTAAAGCATACCTGTATCCCCTGTCATTATTCAATTCAATTAAATCAGCGGACCATATGTGGTCAGTGTATTTAGAATAAACCTTCCTTCTTTTAAACTTTGTGATTATAGGTTTGTGTAATTCTTCAGCCAAAAGCTCCTCAGTCTTGATGACATCATTAGAGCCTAATAGTTTTTTGAGGAATAACCAAGACCAAGTTTCAATTTAGCATTTATCAAATTTCTCACAATAAACCTATCAACTTTCTCTCTCAACGTTGGATTTTGTATCAAAGACAAATTATACAACATTTCGCTGTCGGCTTTATGTTTTTCAGTCAACGTAGTGGTTTTCCCATAAGCAATATCATGCTTCATACACACTTCGTCAACCCTATTTGTAGGTTTAGACCAAGGTTTAGGATTGTCAGCCTCATCTAATCTTTTATCCAAGTTTGTTCCTGGACCACAGAAAGAATACCCTGGAAGGTGTAATTCCCCTGGAATTCCAGTTGTTGTAAATTTACTTCCTGACAGAAACTTTTGTATGTCTCCTCCTCTTTTAGGAGAGATGAATTGGCACTTTTTAGAGCCACATACTTGACATATTCCTTTTTGATAAACTCTATTATTTTTAGCTTTAACATAAGAGATATTTTTAGATTTAGTTTTCTTTTTACATTTGAGACAATAACTCATATTTATTTATCAGAAAAATTCCGACAGAGTATCAAAACCTTTTTGGTTTTCAACATATACATTTCAATCTTTATTTTTAAAACATAAAGAATCCTAAGGAATGCCTTCACTCTCTCCTCCATTTATTTACAAATAAAAACTAACTAAAGTCAATGACACCAACATCATCAATCACATAATCTTTTCCTTCTTCTTCTTCTTCTTCTTCACCACTTTCTCGTTTAAATCTCCTCCCTGAAATTGAAGACATTGACGTTCTTATTTTTGAAACCATTATCTTCATAAGAGTTGTTAATTCTTTAATTTCCTCTTCGGTGCGTTGAGATTGATTTATTTGCTTTAATACACTCAATCTTTTATGAATCTCAATGATTTCCATCTTTTTATATTTTTCCTCCCTCTCTCTTTGCTCCCTCTCCTCCTCCTCCATTTTCTCCCTCTCCTCCTTCTCCTTTTTCTCCCTTTTCTCCCTTTCCTCCTTCTCCCTTTTCTCCCTTTCCTCCTTCTCATTTTTCTCCCTCTCCTCCTTCTCCTCCTTTTTCTCCCTCTCCTCCTTCTCCTCCCTCTCCCTTTCCTCCTTCTCCTTTTTCTCTCTTTCCTCCTTCTCTTCTTCAACTCCTTCCTCATCCCTTGCTACCCTTGAGTTTGAACCCCAAAGAATATTATACATATACTCATCTGGATTTTGAGATATTCTTGTATCTATAATTATTTTTCTCATAATAGGATACCAATAAGATTTGTTGACGATTTCTAAAAGAGTTTTATATTTCATAACTTTGAGAAGTTCATTTTTATTTAATATTTTAAACAAGTCTCTATTTGTGGGTTTAACAATATCAGTATAAGGCCAGTTTTTAATGACAAAATTCCCATGTATATGCTCCAAATCATAAGGTATGTAATACCGAGCACCCTTTTCTTGTAGGTATCCTTGAATACAAAAATTATAATTCTCTTGTAGTCTTCTTCCTGCCATTTATGTATCAGAAATATATGTGAGATTAATATTATGACAGGTAATACCACCCCATCTTCCCACTACCAAATCGGTTTGTATTCCTCGGCTTTCTATCCTTATCTCATTACCTTCCTTCTTTGTCATGCGAACCATCGCTATACTATCATATATTTTTCTTTTCTTAAAATCACGTATTTGTTGTTTACTAATTGTACTTCCACATAAATCCTTATCCTCACCAAGTGGATAATATTCTTCTTTACGAGACTGATTTAAATCATGTAGGTCTTCTATGTTTATTGAAAAAGACCAATTATACCCTAAATCAGGCATATCATACCCCCATTTATTAATTCGCATATTAACTAAATGTCCTTCTTTATAAAATTCAATTGTAAGCAGGTAGTTAAATTCAATGAGGAAAGGTGTATGGTCAGTATAACCAGGTGTTGTGGTTGTAAATTTTACTTCTTTCACAAAACGTGCTGTTTTCTTTAAAAATATATATTGTGATAAATCACTTAATCTAATTAAGTCATTCGCATCTGTAGGGTTTGGATAATTGATTAATTTATAAGTATTCTTCATATTAATATTTTTACTTACACTATATTTTTGTCGTTCAGCCTGTGCCTTTGTATAATAATTTGATAAATCAATATCCTGAGAGGATTTTCCAAAGATAGAACCATCTTTTCCAACATAAGTCATTTATATTAGATTAAAAATGATATCATAAAAATTTTCATTATTGTTGAGTTGAAATAATACATATAAACATAATTGACAACAACATTTAGAATTAATTTCTTGAACTTGAAATGTTTGATAAACACCATTCTGTAAGAATTGTATTACTTCAACAGGTGGTGGCATACCATAACTATCAAAATAATATTTATCCTGACTATTATGAATACAAACCCAATGAGAACCATTCTGTGTGTCTAAATTCATAATAATATTCTTTGTATTCTTATTTATATGTATTAATTCATCTCTCATACAGATTACCACATTATCAATTTTTAGTGTTTTACAATACTTGGCTAGTTCTATATTTGACGTTGTATTCTTTCCAAATTGTTTAAACCATTTATCCATTTATTTATGAGAAAGATACAATCCATTACCCCGTTTAGTTAGTTTAACACCCGCTTGAGCGATAGAGGAAAGCATATCACCAACCAACAATCTAGCTTTATCAGGTAGACTTTCAAGTTTTTGAGCAAAATCTACAATTACACCACTTCCACTAATTTGTTTCTCCAACTCCTTGTTATGTCTTTCCAATTCTTTTTGAGCTTTTAGTTGTGCCTTCCTTTCGTTAGCAGTTTTTACCGCTGCTGAAATACCACCAGTCAATGCTCCCGCCGCACTTAAACCAGCAAATAAAGGAATTAGAAACGGGAGAAATCCTCCTCTTGACTCGTCTATTGAATATTTCTTTAACATAGGTTTCGTCATTTTAATTTTAAGTGATCCAACATCATTTAGTGTTTTTACTTGTGTGTGTGTGAGTAAAACATCAATTCTTACAGCTCCTTTTCTTTGAATTGTATTAACATTAATAATACAAGGCTTTTGATTTTGAATACAAGATGTTAATTTATTAAGATTGATTTGATTAACATATACCCCTACCATTTATTTATGAGAAAAAACCTATGTGATATTAATCATAACACCATTATCTGTATTAATCTGTAATTCTGTTTCCTCCAAAAGCAAACAATAAGCATCAACTTCTTCATTCTCCCCTCTTTCAATGTATAGAGAAGTATCCACTCGATTAGACTTTATAGTTTCCTTTTGAGAACTCAGGTCAATTGCGTAGATTGTATATAAACCTTTAAATGCAACCATATCCAAAATAGGATCATTATTACCATTACTTTCACACACTTTTTGGGAGGACTTGTAGGCTTCCGCATAATCATTTTTTTCCCAATCAATTTCCAATCTATCTCGCGGATAAAATGTGCCATCAAGAGAAACCCGAAGTTGTTTCACCTTAGCATTATCACTCAGCGCATTATTCTTATTAGTACCCTCCTCTCCATCTGGTTTTTTTAAAATGAGCCATAGGTATCGTGGCTTTCCTTCAAGAACACCCAAATTCCAAGTGTAGGTAGTGTGTTCCAGTTTAACGTGTTGACATCTTCTTTTAAGGTATGATACATTTAGCGGTTTCTTTGAGTTAAGTCTTCTATTTAACATCTCCTCCGTTTTAAGATTAGGAGTATATTCATTGATATACCAACACAAATCATTAATAACAAATTTATTATTTTCTCCAAAAGCATTTTCATCCCCAAAAAGCAATCTATTTACATTATCATTCCTTTGTAGTTGAAATCTAATTTTAAGCCCATACAAAACTTTATCATAATCACAAAATCCAAATATACCTTTCAGAGGTACTGCTACGGTAAAACTATTCTCAGCTTTTGCGTCATCATTATACATTGACTTCCTTTGACTATAACCAGGGTCTGCGTTTGTACCCGTTGACATATCAGGAATAAAACCCTCAACAGCTCCCTTACCCATTCTATCACTAAACGAATATAGTGTAAATTTCATCATTTCAGATGTAGCAGAGACATAATCAACCGCTTCAACCTCTTGTGTTCCAATATACAGGCGGACACTGTCAAACATTTTCCAGAAGAAATCATTTACGAGTGTAGCATTAGTATTATTCGCAGCCTTAGTGAATTTAAATTTACACAGCAAGAAACTATCAGCTATATTCAAGTAAGTTTGTTGATTATTTATTTCAAAACTTTTTGTTCCGTTTGAATTCCAGTCTGTTCCTGTTATAGCATTTACCTTAAAATAGTCTTCCTTTTTAGTGGAGTTTGAAATGATAATCGTATCATCCAAATCATAGATACTATCAATCGCTTCCATACTTGTATTTATATAGCATTAAAATTGTTGAAACCCTGACCCAAGTATTTTAATGATTTTTTGTCGTTCTTGTGAAGATAGTTGAGTTTTACCTTTTTTTATTTCTTTGATTGCTTGTAATTTATGGGACTCCTTTTGAGCATCTTTTATACTCTTTACAACACCTGCTACATTTCCCATGAGAGAAGCAGTTGAACCAATTAGGTCTTTATGTTTAAGAATGGTTGAACCAATACCCATTAGAGTATCAATTATCCCATCTCCTTTATTTCGAAATTGATGACCCACACCCCGTTGTCTCTTAGGTTTATAATATCCTTTACCCACATACCTTGTATAGTCTGGTGAAAGGAACATGCCCTCCCCTGTAATTATTTTATATTTTCCCAACTCGTGTTTTCTTACAATAACCATTATTTATTTATTGAAAAACTTCACGTAGGTGAATTCTGATGGATATAATTTCATCATTAAAGGATATCATACGATTATCTTGGTCGGTTATCCTAAAATTTACTCTGTATATGGTTTTTCCTGACACAGGTAAATAGACAAGATTTTTTGGTTCCATATTAAATTTATAACCAATCGGGGTTGAGTATGCACTGAATGAAAATATTGTATTTGTTCTTATTCCATCGTTATAAGCACCATCAATCAAATCACAATGAATTAATACTGAATTTATACCGGAGGATATTTGGATAACATTATCACTGTAAAACGTCCCGTTATTTTCAATCTTTTTTGAAGAGAAACCCAATAGCTCTCTGAACGAATTTTCAATCGTGAAATCAACTTTATAATTATTTTTCAGTTTAATAGTTGATTTTGAAGTGTGTGTTTGAATATCTATTACAATATTTTTTGGTTCATCACCTTTTTCTTTCATAAGGCGAGAGACTTCTGAAGATATTTGAGAAATCTCGTAAGCTCCAGGTGAAACAGTTATAGTTTTGTAGGCAGTGCCTGGATTATAACTAAACTTGTTGTTTTTCTCTGTGATATTAAAAAGGGTATTGTAAGTTTCCATTGACAACAAAGATGCCTCATATGAGGTAAGGGGGTCAAGTTGTAGTGGGTAAGGGAATGAAGCTGTGTAATCGCTCGTTGTGAAATTAAAACTAAGAATTGTGCTTCTCATCTTATTTAATATCTAATAAAATATCTTTGTATTGACATTTATTAATTATTTTCATGTTCATCAACTGATCTAAAATGGCTGAGGATTCATTAAAACAATTGTTGTTTCCAGCCTTCTTACTACCTAATAACAATAATAGCCTATTAACTAATTGTGATGGGTCATTTGGAAGAAAACTAACACCCGAACCAAGCTTACTTAAAGCATCAATAATATGTTTCTCCTTCTCATTCTTCTTACTTTTACCAGCAACAGAAACTCCATAATCAAGTGTATTTAACAACTCAATATATACCCTATCTTCCTCTCTTTCCATATCAAGTGGTTCCTCAAAATATTTTGAACCGCTGAATCTGGGGTTTGTTAGAAGAAACATTAATCTTGGAGTTAATTTAACATTTGGTTGAGTAGAACTCAAGAACATCAATTCATCATTAAATATCAATACCTTTTCTTCCACAAGATGAAACACTGCTGGTTCTTCTGTTGGAATGAGACCTGCTCTGGTTTTTGAACCCGCAGAATATTCATTGTTTTGAAGAGCTTCCACAACATAATTAGGGGGTTGATTTACCTGCTCAAGTTTCCGAAATAATCCCTCGTCATCATATTCTAATTCACCAAGTTCTTGTTTTGTTATCTGACTAAAATCTTTGAGCATTTGAAGTTTTTTCGGAGTAAATTCTACCGTGGGAACTGTAGGGTGTTGAGTTTTCAAAAGTGGTTTAAAGAATTTCTCTTGTTTTCTTTCAAAGGCTTCTTCACCAGTTAGTTTCTGTCTCCGTTTCTTCTTTATCTCTTCCTGTTGTTTAACAACTTTTGAAACTAATTGTTGATGTTCCTTAAACTTTCTTTCTCTTTCTTCAGTATTCATTTTCTGTATTTATTTATTGAAAAATATCATTTAGTATCTCATCTTGTTTCACAACAATATATTTATATTTTCCAATCGTGTGTTTCATATAATTTTCAAATTCTTTTTTACTACATAACGTAGAGCAATTATCTCTCCAAAAATTATTTACATCTATTGAATTTAACTTAAATAAAATAAAAGTATTGGCATTGTTTCTTATTGAGCGTCGAGGGAGTTGAAAATATGATTGACTAAGATATATACAATTACAAGAAGAATGTCTCCCTCTTGTATAGTAGCTATCCATTACTGTTTGGTTTCTCTCATTAACACAATCATCAAAGATGACAAGGTTCTTTTTTGATTTATCTAAATCTTGAGGTGAAGGTATATCATCCGTATTATCACTGAGAATACAAGTTATGGGTTTCGATTTTGATTTCTGTGTATCACAAAATAATTGTATTATATCATCAATATTATAATCATTTAGTTTGTTTTGAAGTTTAAATAAACCGATAATGTCTTCCTTTTTAAGACCCGCATTAAAACCCTGTGAGAGTAGTTGATACTCGGGTTGAAAACTTGACTTTGTAAAAATTATTAAATTATCATAATCTAAAAAATTAGAACCAAGGAGCATCTTTAAAAGTAAACAGGTTTTTCCACATCCGCTTGAACCAACTATTAGACATCTCAATGAATTTGGAATGTTTTTATGGTTATTAAATTTTATCTTATTTTCCCAAACGGGTAAAAAATCATTCATTTATATATTTGGAAAACAAGTTATCCAACTTTTTTTGAGCTATTTGAGAAACTCTATATTTTATCCTGAGTTCGGGTTTAATTTCAAAATAATCCATTATTTTATTTATATAGTATCTTGTATTAACATTTCCATTAAAATTATTTTGAATAATAAATATCATTAAACCCTTATACATTTCCTCAATACAATTAGTCTCTTCCCTTGAAAGAAATGGTGTATTATCATCACAATACTTAACATTCATCTCTCTTATTAATCTTGTAAAGTAATTCATTTTTGGTTCTAATTTAAAAGAGTTATATATTTTTTTATATTTCTTATTATCATTAATTAAAATTAAATCACAGAAAATACATTGTTTATATGAATCCTCATCATTAAGCCCCACTCTATCACAAGCCGGACAATTCTCTAATTTATCATATGGAGAGTCTGGAAATTCTAAATATCCTTCAGAACTTATCATATTTATGTGGTAAATTTTTACTTAAACTAAACGCAAGTTTATTCATTAATAAATACAATGTTTCAAAGCACAAAAGACAAATTTCAATCAATCTCTACTTCGGTGGAAGATATAGAAAAATATGTCAAAGATGTTAAATTGAACAAAGATAAATATGGAAATTTTTGGGTAAAACCAGTTATGGAAAATAACATGAGCCCCTCTATTTCATTTAAAGGAAGAGCTCTAACTATACCTGGAAAGACATCCATTAAAGTAAATCTAACAAAAGTTTCTCCTCTACTCCTGGCAATTTATTCAAAGCTTGAAAAAGTGATTGACCACGATACTTTGAAAAAGAATGATAAGACCATTAATAATTCTAGAGGAGACATTTGTATTTTCTTTAATAATCCAAAGGGTGTAGATCTAAGTAAAATGAATGATGTTAATATTTCTGGTGAAATGTCATTTCGTTCTATGATAGTTAGAGATTATTTAAAGATAACTTTTGATATAAAAATTGTAGAGATTGAATCTGTTAATGAAAGAAAGTATATAGATATTGATGGGAATATTTTTCTTGCTAATTAAATATGAGTCAATACAGCAGTGAAGATTTTACTATTTCATTGAACTCAGACGATAGTGATGATAGTATTTCATTGAACTTGGACGATGGTGATGATAGTATTTCATTGAACACAGATGATAGTTATGATACTAATAGTTTGTGCTCAAATGATAGTTATGAGAGTAGCTTTATTGATGACTCTGAGTATGATTCTGAGTATTCATGTGATAGTTATGACTTAGATGATTCTGAGTGAAAAAGTGTTTTAGTTTAAGCACAGCGATATATATAAAACGGAGCTGTAAAGCTCAAAAGTGTTTTATTTTAAGCACAGTGATATATATAAAACACCACGTTTTCTCACGCTATAAATATGGTTTATTGTGATACTTGCGAGAAGGAAGTAAAATATTATAAACAACATATTCTCACCGCAAAACATACATACAACATTTTAAACAAACTTTCCCCTCTTCCACCTGAAACAAAACACTGTTCTACATGTAATAAAAATATCCTCAAGAAAGGCTTCAAAATACATCTTAAAACAAATCTACATTTATCAAATTTTATCACAACTAAAAACTCTGATGGAGCATTCAAAGGACATATTAAAATAAGAGTCTTTAACTTCAAACCTCCTGAACCAGAGTCTATAGTTGATGCTGTAGAAATAGTTAAACCTGCTGTTCAAACGTTGATTGAAAAAACACTAAAGGAAATGAAACCACTTAAATTTTATATGGGAGTAAAATTAGAAATGACAAAGGATGAAGGAGTTATAGATGCACCATACATGAGAACTGAGCCACACTTTATATCTTCATATCAAGATTTTAAAACATCAGGAGTCTATGATGAACTTATTAAACAAGAGCAAGATGTGGATAATTCAATCGTAGGAAGTGGATTCAATATAGGAAAAATTATTTACATAGACATTCATATTCTTAAATCAGATCCTCTAAAAGCTTCTTCTTACATTGATTTACCCAGTGTTATCAAAAATAGAAAAGCAGTTATCAATATCAAAAATAAAGACAATAAATGTTTTCTCTGGTCTATTTTAGCACACTTACATCCTCCACATTTTCATGATGAAAGAGTATCTCATTATAAAAAATATGAGAATACATTAAATACGAAAGATCTAAAGTTTCCGATGACTTTAAATGATATTCCTAAATTTGAAAAGATGAATAATTTATCAGTTAATGTTTATGGTCTAACAGAAACAAACAACATTCAGGTTTTAAAGCTTTCTGACAATTGTAAACAAACTCATATTAATCTTCTATATTTTAATTCAGACGAAAATTCACATTATACATACATCAAAGATATTGCTAAATTAATAAAACCACAAGTCTGTAAGAGAACAAATAAAATATATATTTGTTTGCGTTGTCTTAACTTCTTCAATTCACAAGAAAGATTAGATAAACATTCAAATTATTGTGGCGAACATAAATCAACGGTAATCAATATGCCTAAAGAAGGCTCAAAGATCACATTCAAAGATGAAAATAAAAAGATCAAACATCCATTTGTTATATATGCTGATTTTGAAAGTATTTTAGAAAAAATTGATACTGCTTCTCAAGATCCAAAAGAATCATACACAAATAAATATCAAAAACATACTCCTTGTGGTTTTTGTTATTATATCAAATCATCCGTTGGTGATAAATATAACAAGGTAGAGATGTATAGAGGCTCAAATACCCCAGAGGAGTTTGTGAAACGACTAGAAAAAGACTGTGTTCGATTAACCAAGATAATGAGAGAAACCAATAAACCAATGTCCTTAACAAGTAAAGAAAAAAGGGAATTTATAAAAAACAATGTCTGTCATATTTGTGAGGAGAAAATTGGTAAAGGTCTAAAGGTTAGAGACCATTGTCATCTCACTGGTAAATATAGAGGTCCGGCTCATCAAAGTTGTAATATTAATTATCAACTCCCCTCTTTCATTCCTGTCTTTCTTCATAACAACGCTCATTATGATACACATCTATTTATCAAGGAACTCTCAAAGACTTCTGGAAGTATCTCAGCAATTCCAAACACGGATCAGAAATACATTTCATTCACAAAAACAATTCACACATCTCCTATTACTCATATCAGATTTCTTGATACATTTAAATTCATGGCAAGTCCATTGGTTAACTTGGTTCAAAATCTAAAAGAGTTTCCATGTCTTTCAGAGTATTTTTTAGATAAAGATTTTCTAACACAAAAGGGAATTTACCCCTATGACTATATGGACTCATTTGAGAGATTCAATGAAACACAACTTCCTTCAAAAGAAAATTTCTATAACAAATTAAATAATAGTCATATATCTGATAAAGATTATGTACACGCACAAAATGTTTGGGAAAAATATAACATCAAGAATCTTGGCGAGTATCACGATTTGTATCTCAAAACTGATGTGCTTTTATTGGCCGATGTATTTGAAGCCTTTAGATCTGTTTGTCGCACTGGATATGGATTGGATCCTGCTCACTACTACACAGCACCTGGATTGGCCTGGAGTGCGATGTTGAAAATGACAAAACAAGATTTGGATTTGATAACCGATGTTGATATGCTTTTGATGATTGAAAAGGCAAAAAGAGGTGGAATTTCACAAGTCTGCTCGAGTAGATACGCAAAAGCAAATAACAAATATCTTCCAAATTATGATCCAACGAAAGAGAGTTCTTACTTGATGTACTATGACGCGAACAACCTGTATGGCTGGGCAATGTCTCAGGCTCTTCCTTATGGAAAACTTAGATGGGTAAAGGAAAAAGACTACAAAAACGTTTTACAAGATGTATGTATCTCTACACAAAAAGAATTGGATGAAGAAAAAGTTGGTTATTATTTTGAAATTGATTTAAAATATCCAGAGGAACTCCATAACCTACACAAAGATCTCCCATTTGCTTGTGAGAAAGCAAGTCCAAAGAAAGAATGGTTGAGTGATTATCAACGATCGTTTGATATAGGTGAATCAACAGAAAAATTACTTACTACATTATATAACAAGAAAAATTATGTTCTACACCAAAGAAATTTGCGACAATATTTATCAAAAGGTCTAAGAGTAGAGAAGATCCATAGGGTTCTAAAGTTCAATCAAAGTCATTGGTTAAAGGGGTACATTGATTTTAATACACAAAGAAGAACAGAGTCAAAAACAGATTTTGAGAAAGACTTTTATAAATTGATGAATAATGCGGTCTTTGGTAAGACTATGGAGAATGTGAGGAAAAGACAAAATATCAGACTATCAACATCTTGGGAACAAGCATCAAAATTAATTAATAGACCGAGTTTTACTCGAGCTGAGGTCTTTACTGAGAACTTTTGTGCGATCCATTTGATTAAAGAGAGTATTGAAATGAACAAACCTATTTATATTGGAACAACAATTCTTGATTTATCAAAGTCATTAATGTATGATTACTTTTATAATAACTTGAGGAAGAAATATCAAAATGATGTTAATCTACTTTATATGGATACAGATAGTTTTATTTTGAAAATTAATACCAACGATGTTTATTCAGACATGAAAAGAGACATTAATATCTATGACACGAGTAATTACAGTCCAGAGAGTGAGTTGTTCTCTTCTAAAAATAAAAAGGTGATTGGAAAGTTCAAGGATGAATTAGGAGGAAATGTTATGAGTGAATTTGTGGGATTGAGGTCAAAGGCTTATGCTTATAAATACATTGTGAATAACGTTGAAAAGACTGATAAGAAGTTAAAAGGTGTAAAGAAAAATGTTATTAAAGAAACAATAAACTTTAAGGATTATTATAACTGTTTAACAACAAAGAAAGAAGAGTTTAGAAAGATTAATGGAATAAGAAGTTATAAACATCAATTATATTCAGAAGAGATAAATAAGAAAGCATTGGGGGCTTTTGATGATAAGAGGTTTATTTTAGAAAATGGAATTGATAGTCTCCCTTATGGTTATATAAGTATATAAGTGATAAGATATATATATAAGTGATAAGATATATATATAAGTGATAAGATATACATAAGTGATAAGATATATATAAGTGATAAGATATATATAAGTGATAAGTTAAAAAGGGGGGGGGGGGGGTTGGGGATTTTAACGGGCTACCGCCGCCTTTTTTACTATTATATAAATGATAGAACCAAGTATCAACCAGACTAAAGAGTGGAGGTGTAATCAACCTTGGTATATAAATGGAAAACATAATGAATGTGAAAAATATCAAATAGGTATAATTGAAAAGGCAACTGGTAAAAAAGTTCACAAAACAAATAAGAGAATTAATTTAAATACCGGTGAATTGGGTAAAAAAGATGGAAATATTTTTGAGTGGACGGAAAACTTTGATGGTTGTCAGGAAAATATATACTTTAATTTAAAAATGGTATGTGGCACTGGAGGCGCTCAAGCAAGAACATTGAGGGAGGTTTACCATTTTATCTTAGCTCAGTTAAAATATCTTAATAAAGAACCAAACTCAAACATATTTTTTGTTAATATATTAGATGGTGAAGAGAGTTGTAGGAGAATTAAATTATTTCCCACGCATAAACAAATATTTGTAGGGTCGTTGTTTGAGTGGGTTATATTCACCAGATGATATTAAGAGTAAAAGGTTAAAAGGTCCATGAGGTCAGAAGGATCACAGGTTTTTAAGTGGTCTAATGAATAAGGATAACATGTCAAAAGGTTAGAAGGTTCGTAAAGAACAGGGTGAGAGAAATATAGGTGTTTAGGGGCAATGAGGGAGGGAAAGAATTAATATGGAAGTGAATGGGTCAATGTTTGAGTGGGTCAAAGATTAATCTGCCAGATGATATGTAGAAGAAGGATGATAGGTCTATAAGAGAAAACAAATATTTGTAGTGTTTGAGTGGTCTAATGAACAACATTAAGGATAGGTACTACAGACAAAAGGTTCATAAAGATGAGGGTGGGAGAAATAGAGGTGTTTATGATTTTTGAAAAAGACAAGGGGGTAAATGACATTAGATAGGGATTTCACATGTTAAACGGAGGTGTCCCAGAAGCAACATTATTACACTACTAACAATAATAATAATAATAATAATAATAATAATAATAATAATAATAATAAGAGGTCACATTGGATACACAAGTTAATTTTAAAAACTTTCTGCCTGGTTTGTAGTTAAAAGGAAGAATGAGGTTTGACCATCCTTGTATGAAGTTGTGATGACGTCATATAAAACAATGCAGTGAATGAAACAAAACGAGTGAAAAACACCTCAATAAATGAACAATCAAATACCTCAACGTACATTTAATAAAAACTCGTTTAACTTATCTTCATTCCCGTCATCAACGAACAGAAAATTATTTTGTCTTTTAATGAACGTTTCACAGATCTTTCTCAGTATTAATAAAAAAATGGGAATCTCCGGACAAACCTCTTCTTCCGATGAGATCCGATCAGATCCGATGAGATACGATGAGACCCGATGAGACCCGATGAGACCCGATGAGACCCGATGAGACCCGATCCGATCACCTTCGTCACAGTTACAACACGAGGTTTACAAGTTGATCACCCGGAAATTCTTCATCGTTATTAAATACTTCCTGTTTACGCACAACGTTCTTTTTCCTCTTTGTAACAAGATTGTTTGTGACGTGCTCAATTTGTTTGTGACGTGCTCAATTTGTTTGCCCCGTCACATTTCAGTTTGAAAATAAAGGGAAGAAAAAGAAGAAGCAGGAACGGCTTCCGGGTCAGGAGTGAACCACGTGCGAATGAGCGCTGCTCTGTCCGCAATGGAGAATTAACGCAAGTGCATCATGGTCACGTGCACGTGCCCAGGGCCCCCAAATTCAATGACGTCATGCAATCAATGCAACCCGAGATAACGCGAGACCGATCGTGGTCCACAATGTTTCAAGATGAGACCGAGGGTGGGTCTCACTTTACCCACAAAACACATCACCTTGTGAGTGGTCATAAACACAGCGTAAAGGGAATGCACAATCTCGAGGAAAGAAAGCATTGTCATGTGGTGCGGGAGACACATACGTTGAACAAAGGTAGGCCACGACGCTTTGGTTATTATCGAGCCCTTTATTCATTGCTCACTCATCCGTACTAACGTGCGCGCGGCAGCGAGCCTGCGTATATATCTCCAGGCCACACCCTACCTGGGGCGTGGCCGCCACCCGCTGGTGCGTGGAATTATGTCTCTGTGCCAGCGAGCCATCGTGTCCGCCACACGCGCCCCCCCCCCCCCCCAGAATTCCCGCGCACCTGAAGGGTCAGCTTGCGGGGCAACTGGATGACCCGGCCGAAGCGCCCACGGGCGGCTGGCAGCGTCTGGGATGACGGGATGCCATCGGGGATGCCTCCGGCGGCATCTGGGATGGGTGCAGGACAGGGAGGTGGCGTGACGGCGGGGTTGGGCGGAGCCGGGGGTCTGCCCGCCAGGGGGCGGGCCCGACGCGGGGGCAGAGCCGCTGGCGGGGGGTGGTCCAAGTCGAGGTGGGCCGGCTTGAGGCGGTCCACGGAGACGCGGTCCGGAACCCCGCTGATGTCCAGGGTGAAATGCTTCGCCCCGGTCTCCAGCACGTGGAAGGGCCCGTCATACGGGGGCCGCAGCGGTGTCCAGTGGGCGTCGTGGCGGACGAACACGTACTCCGCCGTGTGAAGCTCCGGGGCGACGTGCGTTGGCGGGCAACCGTGGTGCGCCGTCGGCACTGGGGCGAACCTCCGGGCGGTCTCCTGCAGGGCGGAGCGCTGCTGCGCCATGGACCATGGTGCTGTGGAGTCGGGGAGGAACTCGCCCGGCACCCGCAGTGGTTGTCCGAAGACCAGCTCCACCGCGGGTGCGCGCAGGTCATCCGTGGGCGCCGTCCTGAGGCCAAGCAGGACGCAGGGGAGCCTGTCGACCCAGCCACCATCGCGGAGGCTGGCCCGCAGGCGGAAAAGTCTTGGATGTGAGGGACCGGGTAGTGGTCGGGGGTGGTAGCATCGTTGAGGCGGTGGTAGTCGCCGCACCGCCGCCACCCGCCGCCGGGCTTGGGCACGATGTGCAGCGGCGATGCCCACGCGCTGTTGGAGCACCGGTCGATGCCCAGTCGCTCCAGCGTGGTGAACTCCCCCTGCGCCAAGGCGAGCTTCGCCGGGTAGAGGCAGCGCACCCGGGCGTAGACCGGTGGCCCGATGGTGGGGATGTGATGCTCCACCCCGTGCTTGGCGGCCACCGCCGAGAAAGTGGGCCACGTGAGGGCCGGGAAACTGGCAAGGAGGCGGGTGAACTCGTCCGCTGCCGGAAGCGTGCAGACCAACCTTGCCGGAACCGAACCGCTCAGCAAGCAGCTTGGCGAGCCGCTCGGTGAGCCGCCCAGGGAGCAGCTCAATGAACTGCTCAGCACGCAAGCGAGCGAGCTGAAGGTTTCGGCCTGGACAAGGCGACTGTGCCTCACTTCCACCAGCAGCCCATGCGCACAGAGGAAGTCCGCTCCGAGTAGGCCCATGGGGACACTCGCGGTAACGAACGACCACTGAAAGCGCTGCCCCCAAACCGCAGTGAGAGGCAACGCTTCCCGAACGTGCGGATGGGCGTGCAGTTGGCGGCAAGCAAAGCGGGGCCCCGGCCTGCAGCTTGCCGGTCAGACGCGGAAGCAGGGAGGATGCTCACCTGCGCTCCCGTGTCGCACAGGAAGCGACGACCCGAGGAGGTGTCCGTTATGAACAACAGGCTGCCAGTATGCCCGACGCTCATGGCAGGAAGCGAGCGCCGGCCTGGTCGTTTCCCGACCTGCCAAAAGTACAAGGTGGGCGACAGGACCTGGCCTTGTGGCCGAACCTGGCATGGAAATGGCACCAGGTCTGGCCCGGTGGTGGTCGCCGCGCCGGTTGCGACGACGGCGGTGGGCGGGGCGTGGCGTGGCGGCAACCATGCACGGATCCGCCAAACCTACGCCGCACTCGGAAGGAACCGAACGCCATGCCACGCGGCGATCCGCCAAACCTACGCCGTATTCGGGAGGATCCGAATGCCATGCCACGCCGCGATCCGCCAAACCTACGCCATGCTCGGAAGGATCCGAACCACATGCGCTGTGCGTGGCGCCGGGACCCACGACGGCCGTGCTATATGCCGGCCGCGCGTCGTGGGCTGCGAAGTACTTGTCCGCCTCCCTGGCCAGGGCCCGCGGTTCCATAATGGTCGACCCGGCCAACGCGAGCCGTACCTGTACAGGCAGCGCACGGAGGAAGAGAGCACGGAACAGGAAATCCGCGCGGCCGGCGCCGTGCAGGGATAGCATGTAATCCATGCGGGCGGACGGGTGTGTGTCGCCGAGGGCGGGAAGGTCCAAAAGACGGTCGGCGTGGTCAGCCTCTGGGAGGCCAAACGTATCGAGGAGCAGCTGCTTGAGCGCCGCGTACTTGCCCTTGTCCGGCGGGTGCCGGAGGAAGGACACGACGTGCGCGGCCGTGCCGGAGCCAAGGGCAGCGACCACGTAGAAGTACCTCGTGTCGTCCGCCGTGACGCCCCGGAGCTGGAATTGGGCCTCGGCTTGAAGAAACCAGGTGTCGGCCTGCGCTTCCCAGAACTCCGGTAGCATGATCGCGTTTATGGCCATTGCGCGTTCGGTGGTTCAACTACGGTTGAACCAGTCGGAGGTCACCAATGTGGTGCGGGAGCACACACGTTGAACAAAGGTAGGCCACAACGCTTTGGTTATTATCGAGCTCTTTATTCATTGCTCACTCATCCGCACTAACGTGCGCGTGGCAGCGAGCCTGCGTATATATCTCCAGGCCACACCCTACCTGGGGCGTGGCCGCCACCCGCTGGTGCGCGGAATTATGTCTCTGTGCCAGCGAGCCATCGTGTCCGCCACAGTCACGTGATTAATGTATTTAAAAAACGTTTTTCCCTGATGTTTAACTGGACGTGTCTATTATAAAATTAAGGGGTAAAGTTAGTATCTTACTATAATTCACCAAATGTCCGCCCGTCCGTTCAAAGGTACCGCAAAAACGGCTCAACCGATCGCAACGATATTTTGGGTGGGTATTCCTGGGACCCCTGGGAGTAAAATAGGCTTCATTATTTTTCCAATTTTTCCAAGTTTTCCAATTTTCCAGTTTTTCCAAACACGATGGAATAATATTTACCGATATGAACAGTGATGAGGCTTTTGTTGAAATTCTACAAATACTCTTTATTCTACGTACCAGGAGAGAGTAGATCGACTCCTGACGAACTCTTCCTCTATAAACGTGTGGCTCCGAAGTAACATGGCAGCGTGTGCAAAGCGACTGAGAAACAGGTGTAGCGGCCGCTTCCGTGTTACAGATTCGGCACGCACTCTTCACACATAAACGTGTGACTGAGAGAGATGTGTTGTGGCCGCTTCCATTTTGCAGAATTCAATCTTTTTTTCAAAATGTGCGCCATGTACTGTTTAGATTTTGATGATTTGCATGTGATATGATTCAACGTATGTTTATATGAATCGTTTAAAATAAAAAAGCCTTCAATTTCCGATATTTTGCCTATCCATTTGGGCTTCCCAATTGAAGCCCCGCCCATATTGCGGGTACCGTTGCTGGTTAGTAAAAAAGCAGATAAAGTGGAATAATGACTAACTCATTGAATGTATACAAATGCAACAATAATCACATAAAAAATCTATAAATCGCTATTGTTAATACATATAGATATTGTTTATCAAATGCACATGATAATATACTAGTATAAAGTCTGTCAAAAATGAAGGGTTGGAACAGTTATTGAAGGTACTGCCACGTGAGCATGCCGAAGTCTGAAGTCTGGGCCTAGTGTCATGGGTGCTTGTATCATTTTTATTTGTTAGACATCATACAAACATAAATGAACACTCGTTTTCTCTGCGCGCATTGCACATCACGTGCAGCAAATTTAACCTCCATGTGCTTTGTATTTATTGTGATTTTTAAAAAACCGCTTCCGCACAGCAACCCTGAGGCTCAGTTTGCAAGCCACCATATACAATTCCAATGTATGAGGCATAATTACTCTTCTTTTGGGTCTTTGGAGTCCCTGGGTTCTTTTGTGTCCTTGGGGTCTTTTGAGTCCTCTGGGTAATTTGGGTCCTTGGGGTCTTTTGGGTATTCAGTGTCTTCAGTGTCGTTTGGGTCTTTTTGATCCTTGAGGTCTTTTGGGTCTTTGGGGTCTATGGGGTCTTTAAGGGTTTTTAAGGGTCTTTTGGGTCTTCAGGGTCTTTTTGGGTCTTTGGGGTATTTTTTAGCTCTTCATGGTATTTTGTGTCTTTAACAGTCTACATGGTATTTTGGGTGTTTGGGGTCTATTGGGTCTTCTGGGTCCTTGCGGTATTTGGGGTATGCCGGTCGTGGCGTGGGCATTGCCTCGGTCGGCCCAGGGTTCCAGGCGGCTGCTCCAACATGTCGCCTGGCCGAGAAAAATTTATCGGCCTCCTTGGCCAGGGCGCGAGGGTCCGTGATCGGCGAATTAGCCAAAGATAATCGCACCTGCCCGGGTAGCTGCCGGAGGAACAGCTCGCGGAAGAGGAAATCTGGGCTGTGGTCACCGGGTAGAGCAAGCATGTGGTCCATGCGTTCGGATGGACGGGCCTCACCCAGCTCCGGGAGGTCGAGCAGTTGTCGCGCGCGTTCGGTCTCCGTGAGTCCAAACGCACCGAGGAGTAGGCCTTTGAGCGCGCCGTATTTGTCGGCGTTCAGCGGGTTCTATAGGAAGCTCAGGACCCAGGCAGCAGTGGAGGCGTTGAGCGCGGAGACCACATGGTGGTAGCGCGTCGTGTCCTCCGTGATGTTCCGCAGGGCGAAGAGAGAATCTGCCTGGGTGAACCAGACGGCTGCGTGTGATTCCCAGAAGCCAGGGAGCTCCAAAGCTACAGATGACTCCTTCGCTGTGTTCTTGAAAAGGGGTCACCAATTGTGGAGCTATGCTCGCACGATAAAGCCGGACAAAATGGAAGACACCAGGAACGAAGTTTCACCGAGCTATTTTTTCTAGCTCAACTCGAAAGAACTCAAAAGCACTGAATAGCCTGTTAACACGGGCGGCAATTTATATCAAAAGTTCACCACACAAAAGCCACGCCTCTCAGGCGGGGCGTGGTATGCAAATAAGTCAGCCACGCCTCTCAACGGGGCGTGGTATGCAAATCGAGAGTCCGCCCGGGCAAGGCAAGTCCCGACACGTCCGGGCGAGTCCGGGCAAGTAACCGCCTGCCGGTTACATCATCGGCCGGTGCAAGGTGATTGTGTCATGCTTCCGGTAACCGCTACAACGTTATAATTATGGCACCAATGACGTCATCGTTAACAACACCTATTCCCAATATGGAGTTATTTACATTGAGCCACGTTTCATTTTCTTCCATAGAGCGGTTTTGGAGACATAGAGGTGCAACATTTTTCGGTTTTTCCAAAATGGCGCCTGTAACACATGACCTATGACGTCATGATTATCATTAAAATATTATGAAGGAGGAGGCGCTCCTATGGTGAAAATTTCGTGTCCATTATACCAACAGTTGCTGAATTTTTTAAAATAATGATCGGATGGATAAGTGTTGTATTTGTCGAATTATGACGTCATAACGAAGGCACCGATGACATCATCATTAACATATCTTATTCCCCATGGGGAGTCGGTGACAATGCGCCAGGTCTCAATTTTTTCCATGGAGTAGCTTCAGAGATAATAAAGAGGTGCGAATTTTTTCCAAGATGGCGCCCGTACGACGTGACCTGTGACGTCATAATATTCACTGAAATATTCCACAGGAGGCGCCCTCCTATGGTGAAATTTTCATGTCAATCGGACCAACGGTTGCCGAGAAAATGAATTTTTAAAATGCCGACATCATCGCATCGCAAAAATCCGCATCGAGTTGGGTGTACCTATTGATAGTTTGAGAGTAGTCTACCACCAAGCGTCTGCGATGGGTAGGGCTGTTCACAACCAGACCCTGAGCTCGCCACAGGGATCGGCTGGGTTCCATGATCCCTTCCTGTAAAAGACGCTTTGTTTCCTCGGCCATAAAGAGTGTGTCTGACTGCGAGTATCGTCTAGATTTCATGGCGACGGGTCGGCAATTAGCAGTTAAAGTCGGGAATAGTGGAGGCGGTTCGACGGCAATTTCCGCAAGTCCGCATATCGGACTCGGCTCGGGGCCCACGGAGAGCGTGTGTGGACCATCACATTGCATCTCTAGACGTTTGTGTCTATTCCAGAAGTCGTGCCCCAGAAGTACATCCGCACACAGGTTAGGAAGAGCCAACAACTTAACATCAGTATAAATCACATCACTGGCAATCATGGTAACAGTACACACTCCACGCGATTGCTGCCACAAGGCCCCCGAGGCCATGTAGACCCGCTGTGTGGCTGGTTCGGTGGCCAAGCCGTGACGTTGCGTGACGTTGGCGCACGTCACAACGGGTGGGGTCCAGCTCGGTGTTCAATTCTGAACCTCCGTGTTCCTCCGAGCGTTGCAGCACTGAGAGTTACTGAAGGGCGGCCGGATGTTTCAGACATGGCTTGGGCAGTTTGCAAAACGCGGGCTTGGTCCAAGGCCGTCTTCAAGTCCAGCGTCTCGTTTTCGAGCAAACGTTGACGAATTGAAGCCGACTGCAGACCAGTAATAAAAGCATCGCGTACCAGGTCATCGGGACCTTGCGCCCGAGCGTTCCGGTATGGGGAACTCCTTCCCCAACTGTTTAAGCACTTGGGCGAATTCTTTGTTTTCTTGTGACGTCATCGGAGCACGCGCGCAGGGCACCCTGGGACACCTCGGCCATTTTGATACCCTCTCGAACAACGTCGTCAGCGGATTCACATTAAATAGTTTTTGTTCACGACCAGTCATGCCAATTTGCAGCGTATTTCGTTGTTCAAACAGGCCAGGCGTTAGGCCAGGAGTTACGTTTTACAAAACGCCCAAACTTCTACTGAATCAGGGTGAGGAAACAAGAAATTTAAGTGAAGAGAGGCGGCGTTTGCGGAAGGCTGCCATCAATCGCAGTGACATCCAAACAGAATCACAGTGGGATCGCACACTTGTCTGCTCCAAGCATTTTGTTAACAGTAAGTAAGAACATGTTTCATTGTATAACCATACAATTACTATAATCATTAATGATATTGAATACAATATTTGGTTTTTATGATATCAGTGATAGTGACATTTAAATATAAAATATTGACTGTTGATTGAATATTTCACTTTTTTGGCCATGTATTTGGACTTAAGAAACTCGCCTTGTATTTCTTTTAATGGGGAGGGCATCAGCTGTGTCTCTCGACACATTTTTAGTTATTCTGAACACCCTAAATTATTTGCAATTATTGTATGTTTTGTGATATTTCAGATGAGAAATGCTATCTCCATCTCAAGACAAATTCTTCTTGGTTGCCAACCTTGCAACTTGGTTATACCAAGTGTGAACAGGACACACCAGCCTCTGGGAGGTATGACAGAGCGCGCGGTCGCAAACGGAAAAGACAGGAAGCTGATGCCGTTTCATCGCTCTTGTCTCTAAACAGAAGACAGCAATGCAGCGTTGGTGAAGCTGCTTCTGCCTCAGAGTCGCCTGATCTGGAGCAGCCAGCGGTAAGTGTGATGATTGATAATGAAGGAAGCACATCCGCTTTGGACACCATTGAATCTGCACACCAGCTGGTCCAGACTGATTTGACGTCGTATGCAATATCACAACTTGAAAGTGACAACAAAGCGCGACTTGTTGAAGCAGAAGACATGGTGAAACAAAGAAACAACAATTTTGACCGATGTACCTATGTTGCATCCCCCGACAAGGTTCTGTTGTACACTGGGTTGCCGAATATTGAACTTTTGGACGTAGTTTATGAGATGGTAGAACACCAGCTTCCAAATATGCAAAAGATCTCAAAGTATCAACAACTTTTATTGTGTCTGATAAAACTGAGAATGAATTATGTGTTCCAAGATATAGCATATCAGTTAAATATATCACTGTCCACAGCACAGCGCGTGTTCCATGCCACACTTGATGTGCTGTGTGTGAGATTAGAGTTTTGTGTCAGATGGCCTGATCGTGAAAATCTACGAAAGTCTATGCCCATGTGTTTTCGGAGAACTTTTGGTGACCGAGTATCGGTGATAATTGATTGCTTTGAACTATTCACAGAAAAACCTAGTGGTGCTTTGAACCAGGTGTACACATATTCCAACTACAAGCAACACCATACAGTGAAATACTTGATCGGTATTTCTCCACAAGGGACAGTCATATTCATTTCTGCTGGTTGGGGGGGTCGGACATCTGACAAGCACATTGTACAGAAATCTGGCTTCTTACAAAATCTGTTGCCTGGAGATATTGTGCTTGCAGATAGAGGCTTCAAAATTGCGGATGATATTGCCTTTTATCAGGCAAAGCTGGTGATTCCCGACTTCAAAGGTGGAAAAAACCAACTCCACCCCATGGAAGTGGAAAACACTCGCAAAATCGCCAGTGTTCGCATCCACGTTGAACGCGTCATTGGGCTTGTCGTGAGGAAATTCAGAATCTTCGACACGGAAATACCTCTGGAATTCTTGAAGAAAAAGAAAAGTGATAAAACGCCAACCATTGATAAAGTTGTCCGTGTGTGTTGCTGCTTTGCAAGTCTCTGTCCTTCTGTTGTTCCATTCGAATGAAATCTATGCTGAACTGCATCAATGTGCTGGTCGTAGACAATCCTATAAAATAATATATGTTTCACTCTTCATCTCATTACCCAGGCAGTTCGCTGGCCAGGTTTAGCACACAGATTGCAGAAAGGTGGCTTCAAAACCCAAATTTCATCTGATACTCTTCTAAATAAAATATATATGGTCTTATTTTCGGTTTCATGTATAGAATTGGAATGCACAAGGGAACTCTTGTTAATAATAATAAACAAATATCTCAATCACAAATATTGATCCTGTCCTGGGAGTTGTAGGTTTTCCTTCTGGAAGGCCTGCCATCCAAGACATGATAGTACATACACTTTACAATTCTAATTTACACTGTGGACACAGCCACAAACCTTTAGGCACACGCTTCACCTGAATACAGTGTGTGTGGTACCAACGCACCTTGCAGTTCTCTCCATCACAACACACCATCTTTGTCCCATTGTCTGGCCCATGACATATGCAGTACAGCTCGGTGTCCTGTGCTGCAGGCGTTGCAGCAGTGTTCTCGCTGACCCTCCCAGGTTTCAGTGTGGCACGAGAGGTAAAATATTTTGCACAAAGTTCCGGCATAACACATTTCTGGTAAAATTGTTTTGCTCTTTCCGACATCTTCTCCCAAAATTCCTCATCAACGAATATGCGCTCTTTCATGATCTTGTCGGGGCTCCAGACAATGAAATCGCAATACTGTGTCTTTGTCATGAACAACTGCATTTGCACTTGGTAATAATGCTTGTGGCCTCTTTTTAAGTGCATATCGCCATTGTCATCCACTTCAATCCACTTCAAAGTACTGACATCCGCATCCTTTAGTGTGTATGGACACTTTACTTCGACACATCCGGATCCACAGCACGCACAGCTCACCAGTCCATCTGGGCTGGCTCCAAACATTGGATATTCCTCACTCAACCACAAGCCACTCGGCTGAAGGATAAAGTCATTGTGCATCTTGTGCTGCCCCAGTTCGTACTGTTTACGGGCAACACCTTCGTACTTCCTTCCCCATTCTATGGCGGCACAAGTGAAGCTTTTGGACTGGGGTGTGCAAATCGCTTTCACTGTTGATAGTGCAGGTTGCAGCACACTTGAATGGCATGCAGAATAAAAATTTGATGCTGTCACACGACCAAGTCGCATTTTATGCCACAAAGCACAAGATGATTGTGTTGATGTCATTTTCACTACTTGTTTTTTCTGCTCGGTGCTGACAGAGATCTCAAAATCAGCACAATAAGCCATTAATTCCTTGTAGCTTTTCTTCTCCAACTTTTTGTCATAATACAATGTCATTTCTTTGGGTAGTAGCCCCAGAACAGACTTTGGCACAAAGGTATCACTGTACGTGTCCGTCAGTGATAATAGAGCAGAGTTTGGCAGCGCCTTGAACAGTTTGGCATGGAATGCATCTACTTCCTGCTTTGTGGGGGAAGGTATGGTGCCCAAAGTATTGAGGTCACTGGATGCATGCACTTGCTCATTGGGTGGAAATTCTTCAGTTAATCTCCGTTTCTTGGCGGCAGATCGCAAGTCCATGTCCTGTATTCTTTTAAATGGAGTCTGAAAATTGGCTGGTGTGGGACACATCCAGTAGGCTGGCACATCAGTGACAGATGTTTCTTGTGTGATGCGTGTTCCATTTTCTAGCGCAAACAGCACGGCTGCTATATGGCTACAGCCTTCGCCAAGACCGGCCACACAAGTGCAATGGGCTGACTGAATCACACCATTACTGCTCAGGATTATCCACGGCTCCAGCGGCTTGTCATGGATCCTCATGGAATGCGAAACCTGGAACATAAAAG
This sequence comes from Myxine glutinosa, assembly GCF_964187855.1. Taxonomy (NCBI): domain Eukaryota; kingdom Metazoa; phylum Chordata; class Myxini; order Myxiniformes; family Myxinidae; genus Myxine; species Myxine glutinosa. The sequence continues at coordinate 446,216,167 of NC_136261.1, read as the reverse complement.
TATTGAATTTGAAACTGTCCAATAAACTTTCTAAAGTTATGTACTCTTATCAACTCGGTCAAAATGAATCTCGATTTTATCATGTGAAGAACGTGCTATGTAATCGTTGCTTACATGATAAATATAGGTGATGACTTATGGCCATACGCACAAAGCACACATGGCGGCACTCACTTCGCACTGTGCGTCACATGTCTACAAAGTATGCACACATGCATGCACAGCTTAAAACTGCAGTGGTTTTTGAACAAATGGAGGGCACTTAATCAATCAGGTCCATAACATTAACACAAGCAGCTTTAAAAAATACATGTTTGTTTAATATATTAATACCTTGGATCGAATCAAGTGGACGTCATTCAGTTCTTTGTGTAGGATTTGGCGCACCCATCCATCTTGGTACAACCTGTATGCCTCGAGGGATTTATACTTCTTCAACTCATCTTTGGTATAGGCCGATTTGCTGAACAACAGGTAGTTGATCACGTCGATGTGGGTCACCTGAGGCCACTTGCTCACATTCTTCTCAAATTGATCATTTGATAGACCATAAGGGTCACACCCAATGACAGAAATCTTCTCTTTGTAACGAACAAGAACGTCCGGGGGGAGCGTCTCTTGGTAGCCAAGGTTGGCACTCGCACTGCTAGCCATACTCAAGCCTGGATCTACCGTATCCTTACGTACACTCCAAGTCTGTTCTACAGGTAGTTGGTTGCAGGTTGACCCACTGCCCAGGTGTTCACCAGTTCACTGGTCCACGGCAAACTTAAACCGAATGTTCTGTGTTTGTTGGGCAACAATACGTAATATAAACTAGATGGCACCACACTCCACATGAACGTGACAAAACAAACAAAATTACTTTATAAAACAGACTTTTTGCGATCCGCATTCACCATAAACCAACGCAACAAATCAATATCAGCGCACACGGACAGATTAGCTTGGGTATCAAAATGGCCGCCGCGCAATGCGAGATGGGTAATTTGAAGTGTGTACACAGAAACTGTGACGTCAGTGAAAACAAAGAATTGATCCAGCGAGTCAGAATCCGATTGGCCAGAATATGGCGAGCGTAAATGGAGCTGCGGGGTTTAATGAACGGACTTTTTAGGGCAGTCACGGCCTCGTCCTTCGTCGGGCTCTGCGCGATGTATTTGTAGTTTACATGGGAGACGTTGCTGGTTTGGACTCCGAGCTTCTGGGCATCGGAAATGTCCGGAACCAGATCCGTAGAGAGCTGCCGGGAATTCATCCGATGATTCAGCTGGTCCACAGCATCACTTGCCTCAGGGTCTCCGTTTAAGCGGTCCAGGCGAATTAGTTTTTCCATCCTCGTGCGAGTTGAAGCAAAGCTTTGATTTCAATAAATTGAAGTGAAAATATGATCATTGGAACCTGTTGCAATTAGCTTTATTGAAATCAATGACGTGGCGTACACCTACACAAGGCACAGCACAAGGCACAGCACAAGGCCATTACTACAGAATAAAGCGAAAAGCATGTCTCAATCGATATACACCGAAATCGAACTACAGTTCAGCTTACCAAATCTCCCAGGAAGCAAAGCAGCATCTCGCGGCACCTCGTAGCAGCAGATTAAATACGCTAGCCAAGCACACGCCCAAGTAAGATAGAATCGATAAGAACCCCTTCACTCCTTCCACCAGCGGAATAGCAGTTTGAATAGGATTTTATTATCACAGAGGGTAAGGCGACCTCGAGCATCCCCACCTCCCCCCCCTCACCCCAAGAGGAGGGTAAGGAGATCTCTAGCATCCCCCCCCACCCTAAGTTTTTTTATGATTAAATTTATAATTTAATTTTTTAATAAATTTAATTTTAATTAAAATCATAAATTTTTCCTTTTTTTAATATCGGTATTTTAATATATTTTTTAATAATGTGCCCTCGGAGGCATCACTGGTGCTCACCTGGTAGAATAACCAGTATACTGTACTGACTAAAGGTATTTTAAACCAATTTCAATGGTTTCTCGAAGACAGGGCAGCAGGTAGAATCATACGAGCATAATCATAAGACTTTAAACAACCAAAAACATACCTATTTTGGGGTCCACTCCCACCCACCCAGTATACCTCCTTTACTAATGCCTTGAGCAAACATTTGTACATCACGGGTGGTGAAGGTTGTGGGGAAGTTTCATCGAAATTATGTGCGTAGTTTCTGATAAAAATCAAATACCTATTTTGGGGGTCAAACCTGGCTCCACCTTGACCCCCGGTAAACGCCCTGAGACCTCGATTTTTTTTTATTGCCTTCAACAAACTTTAGTCACAACACAACAAATATAATTTGTGCCAAATTTGGTCAAAATCTCTTCAGCGGTTTTGGAGAAGTTTCAAGTGTATACAGACGGACGGACGGACGACGCGCCATCGCATAAGCTCACCTGAACTTTGTTCCAGGTGAGCTAAAAAGTGCGTATGTCAACGAACGAAGCAGCCCCTCCCCCCTTAACCCCCGCCCCGCTAGGTGCCTCGCCTTTGTTGTGCTATTATATTTTCCCCCTTTTTGTGTGATCTGCTTTCATTATATGACGCGTCTCTTCCACATAAATAGATACATCGATATATATATATAAACACCATTGTCTGTCCGCCATTGTTCCTTATCCATGGCGACATCTTTTTAGTTACAAACTCCAGACTCAGGGTACAAATACAACTTTATGAAAGGGAGAGGGTAACATCGGCAATGTGCCCACGGGGGCATGGGGGGGGGAAGGGGGAGGGTAACATCGGCAATGTGTCCACGGCATAACTCGTGGGCGTTGGGGGGGGAGGGGGGAGGGGGGAGAGGGTAACATCGTAAATGTGTCCAGGGCATCACGTGTGGGGGGGGGGGGGGGGAGGCGGTGGGGGGGGGGGGGAGGGTAACATCGGCAATGTGCCCACTGCATCACACGTGGGCGTGAGGGGGGGGGGAGGGTAACATCGGCAATGTGCCCACGGCATCACACGTGGGCGTGGGGGGGGGGTGGGTGGGTAACATCGGCAATGTGCACACTGCATCACACGTGGGGGGGGGGGGGAGGGTAACATCGGCAATGTGCCCACGGCATCACACGTGGGCGTGGGGGGGGGGGGAGGGTAACATCGGCAATGTGCCCACGGCATCACACGTGGGCGTGGGGGGGGGGGGGTAACATCGGCAATGTGCCCAATGCATCACACGTGGGTGTGGGGTGGGGGTGGGGGAGGGTAACATCGGCAATGTGCCCAAGACATCACGCATGGACATGGGGGTGAGGGGGAGGGTAACATCGGCAATGTGTCCACGACATCACGCATGGGCATGGGTGTGGGAGAGGTTAACATCGGTAATGTGCCCACAGAATCACACGTGGGCGTGGGGGGCGGGGAGTGTAACATCGTCAACGTGTCCACGGCATCACGCAGGGGTGTAGGGGGGGGGGGGGGGGAGAAGAGAGTAACATCGGCAATGTGTCCACGACATCACGCATGGGCATGGGGGGGGGGGGGTAACATCGGCAATGTGCCCACGGCATCACACGTGGGCGTGGGGGGGGGGGGGGGAGAGGTTAACATCGGTAATGTGCCCACAGAATCACACGTGGGCATGGGGGGGGGGGAGGGTAACATCGGCAATGTGCCCACGGCATCACACGTGGGCGTGGGGGGGGGGTAACATCGGCAATGTGCCCACTGCATCACATGTGGGCGTGGGGGGGGGGGTAACATCGGCAATGTGCCCACGGCATCACACGTGGGCGTGGGGGGGGGGGGGGGAGAGGTTAACATCGGTAATGTGCCCACAGAATCACACGTGGGCATGGGGGGCGGGGAGTGTAACATCATCAACGTGTCCACGGCCTCACTCAGGGGTGTAGGGGGGGAGGAGAGAGTAACATCGGCAATGTGCCCACAGCATCACGCAGGGGCGTGATGGGCTGGAAGGAAGGCATAAGTGCTCTATATAAATGTGTGTTGGCAGAGTGGCACCTCGTGGTGGTGCCAGAAGATATTACAATTTCCCTCCACCTGGGCAATGCTGAGATTAAAAGCATGGTTTGCAAGGGTAAATTTGTTCTCCTTCCCTTTTTGCACCTCCTCCCCCCCCCCCCCCCCCACCCCAAATGGATATATAATTAATTAATTTGGGTGTCATATTAAATTTCGGCCGCTCGTAATTTTGAGTGCGTTAGGCGCACTTCGGGTCAAATCCCACTCACCTGACACCAAATGTTGTGGCCAATATGCAAATTTGGTGTCCAAAATTTGGTCTAAAAAATTTAGTCCCAGGTTCCAAATCCCCACTGCTGACTACCAATTGTTGCGGATCTCCTCATCGGCCTTTCCCCTTACCAAGAGGTTATTATTCCACTTGTCTTTAACTAGCCGACGGGATCCGGGGCTATGACGTTCCTTCTGGACGGCGTTAAATAGGGTTGTAGGCCGAATTCCTAGTACCTAAGTACCAACGCCACCTAGGAAACAAGGAAATAAACCCCGCCCAAATCACGGTTATAGGTGGAAACGCCGAGCGGTAGCGAACCATGACCAGAGTCGTTAACAATGGCTAAACCCGATCTGAGCGGTTCCTAATCGTGCCATGCTTACCCAATGGCGGAAATCACCGATACGGTCGAATCAGGGAGAAACAAGGAATAACAGTTGGTTATCCAGGGATGATGTCCAGGCAGTTCGCATACTTCCTCATACAAAGCGCAATCGTGCAAGTCCCTCTTACACTATGTGCAATGAGAAGAAGAAGAACACACAGTGCAGCCTTATACAGTCTTATACTTATCCCAGGACACGGGCCCGTTTCACACTCAGACACACTCACATGGGGTTGTAGATGGTCAGGTTGATGGTCCAGGGATGATGTCCAGGCAGTTCACTCCGGTCCCCGACTCGCACCGCGAAGAAGATGGTCAGGGCGGCAGAAGGTCTCCGCGTTTCATTGGCGTGGATTGGACAATTACGGGGCGAACGGTAAGGAGGGCTGGGCGGTTACTTGCGACCACGGTTGCGTACGTAATAGATGAACCGGCGCTATATGCGCTCCCAATACAAGTTCATAGGCGCTCCCAATGCAAGTTCGATAGCAAAGCGCCGCTCCCGCAGAATTCCTGTCGCATACTTCCTCATACAAAGCGCAATCGTGCAAGTCCCTCTTACAGTGCGCTCTCCCAACAAGTCCTTTTTAGCACGCCCTTTCCCCACGAGTCCTTTATCATGCGCAAATCGTGCAAGTCCTCTGCTTCAGTCCTCTTACAATGATTCTTTCGCACGAGTCCTGTTCAAGGGATTTGTGTGCTCGCTTATATAGGCACGCCCTTACCACGCCCTGTCACGCCATTTCACCCGAGCCCTGATTGGCTGGTGGCCCTTACCGCTGCTGTCTCCCCCGCTTCAACCTCGACGCCGCGCTCCTCCCTATCTCAGGCCTATCTCATGTCATTTGACTAGGGAGCATCCTAATGTGAGGTGCAAAAGCCAAAAGGGGGCGCGGGGTGGATTCTGCCCAACAAGGTAGATTTGGAGGGTGGAGGCAAAATGAAAGGAGCTAAGCTTATTTGTTTTACACAATGCAGATGATACTAGGGAAATGGCCTTATCCTCACACATACTATGACATAACTAATGTTCTAAGGGGCCTACGTGTTGCTTGTGGACTAACTAGGGGGAAAACCTTTAACCTTTAATGATGTTATATGTACACTCTCAAAACCGCAACAATATATATATACATATATATTGTTGCAGATTCGGGGGTCGGCGCTCCCCTTACCAAGGGTGGGGGGGGGGGTTAATCCCCTTGTCTTTTAAGCTGGCCGACCCCGATCCTGGAAATTATAACGCTCCTTTCCGGTCGAGATTGGCCAGGGTGATTGGTCAATGGAATCCCAAATACCTGCGTGCCAATCTGACCGCAAAGCAGGGAGATAATTCCCGCCCAGACCACGGACAAGATGGAAATTGCCGAGCGGTGAGCAATCCGAAGCCCGAGCCATTAACAAAGGAACTAAACCCGATCCTGAGCAGTTGGCCAAATCGTGCCACAGGTACTCAATTGAGAAAAGACGCCAACGATCGAATGAAAGGAAATCAGAGTAAAGGGAAGAACAAATAAGATTTATTAATTATGTACAATAACCCAAGAAAGAGGAAACGAAAGGGAAGAATGTACAAGAAGAAGGGCAAAAGGACACAGGGCAAGCTTATCTATACAGTCTTATATAACTGCAGGACAAAACAGACAGACTTACATGGGAGGGTAGTGGTAGGAGGAGAAGGGTCCAGGCAGATGGTAGGTGTCGAGGTCCGGCTCCAGGTTCACTCGAGTCCGGCTCCGGGTGTTGACTCATACCGCGGCAAAGAACGGCCGGCAGCTTCGCGTGGCGTTGGTGCACGACCGGACCTTTTAGACATAGCGGGGGACTGGGATGCTGCGTACGTAATATGTGCGCCTGCTGCTTCTCTCTCTCTCTCAATGTTCATACACGCCTTTCCAACAAGATCATAAATCACCTGGTGCAATCCGCGCATTCTGTACCAGTCGAGCTCTCCCCGCGTAGTCCTCTCGGCAGTCTTTTCACAATGGCCTCCCCTCGCGCAGTCCTCTTGGCAGTCTTTTCACAATGGCCTCCCCTCGCACAATCCCTCAGAGGGCTTTTCGTGCGTGCTTATATGGGCAAGCCCAGCGAACCCTCTGGAAGCTCCAGCCATGCCCTTACCAGGCCATCCCACCTCAGCCCTGATGGGTTCGCGAGGGCTCACCGGCCCCGCCCTCGATGGCTCGTGGACGAGGCCACACCTCTTCTCGTGGCTCTGGCCCATCTTTCCTCAAGCCGACCGCGTGTTCAATGGCATTTGGAGTGAGCCAGCGAACGCTGCTGGCAAGCGACGGTGCATAATAGAATTGGGAGGGACAAGCCCCAACTGTAGGGGTGCATACTGGCGTAGCTTGGAGAGAGAGCGGCTGGCAAAGAGGCGAATGGGGCCTATCTTATTTAATTAATGCAACGCCGATTCAACGATTGGGAACAGAGCCTTAACTAAACACAGACTAGGGAAATAACTGAAAGTTCCTATTATGTCCTACGTGTTGCTTGTGGACTAACTAGAGGTGCGACCTTATTAAATGAAGCGATTATTTACAAGAATTATTTACAAGTATTTACAAGTGAGGGGTTCTAAAACCGCAACACTGCACCCTCCTTTTCTCCAGGCACGACCCGGGCCGAAACAACTTTAACTTAATGTGACACTTAGGTGTGGTAACCCTCTACTTTTAACCTCACCCTGAGTGCGACAGCTTTACACACTAAATATGTCCTGCCTGCTGCGTTGCATTCTACCTATCAGACTCATTCCCACAGACTAACTGAATTGCGGAATGGTCTTCAAAACTACACATAAAGCCGGTGGGGAGCATTATTTACAAGAACACTACTACTAATTTGATTATTTACAAAACTCGAACCCAGGACCTGCCTTTTGGGAGACAAAAGCAGACTTTTTGGAAAGGGGAAAATCATTGCCATGCACTGCACTGATACACCATATAATGGCCATAATGTTATACGCCATAATGTTCCGCACTTGGAGTCCTGACCACTGCTGTTGCCATGCTGAGCATGTCGCTCATGTACATTGTAGGGCCAGGCTTGTACACAACCCTGAGGCTGTAGTTTTGGAGCATGAGCAACATGCTCTGGAGTCGCTGTGGTGTGCTTCGGAGAGGCTTGCTAAAAATGGCAATGAGTGACTTGCAATCAGTCTCTGCTGTGATCACTTCCCGGACATACAGGTAGTTCTGGAAGCTGTGACAGGTAAACACTATGATCAGACATTCTTTTTCGATCTGTGCAGAGTGTTTCTCCATCAGCGTTAGTGCCCTTGATGCAATTGCAACTTGACCCTCTTGCATGAGACAGACTCCAAGTTAATTTTGGCTTGAGTCACTTTGTATGGTGACTGGATTTGATATGTCATAGTACCTTAATACAGGTACAGAGGTGATCAAGCGCTTTATTTCCTGCACGGCACATCGTGTTTCGGTATCGAATGCCATATCGCATCATTGTCCAGCAGTCTCTTCAATGGCTCACAAACCTCAGAGAGCGGTGGCATGAATTTGGTGAGGTAGGTCACAAAGCCGATGAAATGATGGACCACCTTCACGTCTGTTGGGTGTGACATTTCCAGGATGCCTCTCACCTTTTCAGAATCAGCTTTCAGGCCATTTGAAGACAATATGTGTCCATGGAAACAGATCTTTGTCACATTGAACTGCAGCTTCTTCAGTCCATGTCTTAGTTTAACGTACCTGCAGCGCTCCATCAACACCAGTAACTTGGCATCATGGTCGTTGTCTGCCTCAACATCGGTGTCCCCGCAGCCAACAATGGGGATGCCATCTATAACAGGCTCTACTCCACCAAGTCCACCAATAGCTCGTGCTGCTTGAGTTGGTACACCTCTGGTGCTACGGAGACTCCAAAAGGTAGTTTGAGCCACCGTCACCTGCCCCAGGGGGTCCAATATGTTGTCATGTAACTGCTCTCCTCGTCTCGCTTGCATTGCTAAAAGGGGTCACATGCATCTACAGGTGTGAATACCCGAGCCTTTGGTAGTTTGTGCAAGACATCTTCGATTATTGGCATGATGTAGTGAAATCTTCGCTGTGATTGGTTCAAAAACTTTGGATCTTTGCAAATTCTCAGCTTCTCAGGCTTTTTCACGATGAATATGTTAATTATCCAGTCTGTCGGTCACAGGGACAATGTGACCATCTGCCTCATGTCTGTCCAGCTGTACCTTCCGAGTGGACTTCATTGCTACAGGTACATTGATGGTGCGCACTCTACTGGACGGATACTGTCATCCAGGTCAAAATGAACTTCTCCTGGAACTGACTCTATTGTCCCATTGAAAACATCGTTATACCTGCTTATCAGTTGTTGTTTGGTCAAAGGCCTAGTCAGATGGTGCTCCATTTGGTTCAGCTCAGCAGGTACAGTGAAGTGCATCAGTCCCAAGCGCTCACATGTGGAGCCTGACAATAGGGGTTTCTGATTGGCCTCCACAATATCAAATTGAACCTTGTGTGCTCGTCCACGTATTACATACCTTGTTTTGGAAAGTCCCAGTGACGTCATAAGCTCGCTCCAATACAACTTCAGTCTTGCATCACGTGGTAAGATTCGGGCATCAGGTGCTGGAGTTATCTGCCATTCTAATCTGCCATAATCTAAACTGCCATTCGTCTCCCTCAGTCACAAGGGTAATGGTAATGGCGGCGCCTGCACGTGGCGGACGAGACCAGCTCAGGAGCTTAGCATCGGTTTTGTCTCAATTGGCTTCTTGGGCCTTTGTTTTGTTTCGTCTCATCATTGTGATCTCTGATCCGGGCCTGCGGACACGGAGCATCAATACGGGCCTGCGGACACGGAGCATCGATCTGGGCCTGCGGACATGGAGTATCGATCCGGGCCTGCGGACACGGAGCATCGATCCGGGCCTGCGGACACAGACCATCGATCCTGGCCTGCGGACACAGAGCATCGATCCGGGCCTGCGGACATGCAGCATCGATCTGGACCGGAGGACACAGAGCATCGATCTGGGCCTGCGGACATGCAGCATCGATCCGTGGCTGCGGACATGGAGCATCGATACAGGCCTGCGGACATGGACCATCGATCCGGGCCTGCGGACATGGACCATCGATCCGGGCCTGTGGACACGTAGTGGCGATCTGGGTCTGTGGACACGGAGCTTCGATCAGAACTTGCGGACAGAACATTGATCCGGGCTTGCAGACACGGAGTGTCGACTTGGCTTGTTGGGCTTCAATAAACGTCTTTCATACCCCTGATTTTTGGGGTTTCGTCCCCATTACGGTTACGTCTACCATGACTCATTTAAACAAGCAGACACAGGTGATCATAAGACCAGGACACCGACGATCTCTGGTAATGGATCTCAGGACATTTAGACATTTTAAAGTGATGAGTGTAAAAGAAAAGCATCAAATACAACGAACGCTCTTCTAACATTCATACTTTGCTCCTCTCAAATATAAGATCCATCTATCTATAATTCCAGCAATCTCTGTGTGTCTGTCTGTGTGTCTGTGTGTCTGTGACCGCTGTTTCTCGACAACCACGGGTCCGATATACTTGAAACTTGCCAGGTATATTGCTGGGGACCCGAGGATGTGCCTTTTCAAGGTTTGTAATTAATCGGACAAGTACCTACCGAGCTATGTCCAAAAAACGCTTCAACCAATCAGAGAGCAGCGAGCTATCACGTGTGCCGAACCGTTAATGCAATGCAAGCGTTAATGCGTTAATGCAAGGCTTTTCTTTTTTCCCCTCTTCTCTTTCTACTTTTCCTTGCGATTAAATTGCAAACAGCCAAAATACGTTGGCGCTAATTGAATAATTGGCCATTAACACTAAAATAATCGTAACTGCGATATGCCAACTTCCGGACAGTGCAGCCTTCCATGTTGTTGTTGTTTGCAGCAGCTGTTTGCAGCAAGGCAAGGCTTTTCTTTTTTTCCCTCTTCTCTTTCTACTTTTCCTTGCGATTAAATTGCAAAAAGCCAAAATACGTTGGCGATAATTGAATAAATGGGCATTAATAGATAGATAGATAGATATGCGATATGCGAACTTCCGGACAGTGTGCGCGTTACGAGCTGACCGCCATTACGGTACGTAATTCGATTTCTTATGCGCATTATTTCTCCCAATTCAGTCAGAGCGAAGGGCGGAAGCGAAGAGCGTTGTTATTTTTTGTTTACGGGCGTACGGGCGGGGTAGAGCGTACGGGTAGCGTTTTTTTTTTTTTTGGGCAAGGAACGGGCACCCACGTACGGGCAATGCCCTAGTCAATAACAAATTTGATGAAGTGCCCATTGTAGCTCAGAACCTTAAGGTGGATATGTTACCTCTCATAGAAACTTGTCTTGAGGAAAATACACCTGTAGAACTGTTTACTCCATTGTTTTTATATTTTTTCTGAACCTCGGGTTGGAAGACCTGGTGCAGGTGTAGCAATATTACCTGGTGCAGGTGTGGCACTGTATGCAAGATACCAGTTGAAACCACGTGTTTTGCAGGTAAATACACCTGGTAACATTAACATCGAAGCGTTATGGGTTATCATGCGACCACCAAGGTTACCTCGAGAAGTATCTTATCTTATTATGTGTGTGTTGTATTACCCTCCTACAGGTGGTAACACTGATAACTGTATAAATTATTTGATTTTAACAATTAATTTGTTACTGATACAATATCCAGGAGCTGGAGTTTCCATAGTCGGGATTTTAATGATCTGGACTTTACACTTCTTGTAAACGACCGTTTTAAACAAGTAGTTGCACAACCTATGGGAGGGATCAATATCCTGCATAAAATTGGCCTAAATTACCCCCATTTGTATTCTAATATCCAGATTCTACCCCCATGGGAATGAGTGATCACAATTGTGTTCTTTGCATACCCTTGGACTGGGTCCCGCAGTGTAATGTGGTAAGAAAAATACAATACGTCACCTTAAATACAGTGGTTTGCGAAGTTTTGTTCGAAGGATAACGCAATTCACATGGGAGCAGGTATTTAAATCAATCGATCCAGGTACAAAATGTGATATTTTATGTGAAATCGACAAAGAACAACTTGATCAGCATTTACCAACACAAGTTATCCGTTTTAATAAGACTGATAAACCATGGATAACTTCCTAAATTAAGTTTATCATAAAACACATACAGTATTCATGGTATCAAGGTAACACAGCTCTTTGGCGTTACCGAAGAAATAACACCACAAGATATATTTCTCAAGGTAAGAAAGGTTATCATGATACCAGGTACACAAACTAAAATCTGATAACCCTGCAGGTTTGAATATACAGATTTAAATATTTATTCAAGGTGCACAGGCCCCAGCCTCTATATCGATACCAGGTATTGATTCTGATGATCCACAACAATACAAAAACACAGGTAACATAATCGAATAACATTTTATTGCTTGAGCAGATCATTTACCCAGAATTGATAGAACAAAACAACCTGCATACCTACCCTCCATGTTAATATCTCCTCGTGTCCAACCCCAACAGATGTATAATCGATTATGTAAACCAGAATTACCAAAAGCAAGCATTTCTGGAGATCTACCTGTGGGAGTAATCAGTGAATTTGCTTATGAACTAAGTTTTCCTTTAACTGATGTTTTAAATGCATCATTTGAACAAGAGTAACTTCCGGATTGTTGGAAGTATGTAGAAGTGACGTCATTCCAAAGTCACCACAACCATTGACTTTGCAGGAATTGAGACCAATAGCACCGACGAGATACTTCGCAAAAAATTATAGTTGCCGGATCGAATCCGGGACTTTCACCAAAATGTAATCATTTCGGCCTTGTCACATACGCTACCTCTCTGCCAAATTTCGTCCGAATCCGTCCACAGGTTTTTGAGATATTTTGTTCACAAACGGACAAACAGGGGTGAAAACATAACCTCCATTCACCTTTGGTGGCAGAGGTAATAACACTCAGTTACCCAGTGTGCAATCAATCAAGGTGCTTGGTGTGACAATACAGGGAAACCTGAAATGGGATGGATGCTCATGTCGGAGAAATGCTTTTAAAATGTAATAGAAAGTTGTGCATTTTACGTAATGTTAAATCGTATAATTTACCCATCCGTAACCTTGTCACAATTTTTATTTGCGCGATAAGACCAGTGTTGGAGTATTGTGTACCTGTTTTCAATGCAGCTTAACTAAAGCACAGGTGAACAATTTAGAACGGGTTAAAAAAAAGTCTAAAATAATGCTAGGATAACGTTACACATGTTACCATCTTGCTTTGGAAACATGTAAATTACAAACCCTGGAGGAACAACGACGTAAGTTGTGTAAAGAATTGGCACTCGCTATTGAAACCCATAATTTGCGAACAAAGTGGTTACCTGCTATGAGAGATATACCTTTTAATCTCAGGAAAGCACAAAGTACTCACAGTACAAATGCAGAACAAAAATATTTCAAACAAGCGCACTGACATTTTAAATTGGTATTCTTAATAGTTTGTAATACTTAGTCACAATTCTCAATTTTATTTTATTTTTAAATATTTTTTCTCTGTTTGAAATTTGCCATGTTTGTTTGTTTTTTAATCTTACATTCTTTTTGTTAATGAACTATGTGAATTTTTTGATTTAATATATATTTTTTCTTGTAAGCAATCTTTGATTGCAAATTATGAATATTGTTATGAATTTGGTAGAGCAATATCTAGAGCTAGGTAGATCTGAATAGGTAGGTATTCGGCTGTCGTGACAGGGACTCTACATGTAATAAGTTCTTGATGTTTAGGCGTTTGTCGGGGTAAGATGTATGATTGTGGATCTACCTGGAGGTCCGAGTGTTAAATAGTGAGGGATTAAAGGTAACGCCCCTGTGAGTCTCACCTGGTAGTCAAACCTTTGTCCATTATGGCACTGCAAACCACATAAACATTAGTTAGGTCCTTAGCGCAACATTAAATAATTCCCTTTCCCTGACATTGACTTCGTAATAAATAGACAGGAAACCAGGCCAAAAACACCGCCACGGTTGGCCGCCGCCGTTCGCACCTCAAAGGCCTACCAACCTCGCTGGCACGTGTTACAAAACGACCGCGGGGGGGTCGCGGACGGGAGATGTCAGGAGTCGCATGCCGCAGAGGGCGTGACCTGGGCGAGTTGGGAGGCTGTGATTGGCTGAGGAGTGCGCCAATGGGACGTCATCGGCCACCAATATATGCGACGGTCGGACGCCATTTCAAGAGTTGAGTTGAGTTGAGTTCGTGGCAGACGCGAGTTGAGTTCGTTGGAGAGACGAGCAGACGCAGGCAGACACCAGAGAGTTCGTAGGAGTTGGTTGGAGCACACAGTCGACGCAGAGACACAGTTGGTGGAAAAGCTCCCCGAAGGCAGTTGGTGGAAAAGCTCCCCGAAGGCAGTTGGTGGAGAGTTCGTTCACACACCGAGCACACCAAGCCCACAGAGCACGCGGCAGTTCGCAGCAGTTCGTTGCAAGTCGAGCCCTCCGTTGAACCATTGGTGCACGGGCCTTGTGGAGATCGTCCTCGTGTGAAGCTGCTGGCCACGCGTCGGACGCGTGGTGCTTGGAGCGGGGCCTCGTAGAGTTTGGAGCGAAAGGACCTCGTGGTGTGCGATCGGGGACGACAAGGACGAGATAAGGCCGTACCCGCGAATACACTGTGCATAAACTAAAAAGACGTGTTATTTTCGTATTCACCTCCCTCGTATCGTGTTTGATATCTGTTGTGTCTGGGATCCCAATTTAGGCTTATTCGATTTATTAGTATTACCGGCGCGGGCTTTTTCACTGTCTTTACTTTTCAATAATAAATCCTTGTATTATTTTCTGTATATATCTGAACGCAGTTTTCCTGGGTGTTTGATTTTAGTAGATAAGGCGGCGGGCGGAGCTTTGCTGCGTGCGCCATTCCGCGCGTTTAACTTTGTGTTGAACTTGAATCCGCCATTGAGTTTTCGCCTCGGGAGTTAAAGTCTCGCAAATCGGTCATCCGTAACTGTGGTGTTAATCACGGTTGCGTAACAAGTGGTGTCAGGAGTGTAGGATTTGAACCCGTCGGACAAATTTTTTTTGTCCGCGGCGAGACATCGACACGGTCGGACAAATTTTTTTGTCCGCGGGGCGACATCGACACGGTCGGGCGTACATTACGCCCGACGTTCGAACGCAGAATTGTTATAGTTGAGGCGGAGAAATTTGATAATCAATTGGGCAAACGGAGCGCGATATCGCGTCTTCGTCAAATTTAAATTGTGTTTCAGGAATTATTAAAATAAATACGCGCGCGGGGAACGACCTTCCGAAAAGCGGATGTCGGAGGTCGACGAAATGGAAGTACGCAGCGAGGCCTCCGTCAGCGTCGGGAGTGAGCTGGAAATAGGGGAATTAAATGTCGAGGTGAGCCTTGGAACCTCCCCCGTCCCGAGCACCAACTTATCCCCCTCCCCTACCGGGGAGTCGGGAGCAGTAGGAACGGCCCCGAAAACCGACCAGATGTTGGGTCAATTGCTTCGAAAAATGGAAGGGATGGAAAATAACATTTAAAAAAATATGGGAGAAATGAGTGATCGATTGGAGGGACACATTGAAGGAATGGGAAATAAAATTGATGGGTTAAAAGGGGAACTGAATGCCCAGAGTGATAAAATTGAAGGATTAAAGGAGGGATTGAAAGAACAAATCGAAGGGATGGACAGCAAAATCGATGGATTGGAGGGAAAAATGGAGGTGATGAATGAACAAATGAATGAACAAGGGAATGAAATAAAGGAAAGGAATGAACAATTGGAAGGAAAAATTGGGGAAATGGCACAGCAGCTGGGGGAACGAATTGATGGCATAGAAGGGAGAGTGCAAAACCAAATTACGGACAGACTGGGGAAATTTGAGGGTAAAGTAGAAACTCAAATGGGGGAGATGGAAAAAGCCATAGGGGTGGAAATTGAATTGAAACGGGAAGAATTAATGTCAAAAATAGAGGAGGGCGTGGCGCAGGCTGTCCAAATGGGGGAGAAGTTGGAGGGTCAGATTGGTGCCACAAATGCTCGAATTGATAAAGCAAATGGGGACCTGGAAGGCTATCGGGGCCGGGTGGATGCCAGAATGCTACAGCAGAGTGAGGAATGGGGACTGCTCAACCGGCAGGGGGGCAAATTGGCCGAGGAGGTGAGGGGGTTGGAAACCCGCATAAAAGAGCAGGAGCAAGGGTTAATTGAGAAAGGCCTGTGGGGGCCACTAATGGATAATGAAAGGGTGAGTGATTTTATGCAGGAGCGACTGGAGATCTGGGACAATACCATCAAGAAGGAGGTTGGTCGGGTTCAAGAGAGCCTGAAGGAAGAGGTGAGTAGGTCGGTTAAACATTTTCAGGACCAGATTAAGGTGACCCAGGAGACCCTCACCACGAGCCACATTTGGACACCAGAGGCTCCGAAACGGAATACCCAGTTGGGGGGGTGTTTTGGCCCCGGACTGGATTTGGACAGAGAGGAATCGGGGAATAGAGTCTCTGGAAAAACAATCCCCCTCGTACATTTTGACGGATCAGGGAGCCTCGAGGCTTTCCTGACACAATTTGAGTGCGTGTCTCAGCTCAATGGTTGGGGAGAGCGGGAGCGCATGGGGAATCTGGTGGCGACACTGCGTGGGTCAGCCGCCGACGTGTTGAACGTAGTCCCAGAGGGAATATTGACCAGCAAGGCCATTTGTGAGGCCTTGAATAACAGGTACGGGACAGGCGCAAGGTGCGACCTGGTCAGGGCACAGCTGCTGCATCGCAGGCAAAAGCCTAATGAGACGTTGCAGGAGCTGGCCCAGGATATATACCAGTCTGTGAGGATAGCATACAGGGACCTACCAGCACAGGCGTGGGACAAGCTGGCGATAGAAAAATTTATGGCGGCTCTCCCTGATCCTGAGGTCCGGACGTTGGTGGAGTTACAGGACCCACCCACGGTGCACCGGGCAGCGGAATGCGCGGCGAGACTGACCTTTTTGAGAAGGTTGAACCACGCATCGGAGAGGGCACCTGTGACGGTATGGCAGGCCGAGGTGCGGGATCAGGAAAAGCCAGAGGATGACATCGGGCGAATGTTAAGGGGAATCAGCCGCCAGCTGACAAATTTGATGGGGGGACAATTTGCAGGGAGCGAGTCACGACAGGGTGGTCCAGGTTGGCCATCGGGACGGCCTGATTTTTATCGGGCTGGGCCGGAAGAAAGGGGGGCTCCGCCTGGCTACCAGAGGGGTCCGTTCTTGGGGACTTGTTTTAGATGTGGGAGAAGAGGGCACAGTCAGAGGAATTGTCGGCAACCATATGGGCCCCCACCTCCTGAGAGGCTTCGCAGTCCAGAAAGGAGGGGGCCCCCAGTAGGTCCACAGGCGCCAGACAGAGGACCACCACCTCGGCCTGGGCCAATAGCAATAGAGTGTGCAGGAAACTAGAACGAGCCGAGCATATGGGCCATGCTCGGCTGGCATGTGTATGGCAAAGCATCTTTCTTTGGTGAGGTTAGTAAAATGTGACAAATGGTTGGCATGGGTAATCTGTGGGTTAGATGGAAATTTAAGGGTGGATTTTGAAATGCCATGGTGGACACTGTACAGTGACGCCATTATTGATCCAGGTGTGTAGACCAAAGTGTTGGAGGCTGTGATGAAATTAATAGGGTAGTAAGACACAGCTTTCAACTGGTTGCGGGGGCAACTGTGCTGATATTTGGGACGCGGGATCCTGGGGATGCAGTTGTGTAGCCTGAGGGTCAACGTGGTGCTGTGCATGTCCGAGGTGTGTGGACCATGTCTTCTGGGTGAGTCTCCTGGTGGAGCATGGCTGTTGACTGGACCTTGGTGTGGTCAAGTGTGGGTGAGCACTGGGGGGCTGCAGTTCTGTAGTCGGACTGGGGGATGATGGGGAGGTGCAGGGGACGTGGCTGTAGGGATGCCACGCACTGCGACCGTGCCCCCCAGGGCCGAGGTTGTGTGTGCGGTAGTGTGTGTTGTGGCAGCAAGTGCTCACCACATTGGCCAGCTGGGGCTGCTGCAGCTGTGTTCCTCGCAGGGGGGCCGAAGGATGGATGGTGGGTCGCACCCTTATGGACACTCATGGGCCATGTTGGCGTTTTGACTGCTCACCTTGTCCCGGTGACCCTTGCACGGTAGAGGTGCAGAGCTGACGTGGCTGTAGGTAGTTGTGTAGCGATGATCACCGTTGGATGCGGATCCACATACCTGCCAGTGTAGTGGGGACAAAAGAGAAATTTGGAAGTATTTGGTAGGCCCAATGTGAAATTTTGGGATTGTGAAGGGTGGATGACGCTCTTGGACCTGACCAACCTGCAACTACCTGCACTTGAGGTGAGTGTTTTGAGGAGTACTGTCCCAGGCTTCAGGATTTGCTTTGGAAATTGGGGACATGTAAATTGGAGTTGGGAGGCGGGTGAGAGTGATGACATGGCCGGTGAGGGGATGGAATGGGAGCCACACAGTGTCTTGTGGGTGGCGTATGTTTTTGTATTATGGTTAGGTGTTTTGATGTGGTCGTGAGAGTGGAACCTGGAGAGTGAGTGATGATTATTGGAGATAATGAGGGGCGATAATTGTGCTTTTTGGAAATGTGCTAATGGAAATGTGTAAGGATTCAATGATTCGAACTGTGAATGGGATTTCACATTGGCAGGCCATGGCAAGCCTTGTAACACCTTTTACACCATCTATGAATTGTACTGAATTGTGCTGAGTTGTGTGGAGAATTGAATGGCAGCGGGGGAGGAAGTGTGTTTTGGGGTCTTGTGGGTGGGGAAGGTGTGTGTGTCCGCAGGTACAGAGCAAGCTCTGAGGAGCGATGCCTGCGGGCCCCCCTATGCGGCAATTACCCCTGGCAGCCGGTGGTAACTGGAAATTGGAGCTCGTCGGTGGAGGGTCTGGTTGGGCGCCGCGGGGTGAGGAAGTCCCCCGGTGACCCGTGTTGCTGCGCGAAAGCAGGAGGCAAAGGAGCCTGGTGTGTGTGGAGACCCTCACCGGCGAGGTAACGGCGGAAAGGGGCTGTTGGGCTGTCACGGGGCCAAGAGGTAAAGGGGGGGGGGGCAATGAACTTGTAAGTCGGTTGACTTGTTTTTGGGACTGCGGGCACCACAGCCTGATGCGCCCCCACCATCTTTTTGTGCGGTACCTCCCCGCTGCCTAGTTGAGGAATGCACACACACGTGAATGACATCAATGCCATGGTCCTGCAGGGGGTGTATTGAAGAAGAACCTTATTGATTTTTGAAATGCCTTGATGACCTATGGAATGAGAATGAGTGGTTAAGGGGTCTGTGTAGCATGAATGTGGGCGAAATCCACCGAGCCGTGTCACTCACCTGTAACATCTGGACAGGGCCCGTGGAAATTTAGGGGGATGCATTGGGGATGGCCCCGCAGGTAAGGTTGTGTCTTGTGGCATCCACCGGGGGACGCGGTCTGTAGACCGGGGTATGTACAAAGGTTAGAGTTTTGAGTTTGGAAAGATGGTTAAGTTTTGTGGTTAAGTTATTGTTGTGTGTTGTTGTTTCCTCCCTCCACAGGAACAACGAAGAAAATGTACATACTTGCATGATGGTTAAGGGGTTCAGCATGTTAAGGAAGTGTAGGTAGGTAGTCCGACTCACTTCCCACAGCCCTTCCTGATTTATTTAATAGGTTAATTAAGTGTGTGACAGTAAGTGTTAAGGCTGGAATGGTAGCGCCTGCGGTGAACCTTGCAGGAGCTACGGTTCCAGGGGGGGGGGGGGGCTGTGTTATGAATTTGGTAGAGCAATATCTAGAGCTAGGTAGATCTGAATAGGTAGGTATTCGGCTGTCGTGACAGGGACTCTACATGTAATAAGTTCTTGATGTTTAGGCGTTTGTCGGGGTAAGATGTATGATTGTGGATCTACCTGGAGGTCCGAGTGTTAAATAGTGAGGGATTAAAGGTAACGCCCCTGTGAGTCTCACCTGGTAGTCAAACCTTTGTCCATTATGGCACTGCAAACCACATAAACATTAGTTAGGTCCTTAGCGCAACATTAAATAATTCCCTTTCCCTGACATTGACTTCGTAATAAATAGACAGGAAACCAGGCCAAAAACACCACCACGGTTGGCCGCCGCCGTTCGCACCTCAAAGGCCTACCAACCTCGCTGGCACGTGTTACAAAACGACCGCGGGGGGGGGGGGGGAGGGTCGCGGACGGGAGATGTCAGGAGTCGCATGCCGCAGAGGGCGTGACCTGGGCGAGTTGGGAGGCTGTGATTGGCTGAGGAGTGCGCCAATGGGACGTCATCGGCCACCAATATATGCGACGGTCGGACGCCATTTCAAGAGTTGAGTTGAGTTGAGTTCGTGGCAGACGCGAGTTGAGTTCGTTGGAGAGACGAGCAGACGCAGGCAGACACCAGAGAGTTCGTAGGAGTTGGTTGGAGCACACAGTCGACGCAGAGACACAGTTGGTGGAAAAGCTCCCCGAAGGCAGTTGGTGGAAAAGCTCCCCGAAGGCAGTTGGTGGAGAGTTCGTTCACACACCGAGCACACCAAGCCCACAGAGCACGCGGCAGTTCGCAGCAGTTCGTTGCAAGTCGAGCCCTCCGTTGAACCATTGGTGCACGGGCCTTGTGGAGATCGTCCTCGTGTGAAGCTGCTGGCCACGCGTCGGACGCGTGGTGCTTGGAGCGGGGCCTCGTAGAGTTTGGAGCGAAAGGACCTCGTGGTGTGCGATCGGGGACGACAAGGACGAGATAAGGCCGTACCCGCGAATACACTGTGCATAAACTAAAAAGACGTGTTATTTTCGTATTCACCTCCCTCGTATCGTGTTTGATATCTGTTGTGTCTGGGATCCCAATTTAGGCTTATTCGATTTATTAGTATTACCGGCGCGGGCTTTTTCACTGTCTTTACTTTTCAATAATAAATCCTTGTTTTATTTTCTGTATATATCTGAACGCAGTTTTCCTGGGTGTTTGATTTTAGTAGATAAGGCGGCGGGCGGAGCTTTGCTGCGTGCGCCATTCCGCGCGTTTAACTTTGTGTTGAACTTGAATCCGCCATTGAGTTTTCGCCTCGGGAGTTAAAGTCTCGCAAATCGGTCATCCGTAACTGTGGTGTTAATCACGGTTGCGTAACAGCGATGCCTGCGGGCCCCCCTCTGCGGCAATTACCCCTGGCAGCCGGTGGTAACTGGAAATTGGAGCTCGTCGGTGGAGGGTCTGGTTGGGCGCCGCGGGGTGAGGAAGTCCCCCGGTGACCCGTGTTGCTGCGCGAAAGCAGGAGGCAAAGGAGCCTGGTGGGTGTGGAGACCCTCACCGGCGAGGTAACGGCGGAAAGGGGCTGTTGGGCTGTCACGGGGAAATTTGCCATGTTTGTTTGTTTTTTAATCTTACATTCTTTTTGTTAATGAACTATGTGAATTTTTTTGATTTAATATATATTTTTTCTTGTAAGCAATCTTTGATTGCAAATTATGAATATGTATGCATGTGTAATTCAGCCATTCACTGAAAGACGCTTTCAATAAACCATTTTGATTTGATTTGATGTGAAAATGGCCTGGACAATATTATGGGCACCTTTTAGAGTTTGTTAGAAATAACTAGATTACAAGCAGGTGATTCTCCTTTACTTTGGAATTGAACTCACCTGTGGTGAGTTGCAGGTGCCTGCAATATAAAAATCACTCATTCAACCAGTTGGAAGAGAGAAAAGGAGTCATTTTGCTGTTATGTGTCACTGTGTGTAAAAATACAGAGAAGAAATAAATAAATAAATAAATAAAATAAAATAAAATAAAGCATGGAGAAAATAAAGAAAACCAGAGAATTGTCGGAAGAGGTCAGACAAGATTGTAGCCAAGCATGGGCAATCTCAAGGCTACAAGTCCATCTCCAGAGACCTTGATGTTCCTGTGTCCACCGTACACAATGTTATCAGGATGTTTATAGCCCATAGCACTGTAGCCAATCTCCCTGGATGTGGCCACAAGAGAAAACTTGATCGAAGATTGCAGTGAAGGATTGTTCGAATGGGGGAGAATGCACCTATATCAACTGCCAAACAGATTCAAGCTGACCTTCAGACACAAGGTACGACCATTTCAACTCGCACCATACATCACCAACTCAATGAAAGAGGGTTCAATGGAGGACCCCACTGCTGAGAGGTACACATAAGAAAGCCCCACTGGAGTTTTGCCAAAAGACAATGAACATGCCAAAATCCTTCTGGGAGAATATCCTGTGGACAGATGAGACAGATGACAAATTCGAGCTTTTTGCAAAGCACATCATCTCTATGTTTACAGAAAACAAAATGAAGCCTTCAAAGAAAAGTACACCTTCTCCACAGTCAAACATGGAGGAGGTTCAGTGATGTTTTGGGGTTGCTGTACTGCCTCTGGCACTGGGTACCTTGAATGTGTGCATGGCATTATGAAATCAGGAGATTACCAAGGCATTTCGGGGCACAATGTTTAACCCAGTGTCAGAAAGCTGGGTCTCCATCGAAAGTCATGGGTCTTGCAGCAGTACAATGACTGCAAACACACTTAAAAAAACACCCAAGAATGGTTCAGGATAAAAGGCTGCACTGTTCTGAAGTGGCCAACAATGAGTCCAGATCTAAATCCTATTGAACACCTGTGGGGAGATCTGAAAACAGCAGTTGGGAGAGGGCACCCTTCAAATCTGGGAGAACTGGAGCTGTTTGCACAAGAAGAGTGGGCCATGCTGCAAGTAGGCATAGGAAGTGCTTGAATGCAATTATTTATTCCAAAGGCTGTGTGCTAACAAATATTAAGCCTTAGGTGTCAATAATTTTGTCAATGCCATTTCTTTTTATGACCTGATTTAAAACGTTATATTAAGTTCTGAATCGAAAACAAAGGTTCTGTAATTTTAAAAGTGAAATAAAGAATTGTGGAGACCATAAAGTATCAAAATAAGGAGACCTTATTTTTGAGAAAATTGTGAGTTATTTGAAAATGGTGCAGGGGTGCCAATAGTTTTGTCCATGACGGTAGGTGGTAAGCAGTTCAGCAGTGCCAAGGAAGGACTTCGCACGACGGAGGATGCCCAGTCGGCGACTGGCTTTGGAGGCCAGCTTGGAAATGTGGGTTTCCCCAGAAAGATCATGGCAGATAGTGAGACCCAAAAGCTTGAGCGACAGAACTTCTTGGAGAGGATTGTTGAGAAAGTATATGGGAGGGTTGTCCAGTCGATCTTTTCAGAGAGACATCGTAAGAGTGTGAGATTTGTCAGGATTGAAAGACATGTGCCACTTGATTGACCAGACTGTGATTTTGTCCAGATCTTCAGAGAGTGAGGAGGCTGCAGACTGCCGATCTGAGGGAAGAGGAATGGAGCTGCAGAGAGTGGAGTCATCAGCAAAGAGATCGAGGGGATTTTCCAGAGAGACGGAGAGATCATTGATAAAGACCACAAAAAGCACAGGGCCCAGAACACTGCCTTGGGGAACTCCAGCCTGAACAGGAAGGGGAGATGAGAGAAATCCATTCAGGGCCACACGTTGACTACGACCAGAGAGGAAGTCCGCCAGCCATGCATGGAGATTTCCATGGATACCATAGGAGGAGAGTTTGGTGAGCAGAGCTGGGTGCCAGACCGTATCGAAGGCACGTTATATGTCAAGGGAGACAGCTCTGATTTCCTGCTTGGCATTGAGGACCTCCATCCATTGTTGAGACAGCTGGAGCAGCATGTCCAGAGTAGAGTGACCTGGTCTGAAACCAAATTGATGATCAGAGATCAAGCCATTGGAGAAGAGGAAAGATTTCATATCCGAAGCAATTATGGATTCCATGACTTTGCTGATAATTGGGAGCAGGCTGATTGGTCTGTAGTTGGATCTGTTTTTGCACCTTTTTTGTGGAAAGCGGTAATGTTTGCTGATTTCCAGGATGCTGGCAGATGACCTTGAGCAAAAGAGAGGGTGAAAAGAACAGAGAGAGGGTGAGATAGAGCGGCAGAGCACGATTTTATGACCCGTGGGCTGATGCCGTCTGGTCCAGTTGCAGAATCAGAGTCGAGGTTGGACAAAAACTCCTCCACCTTGTCAGGAGAGAAGGACACAGAGTCCAGGAGCAGTTGGGCTCGACTGGGAAAGGTGGGAACAGAGAGAGATGGGTTTGGGACTCGAGATTTTGAGGCAAACACAGAGTTGAGGCATTCGGCTTTGTCACGTGCGATGTCAACTGTGTGGCCATTTGAGGTAAGGGAGGGGATGGAGGGGGAACAAACACCAGAAACAGATTTGACCAGACGCCACCAGGATTTGGAGGAAGGAGACAGGTTTGAGAGTTCATTCTTGAGTGTGGAGAGATAGTGCTTCCTGGCACTCCTGAGGGTAGACACACACTTGTTCCGAGCTTGGTGGAAGGAACTGAGATTGCCTTCAGTTGGATTAGCCTTCCAAGAGGCAAAGGCAAGTTGTTTCAGGGCAACTGCCTCACCACAAGATTCAGTGTACCATGGACGGGAGGAAGGGTAAGACAACTGAAGACCTGGATCTCACTGGATCTCACTGGACTGAAGTCTGGACAAAATCACAGACTGGTCAAACAAGTGGAACATGTCTTTCAATCCTGACAAATCTCACACTCTTACTATGTCTCTCCGAAAAGATCGACTGGACAACCCTCCCATCTACTTTCTCAACAATCCTCTCCAAGAAGTTCTGTCGCTCAAGATTTTGGGTCTCACTATCTGCCATGATCTTTCTTGGGAAAACCACATTTCCAAGCTGGCCTCCAAAGCCAGTCGCCGACTGGGCATCCTCCGTCGTGCGAAGTCCTTCGTCGGCACACCTGAGCTCCTCACCACATACAAGGCTTTCATCCGCAGCTCAATGGAATACTGTTCTCCCCTATGGGCCGGTGCTCCTGCCTCACACCTAGCTCGGCTTCACGCTGTTGAAACCAAAGCTTTCAGAATTATTGGAATCTCCCGCGATGAAGCTATCTCTGAGGGCCTTTCACTCACTCACCGCAGGCAGGTAGGTGGTCTTTCTGTCTTCTACCGACTCCTCTCCGGCCTTGCACCCCCAGCTCTCTCTGTGCTCTGTCCCCCAAATATTCCTACAGGTCGCACAAGATCTGCCAGCAACCCTCTGATGGTTAAACTGCCGAAATCTCGGCTCTCTGCTCACCTTCACTCTTTCATTCCTCTTTTCTCCCGCCTCTGGAACAAACTCCCTCACTCCCTTCAATCCCACTCCTCCCTCCAGGTCTTTAAAACAGCTGTTCACCACCATCTCTTATCTTCCCCCATCCAAAACCTTGATCTTTTCTACCCCCGCTAATTCACCCCAGATCCACCTTGTTTGAAATTCCAACTTCTTTCCTGGAAGTCCTGGCAGTGTCCATATGTTTTATACCTCTCCCACCGCCCCCTTCCCACGCCCCCCCCCCAAAGCCCTCGCCCTCTCTCAGATCTCTCGATGTCTCCATGTCTCTCGGTCCCTGCTCTCAAATGTTGTGTTTGTGTCCTTCCCCCTCTCTCCCCATCTTGTCTACCGCTCCCTATGTTATATGTTTTATGTGTCGGTTTGTCTTTCTGTGTGATTAATGTTCGCTCTTTCACGAGCCTCGACCTTGTATACAAAAAAAAAAAAAAAAAAAAAAAAAGATGAGATGGGATAAATCTGTGCATGAGAGAGAGCAGTTTGCTTTGGAAGAATTCCCAGGAAGAATTGATGTCAGAGGCAGTGGAGATGGGAGACCAAACCAGACGATTGATGGCTGCTTTAAGACCGTCCCAGTCGGCCTGAGTGAAATGCCAGACTCGTCGACGCTGAGGAGGCTCTCTGAGAATGGCCAGAGGGATGTCCACTTTGACAAGCACATGATCAGAAGAACCGATTGGAGCAGAAGAAGAGCAGCAGACATGAGCAGGGAAGTTTGTCATAAGCAAGTCGAGAAGAGAAGATACTCCATTGGCTGAGATCCAGGTCTGGAAATTGACAGATTGTGTCAATCCCAGTGAGTCACAGAAGTCCTTTGCTGAGGTGCCATGACTGGTGAGAGAGGAACCCACACCCAACCAGCTGGCATGATGACAGTTGAAGTCACCACATATAAGGAAGAGAGAGTTGGGATGAGTGGATAGAAGTTGGTCCATGTTGTCAGACAGTGAAATGTAAATGGAGTCATCACTGTTTGGAGGACGGTACAGAACACATATGAACAAAAGGTGGGAGCGGAGAGGAAGCCGTAGCCAGAGGTACTCCTGGGGGTGAGGAGGAGAGAGGGTAGTGCAAGGAGAGTGAGGAAGAGAGTTTTTGATAAAGATAGCCACCCCACCACCAGGACGAGGCTCAGGTCTATCATACCGGAGGAGGGAGTAACCAGGAAGAGATATTAAGGAATCAGAAGAGATATTAAGGAATTCTCCTGTCTCAACAATGGATGGAGGTCCTCAATGCCAAACAGGAAATCAGAGCTGTCTCCCTCGACATATCACGTGCCTTCGATACGGTCTGGCACCCAGCTCTGCTCACCAAACTCTACTCCTATGGTATCCATGGAAATCTCCATGCATGGCTTGCGGACTTCCTCTCTGGTCGTAGTCAACGTGTGGCCCTGAATGGATTTCTCTCATCTCCCCTTCCTGTTCAGGCTGGAGTTCCCCAAGGCAGTGTGCTGGGCCCTGTGCTTTTTCTGGTCTTTATCAATGATCTCTCCGACTCTCTGGAAAATCCTCTCTATCTCTTTGCTGATGACTCCACTCTCTGCCGCTCCATTCCTCTTCCCTCAGATCGGCAGTCTGCAGCCTCCTCACTCTCTGAAGACCTGGACAAAATCACAGACTGGTCAAACAAGTGGAACATGTCTTTCAATCCTGACAAATCTCACACTCTTACTATGTCTCTCCGAAAGGATCGACTGGACAACCCTCCCATCTACTTTCTCAACAATCCTCTCCAAGAAGTTCTGTCGCTGCAGCTTTTGGGTCTCACTATCTGCCATGATCTTTCTTGGGAAAACCACATTTCCAAGCTGGCCTGCAAAGCCAGTCGCCGACTGGGCATCCTCCGTCGTGCGAAGTCCTTCCTTGGCACACCTGAGCTCCTCACCACGTACAAGGCTTTCATCCGCAGCTCAATGGAATACTGCTCTCCCCTCTGGGCTGGTGCTCCTGCCTCACACCTAGCTCGTCTTCACGCTGTTGAAAGCAAAGCATTCAGAATCATTGGAATCTCCCGTGATGAAGCTAACTCCAAGGGCCTCTCACTCACTCACCGCAGGCAGGTTGGTGGTCTTTCCGTCTTCTACCGACTCCTCTCCGGCCTTGCTCCCCCAGCTCTCTCTGTGCTCTGTCCCCCAAATATTCCTACAGGTCGCACAAGATCTGCCAGCAAGCCTCTGATGGTTAAACTGCCGAAATCTCGGCTCTCTGCTCACCTTCACTCCTTCATTCCTCTTTTCTCCCGCCTCTGGAACAAACTCCCACACTCCCTTCAATCCCACTCCTCCCTCCAGGTCTTAAAACAGCTGTTCACCACCATCTCTTATCTTCCCCCATCCAAAACCTTGATCTTTTCTACCCCCACTAATTCACCCCAGATCCACCTTGTTTGTAATTCCAACTTCTTTCCTGGTAGTCCTGGCAGTGTCCATATGTTTTATGCCTCTCCCACCCCCTTTCCCATGCCTCCCCCCCAAAGCCCTCTCCCTCCCACAGATCTCTCGATGTCTCCATGTCTCTCGGTTCTTGCTCTAAAATGTTGTGTTGTGTTGTGTTGTGTTGTGTTGTGTTGTGTTTGTGTCCTTCCCCCTCTCTCCCCATCTTGTCTACCGCTCCCGATGTTATTTGTTCTATGTGTCGGTTTGTCGGTTATGTGTCGGTTTGTCGGTTTGGTCTTTCTGTGTGATAAATGTTCGCTCTTTCACGAGCCTCGATCTTTTATCCCCCCCCCCCAAAAAAAAAAAAAAAAAAAAAAGGAAAAAAAAAAAAAAAAAAAAAAAAAAAAAGAGACATCTTGAAGGAGGAAAGTCTCTGTTAAGCAGATCAAGTCTGGATTGTCAGAAGCAACCTGTATGGAGAGATCAGTCAGGTTTGAGCGAAGGCCCCGGATGTTTGAGGTCCATACCATTAATGAAGAGAGAGGGGGAGCATCGGGTACAGGACAGGGGAGGGGAGGAGTAGGGTAAGATGAAGGATGAGAGGGGGAGGTAGGGAGAGCAGTTGATCGTGTGTCAGAGATCACAGAAGAGTTCCAAGAAAAGGAAGGATGAGGAGGATGAAAGGTTTGATGGTGAAGGGGCGAGGCACAGTGAGGGGTTGTTTGAGGGAGGGCAGAGGAAAGTAGAAGGTTGGGGGGGGGGGGGGGGTGGAGGTATGAGATAGAAGGGAGACGAAGTGGGGAGGAGGCAGCTTTGAGGAGGAGGGGGGAGGAGGGAGAATTGGAGAGGAATGGTATGGGGGGAGATTTGAATGGGAGGGGTTGGGGGGGAGTTTTGAAGGGGAGGAGTGAGGGGGGAGTTTAGGAGGGGAAGGGTAATGGGGGAGTTTAGGAGTGGAGGGGCAAGGGGGGAGTTTAGGAGTGTAGGGGCAAGGGGGGGGGGATTTGGAGGGGAGGGGCAAGGGGGGCGTTTAGGAGGGGAAGGGCAAGGAGGGAGTTCAGGAGTGGAGGGGGCAAGGGGGGGAGTTTAGGAGTGGAGGGGCAAGGGGGGAGTAGTAGGAGTG
The DNA here is from genome assembly GCF_964187855.1 of Myxine glutinosa. NCBI lineage: Eukaryota > Metazoa > Chordata > Myxini > Myxiniformes > Myxinidae > Myxine > Myxine glutinosa. The sequence continues at coordinate 446,187,820 of NC_136261.1, read as the reverse complement.
GAGGGGCAAGGGGGGAGTTTTGGAGTGTAGGTGCAAGGGGGGGGATTTGGAGGGGAGGGGCAAGAGGGGAGTTTTGAAAGTGGATGATTAATGAAAGACGAACATTGATAACAAATTGGGTTTGTTGTGATTTTCAAGTTAGCAATCCGTTTCAGAACGATGGAGGAGAGGTGGAATGAATGTGAATTTAGACAATGTCGTGAAGGAGACGTATAAGAGATTGAATTTCTTTTTTTTTGACGTGGAATGAGATGGAGAGGAATTTGAAAAAATCCTTTTAAATAGGAAGAAAAACAGCGTGTTGTAATATACCACTAACTAAAACACTGAAGGGGAAAGTTTAAACATATTTAAATAATATTTAAATAGAACCGTGAACAATCTTATATGCACAAAGTACCAACGGGGGGAGGGCTGAGAGGGACCACCATGAGCCATGTGAACAGGGCAAAAGGTGGTTGGCAAGGAGATAATGGGGGCGGGGCGAACAGCACACCTGGACAGAAAGTACAGGATGAGACAAAGCACACTTGGAGAAAGGAAAATAAATGTTTTTGGTTATTATTATTTTTGTTTGTTTTTGGGGGGGGGGCGGGGTGGGGATTTAAAACGTTAGACAAAGAGTATTGTTTGACGAACAAAGAGACATTGAATGTGACAGAAGAAAATCTGTGAGCCATGCGTGGAGATTTCCATGGATACTATAACACTTATAACAGGAGTTTGGTGAGCATGGTGAGGATGCTAGACCATATCGAAGGCACGAGATATGTCAAGGGAGATGGCTCCGATTTCCTGTCTGGCATTGAGGACATCCGTCCATTGTTGAGACAACCGAAGCAGTATGTCCAGAGTTGAGTGGCCTGGTTTGAATCCATATTGATGATCTAAGATCAAGCCATTGGAGAAGAAGAAGGATTTAATGTTGGAAGTGATGATGGAATCCATGACCTTGCTGATGATTGGGAGGAAGATGATTGGTCTGTAATTGCAGGGATCTGTTTTTGGAATTTATATTTTTGGAATAATTATTTAGCTTGGTGTGGCCAGTGGCCACATCGACTTGAATCTCAACCTTTTAGGGGGGGGGGGGGGGGAGAAGGGAGAGGCGTTCGCTACCCTCTCCTCTTCTTTGGAAGTCGGTGTTCACAGATATTTTCACCATTAGCAATGCATTAACATTGATGTTGAAAAAAATGTTACAGCAACCAGCTGTGTGGCCATCCACATTGGGACCTGTGTAACTGAGCTGCTTGGCAGTAATCAGTGATGACATAAAGTGCAGTCTTGCCATTGTGGTAAATGTCATTCAAAGCTTTCAACTGGTTTTGTGAACAACTCTCGGTTTGATCAGGATTATTTATGGGGATATGGACAACTCCAAGCTCTCCACTGACTGATAAATTTATTGATCACTAGCAGAAGTACCCGGCATTGCCGGGCGGGGGAGGGGAAGGAAACGGGGGGAGGGGGAAGGGGAGGGGAGGGGAACGGGGGGGAGGGGGAGGATGGAGGGGGGAGGAGGGGGGAGAGGAGGGGAGAGGAGGGGAGGGAGGGGAGGAGAGAGAGTGGGGGGGGAGGGAGGAGAGGGGGGAGGGGGAGGAGGAGGGGGGAGGAGGAGGAGAGGGGGAGGGGGAGGAGGAGGGGGGAGGGGGAGGAGAGGGGGAGGAGGGTGAGGCGAGGGGGGAGGTGTGGGAAGGGGGAGGGTAAGGGTGGAAGGTGGAGGGTAAGGGGGGAAGGGGAGTGGGAAAGGGGAGGGGGGTAGGGTGTAGGGGGAAGGGAGGGGGTAGGGTGGAGGGGGGGAGGGGAGGGCAGAGGGAGGAGGGGAGGGAGAGGGGGGGAGGGGGAGGGGAAGGGGGGGATGGAGAGGGGGGGAGGGGAGGGGAGGGAGAGGGGAGAGGGAGAATGGGAGGGGGGAGGGGAGGGGGGAGGTGGGGGAAGGGGAGGAGGGGGAGGGGAGGGGTAGGAAGAGGCGGGAGGGGGGGGGAGGGAGAGGGGGGAGGGGGGAAGGGGAGGGAGAGGGGGGGAGGGAGTGGGGAGAGGGGAGAAAGGGGAGGGCCAGTCAACAATTATGTTGCAGTTCTCATGGTAGGAGAGCAGCACAACAATCGCGACATCGTCCAGCATCTTCGCGACAACAGCACGAAGTGGATTTTGGAGACTCACCGATCCTGTGACGCCCTCCAGTACCGGCGTTGCCGGGAGGGGGAAGGGAGACCCATACATTCTCAACCCTTACATTCGCCCTCTCGACAAGCTCACTCGGACAAAAGCCTCACACAAATTACACCGTGAAGGCCCAATGGCCATGTCTATGCCACAAATCAAATACGTGAGCGAGTCTGGCGCACTGAATTGAAAATATATAGAATGCTCATACTCCGTGAAAAGTGTAGCCGCCGTGTCGCCATCTTGGTTAGCACGACTCGACCAACTCGCTTCGCGGATCCCGTTTGTTTTGAACGTGTCCCAGATTTTAAAAGCCAGACAACTGTTAAAATGCCATTTTGAGCGGCAATAAACTGCTCCAATCGTTTACGGAAGGGTTGTGGAAAGACGTTTCACAGCTGTTTCAAAGACGTTTAATTCATATCACACAAAATCGACACAAAACACGATCACACAAAAGGTGAAAAAACACAATCGCTTTTCACTCTGAATTACGTGCAAACGTGTGACGGAAATCACCATCGCCCAGCATTGAGTGCCAACCAAGATGGCGCCCGGTAGCTGCATCTCCACCGATGTGGTGTGAATAGCAATGGTCATTTATTCGATATATTTTCCGTTCAATGGTCTGGTTGAACGGGATGCGTCAACATGGAACATCACGGCGGGGATGGAACATCACGTGATCGTTCTGAGCGAATCAGCGAGCTGCTCTGGCACATGCTGAGATTCCGTGTATAATGTTCCTCGCTGAAATGCGCTGAGGTAAATATGAATAAAAAATATGGATCTCGTCAAATATTTTTAGGTAGGACATGACCTTCCCAGGCTCAATGGCCATGTCTGTGCCAAATATCAAGTACGTGAGCCTCTCCGTTTAGGAGTCTATCGGTAACATTACACACACACACAAACTGTGTTTTATGTTCAATGGTCTGGTGGCGGGGATGGAACATCACGTGATTGCTCTGAGCGAATCAGCGTGCTGCTCTGCCACCGGCTCAGATTCCGTGTATAATATTCCTCACTGAAATGCGCTGAGGTAAAAATATGGTAAAAAAATATGATGAAATTTTTTTTTTTAGGTAGGCCATGTTCTTCCCAGGCTCAATGGCCATGTCTATGCCAAATATCAAGCATGTGAGCCTCTCCATTTAGGAGTCTATCGGTAACATTACACACACACACACACACACATGTCGAGATCATGCCTTTTATTGTGCCTTATGTAATTGTGGTTTGTATTTAATAGTGGTTGCTTTGTGAAAAGGATTAAGCTTACTATGTTCCCTCTTGTTTTGAACTATGTTTTATTGTCCAACTGTGCCAAAAAATGTAGAAAGATAGTGAAACCGCTTGCTCTGTTAGACCCCCTCGTGAAAACGCATCTGTCTGTCCTTGACCAAAAGCCAACATGGAAGATAAGTTTTGAGAATGTCATGGTGCTCTTGTGCTCTTTCTCCCCATGCCAAAGAAGATAGGGTTTCGGTGGGAGATGTCGCGCCAGTTTTCCTTTGTCCGTGCTCATTTTTCAGCGGAGATTTTTTGTATAATTCTGTGTATATAAAGAAACTCTGGGATGCCAATTTTCTAGGAGTGTATGTGGCCATGCTGTTCAATTGTGAATGGTATGACTCTTACACCCTCCACAGCGCTGTGATATTGGTTCATCATTAAATCTTGTTATCTCTTGAACTCAAGGTGTGGAACATGGTTCTATTCTCCTCAATTTGGTGTCAGGAGTGGGATCCGACTCTGAGCGATATTTGGGAGGCAGACCCTGTGGAGACAGCGGAGAGGCTGGCCAACACTGATTCGATTAACGTGAGCTTTCATACTGAGGGGTCTTTCCAAATTGAGCTCCGTTTACTCATCCAGGCTGTCTGTCTTCCATTTCGTCGTTCCGTGCTTGGATCACGAACAAATTGGAATCTGGTGTGTAAGTACAGGCCTATTTGGCTCGGGTAACAAGTCGTCTATTGATGAACCAAGAAATGGGGGTCAGTTAGCAAAAAGGGGGGACTTCTTGGTAAAGCCAAGAACTTCCCAGGCAGGGCAGTCTAGAGACAAGATGGAGTTGATGGGGTTGATAGTAACCAGAGAAAGTATTGGCTGCGGACTAACGGAGGGGACCCAAGGAGGATGGCCAGGATAAGTTAGACAAGTTAGAAGCGCTATACAAGCATTGACCGCGAGTTAGCGCCGCGGGAGGACCGGATTAGGGAAATATCGGCGCGGTAAATTAAAAGGCAGGATTTTTCGGTGGATGGCCTCGGGGCGCTTCCTTGCGCCTTGTACGCATCACGAGCTGCTTCTTGCAAATGGGGGTCGTGCTGCCGTGCGCTGGGAGCGACCGCCTGGGCGCATGGACGGGAAAATGTTCCGTGCACGTTAATTAAATATCTTAAGGGAGATTAAGGTATGTCGGAGTAATACTCAATCTGAAGTAAACTAGAATGATTTGAGTTCTGGAGACGGAGTGCGTGTATTCGACGCATTCGGGTGGCCGAGTCAGGCGAATAAAGGATTAAAATGAGCCAGGTAAGAAAATGATGCAACCAGCCGCATCGGGTGGTTGCACCTTTATGAAAAACTGAAAATGAGGGAAAGAATAACGTGCGGAGTTGCCGCATGGGGATGCAGCCCGGCTAGCATGGAGGCCGGCGAGATAAGCAGAAGATTGGGAGAGACCCAAAAATCCTGTGAACAGGTGCAGTTGGGATTAAGACGGACGAGTGTGGGAGAGCCGTCTGGAGAGAAAGGCGCATTATGGAACAGGAAGATGCGTGAGTACGGGGGAGAACCCTGCTATGAGGTTGCTTGGAGGATGTGTGCCCAAATGCATTGTGGGCCACTTCAACTTTCCTACACGTGAGTCGTTCATGCCTTGCCAGCAAGGTGCTTCATGCAGTGTGCTATGCGCCATGTCGGTATAGTGGTCGCCTGTGAATCCTGCCATGCAATATCATGAGGAATACATTGTTTGATAATGGAATTATAAGAGGAATGCTGAATTAACGTTGATAGTAACGCGAAGTATATTAAATGAGGCGATTGACGTTGTTGAATGTAGGATTTCAAGACAATAATGAATTTCCGGTGCCAACAGGAAGTCTTGTTCTTGTCCATTGTCCATACAATGAATGATGTATAGTGTGGATGAGGTCTCTCTGAATGAGGTGAATGAGGTTGTCTACAGCGGATGAAATAGAGAATGGCAGTTACCAGACCGAGGTACGGATGTGATGCGGAATGGCAGCTGGACGATGCATCGGCACATTTGTGTTGATCAATGCGCCGGACAACGGCTTTCCAGGCAAGCGATGGTGGTATGATTTAGTTATGAAAATGCATATAGGTCTCAGGGCAGATAATGCGAGACAAGCTGCCCCACAGGCGGATGGGGGAAAGTATTGGAGAAGATAATGTGGGTCGAACGCTCATCCGAGGGATGAAAACGGTCGAGGTTTCAACTGTCGGTATATGATGTGGCTCACACCGTGCGAATGATGTGTGGATGGGTTGCGTAATGCATCCTGGAGATGCATTGGTGCAAAGACACAGGGAAGGTGCTGAGAGTGGCACGGAGTACGAGTTGGTTGTGGCAGGTGAGAAGGAATGCACACCTGGAATGGAGTGTGCGAACGACGAGTGTGTGCGGAAGGTGTGCACCAGGTAAAGGGTGCTGCATGATAGAGCACGCCTCCCTAGGAAGGCTGTGGGGGAAGTTATTGGTTATTTTGAGGTCCATTTCGCTCCATTTCGGATTTTAGTGAGACCCCTCTTGCAGAGGCAAGTTGTATTTTTTAAGATGACGTCTGTTTTAATTTGTTTTGGGATTTGACTTGGGATTGCGGAATGCGTTGAATAAAGGTAAGAATGACATGTGATGCTGGCGTGTGCCATTTATGGGTGCTGAGTGTACATGACTGGTGAGCGGGCGGCATGTGTGCTGAGTCCAATCGGAAGGATGGATGGTTATGGTTTCACCCAGTCTGTTTATCTGTCTGTCTGTCCGGACACGGAGCTCTTGGGGAGAGCCAGGATGGGTTGGGGTGACCAAGATGAATGTGGACAATATATTAATTGTTTGCCATTGTGAAAATTTTGCCCTCGATTTGAGACGAAGACATATGGCATTTGCTGTCCGGCTCAGGTTGGCTGGTTTCCTCAGCTCTGGAGGATCAGAGCGGGTGGATATTTTAAGCTGATACTCCTATGACAAATGTTGATACTCCTATGTGATGCGGGGTATGTGTGTGGTGATGGTGTCTGGGGTCTCGGGGTTTGCCCCTGCCTATTTGCCGGTCTGTCTGTCTGTTACATTTGACCCTCAGAAAAGGTTTCGTGAGATTTCAGAATTGGACAGCCCATGTGTTATGACATGCTTGGGTGTCTCAAAAATTTGCTGAACAGACGTGGTGCGTCAGACAAATCGATTACATTTTCGTGGGAAAGATGACTGAGAAGGACTTCAAGGGCAGGTGGCTGGTCACCTGCTGTGAATTGTGGTAGAACATTCGAGATGTCCCCTAATACAACGAGCGGACGAATTGGTTTGTAAATGTGTTGTGCAAGTACTTTCTCTGTAGGTAGCCAAATTCTACCTGGGGTAAGTCCAGGTGGAGAGGGGAGTTGTCTCTGGTGCCTTGCTCCACGGAGCAGTCCTGGTGTTGAGTCTCATATAATCGTGGTTAAAGTACATGTGCAAACAAAAGTGTACTTTGGTTTGTATGACTGGAAAAAAAGACAACATGGGTTTGTTTTTGGGAATGCTAGCTTGGTGGGGGTGTGAAGGTCACGGCGTGCTGGGATATCTTTGTGTACAGTTGCTGGCTTGGACTGACTTGTGTGCGGGGGGAAAAGGAAAAAAATTGGAGCTGTTTCGGAGAAACAGTGGCTTGGTTGGAGGTTGGGATCCAGTATTCTGTTGGGAGCACGCAATCTGAACAGAATGGATTGCCATTGGCTATTTTTCAAATGATTTTATCAAAATGATGGCTCCTGAGTAAGGGGAGTGGGCAGGGGAAATATATTCACTGTAACAGGTGCATGTGATGCTATAGGGAGGAATTGGAGGAAATCGGGTTGAATTTAAATTGAAATAAAGATTGAAAAATCCAGATGGGGCCATAACAGTGTATGGGGAAGCGTCGTTAAATGGTAGTAGGTTTAGACAGGTATTGAAAGGGTTCGTGCAATGTCATTTTGGGGGGTAACCATGCTCCAGGTGGTGGGGCAGCCGGGATACAAATGGGGGTCGGCCAATTTAAGGATGTGGATGCGCACACACCTGGAACAAGGCATGTTCCTAAAGCTTAGGTGTAAATGTTGGTTGGAAAGGGGAATGAGTTCTGGGAAAATGAATTCACTTATAATAATAATAATAATAATGCATTTATTTTATATAGCGCTTTTCAGGAAGCCCAAAGACGCTTTGACAGAGTGCAAAACATAATGCATAGCAAAACATAAAAACAATTGCAAAAAAGAAGAATCAATAGGGAAATATTCAAAGCACAAAGGAGGGAGAAGGAGAGGAGATAGTCAGGGGTTAGATGCTGTGGGTTAAATGTTGAATGCAGTGTTGAACAGGTGGTTTGAGGGGGAGCAGGTGCGGCGGTGGTCAAGCTGTTGTAGATGTTTTCAATTTTGCGTTGGAAGAATGAAAGGAACGAGATGCAGTTGTCTATTGTGAATGACTGGGTGGTGGTGTTCAGGGGGCTGAGGAGTTTGTTTATTGTAGAGTTGTTGAATCTGTCTGTTTAAGAACATTGGGGCTTGTGGCTCGCCATTGTCTGTCTGCCAGTTATGGTGGGCAGAGGGAAGATGGAGTAATGATGCTCCTGCCTCTTGCTTGGCAGAAGGTAGAGGTGGTGGTGGGCCAAGATGGGTCAGAATAGGCCATGGAACAAAATTGAGCTCTCAAGAGCTGAGGTGATTTTAACCTGAGGATGCATCTCTCAAGGGACCCCTGGCTGGTCCGAGGTGTGAAATATGAATACGTTGTCTTGTGGACACTTTGTGAGTGGCTAGACACGTGCCTGAAAGGGGAAATTGTATTCATAACTCATGTGGGTTGTGTCTGAAGGAAAGGTTTGGGAGGAAGTGTGAAGAAGGTCGTGGAAAGTGCAAAGATGATTGGATTGGAAAGTCGAATCAGATGGATTATTTGTCAATGACAGGTGACTGCAGGAATTGTTGAGGAAGTAGCGGAAAAGGTTGTAAAAAGTTAATGGAAAAGACAGGAAATAAAGGAAAGTGGTTAGTTATGGACTGTTGTTTTTGAGATAAGAAGGTGATACAAGGGGTTGGCTTGCACTGGGGGGACCAATGAATGTAAAGTTGTGAATTTCGTTTAATAACGTTGCGTTAGATTGCTACATGCAGAATGACCCCAATCGAGGAGGTGATTGGGGGCTGGTGAAGATTGGATCACGGCTCTGCAGACCAGGTGAACAGAACTCCACCAGGTATGTGGGAATCACATCAATTGAATTATTGCTCAAAGGGAGGTGATAGAGCAAAATGAAGAAGATTGTCATGGGGACCGCAAGGCTAACCCCCGCTCTTGCAGGGAAATGGCTTTGGGAGGCTAGTTGTTGTTGTTTTGGTAGACTCTAGGTTCTAAAACCTAAGGCAAAATGCACAGGAGGGTAAAGTTGGTGATTGCGGATGGAGATTAGCTAGAGAACTTGGAGACGATTTCGTTATTTTTCAGATAATTTTTCCAGTGGGTATATACTGGTGTGAAATTCGCGTATCTAGGAAAGAAGGGAAAAAATGTCCAGGTATTGATAGGATAACAGTGAAATTTTGAAGGGGAGAATACCGATTATTTCCATTGACCGATTATGGTTGGGGGGGAAATGGTTGGTAAATCATGTATTATTAGATGTAGGGAAGATGATTAAAAGGAAGGTATTTTCGGAAATTGGTGAAAGTAAATATGGCATTTGAATTTCCAGACACGACACAGGAAATGCGGCTATGAATAAGCCAACCATCTGAGAGATGAGGTAACTAAATGCCAATTGGTGGGACGGGGGGCTAGGAATTTGATCATGGTGTGTGTAAGAAAGTATTTTTCAGGATGGACGATGAAGAAACCGCCGTCGGAAGACCATGATCTTGACCGCCGAGGCCGTCGACCTGAACGAGCCCCTGGGCGATGCCGATGTGACCGGCGCATCAGAAGACTGTTGATTTATTTGATTTATTGTGATGATTTTGTTGTAAATCCCCTGCGGGAATTGGCTAATGCTTCTTATGTATTATAAGCACACAGCTGCACATCTCCGCTTGATTCGACTATGGATCTGACTGCAATGCTGGGTCTGGCTGCCAAAGGACCTGACACTGATACTCTGGTTCCACAAGCTGATTATGCGTCCATGAACGTCTTTGACACAAAAGGAAGTCTCTCTTTACTTTGAATTGTAATGCTCTGTACTCTGACCAGGAACACGTGACACAAGATATTAATTACATTATGTATTCCTCAGAACAACAGCATGGACGTCGATTAACTTCGAAGATCGGCAAGGACCGGGTCTGTGCGAGGACGGGGAGCCCTTCGATTGGGGGGGATTTCAGCCGCACCTACGCTGCTCCAAGGGTGGGCTGTCAGACCCCCCCGGGCAACATCCTTGGCCGGACCAGGCGCCTTCGTTGCGGATCTGAAAAGTTAATAGATCTTCATGTTTTGGACCTTCATGTTCCAAACACGCACAACATGACACACCTTTCAAGCGTGCATGCGGGGTACTTTATGTGCGTGGCATGCCCTTGGAGGACACACATACAACACTCAATAAAGCCCGATGTGGCCACATATAACACTATTCTCTTTTGCTTTGCAAATAAAGCCGATGTGGCCTGGTCTCTGTGATACGTAGTCTCGTAGAGACCAAATGGGGGAATGTCGAGATCATGCCTTTTATTGTGCCTTATGTAATTGTGGTTTGTATTTAATAGTGGTTGCTTTGTGAAAAGGATTAAGCTTACTATGTTCCCTCTTGTTTTGAACTATGTTTTATTGTCCAACTGTGCCAAAAAATGTAGAAAGATAGTGAAACCGCTTGCTCTGTTAGACCCCCTCGTGAAAACGCGTCTGTCTGTCCTTGAACAAAAGCCAACATGGAAGATAAGTTTTGAGAATGTCACGGTGCTCTTGTGCTCTTTCTCCCCATGCCAAAGAAGATAGGGTTTCGGTGGGAGATGTCGAGCCAGTTTTCCTTTGTCCATGCTCATTTTTCAGCGGAGATTTTTTGTATAATTCTGTGTATATAAAGAAACTCTGGGATGCCAATTTTCTAGGAGTGTATGTGGCCATGCTGTTCAATTGTGAATGGTATGACTCTTACACCCTCCACAGCGCTGTGATATTGGTTCATCATTAAATCTTGTTATCTCTTGAACTCAAGGTGTGGAACATGGTTCTATTCTCCTCACACACACACACACAAACTGTGTTATATATATATAGATTATGTGCCATGACATCTTATTATTATGGAGCAAACTTATATGGTTATGGTGTTATGTATGTTTGTTTATATGCGACCTAAACGTCTTCTGATTTTTCAAATAAAATTAACACCCACCTAATTATGTTTGGACTGCTGAGACCCCTCAGACCTTTGACAACCCTTTAAGTTCCCCAAGACCCTTAAGAACACCAACACCCCTGAAGACCCAAAACACCCTGAAGACCCAAAAGACCCTTAAAGACCTAGAGGAACCAAAAGACTCTTAAGACCCAAAAGCCCCTGAAGACAACAAAGACCCAAAATACCCCAACTACACAAAAGACATTTCCACCTTTAGAGGCCATTTTTCCCCACAAGCGGGGGTTGGCCTTTTCCGGGGACCATTGTTGTTGTTGTTTTTTGGTCCCCTTTTTGAAGCAATGTTTTACGGCCAGATGCCCTTCCTGCCGCCAACCCTGTTTGTCGAAAAAAAAAGACATTGAAGACCCAAAATACCCCAAAACATGCCAAAGTCCCAAAAACACCCTGAAGACCCAAAACACTGAATACCCAAAACACCACGAAGATCCAAAATACCCCGAAGACCCAAAACACCCCGAAGACCCAAAACACCCCAAAGACCCAAAATACCCTTAAAGGCCCAGAGGATCCAAAACACCCCAAAGACTGCAAAAAGACCCTTAACGACCCAGATGACCCAAAATACCCCAAAGACACCAAAGGCCAAAAAGACCCCAAAGACCCAAAATACCCTTAAAGGCCCAGAGGATCCAAAATATCTGAAAGACCCAAAGGACCTCGAAGACCCCAAAAAGACCTTTAAAGACCCAGATGACCCCCAAAAAACCCAAATCCCCCGAAGACAACAAAGACCAAAAAGTCCCCAAAGACCTAAAAGACACCGAAATGGGCAAAGATGCCTATCTCTCTGAAACGACATGTAGTGAGGTGCGCAGACACGCTAAGTCACGCTGGTATTCCCAATAACACAGACAAGTGCATTTGTGCTTTTAGGAGCTCTCTTTATTGAGAAACCCTTCACAAATTCAAGTTTCATGAAAAACATAGGCAGGAGTCTTCTTTTGACAAACAATTTTACATCAAGGGTGTTCTCCCCATGTCACACGAGGCAATGAAACATGGACAACTGCAAATATTGAGTAAAAATTGATGTTCAAACTGCCATGGAAAGATGCCATCTGAGCATAATCAAAATGGGACCAGAAAAACAACTAAATCAGATAGAAAACTAAATTCCAAAATACTAGTCACAATCAAAAAAGAGAAAAAAAAAAAAAACTTCTCCCAGAACACAAAATTTCCACCTCCTTTTTCAATTAAGGATCATGATTCATGAACCAGTTTGTGAAACTTCATTCTCAAAAATTTGCTCCAAGGGCTCGTTTTAGAATCCTCACTGAACCTCTGACAGCCTGCACTGTCATTTGTTTGTCATGATATTCCCCCAGAATGCTTTTTAAGTACTGTTATGGTTTTGCTTGATCATCCAGATTCCCTGTTGCTCCAACTTTCATTGATAAATTTCAGGTTTCTTCAATTTCGAAATTCACTTTACCTCATTTTTCATATCCTGGTATGTCAGATTTCAGCTCTCCTTTATGGATCTTTACACGTGATTTCAAATGGCCACAATGATCGAAACCTTTTTCACATATCAAGCATTTGTGAAGTCGCTCTCCTGTATGGATCCTCATATGTAATTTCAAACTGCCTTTTTCAGAGAAACCTTTATAACATATCGAGCATTTATAAGGTCGCTCTCCGGTGTGGATCCTCATATGTGATTTCAAATTGCATTTTATAGAGAAACCTTTATCACATATGGAGCATTTGTAAGGTTTTTCTCCTGTATGGATCCTCCTGTGTAATTTCAAATAGCTGCTACGAGAGAAACCTTTATCACATATCGAGCATTTGTAAGGTTTTTCTCCTGTATGGATCCTCCTGTGTAATTTCAAATGGCTGCTACGAGAAAAACCTTTATCACATATCGAGCATTTGTAAGGTTTTTCTCCTGTATGGATCCTCATGTGTAATTTAAAATGGCTGTTTTGAGAGAACCCTTTATCACATATCGAGCATTTGTAAGGTTTTTCTTCTGTATGGATCCTCATGTGTAATTTCAAACTGCATTTTGTAGAGAAACCTTTATCACATATCGAGCATTTGTAAGGTTTTTCTCCCGTATGGATTCTCATGTGTAATTTCAAACTGCTGCTACGAGAGAAACCTTTATCACATATCGAGCATTTGTAAGGTTTTTCTCCTGTATGGATCCTCATATGTAATTTCAAACTGCCTTTTTCAGAGAAACCTTTATCACATATTGAGCATTTATAAGGTCGCTCTCCGGTGTGGATCCTCATATGTGATTTCAAACTGCATTTTATAGAGAAACCTTTATCACATATCGAGCATTTATAAGGTTTTTCTCCTGTATGGATCCTCATGTGTAATTTCAAATGGCTGTTGTGAGAGAAACCTTTATCACATATCGAGCATTTGTAAGGTTTTTCTCCTGTATGGAACCTCATATGTGATTTCAAATGGCTGTTTACATAGAAACCTTTATCACATATCGAGCATTTGTAAGGTTGTTCTCCTGTATGGATCCTCATATGTAATTCCAAATTGCCTTTTTCAGAGAAACCTTTATCACATATTGAGCATTTATAAGGTCGCTCTCCGGTGTGGATCCTCATATGTGATTTCAAACTGCATTTTATAGAGAAACCTTTATCACATATCGAGCATTTATAAGGTCGCTCTCCTGTATGGATTCTCATATGTGATTTCAAATGGGTGGCTTGAGAGAAACCTTTATCACATATTGAGCATTTGTGGGGTCGCTCTCCGGTGTGGATCCTCATATGGGATTTCAAACTGCATTTTATAGAGAAACCTTTATCACATATCGAGCATTTATAAGGTCGCTCTCCGGTGTGGATCCTCATATGTGATTTCAAACTGCATTTTATAGAGAAACCTTTATCACATATCGAGCATTTGTAAGGTCGCTCTCCTGTATGGATCCTCATATGCAATTTCAAATCGCCATTTTGAGAGAAACCTTTATCACATATTGAGCATTTGTGGGGTCGCACTCCTGTATGGATCCTCATATGCGATTTCAAATCGCCATTTTGAGAGAAACCTTTATCACATATTGAGCATTTGTGGGGTCGCTCTCCTGTATGGATCCTCATATGTAATTTCAAATGGCTTTTTCTCAGGAAACCTTTATCACAGACAGAGCACTTGTGGGGGTGTTTTCCAGTGTGGATTCTCATGTGTATTTTGATGTTACCCGAAACAAAATCCATTCTGCACACATTACACTTCTAACGTATTCGCCTTTCTAGAACCTTTTTGTGTTTCTTTAATTTAATATAAATCTTGGTGTTGTGAGGCCCAGACATGCACTTGTATTTTATAGGAAGGGAGTCTTCATGTCATGATGACATTTGACATTTTGAATCTTCTGTGACAGATGAATCCTTGTTGTGTTGTCTGCCTTCCACATGTACAGCTTGGACATCACCTGTGTACAAATAGGCATCAGTCTTTTACAAGGAAATGGGATTGAGAACCATCTTGAGAGTTCATAGAACATGTTACATCATGGAATGTATACTTCAATTTAAATATAAACATTGGGGAAATACCCCTGGCAGCTCATGTGGTAGAATAAAGCAGTATACTACACTGACTAAAGGTATTTTAAACCATATCATGGCATTTTTAACCAATTTCCATGGATGCTTAAAGACAGGGCAGCATGTACAATCATAGTCACATAATCATAAGACTTTAAACAAACAAAACAAAAAACTTTTGGCGGGGCAATCCTCCTGCCCCCCATAGATTATCTTCGATCCCGATTTTTAAAAATGCCGTGAACAATCTTTGGTACAGCATGGGTGGGAAAGGTTGTGGTAATGTTTCATTGAAATCGTGTGTGCAGTTTCAGTGCGGAAAACATCTATTTTGGGGGGTAAAACCTGAACCCACTTTGATCCCTGGTGGACCCCTTCAACACCGACTTTCCTTTTTTTAATGCCATGAACAAACTTTAGTTACAATGTAACAAATAACATTTGTGCCAAGTTTGGTCACAATCCCATCAGCGGTTTCAGAGAAGAGGTTGCAAGTGTTTACGGAGTGACAGACGGATGGACGGACTGCTGACGCGCCACTTCGTTCCAGGTGAACTAATAATGAAGTTAAAGATTATTAAAAAGAAAACTTCCGGATGTTTAGCACAATTGAAGCAGTTTTCTACATCACCGTTATACACCACCCTATTTAACATGTCCAAGTCCTGCTAAACTGGAACATAGCAGAAGTAACAAGAAGGCGATTTGTGTTCAATAGTGTTCAAGTATTTAAATCAATTTACATAAAATAAAGATTGTAAAATTTATTTGAAAACTTTTCTGGAATTTACTGGCGTTGCACTGTGTCTGTTACATTAGTTATTTGTGCCTGTTGTTTGTCTCATTTATGATGTCATTATAAACAATACTTTTCCGGTTTGCAATGATTTTCAAGTTTGTTTGACTCCCAAGCAGCAAACAGAGAGAAAATATTGTTGCAGATGCGGGGTTTGGGGTGCGTAGCGAGTGGGACTTCTCGGAATCTCCCCGACCTCTGGACCCGCAGGTCGCCGTGCCGTGAATAGGTTTGCGGCCTGAAGAGATGTTAAGCAACTACTGACACCGATTGAGACCGTCAAACCTGGCAACACAATTGATTTCGGCAGGCGATCCTTCCATGGCCTGAACAGGTAGGCAGCTTCTCCTCGGGTGCCCAACACATTCAAACAGCAGCGATTGCTCCGGCGTTCCAGCTTTAAAGCCACTTCCTCACAAAATATACTATACTATGTAAGCTCCTTCTGTGGAAAAGTTCGGCGGCACATCTGTAACCTGCCATTTAATTTAAATATTCGCACTGACATTCGGCGGATTTCCTCCGGGGAACCCGGACGTGTTCTCGACATCCACTGCTCATGCTGTGGAACCTCCAAAGACTTAACATAAATAGGCGCACATCGGCCATCTCACAATTTATCGCACACCATTTATTCACACGACGCACTCCACAGTCAATCTCACTCCATTTGCACACATGGGTCACTCCATGATAGTTTACACACTACTTTACATATGAGCCTTTCCGTGGAGATCCCGCAGCTGAATTTGCCATTTGTGCCGGGTGCACCATTTATGCCACGCACACTCACCCACACACCATTTCTTGGAAAAAAATTTTCAATCATCTGCATTCATGCGTTTTGCCGGGAATGGACCGTTAAGACACAGTCACAGCAGCACCTTGAAATGTGACCTCCCTTGGACAGGTAGGGATTACAAACTTGTTATTTTTAATCTCCCACAAACAGGACGAGAACATACTCGCATTTAAAATATTTTCCGCTCGGTAACCTCACCCCTCCCCTCAGTCAAGCTAACGGTTACCCCCGTCTGAATCGGTGCATGACCTGTGCTCTTGATAGTTCATACACTCCACTCTGCATGCTCGCTGCACACATTCAGTTACACTCAGGCTCGACACTCCAAGGAACCCAGTTTCGGTATTCCACCCAAGCTCAGCACACACCCTTTCACACCATGAATTCGCCCCAGTTCACACAGCCTCACCTCGTCGTGGTCCACTTTCATCGCTCATATGCTCTCCACCTGCACCTGCCATGTGTCATCCCGATCTTTCCACATTGTTTCTACACATTCCATGATCTCCTCCTTAACATTCTTTTTTTTTTTTTTTTTTTTTGTATACTGAATCGAGGCTCGTGGAAGAGCTAACATTTATTTCACAAACAAATCAACCAGACAAACAAAATATACAAAAAGAAGGAGCGGAAGACAAGATGGGGAGAGAAGGGGAAGCACACAACCACAACATTTGAGAGCAGGGAGAAGTGTGGGAGGGAGAGGGCTTGGGGGGTGGAGGAATGGGAAGGGGGAGGGGGGGGGGAGAGGTATAAATCACAAGGGGACCGAAATTAGCGGGGGTCGAAAAGATCAAGGTTTTGGATGGGGGAGGATAAGAGATGGTGGTGAACAGCTGTTTTAAAGACCTGGAGGGTGGAGTGGGATTGAAGAGAGTGAGGGAGTTTGTTCCAGAGGCGGGAGAAAAGAGGAATGAAGGAGTGAAGGTGAGCAGAAAGTCTTGATTTTGGCAGTTTAACCATAAGAGGGTTGCAGGCAGATCTTGTGCGACCTGTAGGAATATTTGGGGGACAGAGCCCAGAGAGAGCTGGGGGGGGGGGCAAGGCCAGAGAGGAGTCGGTAGAAGACGGAAAGACCACCAACCTGCCTGCGGTGAGTGAGTGAAAGGCCCTTGGAGTTAGCTTCATTGCGGGAGATTCCAATGATTCTGAACGCTTTGGTTTCAACAGCGTGAAGACGAGCTAGGTGTGAGGCAGGAGCACCAGACCAGAGGGGAGAGCAGTATTCCATAGAGCTGCGGATGGAAGCCTTGTATGTGGTGAGGAGCTCAGGTGTGCCAAGGAAGGACTTCGCACGACGGAGGATGCCCAGTCGGCGACTGGCTTTGGAGGCCAGATTTGAAATGCGGTTTTCCCAGGAAAGATCATGGCAAATAGTGAGACCCAAAAGCTTGAGTGACAGAACTTCTTGGAGAGGATTATTCAGAAAGTGGATGGGAGGGTTGTCCAGTCGGTCTTTTCGGAGAGACATCGTAAGAGTGTGAGATTTATCAGGATTGAAAGACATGTTCCATTTGTTTGCCCAGTCTGTGATTTTGTCCAGGTCTGCAGAGAGTGAGGCGGCTGCAGACTGCCGATCTGAGGGATGAGGAATGGAGCGACAGAGAGTAGAGTCGTTAGCAAAGAGATAGAGAGGATTTTCAAGAGAGTCAGAGAGATCATTGATGAAGACCAGAAAAAGCACAGGGCCCAGAACACTACCTTGGGGAACTCCAGCCTGAACAGGAAGAGGAGATGAGAGAAACCCATTCAGGGCCACACGTTGGCTACGACCAGAGAGGAAGTCCGCCAGCCATGCGTGGAGATTTCCATGGATACCAAAGGAGGAGGGTTTGGTGAGCAGAGCAGGGTGCCAGACCGTATCGAAGGCACGTGAAATGTCGAGGGAGACAGCTCTAATTTCCTGTTTGGCGTTGAGGACCTCCATACATTGTTGAGAAAGCAGAAGCAGCATGTCCAGAGTAGAGTGACCAGGTCTGAAACCAAATTGATCGTCAGAGATCAAGCCATTGGAGAAGAGGAAAGATTTCATATCTGAAGCAATGATGGATTCCATGACTTTGCTGATAATTGGGAGAAGGCTGATTGGTCTGTAGTTGCTAGGATCTGTTTTTGCACCTTTTTTGTGCAAAGCGGTGATGTTGGCTGATTTCTAAGCAGATGGCAGATGACTTTGAGCAAACGAGAGGGTGAAGAGAACAGAAAGAGGGAGTGAAAAAGCGGAAGAACATGATTTTAGGACCAGTGGGCTAATGCCGTCAGGACCAGTTGCAGAATCAGAGTCGAGGGTTGACAGAAACTTTTCCACCTTGTCAGGAGGAAAGGACACAGAGTCCAGGAGCAGCTGGGTATGACTGGGTACGGTGGGTACAGAGAGGGATGGGTTTGGGACACAAGATTTAGAGGCAAACACAGAGTTGAGGCATTCAGCTTTTTCGCGTGCGGAGTCAGCCATTAAGCCATTTGAGGTGAGGGAGGGGATGGAGGGGGAACTAACACCAGAAACAGATTTGACCAGACGCCACCAGGATTTGGAAGAGGGAGACAGATAAGAGAGTTCGGTCTTGATAATGGTGAGATATTGTTTCCTGGCTCTCCTGAGGGCGGACACACACTTGTTTCGGGCTTTGTGAAAGGAAATGAGATTTCCTTCCGTTGGATTTGCTTTCCAGGAGACGAAAGCAAGTTGTTTCAGGGCAACAGCCTCACCACAAGATTCCGTGTACCATGGACGGGAGGAAGGGTATGACAACTGAAGACGAGATGGGATAAATCTGTGCATGAGAGAGAGCAATTTACTTTGAAAGAATTCCCAGGATGAGTTGATGTCAGAGGCGGTAGAGATGGGAGACCAGTCCAGATGATTGATGGCTGCTGGAAGACCGTGCCAGTTGGCCTGAGTGAAATTCCAGACTCGTCGACGCTGAGGAGGCTCTCTGAGAATGGTCAGAGAGATGTCCACTTTGACAAGCACAGGATCAGATGAGCCGATTGGAGCAGAAGAAGAGCAGCAGACATTTTCAGGGAAGTTAGTCATAACCAAGTCCAGAAGAGAAGATGCTCCGTTGACTGAGATCCGGGTCGGGAAATTGACAGATTGTGTCAGTCCCAGTGAGTCGCAGAAGTCCTTTGCTGAAGAGCCATGGCTTTTCTTTGCCCTTTCACTTGTCTATAATCATTCTTCTTTGCTTTTATCCATTTCATTTCTAACTCTATGACTTTCTAACTTAGCCCTTACACGAACCTCGATCTTGTATAACAAAATAATAAAAATAAACTCACCTGGAACGAAGTTCAAGGGAGGTTATGTGATGGCACGTCGTCCGTCCGTAAACACTTGCAACTTCTTCTTCGAAATCACAAATGGGATTGCGAGCACATTTGGCACAAATTATATTTGTTGTGTTGTGACAAAAGTTTGTTCACGGCATTAAAACAATCAGGGTCTAAGGGGGTCTTCCAAAGGTCAAAGTGGATCCAGGGTTGACCCCCCAAAATATGAATTAGCTTTATCCTCTGAAACTACACACACGATTTCGATGAAACTTCACCACAACCTTCATCCCCCTTGATATACCAATGTTTGTTAAAGGCATTTAAAAAATTGTGGTCTGAGGAGGTATGTTGGATTTAGGGTTGGAGGTGGGCGGGTTGCCCCCCAAAATAGGTATTTTTCATTTGTTTAAAGTCTTATGATTATGTTATCCTGATTCTACCTGCTGCCCTGTCTTCCAGCAACCATTGAAATTGGTTTACACTGTTTATTCTACCAGGTGAGCGCCAGGGGTATTTCCCCCTATGTTTAAAATTCATTTATCTTTATTATTTCCCACTTTGACCCCTTTAGTTCTTCTTCCAAGATTACTTTTGTGTCTTCCATTATTTCTTTCATCTCCGTCGTTCATCCCATTTCTTCTATCTTCTGTGTTCGGTCATCAAGTCCCATTTTACATTCTTTCTTACTTGTCCTTCTGCACTGCCCTGAGATCCTGTATTTTTTATTTTTTATTTTTTTTTGTATACAAGATCGAGGCTCGTGAAAGAGCGAACATTAATCACACCGAAAGACAAACCGACACATAAAACATATAACATCGGGAGCGGTAGACAAGATGGGGAGAGAGGGGGAAGGACACAAACACAACATTTGAGAGCAGGGACCGAGAGACATGGAGACATCGAGAGATCTGAGAGAGGGCGAGGGCTTTGGGGGGGGGGGGGCATGGGAAGGGGGCGGTGGGAGAGGTATAAAACATATGGACACTGCCAGGACTTCCAGGAAAGAAGTTGGAATTTCAAACAAGGTGGATCTGGGGTGAATTAGCGGGGGTAGAAAAGATCAAGGTTTTGGATGGGGGAAGATAAGAGATGGTGGTGAACAGCTGTTTTAAAGACCTGGAGGGAGGAGTGGGATTGAAGGGAGTGAGGGAGTTTGTTCCAGAGGCGGGAGAAAAGAGGAATGAAAGAGTGAAGGTGAGCAGAGAGCCGAGATTTCGGCAGTTTAACCATCAGAGGGTTGCTGGCAGATCTTGTGCGACCTGTAGGAATATTTGGGGGACAGAGCACAGAGAGAGCTGGGGGTGCAAGGCCGGAGAGGAGTCGGTAGAAGACAGAAAGACCACCTACCTGCCTGCGGTGAGTGAGTGAAAGGCCCTCAGAGATAGCTTCATCGCGGGAGATTCCAATAATTCTGAAAGCTTTGGTTTCAACAGCGTGAAGCCGAGCTAGGTGTGAGGCAGGAGCACCGGCCCATAGGGGAGAACAGTATTCCATTGAGCTGCGGATGAAAGCCTTGTATGTGGTGAGGAGCTCAGGTGTGCCGAGGAAGGACTTCGCACGACGGAGGATGCCCAGTCGGCGACTGGCTTTGGAGGCCAGCTTGGAAATGTGGTTTTCCCAAGAAAGATCATGGCAGATAGTGAGACCCAAAATCTTGAGCGACAGAACTTCTTGGAGAGGATTGTTGAGAAAGTAGATGGGAGGGTTGTCCAGTCGATCTTTTCGGAGAGACATAGTAAGAGTGTGAGATTTGTCAGGATTGAAAGACATGTTCCACTTGTTTGACCAGTCTGTGATTTTGTCCAGGTCTTCAGAGAGTGAGGAGGCAGCAGACTGCCGATCTGAGGGAAGAGGAATGGAGCGGCAGAGAGTGGAGTCATCAGCAAAGAGATAGAGAGGATTTTCGAGAGAGTCAGAGAGATCATTGATGAAGACCAGAAAAAGCACGGGGCCCAGAACACTGCCTTGGGGAACTCCAGCCTGAACAGGAAGAGGAGATGAGAGAAACCCATTCAGGGCCACACGTTGACGACGACTAGAGAGGAAGTCCGCCAGCCATGCGTGGAGATTTCCATGGATACCAAAGGAGGAGAGTTTGGTGAGCAGAGCGGGGTGCCAGACCGTGTCGAAGGCACGTGATATGTCGAGGGAGACAGCTCTAATTTCCTGTTTGGCATTGAGGACCTCCATCCATTGTTGAGACAGCAGAAGCAGCATGTCCAGAGTAGAGTGACCTGGTCTGAAACCAAATTGATGATCAGAGATCAAGCCATTGGAGAAGAGGAAAGATTTCATATCCGAAGCAATGATGGATTCCATGACTTTGCTGATAATTGGGAGAAGGCTGATTGGTCTGTAGTTGCTAGGATCTGTTTTTGCACCTTTTTTGTGCAAAGCGGTGATGTTGGCTGATTTCCAAGCAGATGGCAGTTGACCTTGAGCAAAAGAGAGGGTGAAGAGAACAGAGAGAGGGTGAGATAGAGCAGCAGATCAGGATTTTAGGACCCGTGGGCTGATGCCGTCGGGTCCAGTTGCAGAATCAGAGTCGAGGGTTGACAGAAACTTTTCCACCTTGTCAGGAGGAAAGGACACGGAGTCCAGGAGCAGCAGGGTACGGCTGGGTATGGTGGGTACAGAGAGGGATGGGTTTGGGACACAAGATTTAGAGGCAAACACAGAGTTGAGGCATTCAGCTTTTTCACGTGCGGAGTCAGCTGTGTAGCCGTTTGAGGTAAGGGAGGGGATGGAGGGGGAACAAACACCAGAAACGGATTTGACCAGACGCCACCAGGATTTGGAAGAGGGAGACAGATAAGAGAGTTCGGTCTTGAGAACGGAGAGATATTGTTTCCTGGCTCTCCTGAGGGTGGACACACACTTGTTTCGGGCTTTGTGAAAGGAAATGAGATTTCCTTCCGTTGGATTTGCTTTCCAGGAGACGAAGGCAAGTTGTTTCTGGGCAATTGTTCTTATTTGTTCTTATTTGCTCATTCAGTTCTTTATGCCCCTCCGCAAGTCCTTTTTTCCTGTTTAAGTCCTTTCACCTCTTCTTTTATTCCATTTATCTCCTCCATAATTATACCCTCACCTGCCCCATCTCGTTCTGGACACCATCCACACGCTCACTCACCTCTCCCCATACAGCCTCAATCATTGCGGCTATCTCATTGCCCAAAGCCTTCATATCAGCCTTTACCTCTGCCTGCCCCATATGCATGTCATGACTTATGCCATCGTTTTTACCTTGTATTTTTGATACCTTATATACCTTATATACCTTTTCCCTCCTCAATTTTCATAATCATCTGTGCCATTAGCTGACTCATAAACAACATCACCTGGTCGCTACCCGACATGCAATGGCAATGGCAACCCACTATTCCGTGCCATTAGTGCTGCCTTTTCCAGGGGCTGGTGAGGAAGGGGAGGTTAGAGGAGGGAGGAGAGGGTTGGGTCCTCAATCGCCATCGGCACTTCCACTGCTGCCACTCCTGGTCCTTCTCTGACAATGTCACTTTCGTGTACAGCTTTCTGGGTCATTGGCTCCTCCATATCCTCAGATAGGCCCACCAGGTCCTGCTCACTTTGGCTTGACAAAGCTGTATAATTATTTTAAGCTCAATTTTACCCGACACTGCTTACAATTATTGCAGTGCTGCTGATATCGCCCCAGATTTGATTCTCACTCCTGATGTCAATTGTTCCGGATGCAGTGTTCTCGCTCTTTTACAAACATGTTTCCTTTTGGTGCCAAACGGTTTGGCGGTGCCAATTGGGGTTGTTTGGCACATCCATATTGATTTTTATGACATATCGCCTGCTACAAAGCCTTTAAGGCCACTCGAGGTGGGGCCGACACAAAGGCAAGTGTAGATATTAGACATTAGACAGAAAGGAGGAGTCTATTGACATTCCTCTTGAATCGAGGTAGGTTGAGATAGAGGGGAAAGCAGGATGCAGGTAAGCTGTTCCAGAGTAATGCCTTGTGGGGAAAAATAAATAAGAGAATACCATATAGTCTTACTCCGAGGGACAGATATAGTGTATGGATGGGAAGAAACTTCCAGATGTGTTGGGCGGCTGAAAGAATGCTCAGGTGGAACAACCTGATAGACCCTCAGAGCACAATCCGTGGAAATATCTGCAGCAACAAAGTGGCAGATTGGGAGAGGTTCCGGGGATGATGCCAACTCCTGTCCCACCAGAATGGCAGCACAGTGCTCGATTCTGTCAAGAAGAGAAAGGCGACAGGCCGGCGCACCAGACCAAATATGGCAATGATACTCCATGACAGGACGTTCAGTGGCCTTGCATAGATGGAGCACAGCAGCTTGAGAAAGGTATCGACGAGCACGATATAAGCTGCCAAGGTGCTGTGATGTGCTCTACTAATGTGCTCTGTGCTTTTAGCTCTACCAGAGATGTACTTTTCCCAGCTGAGGTTTGAGTTGATATCCAATCCAAGCAGACATATAACAGGGAGCTCCAGCAAAGGTGAAGAATCCATAGACAGGGTCGGAAAACAAAGTGATCTTGAACTAGAAACAGATAACAAGTGAATCATTTTTGGTTGAGAGCAACAAGCCAGTCTTTTCCCCAGTTCAACACACTCTCTAAGTCCTGATTGAGAGTGGTATTCACACGGTCAATGGGTAGGGGCGGCGAGATGGGGTCTCAGGGAGTGGCACTGCCTCAGAGCCCGATCTTCTCCTGTATTTTTTTTTAAACAGTACAGATAAACCCCTTGTAGAGTTTAGCCACCCTCCCCCCCTTCCCATGACCCTTCTCCCCAAGCCGTCTCCGACCCACAGATCTCCCGTTGTCCCTGTTCTCTACTGTTGTACTTGTGTGCTTCCCTCTCTCTCCCATCTTGTCTCCCACTCCATTGCTCATATGCCTTTTGTGGCAGTTTGCTTTTATGTGATTAATGTTAGCTCTTACATGAGCCTCGATCTTGTACATAAAAAAAAAGAAATATATGAAACTTCTCGCTGAGAGAGTTATTGCGGGAATTCCAATTGAAACCTGTTCCTTGTCCTCTTAATTGATAAAATGCATTATAATGACAACAAACTCAGATGTACAGTCACGTGAAAAAGTAAATACACCCCATGTAAATTTTTGATCTTTTCAACATATTTCAACATACAGCTATTTGATCTTCATTTCAACAACATTGATAGATAACGGTGATTTTAATATAACAAATACCATGAAACATTTACATTTTGTAGTCCATTGTATAATTTAAATAAACATAAATGCAAATTTCACATGTGGAAAAGGTAAGTACACCCCTATATTTATCACTACTTCAAATACCTAAAATTAGAATCAGATGCACCAGCTCAGGTGCAAATGATGAGAACATGGTTAGAGAGGATCTTGGAGGAACCTGTCTTATTTAAACCTCAGACATTTAGTTTGGTTTGCTCTTCGTTATTGAAGTGTGCGGCGTCACCATGCCGAGATCAAAAGAGCTCTCTGAGGCCTTCAGAAAGAAGGTCATAGATGCCTATGAGTCTGGGAAGGGATTTAAAAAGATCTCCAAACAATTTGAAATCAATCATTCGACTGTCTGGGAGATCATCTGCAAGTGGAGAAGATTCCAAACAACTGCCAACGTTTTCAGGCCAGGCCGCCCCAGCAAGTTCAGCCTGGGAGCAGACCTCAAGATGCTGAAAGAAGTCTCGAAGAACCCCAGAATGTCATCACGGGACCTACAGGTAGCTCTTGCCACTGTTGATATCAAAGTGCACGAGTCTACCATTAGAAAGAGGCTGCACAAATTTGATCTACATGGGAGGTGTGCCAGGAGGAAACCTTTGCTGTCCAGAAAGAACATCAGAGCAAGACTAAAGTTTGCCAATGACCACCGAGGCAAAGACCAGCACTTCTGCAACAATGTGCTCTGGACAGATGAGTCAAAGGTTTATGGCTATTTGGCCACAGTACCAGAAAACATGTTTGGTGAAAACCAAAGACAGCATTTGACCACAAGAACCTGATACCAACTGCAAAGCATGGTGGTGGAAATATTATGGTTTGGGGAGCTTTGCTGCATCAGGGCCTGGGCAGCTCACCATCATAGAATCCACTATGAATTCTTCATTGTACCATGGGGTGCTTGAGGATAATGTGAGGCCATCTGTCGGAAAGTTGAAGCTCAACCGAAGGTGGACCTTGCAACATGATAATGACCCTAAACATACCAGTAAATCCACCAAGAAATGGCTAAGAAGAAAGAAATGGAGGGTTCTGGAATGGCCAAGTCAAAGCCCGCATATAAATCCCATCGAGATGTTGTGGGGGGATTTGAAACGAGCTGTGCATGCAAGAAACCCCTCAAACATTGCACAGATGAAACAATTCTACATGGAGGAGTGGTCAAAAATTTCTCCAGGTCGATGTCAGAGACTGGTAGACAGTTAAAAGAAACGCCTACTTGAGGTTGTTTCTGCCAAAGGGGGCAATACCACCTATTAGAGCCAAGGGAGTACTTACTTTTTCCACATGTGAAATTTGCATTTGTTTATTTAAATTATTCAATGGACTTCAAAATGTAAATGTTTCATGATATTTGTTATATTATATCACCTTTATTTGTCAATATTGTTGAAATGAAGATCAAATAGCTGTATATTGAAATATGTTGAAAAAGTCAAACCTTTACATGGGGTGTACTTACGTTTTCACGTTACTGTATTTATTTTATTTGATGAATCTTAACAATACTACGCTTTCGTTTATAAGAATGTTGTAGGAAAAGGATTAATTATATTATTAAGGATGCATGTACATATATACAGTACTAGCTGAGGTACCCGGCTTCGCCCGGGTTGAATAAGAATAAGACAAATATATGATGAAAAGAACATGTATATTTTAGAGCAATATCACAGTACATTTCCTCCATGACGTTTTGTCAATTGTCAATTTCTCAAAACCTCTTGGTATACAACATTTCTGGTTTTCTTGCTTGGTGCCAAGACATAAAGATTGCTTGGTTTTCCAACCCTCGAGCAGCCTACGTACAGCTGGCCATGGGAAGTACCTGGCATTGCCGGGCGGGGGAAGGAAGGGGAGGGGGAAGGGGAGGGGAGGGGAACGGGGGGGGAGGGGAGGGGAACGGGGGGGGGAGGGGAGGAGAGAGGGTGGGGAGGGGAGAAGAGGGGGAGAGAGGAGAAGAGGAGGGCAGGGGAGAAGAGGGGGGAGGGGAGAAGAGGGGGGAGGGGGAGGGGGAGGAGGAGAGGAGAGAAGAGGGGTGGATGGGGAGGGGGAGGGGAGGGTTGGGAGGGGGAGGGGGGGAGGGGGAGGGGAGGGGGGAGGAGGGAGGGGGAGGGGAGGGGGAGGGGGGGAGTCAAGTCGGAAGTCATTATCGTCAATTGAATGTCGCATTTATTTTTTATTCCCTGTCAAATGGCATTGGTCCCGCATTCCGAACCCGGAAGTCGGAAGTCATTGTCGGCAAAGTTGAAAAATTAACGTTACGAAATATGCTGATGACGTCATAATTTTAAAACCCGAAGGTTGTTTAAACATTTAAGGTGTGCTGTCATTGCTCTGGGACATACTGATTCCGAATATGAAGTTGAAAAATTAACGTTCCGAAATACGCTGATGACGTCATAATTTTAAAACGCGACGTTTTTTTTTTTAGTTGAGATTTTATTCGAATTCGAATTCCACTAAATTTCAACTGTTGGAAACAATAATTATTTCAATTTCCAACAGTTGAAATAATTATTGTTTCCAACAGTTGAAATTTAATGGAATTCGAATTCGAATAAAATCTCAACTACCGTTTATTCGTTCTTGGCGCGAAAAAATGGCATGCATTTTGTCATTATGTGCGACTTTACGTCACTCCTACGGACGTGAAAACATTTGCTTTCCTTAAAAATATATTTAAAATAAATACAATAGTACATAAATTAACAATAAAAGAAGCTAAAAAACAATTTTAAATACAGTAAAAAGCACATTGAAAATATATAAATATGTACGTACAGTATACTGTACGTACGCGCAACCGCGGGATCGGAAAGGGGCAATAGCGCCGCCACAAACTACACCATGGAATTGCAGCTGGCGCGGTTTTTTAAACCATTGATATTAAAATAAAACGTAGCCTATAACCACCGGAATTTTATGCTGATTCCGAATCTGTGTCTAAAACTTTTCTCCGATTTGTAGTTCTTGAGTTATAAGCGGACATCCAGACACACACACACACACACACACACACACCACACACACACACACACACACACACACACACACACACACACACACACACACACACACACACACACACACACACACACACACACACACACACACACACACACACACACACACACACACACACACACACACACACACACACACACACTCCTTTATATATAGAGATGTATTACATGTAAAGGAATCGAAGAGTATAACTCAGACTCCAGTTGACTCCAGAGTGCCTTTGTGATGGAAAGATATACATCCATTTGCAGTTCTGTGTAAATACTAATTGGGCATAAGGTTTGTGAAACCTTTTTTGTGCAAAGACAATTATCTTCTGGTTCAAGTGACCAATTGAGAAGATAATGGTTTCATCAGGGATCCCTCATCCCCCGATCTACCCCCTCCCCACTCTCTAATCAGTAATTCCTTGAACCCCAATCTACCCCTCCCTAATCCCTTATCAGAATCCCTCGTCCCCCGATCTCCTCCCTCCTACCCCCTCCCACTGTGAGGACTCAATCAAATCTTCTCCGATTGTCTTTCAATTGCTATAAATGAAGCCAAAACAATGCGATTGAGGAAGAATAGTCGTGTTAACCGGGGTCCTTATGCTGTGTGAGTTGGTTACATGTATTTCTGTTGTAACAGAATGAGTATTTTTCCCAGTGTTATTAAATTGTGCAAGTACAATGAGTGAACATGACTTGGTTTATGTACACAAATTGTTCAACGACACCCTCATGGGCTCATCCTCATCGTTGCATTTAAACGCAGAACAGAAGCTGATTTTGCTTTTTCTTGCCGGAAACAAAACAACATTTGCCGCTGTTAATGGCACAGTTTCAAACTTTACAGAAAATGGTTATTAACCAGAAATGTGTTACAAAGAAATGGGTTTGTATCCTCTTTGTCCAAAAAATATTAACCATCTTCTCACGTATGTTTTTGCCAATGTTAGGGAGCAATAGTGTTCAACAGTCGAGGGTGCGAATTGACTCGATCCGTCCAAACGTCCCGCTATCTCCTATATTTTCGATCAAACGGCTCAATAAAAGTGACCACTTTTTATTTTTGTACACCGCTCCTTTCCTATGCCATCTCCAGGCATTGCAAATCGTCATTGCCGGGCACCGAAGGGGGCTCGGCAGTGACGCACGCTGAAAGAGAGTACTCAGTTTTCACTCTGGTTGTTTCCTTGTTTTCTTGTTTGTTTGTCCGGGCGATATCTCAGCCATCCTTTGAGCTAGGAAGCTGAAATTTTGGCACAATAGTGAGAAAGTGCTTTGTCAAAAACGGCATTTTTTGTTTTTTGATTAATCAATAAATTGAGGAGTTATTTAATTATTAGCGATTAATTAAGTACTTATTTAATTAATCAAATTTCCTTTCTCTTCTGACCATGAACTCAGGCACCTTTTGAGTTAGGAAGCTGATATTTGGACATGCCAATGACCAGGTGATTTGGCTGCAAAGGATATTTTTGATTTATTAATTAATCAATTAATCGATTAATTATTTAATTATTCGATTAATGACAAAAAAATTTTTTTTTTAAAGTTACAGATTCTGATGAAATAGTGGTAGTTTATGTGTTCTCTGACCAAATTGATTAATAATTTATTTTTTTAATGATTATTATTTATTTATTTTCATTATTAATCATTATTTTCTTTCTCATTTGGCCAATATCTCAGGCACCTTTTGAGCTGGGAAGTTAATATTTGGACGTGACCAAGTGATGTGGCTATCAAGGATATTTTTGATTTATTGATTAATCTTTTCATCTATTAATTATTTATTGATTAATCGATTAATTATTTATTGAGTAATCAATTAATTATTTAATTTTTTATAAATGACTTATTTAATTAAATTTCTAAAAGATACATCTTCGGATGAAGCACTAGTGGTTTAGTTATGCGATTAGCCAATTGATTATGAAAATATTTTGTGATAATCTTTTATTGATTTTAATTATACAATTAATCAATCAATTAGTGTACACCTCTCCCTCCCAATGCAGCCTCAATGAGCTGCACTGCAGTATTGCCGGGCGCTGGAGGCACCCCGGCAATGCCGCGCTGCAGCATATTTAATTATTTGGCATGGGGCGGTGTACTTTGAATGTATGTGTACTTGTTTAAGTTGTTTTTTGTTTTTCATAAAAGAAAGTTCCTTAAAAAGTTATAAAAGAGAAAGGGTGGGGGTGGGAGCCGCGAGGTTATTGCCTCGGGTCCCATGCTGGCTCTCCACACCACTGGTCATGGGTAGGAGGAGACAAGGTTCCTGGGTAGGTAGTATATAGTGTTGAGTCATCTGCAAAACTGCTTCATTGAGAAAGAATACAATCAGGCAGATCATTGATATAAAACATTAACAATATTGGACCCAACACAGACAGACCCCTGAAGACTCACGTCCGTCTTATGAACAGGGGATTACTGTCCCTCATGTACCACAGATATTAGACGATTTGCAAGGAAGTCAGAGAGTGTATCAAGCAATTTTCCAGAAATACCATAATATTTTAGCCTTTTGAGATGTCGAGAGCAACAACCCTGGCTTCTTCACGATGATCCAATGTCCCATTCACATGTTCAGTGATTTGGGACAGAAAATCACCAGCAGACCATGACCGTCTAAAGCCATACTGAACATCAGTTTGGAGGATGTGGGTTTCCAGATGAGTCATGAGTTGTTGTTTTATCAAGGATTCAAACACTTTGCTGATAATGGGTAGAAGGCTAACAGGCCGATAGATAGAAGGACCTGATTACTTATTGGAGTGTGGAATTATATATATACTAGCAGAAGTACCCGGCATTGCCGGGCGGGGGAGGGGAGGGGAACGGGGGTAGAGTCCCTTTATACAGAGAGTAACGACATGACGATCCGTAAAAACACGGTCACGTTACTCAGCGAGCCATTTTGGAGCCAAATTCGCGTTCGCTTAACTTCTCGCGTTCGCGTGTTATGCAAGTACAATCGATTCGACTACCTACGGAAGCCTTAGTTCACTGAAAATGCCGGGTTGTTGTGCATTTGGATGCACAAATAGACATGACAAGGGTTTCAAGATGTACAGATTCCCTTCAGATCCCAATAGACGTAAAATATGGGAGAATAAAGTCAGCCGTGTGGGCTGGAAGCCGGCTTCGTCTTCAAAGCTTTGCGAGGTAGGTCAAGTTACTGTTCAGTCCCGTTCAGAAAGTAAAGTGAATTATTTAACTTTCACCTTATAGAGACTACAAGTAATTCCCACAACAAGTAGTCAATGGCTGTCATTGTATCATAGTGAAAACCGTTAATTTTTGTGTTTGGAAACATTGGATACTTTGCTTGACAGTACATTGTACTGTATTTTCTATATTTCTATTTAGAAAAAGAATGTTCAGTTCACAATATGCCAACAGTTTGATAATAGCTAGTATTAGGAATCATTTCTAGAGAATGGTTATGAATGGTTATGTTGTAAATTCAACAGGGCTGGACAAAAAAAAGAAGTCTCTGTTTGGCATTATTGTGTATTCGTGCATGCATCTTAAGAAAGCTTGCCCATGCATCTTGCCCATGCATCGTGCATGCATCTTAAGAAATAGCTTGCCCATGTAGCATATCCACTTACCCTGCATTTGGTCTTGCCATTTTTTTTTTTCAGGGGAACACAAAAGTTCTCAAAAAATTCCACATAATGCAATGAAAGTTTTAATGATTGTAAAGATAAAAAGCAGGAAGTTGCTATTCATATTGGGGTCTCAACCCTCACAAGACCTCTAATTTGTATCGTTCTTCAAAATGGTAGAGATAAATGCTAAAAAACAAATTCATCACATATTGCAATTTTGACAGCTGTACTACGTTTCATTTATTCTGATTGTACCTGGATCTGTTGCTGAATGTGGTTAACTGATGAAAAGAAAGCTGAAAAGGTTAATTTACAGTATGTGTGCATTGACCGAGAGCCTGTGTGTGTGTGTGTGTGTGTGTGTGTGTGTGTGTGTGTGTGTTTATCCCGTGTGTGTGTGCATGTGTGTTTTAATGTGTTGATGTTTGTGTGTATGTTTGAGTTTATTGGCTCTGAAAACGCATTAAATTTGTTACAGTTTGATAATGTTTACATTCAATTCATTTCTTTCAGACAAAACACACGTGTGTTTTAATGCCCCCCTCGCCTCCCCCCACCCCGCTTTTCCTATCCTCTTAATCGAAGAGGTTAAAGATTATTTTAGGTTACAAGACTACCTTGTCACATAGTATGTTCATAGTATGTTCACATAGTATGTTCATAGTATGTTCACATTTCACATAGTATGAAACATGTCACATAGTATGCTAATCATACCCCAAAAATACAACAAGTCATAGTGCTAGTTCAACGTCAGTTCTCCATGGATTTCTCTGCCAATCGAAGCGATTCTGATTTAATATCTCAGACAATGCATATGGTTCCACCTTCTTTGTAGCAACGGGATTTCACGGGGGACATGTAATTATTGGAACCGATTCACCGAATCAGAATCAATATCTGATTGTAATAACACACGAATAGATATTACAATCAAAACTGATTAAGACCTTATCAGTCTTAATGAGCCGGTAATGGCTCATTACCGAAAAATACTTTCGCTATAATAGCGAAAACACCAAAATATTATCCCTGTCCCCCGTCAACTTATATTTCAATCCAAACAGTGAATGGATTCACTTCCATTATGTCCTTTCTATAGGAGCAGTTTTCGCTATTATAGCGGGGCTAATACACTGATTTCCTCTCTTCTCCGGGTATTCAATCAACAAAACCTGAGCTAAAATTCACTTCTGAATTATGTTTACAGGAGTAAATTTAACTTTCTTTCCACAACACTTCTTAGGATTAGCAGGAATACCCCGTCGATACTCTGACTACCCGGATGCCTACTCAACATGAAATGTTTTATCTTCTATTGGCTCCATAATCTCATTTGTGGGAACAATCATTCTAATATTTATTATCTGGGAAGCTTTTTCTTCAAAACGGGAACGAAACCCCTTAAGCCTACCTCTGTATAACCCTGAATGAATTTACGGAACCCCTCCAACTTTCCACACATTTGAAAACCCGTCATACGTCAAAATTATTAAAAAAGAAAGGAATTGAACCTTCATCTACTAGTTTCAAGCTAGCCACATAACCACTCTGTCACTTTTTTACTTAATAGTTGATGAAAAAATCATATTGTTTTGTCAAAACAATTTTACAAAAATTCTTGTGCTATTAATAATGGCTAATCATCTCCAATTTAATTTCCAAGATGCAACATCTCCACTTATGCAAGAACTAGTAAAATTCCATGACCACTCATTAACTATTCTATTTTTTATTAGTGCCCTAATCTTATATATCCTGATGATAACTTCATTATCTAAGCTCACTAACAAAAACATTTTAGACTCTCAAGAAATTGAAATGGTATGAACTGTTATTCCTGCATTTATTCTTATTATATTAGCTCTCCCCTCTATCCAAATCCTCTACCTTATGGATGAAATTGCTTCTCCAGATATTACAATCAAAACTGTTGGACATCAATGATATTGAACTTATGAATTTTCTGACCTCTCCAAAGAATCAGAAATCGAATCCTACATATTACCAACGACTGATCTACAAAACGGGGACTTTCGACTCTTAGAGGTAGATAATCGAATTTCTGTCCCCATAGACTCCAAAATTCGAATACTTATCACATCAGTTATTGTCCCCATAGACTCGCCGAGATCACGGCGATGTCACATCTTTTCGAAGCTGCTCCATGCGCTCACGCTTTCGAAGCTAAGTTATATTTCTCAATTGTGTTTTTGTCGAGACTGTATCTATCTTTCGGTGTATGTACCGAAAGCGTATCTTTTGGAAAATTTTCGGTGCTAATTTTTCGTACATGTATACACAATCGTCGGTTAATGGTATCGAGTATTCTGCGGCCTAGTACTCGTAGGCTTAGACTACCGTACCGTCTCCGACCTTATGGTTTGTTTTTCTCTCAGCGATTCGTCGAATGTGCTGAAATTATTTTCGTTCTCTGTTTCGTACCAGTCGTTCACCCCGTACCTCCTTGTTTAATATCTGTACTCACAAAACAAACAAAAAAAAAACCCCAAAAAAAATATTTCCTTCCCAGGTCTTATTCGTTTATTTGTTGTTCTTTTTGTTCGTTCGTTCTTCGTTCGCGATCACGCGGTAAGAAATGTATAATCTCTCCCCTGAACAACTATTTTCTCTCATATATTATAACACCCTTTTCTTCTTTTCCTACAAAAGGATGCTTTCGTCTTGCTCACCAAATCTATTCATTCCAAAAAATATATATAATACCATCTCTTACAGTTCCTCCTTTCTACATTCCCTAAACTATCCAGAACTCCATCCCTCCTCCAGTGTCCTCAAATGTATTTTTGACTCGAAGGTCTCAAACTCATTTTGCAAAAAATGTTCGTTTCCCATTAATCGTACACTTTTCAAAATCCAATCTCACCCCTCCCCTCTAAATCCTCCCCATCACCCATCCCTTTCAAATCTCCCCCCTTGCCCCTTCCCTCCCCTCCCTCCTAAACTCCTCCCACACCCCTCCCCTCCGAGACTCTCCCTCGCTCCTCCCCTCCTAGACTCCCCTCTCACCCCTCCTCCTCAAAGCATCCTCCCTGCTTCTTCCTCCTTCCAACTTTCACCTTCATCTCCCCAAACCTTCTGCCTTGCTCTTCCCCCTCCTCAAATAACACCTCACTGTGCCTCACCCAATCTCCATCAAACCTTTTGTCCGCCCCATTCTTCCCTTTCTCCAAGCTATTCTGAAATCTCTGACACACCTTCAACAGCTCTCCCTACCTCTTCCTCCTCTTCCACATCTTACCCTATGCCCCCCCCCCCTGTTCTGGACCCGATGCTCCCCCTTCCTCTTCATTAACGGTATGGACCTCAAACATCCGGGGCCTTCGCTCAAACTTGACTGACCTCTCCATACAGGTTGCTTCTGACAAACCAGATGTGATCTGCTTAACAGAAACTTTCCTCCTTCATGATGTCTCTGATGCCTTGGTATCTCTCCCAGGTTACTCCCTCCTCCAGTATGATAGACCTGAGCCTCGTCCTGGAGGTGGGGTTGCTATCTTTATAAAAAACTCTCTTCCTCACTCGCCCTCCACTGCCCTCTCTCCACCTCACCCCCAGGAATACCTTTGGCTACGGCTTCCCCTTCGCTCCCACCTTTTGTTCATATGTGTGTTATACCGTCCACCAATCAGCGATGACTCCATCTACATCTCACTGTCTGATAATATGGACCAACTTCTATCTACCCATCCCAACTCTCTCTTCCTCATATGTGGTGATTTCAATTGTCACCATGCCAGTTGGCTGGGTGTGGGTACCTCTCTCACCAGCCATGGCTCTTCAGCAAAGGACTTCTGCGACTCACTGGGACTGACACAATCTGTCAATTTCCCGACCCGGATCTCAGTCAACGGAGAATCTTCTCTTCTGGATTTGGTTATGACAAACTTCCCTGAAAATGTCTGCTGCTCTTCTTCTGCTCCAATCGGCTCATCTGATCATGTGCTTGTCAAAGTGGACATCTCTCTGACCATTCTCAGAGAGCCTCCTCAGCGTCGACGAGTCTGGCATTTCACTCAGGCCAACTGGCACGGTTTTCAAGCAGCCATCAATCATCTGGACTGGTCTCCCATCTCTACCGCCTCTGACATCAACTCATCCTGGGAATTCTTTCAAAGTAAATTGCTCTCTCTCATGCACAGATTTATACCATCTCGTCTTCAGTTGTCATACCCTTCCTCCCGTCCATGGTACACGGAATCTTGTGGTGAGGCTGTTGCCCTGAAACAACTTGCTTTCGTCTCCTGGAAAGCAAATCCAATGGAAGGAAATCTCATTTCCTTTCACAAAGCCCGAAACAAGTGTGTGTCCACCCTCAGGAGAGCCAGGAAACAATATCTCACCATTCTCAAGACCGAACTCTCTTATCTGTCTCCCTCTTCCAAATCCTGGTGGCGTCTGGTCAAATCTGTTTCTGGTGTTTGTTCCCCCTCCATCCCCTCCCTCACCTCAAATGGCTTAACGGCTGACTCCGCACGTGAAAAAGCTGAATGCCTCAACTCTGTGTTTGCCTCTCAATCTTGTGTCCCAAACCCATCCCTCTCTGTACCCACCGTACCCAGTCATACCCAGCTGCTCCTGGACTCTGTGTCCTTTCCTCCTGACAAGGTGGAAAAGTTTCTGTCAACCCTCGACTCTGATTCTGCAACTGGTCCTGACGGCATCAGCCCACGGGTCCTAAAATCATGTTCTTCTGCTCTTTCACTCCCTCTTTCTGTTCTCTTCACCCTCTCTTTTGCTCAAGGTCATCTGCCATCTGCTTGGAAATCAGCCAACATCACCGCTTTGCACAAAAAAGGTGCAAAAACAGATCCCAGCAACTACAGACCAATCAGCCTTCTCCCAATTATCAGCAAAGTCATGGAATCCATCATTGCTTCAGATATTAAATCTTTCCTCTTCTCCAATGGCTTGATCTCTGATCATCAATTTGGTTTCAGACCTGGTCACTCTACTCTGGACATGCTGCTTCTGCTTTCTCAACAATGGATGGAGGTCCTCAACGCCAAACAGGAAATTAGAGCTGTCTCCCTTGACATTTCACGTGCCTTCGATACGGTCTGGCACCCTGCTCTGCTCTCCAAACTCTCCTCCTTTGGTATCCATGGAAATCTCCACGCATGGCTGGCGGACTTCCTCTCTGGTCGTAGTCAACGTGTGGCCCTGAATGGGTTTCTCTCATCTCCTCTTCCTGTTCAGGCTGGAGTTCCCCAAGGTAGTGTTCTGGGCCCTGTGCTTTTTCTGGTCTTCATCATTGATCTCTCTGACTCTCTTGAAAATCCTCTCTATCTCTTTGATGACGACTCTACTCTCTGTCGCTCCATTCCTCATCCCTCAGATCAGCAGTCTCCAGCCTCCTCACTCTCTGCAGACCTGGACAAAATCACAGACTGGTCAAACAAGTGGAACATGTCTTTCAATCCTGACAAATCTCACACTCTTACAATGTCTCTCCGAAAGGACCGACTGGACAACCCTCCCATCTACTTTCTCAACAATCCTCTCCAAGAAGTTCTGTCGCTCAAGCTTTTGGGTCTCACTATCTGCCATGATCTTTCTTGGGAAAACCACATTTCCAAGCTGGCCTCCAAAGCCAGTCGCCGACTGGGCATCCTCCGTCGTGCGAAGTCCTTCCTTGGCACACCTGAGCTCCTCACCACATACAAGGCTTTCATCCGCAGCTCAATGGAATACTGTTCCCCCCTCTGGGCTGGTGCTCCTGCCTCACACCTTGCTCGGCTTCACGCTGTTGAGGCCAAAGCTTTCAGAATCATTGGAATCTCCTGCGATGTAGTCAACGCCGAGGGCCTTTCACTCACTCACCACAGGCAGGTTGGTGGTCTTTCTGTTTTCTACCGACTCCTCTCCGGCCTTGCTCCCCCAGCTCTCTCTGTGCTCTGTCCCCCCAATATTCCTTCAGGTCGCACAAGATCTGCCTGCAACCCTCTAATGGTTAAACTGCCAAAATCAAGACTTTCTGCTCACCTTCACTCCTTCATTCCTCTTTTCTCCCGCCTCTGGAACAAACTCCCTCACTCTCTTCAATCCCACTCCACCCTCCAGGTCTTTAAAACAGCTGTTCACCACCATCTCTTATCGTCCCCCATCGAAAACCTTGATCTTTTCTACCCCCGGTAATTCACCCCAGAGTCCTTGCAGTGTTCATATGTTTTAATCCTCTCCCACCTCCCCCCAAGTCCTCCCGATGTCCCTGCTCTCAAATGTTGTGTTTGTGTCCTTCCCCCTCTTCCCCCTCTCTTTTGTGTCCTTTCCCCCTCTCTCCCCATCTTGTCTGCCGCTCCCCTTGTTTTTTGTGTTTTGTGTGTCGGTTTTTTTTTTTGTGTGATTAATGTTAGCTATTTCACGAGCCTCGATCTTATATACGAAAAAAAAAAAAAATCAGAAGATGTTCTCCATGCATGAACTTTACCCTCCATGGGCATTAAAAGTAGACGCTGTCCCAGGTCGACTAAATCAAGTCACTTTCTCTTCTTCATTACCAGGACTATTTTTTGGACAATGTTCAGAAATTTGCGGGGCGAATCATAGTTTTATACCCATCGCTATAGAAGTGATTCCCCTAAAAACCTTTGAATCATGAATCATCAAGTTATCATTAAGAAGCTAAGACAAAGCGTTAGTCTTTTAAACTAATATCGGTGATATTAACCCTTAATGATATGCCTCAACTTAATCCCTCACCTTGACTATTAATGGCCCTCTCTCTATGGGTATGCTTCCCCCTTATAATACTATCCCTGTCCCCCTTTTTGCCCCTAACGCTTAAAACCAGCTTACCCTCCACACTTAAATCTTCTCCTAACCCATGAATCTTACCATGATAATATCTCTATTTAATACCTTCGAAAGTCCATATTTTCTCGGCTTCCCTTTAATAATTTTTATCGCAATCCTAATTAGTTTAACTATATTTATCTCCGATAACAACTTACTGATTAAAAACCAATCCTCAATACTAGCTTCAACATTCTTAAAAACCATAACTAAAGAAATTTTTGGTCCTATCAAAAAGTCTGGTCATTCTTGGGCACTTCTTCTTATAACCACATTAATATTTATCTTCTTAAATAACATTACCGGACTTCTCCCCTATACATTCACTGTAACCTCCCAATTATCCTTAAACATAGCCATGGCTATTCCTCTATGACTAGGGACAATTATTATAGGAGCTACCTCTCAACCTTCCCACTCCCTAGCCCACTTACTCCCAGAAGGAACTCCAATAACCCTAGCCCCCTTCCTAATTGTTATTGAATCAATTAGTATTATTATTCGCCCCTTAGCCCTAGGAGTCCGACTAACAGCCAACATCACGGCGGGCCATTTACTTATTCACTTAGTTTCTCTGGCCCTTATTAATCTTACCAAATCCTTACCTTTACTTTTTCTGACCTTTTCAGTATTCATTTTACTCTTAATTCTAGAACTAGCAGTATCCTTTATTCAAGCCTATGTATTCGTGATACTCGTCAGTCTTTACCTAGAAGAAAACTTAATTTAACTATGACCAAACAAATACACGCCTTCCATATAGTTAACCCTAGCCCATGACCTCTCACTGGGGCAGCTTCTGCTTTCATGTTAACTTCAGGGTTAGCGATATGATTTCACAAACACTCCAACACCTTAATCTTCCTTAGTATAATTCTTATACTCCTAACCATATATCAATGATGACGGGACATTACCCGAGAAGGGACTTTCCAAGGTCATCATACCTCATTAGTCCAAAAAAGCTTACGGTATGGAATAATCCTTTTCATCGTATCAGAAGTATGCTTCTTTTTTGGCTTTTTCTGAACTTTTTTCACTCTAGCCTCTCACCCTCCCCCGACCAAGGAATAATATGACCCCCTAAAGGGGTCATCCCTCTAGACCCATTCGAAATCCCTCTGTTAAACACCGCCATCCTTCTTGGCTCAGGAGTCTCAGTTACATGAGCTCATCACAGCCTTATAGAAAAGGCTCATAAAGACATAATCATTAGCCTTTCTATTACTATCATTTTGGGAATTTACTTTACTTTACTCCAAGGAATAGAATACTTTAACTCAACATTTAATATCTCAGACAATGCATATGGTTCCACCTTCTTTGTAGCAATGGGATTTCACGGGGGACATGTAATTATTGGAACTCTTTTCCTTACTGTCTGCCTCTTACGTCAACTTATATTTCACTTCACTTCTTCCCATCATTTCGGGTTTGAGGCTGCTGCCTGATATTGACACTTTGTAGATGTTGTATGACTATTCCTCTTCATCTCCATTTACTGATGAGGGTCTTACTTTCCTAGTATAATTAATACTTATGACTTCCAATCACTCAATCCTGTTTCCCCCGGGGGAAAGTAGTCTTACTAAACCTCAGACCTATAATTACACTCCATATAGTTGTACTACCTTTCCTAATCACACTCTTTTTACTTCTCATCATTAAATTTCTACCAATAAACATCCCAGATAAAGAAAAGCTCTCCCCCTACGAGTGCGGATTTGATCCCTCAGGATCTGCCCGACTCCCTTTTTTCAATAAAATTATTTCTTGTAGCTATTCTATTTATTCTATTTGACTTAGAAATCATCCTTCTTTTCCCATTAGCATGAGCATTAAATTCTCAATCTCATTCCAACTCTATTATTCTAGCCTCTGTCTTTGTTATTATTTTAACCTTAGGCTTAATTTACGAATGACTTAAAGGGGGGTTAGAATGAACTGAATAATCTGGTAATTAGTTTATTAAAACATTTAATTTCGACTTAAAAGATTGCAATAAATTGCAACTACCCTAATCAACCCTGCAACATTCATTATTTCTTTTATAATTGCACTTTCTGGATTAGCCTTCTATCAAACCCACCTTCTCTCTTTATTTCTCTGCCTCGAAGGTATGGCCTTATCAGTCTTTTGTCTCATAGCAATCTCTTCATCCTACACTCTCTCCCTCTCCACCATCCCATTGCCATTAATTATATTAACTTTTTCAGTCTGTGAGGCAGGCCTATCTCTAGTACTTTTAGTGACTATAACTCGAACACACCAAAATGATTTAATATCATCATTAACACTCCTAAAATGCTAAAAACAATTTTTTCACTAATTGCCATCATTCCAATAACCTTGAGTTTTAAGAAACAATTCTTCTGAACAGCATTTATCTCTTCATCATTTTTAATGCCATTCCTATTTTTTATTTTTACTCCATTATCTTTTAATTCATCCTTCCTCATGCACTTACAAAACAAACTATTCGGCTATGATATAATTTCAGCTCCTTTAGTATTTCTATCCCTTTGAATACTCCCCCTCATAGCCCTAGCCAGCCAACATCACATAAAAAAAGCCCTCTTTCATACCAACTTCTATATATCGCTATTCTAATTATCACACAAACATTATTAATTCTGACATTTCTGTCCACAAACCTAATAAACTTCTATATCCTCTTTGAATCATCACTTATTCCTATCCTACTAATTATTTTCCGGTGAGGAAACCAAAAAGAACGTATTAGCGCGGGCATTTACCTCTTATTCTACACTCTTATTGGCTCATTACCTCTTCTAGCGTCACTATTATTCCTCTCAAATACTTTATCCACCCTGTATATCCCTATCCTTACAATAGAATCTTCAGAAATATACCATAGTCCCCTTTTATGACTAGGTTGCTTTTCTGCCCTACTTATTAAAACCCCTCTTTACGGCTTCCATCTATGACTACCTAAAGCTCATGTAGAGGCTACAATTGCAGGCTCAATAACACTAGCAGCCTTGATACTTAAATTGGGGGGTTACGGAATAATCCGACTATCTCTCATACCTTTCCTCCACTCACCTAAACTATCACTAATTTTAATTTCTATTGCTCTTTGGGGAGCGGTCATAACCAGTTTCATTTGCCTTCGCCAAACAGACCTAAAAGCTTTAATTGCTTACTCATCTGTCAGCCACATGGGACTGATAACAGCCAGCATTATAACCCTATCTCTATGAGGGATATCTGGTGCTTTTATTATAATGATTGCTCACGGATTATCATCTTCAGCCTTATTTTTTTTAGCAAACTCAAATTACGAAAAAACTAACACACGAACTATTATTCTTTTACACCATACACAAATACTCCTCCCTCTTACTAGTCTATGATGACTATTTATTATTTTAACCAACTTAGCTATTCCCCCCTTTATTAACTTTATCTCTGAAATCACTATTATGTCCTCCCTTTTTTTATGATCCCCTCTAACTTTCCCCTTCTTAGCACTAACAATAGTAATTACAACAACATACTCCATATCAATATTTATACTAGCACAAGGAAAACTTTCAAAAATAACAAAAATCCTCTCCCCCTTTTCAACCCGTGAACACTTAACCCTCTTCCTTCACCTTTTTCCTATAATTGCAATTATAGCTTATCCCAATATAATTATTAATATCTTCTGTTAATGTAATTCAACAAGAATATCAGAATGTGATCCTGAAAACAAGTACTAACTTCATTAACCAGAGATGATACCTCAGGAATTGCTAATTCTTGTCTCTGTGACTAAACCCTCAGCATCTTTATGTTTCTAAAGGAAATAGCTATCCAATGATTTTAGGTGTCAACATTTTCTGGCGCAAATCCAGATAGAAACTATAGCTTATAATATCACCTCCTTAATAACCAATTTTTGTTTAATCACTACTATTCTGTCATTGACACTCTCATTTAAACAAAATTCTGATAATAACCAAATCACCAAATACATGCGTAATGCATTCATTATCAGTCTTCTCCCACTATATTGTGGGAACCTCCCACTTCTCCCACTTCTCCCACTTCTCCCACTTATATTGATCAACAAATAGACTCAAGCTCTTCCTTCAAATCAACCTTTAATATATCTCCTTCAACCTCCTCTTAGGATTTGAGGCAGATATGTATTGCTTAACATTCTTCTCAATCGCACTTTATATCACCTGATCAATCATACAATTCTCCCTTTGATACATACATGAACACAATAACACCTTATTCTTTAAGTACCTCACTATATTTTTAATCTCCATACTTTTCTTCCTTTCAGCCAATAATCTCCTTCAACTCATCCTAGGCTGAGAGGGTATAGGAATCATATCATTTTTACTTATTAACTGATGACACAACCGCCTTGAAGCTAACTCAGCCGCTATACAAGCCATTATTTATAACCGCATCGGTGATACCGGACTGATCATTTTTATAATCTGATCAGCTCTATTTACCAACTCATGAAACATAAAACAAATTTTCATTCTACAAAATAATTCAATAGACCTGTGATTACCCCTATTGGGAATCGTACTAGCCGCAACAGGAAAATCAGCCCAATTCATACTTCACCCGTGACTTCTATCTGCAATAGAAGGCCCAACTCCTGTCTCAGCACTACTCCACTCTAGTACTATAGTAGTGAGCGGAGTATTTCTACTGATCCGATTCTACCCAATAATCAAAAATTCACAAATAATTATCTCAATTATTTTATGCTTAGGAGCCATAACAACCCTTTTTGCCACATTATGTGCTTCCTCACAAACAGATATTAAAAAAATCATCGCATTTTCAACCACCAGCCAACTAGGACTAATAACAGTTACTATTGGCATTAATCAGCCCCAACTAGCATTCCTCCACATATCCACACACGCCTTTTTTAAAGCTCTCTTGTTCTTATGCTCAGCATCCATCATCCACACAATCAATAACGAGCAAGATATTCGAAAAATAGGTTCACTGCACCTAATTCTGCCATTCACATCATCTTGCACCCTAATTTCTTCCTTAGCCCTAATAGGCATACCTTACCTGTCCGGCTTCTATTCAAAAGATATTATTTTAGAAACCCTGAACATATCCTATGTCAACGCCTGAGCCCTCTTATCAACAATATTAGCAACTGCTCTAACCTCAATTTACAGCACTCGCTTAATTCTCCTTTCTATAACTATAACCCCCAACATTAACACCCTTATCTTTCTCAAGAAAGATAAAAACTTATTCAGCCCTCTAATTCGCCTTACTTTAGGAAGTATTATTTTTGGCTTTATCATCTCCACATTCTTCTTGCCAGAAAAACAACCTAACTTTTCAATCCCCTTTAATAGCAAAATTTTACCAACAATTATACTAATCCTTGTTTCTTCATTAACACTTTATTTCATGAACAATCATAAATTTTCACACATACCTCCCTTATTTTTCCCCTCTATATCAGGCTATTTCCCTACCATCTTTCACCGCCTATTCTCATACTATTTCCTTCTTTTCCCTAAAAAGGTTTCTTCATCCTTCTTGGATATTCTATGGTACAAAACCTTAGGCCCAAAATCTATTTCACCTAACCTTTCTTCCTCATCATCCCTTTTCAATAAACTATCCCAAGGAACAATTAATAATTATATCACAATCTTTGTTATTACTATTTTCTCTTCCCTCTTAACCTCCACCCTATACTTCTAATGACCCGATAAGCTCCGCGCTCCGCACTCTTAGTAATCTCTAAAATCACTAATAAAGCTAAAAACAACCCAAGGCCCCCAAAAACAATCAGCAACCAACTTTCCCCGTACAAAACACCTGCCCCAAGAAAACCATTATCCACGCCTCCCTCCCCCAACATGTTCAGAACTCCATTATCTGCTTTCAAATAACCGCCATACCCCAAAAATACAACAACCAAAACGCCTAAAACTATCTTTATAAGTACCTCCTTCACAATAACAGTAGGGTACAAATCTAAAACTAATGCAGTACAATAACTAAAAACAACTATCATACCCCCCAGATAAATTAATAAAAGTGAAAGCGACAAAAATGAATTTCCTTTCGCCAAAATAATTAAACAACCAACCAAAGAAACAATAATTAACCCAAGTGCCCCAAAATAGGGGGAAATATCCACAACTAAAATAACTATCCCAATAAGAAATAATATTTCTAAAATTATTATAATTTTCATTATTCTCACTCAACAACTTGAGACCAACGATATGAAAAACTGCTATTGTACTTTCAACTACAAGAACATGACCAAAATTTTCCGAAAATCAGATCCTTTTATTAAAATCGTCAACTCTGCCTTAGTTGACCTGCCTTCCCCCTCTAACATCTCCTATTTATGAAACTTTGGCTCCATTTTAGGACTTTGCCTATTTT
Organism: Myxine glutinosa; assembly: GCF_964187855.1. Lineage (NCBI taxonomy): Eukaryota > Metazoa > Chordata > Myxini > Myxiniformes > Myxinidae > Myxine > Myxine glutinosa. The sequence continues at coordinate 446,143,515 of NC_136261.1, read as the reverse complement.
TTCAAATCGTTACTGGACTTATTCTTACTATACACTTTTCGCCCTCCATCCACATAGCCTTTTCCTCAGTCGTCCACATTGTCCGTGACGTAAATCACGGGTGATTTATCCGAAACTTTCACATCACTGGAGCATCATTATTCTTTTCTTGTATATTTATTCACATTGGACGAGGAATCTACTACGGCTCTTACAAAAATATCAAAACCTGATACTCAGGAGTTATCTTATTCATCTGTGCCATAGTAACCGCATTCTTCAGTTACGTTCTTCCCTGAGGTCAAATATCGTTCTGAGCTGCCACAGTAATCACCAATCTTCTTTCTGCAGTCCCTATAATGGGAACCCGCATAGTAGAGACAGTTTGGGGGGGCTTCTCTGTAGGAGACCCAACACTTAAACGATTTCTAGTCCTCCATTTTCTTGTCCCCTTTCTAATAATTGCAGTATCACTAACCCATTTACTTTTCTTGCACGAAACAGGTTCAAGCAACCCTATAGGAATAAACCCTAATCTTGATAAAGTACCCTTCCATCCGTACTTCTCTTTTAAAGATATCCTAGGATTTCTAATTATCCTCTCCTTAATCTTCTTAGGCTCCACCCTATTCCCCTATCTTACCACAGATCCGGATAACTTCACCCAAGCCAACTCATTAGTTACTCCCCCCCATATCAAACCAGAATGATACTTCCTATTTGCTTATGCTATCCTTCGAGCAATTCCTAACAAACTAATAGGAGTTTTTGCTCTTATCATATCACTATCTGTTCTTCTTTTTATGCCATTTTTGATCAAATCCAACTTACGATCATTAACATTCCAGCCTTTCATACAATTCACTTTCTGACTAATAATTTCTAATTTTATCCTACTTTCCTGACTAGGAGCCATACCCCTAGAACCCCCCTACACCACCATATCTCAAGTAACTTCATTCCTTTACTTTTTCATTTTCCTTTTCCTGTTCCCCTTAGTCAGCTACAAAGAAAACAAGTACCTAAACTCACGTTATCCCCCTTTCTAACCTTTCATTTAGAACATTAACCTTTTATAGTTTCAAACAAAACATTGATTTTGTAAATCAACAATGAGATCCCATCTCTAAAAGGAAACTCAGAGAAAAGGAATACTTCCTTACCTTTAATTCCCAAAATTAAAATTCTTATAAACTATTCTCTGCTTCACTACCTATATTGCCCCACCCACCTTTTTGAGGGTGGGTGGGGTTTTTACCCATAACCGTAATATCCCATCATAACCTTTTATCGCCCCCATATTATACACCTTGACCTATCCTGATCGCTAAATGGCTAAACGGACTCCCGTTTAGACCCCTCCTATACTACCCCGCCCCTTCCACAGGGTCGGGTCCTACCCTAATCTGTAAAAATCTCATCATTACCTCTTACCATTTTACATTTTATGTCCCCAATTTTATTCTAACCTACTTAAATGACCTAAACGGGTTCACCCGTTTAGATTCTACCTATATTGCCCCACCCACCTTTTTGAGGGTGGGTGGGGTTTTTACCCATAACTGTAATATCCCATCATAACCTTTTATCGCCCCCATATTATACACCTTGACCTATCCTGATCGCTAAATGGCTAAACGGACTCCCGTTTAGACCCCTCCTATACTACCCCGCCCCTTCCACAGGGTCGGGTCCTACCCTAATCTGTAAAAATCTCATCATTACCTCTTACCATTTTACATTTTATGTCCCCAATTTTATTCTAACCTACTTAAATGACCTAAACGGGTTCACCCGTTTAGATTCTACCTATATTGCCCCACCCACCTTTTTGAGGGTGGGTGGGGTTTTTACTCATAACCGTAATATCCCATCATAACCTTTTATCGCCCCCATATTATACACCTTGACCTATCCTGATCGCTAAATGGCTAAACGGACTCCCGTTTAGACCCCGCCTATACTACCCCGCCCCTTCCACAGGGTCGGGTCCTACCCTAATCTGTAAAAATCTCACCATTACCTCTTACCATTTTACATTTTATGTTCCCAATTTTATCTAGCCTGCTTAAATGACCTAAACGGGCTCACCCGTTTAGATTCTGCCTATACTACCCCCCCCCCCCACCTTTTTGAGGATGGGCGGGGCATTACCCATAACTATAATATCCCATCATACCCCTTATCACCCCCATATCATGCACTTCAACACTTTCCTGATCGCTAAATGGCTAAACGGGGCCCCCCGTTTAGACTCCCCTTATACTACCCCCCCCCACCTTTCTGAGGGTGGGAGGGGCATTTCCCATAACTATATTATCCCATCATAACTCCTTATCGCTCCCATATTTATGAGCTTCCACCTGTCTCTGCCTAATAAATGGCTAAACGGGGCCCCCCCGTTTAGACCACGCCTATACTACCCCGCCCCTTCCACAGGGTCGGGTCCTTCCCTAATCTGTAAAAATCTCACCATTACCTCTTACCATTTTACATTTTATCTATCTATAATTCCAGTAATCTCTGTCTGTCTGTCTGTACGTTTGTTTGTCTGTGACCGCTGTTTCTCGACAACCACGGGTCCGATATACTTTTAACTTGCCAGGTATATTGCTGGGGACCCGAGAATGTGCCTTTTCAAGGTTTCATATTAATCGGACAATTACTTACCGAGCTATGTCCAAAAAACGATTCAACCAATCAGAGAGCAGCGAACGATCGCGTGTGCCGAACGTGGCGGGCACACTCTGCCTCGGATGGCACATTTGAGAGCGTATTCATTTATTTCACGTTTGCAAACTATGTTGGCGTTAAACTATGTTTTACAACTAATAAAAACGAATTTGCGATTCATTCGCTTTCCTGCGCGTTTGTGCACGCGATGGCGATTTCTTTACCAAACTCCGGAAGCCGTTCGCTTTGGACCAAACCATTGCATGTAAATAGAGGGGGGGGGATTGTCACCACTCGCAAGCCGTTCGCTTTGGACCAAACCATTTCATGTAAATAGAGGGGGGGGATATAATTTTAGATATAGATATAGTACGGGCATGCCCTAGTGTTCCCAATTTTATCTAGCCTGCTTAAATGACCTAAATGGGCTCACCCGTTTAGATTCTGCCTATACTACCCCCCCCCCACCTTTTTGAGGATGGGCGGGGCATTACCCATAACTATAATATCCCATCATACCCCTTATCACCCCCATATCATGCACTTCAACACTTTCCTGATCGCTAAACGGGGCCCCCCGTTTAGACTCCCCTTATACTACCCCCCCACCTTTCTGAGGGTGGGAGGGGCATTACCCATAACTATATTATCCCATCATAACTCCTTATCGCTCCCATATTTATGAGCTTCCACCTGTCTTTGTCGACTAAATGGCTAAATGGGGCCCCCCGTTTAGACTCCCCTTATACTAACCCCCTCCCCCCTCCTTTTCTGAGGGAGAGAGGGGCATTACCCATAACTATATTATCCCATCATAACCCCTTATCACTCCCATATTCATGAGCTTCCACCTGTCTTTGTCGACTAAATGGCTAAACGGGGCCCGTTTAGACTCCCCCTATACTACCCCCACTTCCCCCAAGACCAAACACAATGTTCCCCATAACCCTAAACCTCAACATTCCCACAAAAACTACCTAAATTCTTATTAGCCCCTGTAAATTAACCCACGATTTGAGCCTCACACATCATCGGCACTTGAACATATTGTTACTGATCGCGGTTTAGGATGTTGTTTGCCGAGCGAAGGCTCCGCGACCGAACAGTTGTTCCCCGACTCACCCGATTCACCCAGAACTTTGGCCGTATCGCACCGCAGCTGCCCAATCTGGAAAAGACTAAAACGACGAAATGCAAAGAGGAAGACGAATAAGACGAGAAGACGTACAGAAGAGTAATGGGATTTATTATTTACACAAGCAAAAGAAAGCAGTCACGTTTATTTACAACACATAAGACGCAGGTGACACAGTGCAAATATTAGCTTATACAGACTTAATTAAATACCCAGGGACAAGACACACAGAACAAACTCACGTACACAAGAAGGGTGGAGGAAAGGCAGGAGGTGGATGGCTGGAGGGAGAGGAAGGTCCAAGGGGGTCCTGCAGCACGATCGGCGCGTTTAGCAGCCGCTGTTCCTTCGCGGCCCTGCTCAAAACCGCCATCCAGGCCCCAAGCGGCTGTTGGGTGTTGTTGCTGCTGTGGCTGCCGCTTGCTTTGCCAGGACTCGTCTGACTCGTCTGGTCCAAACCCTCAACTCAACAACACTCTTGCACGTCTCCTTGTCCAACCACTCTTTCTCTCTTGGTCCAACCACTCTCTTTCTTGGTCCAACCACTCTTTCTCTCTCTTGGTCCACTCACTCCTCACCACCGACCCTCTTCAACCACCACCAACTCACTAACTCTTGCGCGTCGTGTGCTTTATAGCGCCTCCTGCGATTAAGCCGCCGGCCTTCTGGACACACCCCTTGGTGAGCTTACCTCGGCCATGATTGGTGGGCACAGCCCTCTGGCTCCACCCTTGATGATGACGGGCGGGCATGCCCCTCTTCCCCGACCCGAGCACATGTTCAATGGTGGTTTTGGAGGGGATGTAATTGGCAATCGAGGCTTGGCAATGACGAAAGGGGATGTGAAAGGAAATGGAGATTTTGGGGATGGGAATGAAAGGGGATCTATTCTCTTTCACTGGTGCAATGGAGTACTTCAATTAATGGGAGACACAGCCTTACCCTAAAACACAGAATAAGAGATAACTATCGAACAGGGGTATTCTATTATTGGCTGACGTGTATGCTGGTGGACTAATTATGGGATGCCCTTTCACCTTTACACAGCTCCGGAGGCAGGGGGGTGCAGAATAAACAATAATAATAATTCACACAATCAAAAAAATATACAGTCCTCATATCCGCAACACTGCACCCTCCTCCTCTTAGGCACGGCCCGGGCCTACAACTTTTTTTTAGTGTGACACGTAGGTGTAGTTCCCTCTTATTTTAACCTGACCCTGAGTGCGACAGTTTTAAAACATAAATAAATGCGTCCCGCTGCTCCATTGCACCCTGCCTAACAGACTTACGCCCACAGTTAACCGAATTGCGGAATGGTCTTCAAACTATACACTGACGGTGGGAAGCATTATTTACAATGACGCTATTTTTATTTACAAAACTAACCCAGGACCTGTGATTGTTCTTTCTGGGGGGGGAGACAGTCTGCTCTGCATCAATGCACCATTAAAGCACCCAAAAACGCACCAATACACACCCAAGCACCAATCGGTGCAGTCATCACTGTTCAAGAATAAAAAAATAAATCAACAACCCCTAACCCTGCAGGTGATCTCTTGCTCTTCGGCTCCCTCTGCTGGTTATTATTATTTGTTCTTCCAGATGTTGTCTTTCTTTCATTTTCTTACTGGCGGCCTATTTGCAATAAAGTGTGCCCAACGTGTCCATTTTATTTTCTTTATTTATGGCCCACAGGGCCGACTACGTGTGCTTCACCTGTGTGGCATCGGTGCCCTGTGGCCAAGGTCCGCCAGCAAGATTTCGGGCCCTCATGGCCGGTTCCAGCAGAGGGGCCATGCCCCAACCCATGGGGTCCATCAGTGGTGCTCGGCCACAGGCATGTGGTCCATAATGTGGTGCATCGATGCAGACAGCTGGTTCTGAGAGTTCCGGGCGCACAATGGCCGACTCACGCACGCTCCCCTTGGCGCCCATGGCGCACAGGTCATGTGGGAGACAAAAGAGGGACAATTGAGCGAGGGGTAAGGTCACAAGGGTACACATCAATAAGGCAATGCAAGGCGAAATGCGTATGGAGAGCGAAGTGAGAAAGCTCGTCCCTACCGTACGTCACCCCCCTGTCACCTACACTACCCTTGCCCTTACCCCATATGTACAAAATCTACCCATTTACAAATTTGTCACTACTGTCACGTCTTCCCCATATTTCTCCTATACCAAATTCGTCTCCACAATCCCTCGACTTCAAAATTTGCCATCACCCAATTCATCATCAATCCTCATAAGGAGGAAGAGATGGAACATCAAAGCACAATGTCACACCCACGTCATGATGCGTCTCACAATCCAAACATTTGCATCATAAAAAATAATCAAAACATGGCATGGTGTGGAGTACCTGTCACCTCAGGTGAGTGGATGCAGATGGTGCGAGGAGATCCTTCATCCTAACTATCCTCTAAATGATTTTAACACACTTTACACTACCCGGGGTCTTTCCCTGCCAATCCATTGGCCACTTACACTATAGGTTCTAAGAACCAATTCCCATTGACCAAACTGTGGTGCTTCTCAATTTGGGGTCTCACTCCCCCGATTCATCTCCCGGTGCCCTCGCACAATTTCTGGGCTGCGACGTGTAGCTCTCCCAGCAGGTCTACCCACCTGCACACCTCCACCACTGTAGTTGCCACCCGAGCTTACCTAGCTCCTCACCCTAACCTAATTAACTGGGGAAGGCCCCTCCTGGCTCTGTCACCCCTTGGTGCCCTCTGGCACTGGGCTACCCGGGTCCGTCCTCCGGATCCTCGGGCCCCATCCACAACAACTACTACCGGCTCCCAGAGCCCACCTGCGGCCTCACCTGGCCGACATCCTCACAGTGGTGGAGCGCCCAACCAACTACACACACTAACAGGCTACACGCCCAGCCATTTCCACAACACTAATGCACCCATCCAAAGACCATTCTTTCACCCGCACCACAGATGCCAATATCCAACCACAATTTAACTATACCCTCTACCTAACACTTACACTACCCGCCCCGGGTATCCGTGATGGGGGTCCACTCTTCCCCCATTCACACCTTCGCACCATCCACTCCACTCCACAATTTCCCCCATACTCACTCCACGACCATCCATTCCAATACTCCATTTATTCCACACTACCATTTATTCCACACAACCATTCTCCATACCTGTTGTTGCACACCTGTGCACTCACACCTGGTGCCACCTGCACCCTCCTCCTCTTCCTGGACCATTTGGTCAGCACAATACACAATCACCTTCACTCACTCATACACTGCTCCACACACCTGTCCAGTTGCACACCTGTGCAATCTCACCTGTTCAATCCTCAAACACATGGCATCATCTCATCTAACTACTCCCCTCTGAAACTTGCGCTTCCCAGTCGCCCCTTTAAACTATTGCACTCCCACGTCATTATCATCCACGCTAATCTACCTGCGTCCCCACTACAGGTATCCTTGTCACTAACTAACCTTAACGTCACCTAATGTCATCTTCGCTAGATCCCTACACACAATATCCTAACCCACCCGGGCTAGTTTTCACTGCCATACACCCCATAAACTAGTGCTCCTTTGCCCCCCTCGTTGTGAGGGATGACAGAGTTGCCATCCCACCACATCGGGGAGGTCCCACTATCAATTTTGCTCGTCCAAATTCCAACCAATTCAAAAATTTGCCATTTACTGCCAATTCTACCCACTATTATAAATTTCGTATCAAATCACTACCATCATCATCACAGTCCGCTATATCCTAGCCTCGGTGCGTCATGACATCATTAAACTCGGTTCGTAAAGCCGAGCAATGAATTCGGGTGGTTTGGTCGCCTGCAGGTTGAATCCGTCCGGCTTTAGGTTCAAGGGAGGTGGTTTGGTTGGGCCGAGGTTCCACGCACCATCTCGGCGCGGCACCTTGCGGTCCCGGGCCCGATGGCTCAATCTCCCTCGGTCGGAACCCCGTCCCCACGAGGGGGCACCGTTCCGCTCCCTCCCACTCGCCCTTGAACCGGACCGGTCGCCTCGCCCGCCAAGGCCCGGACTCGACCGTGCGGGGCGGGGCCAAGCCCGAATCGGCAACGACGCTTCGAAGAGAAGCGACGCAGCATCGACCCGCGCCGGGCCTCGCACCCAACAAAGCACCCCGCGCCCCGAGTGCTCGCATCGGCTATCCGTCGCCCTAACCGCTAACCCGGTTACCGTCGATGCTTCACCTGCATGCTCACACGCATACGCTACCCCTTTCACCCTCAACAAACCCGGCGTTCCAACGCCGTCCGTACATTCCACCAACGCTCTCCCTGTTACACACCACACCTCTCGCGCACACTCTTGCGTACACTTTGGTCCACACCTCTCCTCCGTTACGTCCTCCGTAACACTCACCATGGGCATGCACTCTTGCATACACCCACTAACGCGCTCACATGGGCTCTCCCACACCCGCGCTACCACTAACTCAGGTGTGCTTCCTCGCACACCCTCGACCATTCCAAGCGTGCATTCTCGCATCCGCTCCACCACCAAATCACTCCTCGTGTCACACTCCGTACACCCCGACGTGCATTCTCGCTCGCACTCGGTTTCACTCCCACACTTTATAACACACCCATTCGCCGACGCACACTTTTTCCTCCCACGCGTGCCATTTCCACTCACACGGGACCCTTCACCAACGCCCGGATGCTTCCTCGATCCCAAGCGCGCGAAAATTCTTTTGTAGCTAAACATCCTCTTACAAAATCTCCCAGCACAATACACAGCACGTCTCACCTTCGGGGTTCTTCTTCCTCCCTGCACCAAAACTTGCAAACTTCCATTCGGGTTAAGCACAGCATCCTGATGTGAGCAGGGACCTTGCACATATTCCATTTCTCCCTGCAATTCCCGGGCTACCTCCGTCGTCTCTTCAATTTTAATTGTACCCACTACTGCTTTGTCTTTGTTCCCCTCGACGACCATTGGCTTTAATAAAATTCCCTCTACCTCATCGGTCGCCGGCTTTTCCAAACCCCGTGTCGCGATTTCTACCCCCGTCATTGTACCCGCGCTTTCCTCCGCTTCGCTCAACCAGCACTTTTCGACCTGCGTTACCTCGTCGTGCACCCCTGGGACCCTTTCGCCCAACTTGCGGTCTCTGTCCCTCTGCTCCCTTTCCTCCCTATCGGCCCTCATTCCGTTCGTTATTTCTTCAGTTCTTTCTTTTAGTTCCTTAGTCATTTGAACACCCATGTTGTTAATTTCCCTGTTGGATATGAGCCCCTGGGCATACATTTTGTTTTCTTCATCCCACTGGGTCAAAAATTTCAACAAATTTGCAAGAAATGGATCCCAGGCCGTTGGCACCGCGGGCTCGGCTGCCGCGCGCTCGTACGAGGCGCCTTTTTGCGCGCCTGATACCTCATGCGCGAGAGCGCCATTTTGTGCACCTGATACCCCCTCAACCACACCTTCTTTACTCTCCTCCACAATTTTCCCCACTTCTTCCCTGGGGTCCTGGGTCGATTCTACCCCGTCTATCTCTAGCTCACCCACCGGCATCCGATCGCCTTGACCAGCCATGGCGCGATTTCAAAATTCGGGTTTTATTTCTTTAAAACACAATTTTTCAGCAGCTCGTAATTTTGAGCGCGTTAAGCGCGCTTCGGGCCTCGTATCCCACTCCTGACACCAATTGTTACTGATCGCAGTTTAGGATGTTGTTTGCCAAGCGAAGGCTCCGCGACCGAACAGTTGTTCCCCGACTCACCCGATTCACCCAGAACTTTGGCCGTATCGCACCGCAGCTGCCCAATCTGGAAAAGACTAAAACGACGATATGCAAAGAGGAAGACGAATAAGACGAGAAGACGTACAGCAGAGTAATGGGATTTATTATTTACACAAGCAAAAGAAAGCAGTCACGTTTATTTACAACACATAAGATGCAGGTGACACAGTGCAAATACTAGCTTATACAGACTTAATTAAATACCCAGGGACAAGACACACAGAACAAACTCACGTACACAAGAAGGGTGGAGGAAAGGCAGGAGGTGGATGGCTGGAGGGAGAGGAAGGTCCAAGGGGGTCCTACAGCACGATCGGCGCGTTTAGCAGCTGCCGTTCCTTCGCGGCCCTGCTCAAAACCGCCGTCCAGGCCCCAAGCGGCTGTTGGGTGTTGTTGCTGCTGTGGCCGCCGCTTGCTTTGCCAGGACTCGTCTGACTCGTCTGGTCCAAACCCTCAACTCAACAACACTCTTGCACGTCTCCCTGTCCAGCCACTCTTTCTCTCTTGGTCCAACCACTCTTTCTCTTTCTTGGTCCAACCACTCTTTCTCTCTCTTGGTCCACTCACTCCTCACCACCAACCCTCTTCATCCACCACCAACTCACTAACTCTTGCGCGTCGTGTGCTTTATAGCGCCTCCTGCGATTAAGCCGCCGGCCTTCTGGACACACCCCTTGGTGAGCTTACCTCGGCCATGATTGGTGGGCACAGCCCTCTGGCTCTGCCCTTGATGACGATGGGCGGGCACGCCCCTCTTCCCCGACCCGAGCACATGTTCAATGGTGGTTTTGGAGGGGATGTAATTGGCAATCGAGGCTTGGCAATGACGAAAGGGGATGTGAAAGGAAATGGAGATTTTGGGGATGGGAATGAAAGGGGATCTATTCTCTTTCACTGGTGCAATGGAGTACTTAAATTAATGGGAGACACAGCCTTACCCTAAAACACAGAATAAGAGATAACTATCGAACAGGGGTATTCTATTATTGGCTGACGTGTATGCTGGTGGACTAATTATGGGATGCCCTTTCACCTTTACACAGCTCCGGAGGCAGGGGGGGTGCAGAATAAACAATAATAATAATTCACACAATCAAAAAAATATACAGTCCTCATATCCGCAACAATATTAAGGATTTTAAAAACTCTAAAATCTTTTAAACCCCCCCCCCCCTATAACCCCCCCCCCCTTCTCCCCGGGGTCAAGGATTTACTTAAATTAACGAAAACATAGAAGAACTCGGTGAACACACTGTTGCTCTTTTTTTCTTGTTTGGGGGGGTCTGGTGGGGGACCCCCCCCAAATGTAATAACATTCATTTATACTTTCCCTTTCACTAACTCAGCCCTAGTGCCCATCCCCTTGTTCTTGGTAACATTCATGCCCCGCTTTCCCATATTATGCGTGCTTCATCTCTTCTTCTTTCAAGTCTTATTCCACGGTAACATTGTGTCAATTAACCTTACATATCAGTGGTATTCACCCTCGTACGCTCTGCGTTTAGATCCTATTACTCCTTCCTTCCCCTTAGGTACATTACATTTAGGGCTATACTCCAGCTCCGCGCTCCTTTCGACTCACCTCATCCATATAGTTATTCCTCACCCCCTATTATTCATTTGACTTCTTTCTTTTTCTAGGACATATATATTAACACTACTACTATTCACATACTAATATGTTGTTTTAAAACAAACTTTATGTTTTAAAACATTTGGTAAAAAATTACCCTGCCATGCTTCCTAACCGCACCCCAAAATACTTTATTTTTATATATTCTTTTTTATTTTTATATATTCTTTTTTATTTTTATATATTCTTTTTTATTTTTATATATTCTTTTTTATTTTTATACTTTATACATTTTACAACCCCTGTAAATTAACCCCCACTTTTTTCTCAACTGATTATTAATTAATACTTTTTTTTAAAGAATAAAGGTCCAAAAAGACCATTCGGTCCCCCCCTATAACCCTCCTCGGGGTTCAGGTATCCTATTTTTCAAAATTCTATCCACTTATAATTTTAGGTTATTGGTTTCTTTTTTTAGGGTTTAGTTCATAGCTCCGGACGCTGCTCCATGCGTCGCAGCCCCAATTGCTAGAAATTATAATCATACTCTAACTCGTTGCACATTACCACCGCAGTCCGCGGTGCGGGCCCCAAGAATATACTAGTTTTCACACTTAGAACATTTCAAGAGACTACACCTTAATTCGCTTTGCGTCTTTACTGATATACTCCTATTCACCTATGATCCCACCTTTATCTTTCTTTATTCGATTCTTCTTTTTCTTTCAAGGACTAATGTTATAATACTGCTATAAACATATAACAATGTCTATTTTTAAAGAGACAGTCAAACTTCAGCTATCATCTATCTTAACATACAGAGGATCTTAAGTAGAAATATTATTTCTACCCGATCTTTCATGCAAAACAGGCTTTTAATAGTATTCCCGGTTTAAAAATCAACCTTACAAACATGTAGCAATCTCTTCTTTAAATTTAACCCCCTTACTCTTCCGAGCCCCCCAAAATTCCCAATTTAACCTTTTACTCTCTCAAAATCAAAAACATCCTTTTTTCAAAAAATTTATCCCCTTTTAACTTACATTTCAGTCACCAAAAACCAATCTTAAGTGCTAACCTCAAAATATTTAACCGCACTCTTACCAACTAGCACGAGCACTTTTACAATTTATTCTCAACTTATTTCTATATATTCTTATAATTTATTTTTATATATACTTTTATATATCCTTTTCTATGTATTCTACTTTTCTATATATTCACCTGCATACTCCATGAATTCACAAGTATTCCCCAAAACATCAAATAATAATATGCACCATACATATACTTGCCCCTCACTCCTTTATATATATATTTATTATTTATAATAATATTTTAAATATAAAATATATATTAAATAAAAATATACTGATAGTGTATATTCCCTGCACCGAATGCCGGATGAATCCAACCGCCGGCAACGAGCCACCCGCATGCATTGCTCGGCTTCGCGAAGCCGAGCTTTGGAAATGAATTGGCGCACCGAGAGGCTCAAGTGAGTAGACGTGTGAGGGTGATAGCAGTAGTGAATTTGAAAAGCAAAATTTGATGATTGGCAAAAATTTGATTGGCAGATTGATGATTGGTAGAAGGATTGGCAGTGATTGGCAAATTTTTGATTTGTTGGGGTTTGATGGCAAAATTGAGAGTGAAAGATGCCCGATGTGGTGGGATGGCAACTCTGCCATCCCTCACATAGGGGTCAAAGGAGCTATAGTTTTATGGGGGGGGGGGGGGGGGGGGGTTTTGTATACTGAATCGAGGCTCGTGAAAGAGCTAACATTAACTTCACAAACAATTCGACCAGACAAACAAAATACACAGAAAGAGGGAGCGGAAGACAAGATGGGGAGAAAAGGGGAAGCACACACACACAACATCCGAGAGCAGGGAGATGTGTGGAAGGGAGAGGGCCCGGGGGGAGGAGGCGTGGGAAGGGGGGGGGGCAGAGAGAAGTATAAAGCACAAGGACACCAAGGACTTCCAGGACAAAAGTTGGTATTTCAAAAAGTGGAATTGGGGTGAAATTAGCGGGGGTAGAAAAGATCAAGGTTTTGGATGGGGGAAGATAAGAGATGGTGGTGAACAGCTGTTTTAAAGACTTGGAGGGTGGAGTGGGATTGAAGAGAGTGAGGGAGTTTGTTCCAGAGGCGGGAGAAAAGAGGAATGAAGGAGTGAAGGTGAGCAGAGAGTCTTGATTTTGGCAGTTTAACCATAAGAGGGTTGCAGGCAGATTTTGTGCAACCTGTAGGAATATTTGCGGGACAGAGCCCAGAGAGAGCTGGGGGGGCAAGGCCAGAGAGGAGTCGGTAGAAGACGGAAAGACCACCAACCTGCCTGCGGTGAGTGAGAGGCCCTTGGAGTTAGCTTCATCGCGGGAGATTCCAATGATTCTGAATGCTTTGGTTTCAACAGCGTGAGATGTATGGCAGTGTAAGCTCGCCGAGGGAGGGTTTGGATAAAATGATAGGGATCTAGAGAAGATTGACCATAGGTAACGGTAGAGGTAAGTAGCGACATTGGACAGGTAGTCGGGGACATAGAGAGGTTAGAATGGTTGTTAATGACGTGGTATGCGCAATAATATAAGGGGCGACGGGGAAGCGCGAGTTTTAGCAGGGCACCAGGTAGATCAGATGATGCCGTGTGTTTGAGAATTGAAAGTGTATGAAGCAGCGTATGAGGAATAATCGATTGTGCATTGTATTGAATGAATGGTCCTGGAGGAAGGAGGGTGCAGGTAGCACCAGGTGTGATGGCACAGGTGTGCAAGTACAGGTTAATGGAGCATGGTTGAATGGAATACATGGAGTATGGATTACATGGAGTATGGAATGGATGGTGTGGAGGGAGTATGGTGGAAACTGTGGAGTGGAGTGGATGGTGCGACGGTGTGTATGGGAAGGATGGACCCCATCACGAATACCCGGGGAGGGTAGTTTAAGAGTTAGGTAGAGGGAGTAGGTAAATTGTGGTTGGATATTGGCATCTGTGGTGCGTGGTGGAAGAATGGTGTTTGGATGGGTGCATTAGTGTCGTGGAACTGGCTGGGTGTGTGGCCTGTTAGTGTGTGTAGTTGAATGGGCACTCCACCACTGTTAGGATGTCGGCCAGGTGAGGCCGCAGGTGGGCTCTGGGAGCCGGTAGAGTTGTCGATGGGGCCCGAAGATCCGGAGGACGGACCCGGGTAGCCCAGTGCCAGAGGGCACCGAGTGGGGAGAGCGCCAGAGGGCCTTCCCCAGGTAGATAGGTTAGGGTAAGGAGCAGGTAAGCTCGGAGGCAACTGCAGTGGTGGAGGTGTGCAGGTGGGTAGACCTGCTGGGAGAGCCACACGACTCAGCCCGGAAATTGTGCAAAGGCACAGGGAGTTGAATCGGGGGAGTGAGACCTCAAATTGAGAAAGCACCACAGTTTGGTCAATGGGAATTTGGTTTTTAAAACCGCATTGTGTAAGATGGCCAGTGGTTTGTCAGGGAAAGACCCCGGGTAGTGTAAAGTGTGTTAATGTCATTTAGGAAGTAGTTAGGATTGAAATCTCCTCGCACCATCTACATCCACTCACCTGAGGTGACAAAACTCCACATCATGTCATGTTTGTTTTTGTTATTTTTCTGTGCAAATGTTTGGAATGTGAGACACATCATGACGTGGGTGTGACATTGTGCTTTGTTGTTCCATCTCTTCCTCCTTAAGAGGGATTGATGATGAATTGGGTGATGGCAAATTTGGTTAGAAATAGGGATTGTGGTGACGAATTTGGCATAGGGGAAATATAGGGAAGACGAGACAGTAGTGACGAATGTGTAAATGTGTAGGTTTTTGTAAATACGGGGAGGGGCAAGAGGGGGTAATGTAGGTCACATGTGGGGGGCGTACGGTAGGGACGAACTGTCTCACTTCGCTCTCCGTACGCACCTCGTCCTGCATTACCTTGTTTGATGTGTACCCTTGCGCCCTGACCCATTACTCACCTGTCTTCTATTCCCCTGTCTCCCACCCGAGGACTGTGCTCTCTGGGCACCGAGGGGAGCGTGCGGGGGTCTGCCATTGTGTGCCAGAATTCCCGCAACCGGCATGCATTGCATTGATGCACCACTTATGGACCGCTGTTCTGCGGCCAAGCACCACTTTATGGACCCCACGTTTTGGGGCCTGGCACCTCTGCTGGAACCGGCCACGATGGCCTGGGGTCTTGCTTGCGGACCTCGGTAAGGTGGCACCTAAGTAGATGATAAATGTTGTTTCTGGGACACTTCTATTTAACATGGGAAATCCCTATCTAATGTCATTTACCCCCCTGTCTTTTTTCAAAAACCATAAACACCTCTATTTCTCCCCCTATGTTCCTTCACCCCTATGCACCTATAATCCTTCTCACCTTATGAACCTATAATCCTTCTCACCTTATGAACCTATAATCCTTCTCCCCCTATGAACCTATAATCCTTCTCCCCATATGAACCTATGATTTTTCTTCCTTTATACCCCCATTCCACTTATGCCGATCGACCCCGATCTGCACAACGGGAACGATCCTATTTGGAATGGGATCAATCGGCATGATCGTAAACGGAACGTCTTCGATCTTTGTCGATCGGGACAAAAAAATAGATCGGGGCGATTTTTTTAACATGTTTAAAATTTCCATTCCGATCTGAAATAGCGGGACTGATCGTGATTACAGCGTGAATGCAACGTAGTCCATCGGAATGATCGTAGTTAGAACGGCTTGATCATAGTTAGAACGGCTTGATCGTGATTACAGCGTCGTTGCAGCGGGAGGATTATCTTGTGCCATTTCGACGACGATCGTTACCTATCCGTCCCGCTCCAATGCTGATCAAAGCCGCTGTATATAAATCGGTCCGGATTGCATCAGCCTCACCCGATCAAGTATTTCGACACGACAATTTTTGTCAACGTTGTTAAGTGGAATTGATAACTGCATGAGCCAAATTGCATTGCCCAATAACCCCATGGTCTAAAATTAAAAGCGGTACAAGTTAAACAAATATTATTAATGATCAATTTTACCGCTTTTAATTTTATGACCTTTTAATTAAGTGAATGCAAACTTTGATCCCCTCTACCAAGCAAAAACTTGTCAAATTTTTAGCTTTTATTTTGAAGACCTTTCATTTTGCAATGCATTTTCATCCCCTCAACCCTTCTGTCAACCATGGCCGGACCCAGAACTGAGGGGCTCTTCTTCTTCTTCTCATTCTTCTTCTCACTTGAGCAGCTCTTCTTTCATTAATTGCATATTGTTGGAGAAGTAGAGCGAGCTGCAGACGGCCATTTCTCTGATGTTGATCCATGGCTTTCTTCGACGATACTGATGATCGGCAAGCAAATCGGGCCCTATTTATACGGATTGGGACCCGAAATCTGCTTTTTAGTCGGCTTAAAGACGGGAATAGAGCGTAGTTAGATCGGTTTGGATGGGAATGACGTAGTTGAAACGGCAATAGATCGGCAGCATCGGCGTTGGATCAGTTTTAGATCGGCGGCGATCGGGAATGCATCGTGTCAGAGCGGGCGGCAATCGCGAATGCAGCGTGGTTACAGCATACGCGAGCGGGAACACAGCGGCTCTAAATGGCTTCGATCGGGTCTTCAGGGACCCGATCTACCCACGATGAGCGTGGTTACAGCGTAGTGATCGTAATCGGAGCGTACTTAGGACGTAGATACAGCATAGATGACCAGTTTTTTCACAAAGTGTCCCGATCGCTCCCGACCTGGAGATCGGGGCTAATCGGGGCCAATCGGCATAAGTGGAATGGGGGCATTATGAACCTATAATCCTTCACACTTACATGTAAATTTTCCTCTCACCATCACTTTTCTTCATTTCCCCTTAACATCTCTATTCCTTCCCCCCCTTGGTCTTATGGTATTCTTACTATCAATGATCCCGAGTAGACCACTCAAACATCGATCCTACAAATATTTGTTTATGTGTGGGAAATAATTTAATATTTTTATTAACTTTTTACTTTTTTAACATTAACTTTTTAGATATTACCATACTCAAACCTTTTTTTAATTAATCCCTCACTTTTGGGAAAATGACGTGGTAAATTTGGATAACTTCCCAGATGTCCCCATTGTCTTATTTCCTGGGTTTCCTGGAATGTTAACACCCAGTTCTCTTCCCGAAAATACATTTTGGACATTATAAAAAGCTGTGTTGCCGTGTCGTTTTAAACATTGTGAACGAAGATGAGCCTTTACTCTGATGAAGATTGTATCAACTCACCAGGACTTTGGTAAGTTCATTCAGAATTAAAGTGTTCAATGAGAGCTTTGTTTATGATTAATTTTATGACTAATGATTTATTTTTCTCTTTTATTACAGCAAATCAAATATTGTGAATATCCTGGATTTGAACAACCTCCTGAGATGGAGGTCTCTGAATGAAGATACAGACCTGTCTGTTATCCAAAACGACCATCAGAGTTCAACCTTGGTAATTCATTATTCATCTCTCTGACTGGCAACAATAAACGGGAGCTGACATTTATTAATACGATGTATGTTTTTTCTTTCTTTTTTAAACAGAATACAACACCTGTTGAGATCAATGACTACAACCACGATCACGATCTCGATGAGCATGGCTATGAGTGGGATTATTATGATTTACTACCAACTTGCGATACTCTACATTTTCAACTCAACGATCTTGATGCAAAGCTTGATTTTTTAGAGGTAGGCATGTGTGTGTATGTGTGTATGTGTATGTGCGTGTATGTGTATGTATGTATTGTATGTGTGTGTCAATGTGTGTGTACACCATTTCGAATAGGTACACCATATCCCTGCGCATCGTGAGAGGTGATTCAGGGTATATCATTCATATATTTCTCTCCTTGCTTCACCCCCTCTTGTATTCAATAGAAAGAGATTCAAAACCTGAAGACATCTGCTGAACCAACCTTTGACCTATGCTGGGGAGAAGTTGAATGTATACCTCAAGAAAAATGTTTTGTTAATATAAAGATTTTGTTTTCAATATTATTTCTATATATTTGTTTTGTTTACAATTATTTAATTATTAATTACAAAAAGAGAATAAAGGAGGAGGGAACGGGGAGGTGCACCCCTGCCAAAGACCCTTCACCCCCCTCATCCCACCCCTCCCCTCCCCTTATGTGTGTGGGGAAGGTGGAGGTGGGATGGGGGGGGGGGGGGTGAAGGGTCAAGGGTGGGGGTGCACGGAGGGTGGGGGATGATGGGTGTGGTCTGTGTGGGTGGGGTCTGTGTGGGCGTGGCTTATGATTTTTATTTATTTATTTAATTTTTTTTTTATTACTACTAATTAAATTAGCTAATCTAGGTGGGGTGGATGAAAGTATGGATGGTTGTTGTTTAATGAATTATCAGTTTTGTTTTTTGTAATTCTTGTGAGTAAAATGAACCCAAGATTTCTTCCCCATTCATATCATATAATTTGTAGGTCCAAGGGACTGTATCCATTACATCAACATTTTAAAATAATTCACGAGTCCATTTTTGTGTATAACCTTTTTCAAAATGGCTTTTCCATTTGTATATTCTTACCATATCACGAACTTTGAACTTGGGTTTTCTCAAATAAATCTCCATTTCATATTCTAATTTTGTAAATGTTTCTGATGGTTTTGATTTTGTTGATGAATGAACTGTATTATTGTAATTATCGAAAATATTCTGGATTAAATACACCCATTGTTGAGAACCGAGTTGTGTGAATTTTTTATACTAGGGCATGCCCGTACTATATATATATCTAAAATTATATCCCCCCCCTCTATTTACATGAAATGGTTTGGTCCAAAGCGAACGGCTTGCGAGTACGGTGACAATCCCCCCCCCTCTATTTACATGAAATGGTTTGGTCCAAAGCGAACGGCTTCCGGAGTTTGGTAAAGAAATCGCCATAGCGTGCACCAACGCGCAGGAAAGCGAAAGAATCGCAAATTAGTTTTAATTAGTTTTAAAACATAGTTTAACGCCAACATAGCGGCAACATAGTTTGCCAACGTGAAATAAATGAATACGCTCTCAAATGTGCCGTCCGAGGCAGAGTGTGTTCGCCACGTTTGGCACACGCGATAGCTCGCTGCTCTCTGATTGGTTGAATCGTTTTTTGGACATAGCTCGGTAAGTACTTGTCCGATTAATATGAAACCTTGAAAAGGCACATCCTCGGGTCCCCAGCAATATACCTGGCAAGTTTAAAGTATATCGGACCCGTGGTTGTCGAGAAACAGCGGTCGCATACACACACACACACAGACAGAGATTAGTGGAATTATAGATAGATAATTTCTCTTTTAAAGTACGATTAAAACGCTCAATAACAACTGCTTTTCCTTCATTAAAGGTGCTGTATAATTTAATACCCTCCCCCTTTAGAAATTTCATGAATATTTTGTTATAGAACTCTGTTCCCTCGTCAGTCCATAACGTCTTTGGTTTTCTATGACTTTTATTAAATATTTGTTGGAAGGCTAACATTAAAGTATCACCCTTTTTATTTTTCAAAGGAACAACCCAAGCAAATCTACTCCTCAAATCAATAACGGTTAAAGCATACCTGTATCCCTTATCATTATTTAGTTCGATTAAATCAGCAGACCATATGTGGTCAGTGTCTTTGGAATAAACCTTCCTTCTTTTAAACATGCTGATTATAGGTTTGTGTAAATCTTCAGCCAAAAGCTCCTCGTCTTGATGACATCATTAGAGCCTAATAGTTTTTTGATGAATAACCAAGACCAAGTTTCAATTTAGCACTTATCTTTTTTTTTACAATAAACCTATCAACTTTCTCTCTTAACGTAGGATTTCGTATCAAAGACAAATTATACAACATTTCTCTGTCTGCTTCATGTTTTTCATCCAATGTAGTGGAATTTCCAGAAGCAATGTCATGTTTCATACACACTTCATCAACCCTATTTATAGGTTTAGACCAAGGTTTAGGATTGTCAGCCTCATCTAATCTTTTATCCAAGTTTGTTCCTGGACCACAGAAAGAATACCCTGGAAGGTGTAATTCCCCTGGAATTCCAGTTGTTGTAAATTTACTTTCTGACAGAAACTTTTGTATGTCTCCTCCACTTTTAGGAGAGATGAATTGGCACTTTTTAGAGCCACACACTTGACATATTCCTTTTTTTTTTTTCTTCTTTTTTTTTCTTTTTTGTATACAAGATCGAGGCTCGTGAAAGAGCGAACATTAATCACACAGAAAGACAAACCGACACATAAAACATAAAACATCGGGAGCGGTAGACAAGATGGGGAGAGAGGGGGAAGGACACAAACACAACATTTGAGAGCAGGGACCGAGAGGCATGGAGACATCGAGAGATCTGAGAGAGGGCGAGGGCTTTGGGGGGGGGGGGGGCATGGGAAGGGGGCGGTGGGAGAGGTATAAAACATATGGACACTGCCAGGACTTCCAGGAAAGAAGTTGGAATTTCAAACAAGGTGGATCTGGGGTGAATTAGCGGGGGTAGAAAAGATCAAGGTTTTGGATGGGGGAAGATAAGAGATGGTGGTGAACAGCTGCTTTAAAGACCTGGAGGGAGGAGTGGGATTGAAGGGAGTGAGGGAGTTTGTTCCAGAGGCGGGAGAAAAGAGGAATGAAAGAGTGAAGGTGAGCAGAGAGCCGAGATTTCGGCAGTTTAACCATCAGAGGGTTGCTGGCAGATCTTGTGCGACCTGTAGGAATATTTGGGGGATAGAGCACAGAGAGAGCTGGGGGTGCAAGGCCGGAGAGGAGTCGGTAGAAGACAGAAAGACCACCTACCTGCCTGCGGTGAGTGAGTGAAAGGCCCTCAGAGATAGCTTCATCGCGGGAGATTCCAATAATTCTGAAAGCTTTGGTTTCAACAGCGTGAAGCCGAGCTAGGTGTGAGGCAGGAGCACTGGCCCATAGGGGAGAACAGTATTCCATTGAGCTGCGGATGAAAGCCTTGTATGTGGTGAGGAGCTCAGGTGTGCCAAGGAAGGACTTCGCACGACGGAGGATGCCCAGTCGGCGACTGGCTTTGGAGGCCAGCTTGGAAATGTGGTTTTCCCAAGAAAGATCATGGCAGATAGTGAGACCCAAAAGCTTGAGCGACAGAACTTCTTGGAGAGGATTGTTGAGAAAGTAGATGGGAGGGTTGTCCAGTCGATCTTTTCGGAGAGACATAGTAAGAGTGTGAGATTTGTCAGGATTGAAAGACATGTTCCACTTGTTTGACCAGTCTGTGATTTTGTCCAAGTCTTCAGAGAGTGAGGAGGCTGCAGACTGCCGATCTGAGGGAAGAGGAATGGAGCGACAGAGAGTGGAGTCATCAGCAAAGAGATAGAGAGGATTTTCAAGAGTCAGAGAGATCATTGATGAAGACCAGAAAAAGCACGGGGCACAGAACACTGCCTTGGGGAACTCAAGCCTGAACAAGAAGAGGAGATGAGAGAAACCCATTCAGGGCCACATGTTGATGATGACGAGAGAGGAAGTCCGCCAGCCATGCGTGGAGATTTCCATGGATACCAAAGGAGGAGAGTTTGGTGAGCAGAGCGGGGTGCCAGACCGTGTCGAAGGCACGTGATATGTCGAGGGAGACAGCTCCAATTTCCTGTTTGGCATTGAGGACCTCCATCCATTGTTGAGACAGCAGAAGCAGCATGTCCAAAGTAGAGTGACCTGGTCTGAAACCAAATTGATGATCAGAGATCAAGCCATTGGAGAAGAGGAAAGATTTCATATCCAAAGCAATGATGGATTCCATGACTTTGCTGATAATTGGGAGAAGGCTGATTGGTCTGTAGTTGCTAGGATCTGTTTTTGCACCTTTTTTGTGCAAAGTGGTGATGTTGGCTGATTTCCAAGCAGATGGCAGTTGACCTTGAGCAAAAGAGAGGGTGAAGAGAACAGAGAGAGGGTGAGATAGAGCGGCAGAGCAGGATTTTAGGACCCGTGGGCTGATGCCGTCGGGTCCAGTTGCAGAATCAGAGTCGAGGGTTGACAGAAACTTTTCCCCCCTTGTCAGGAGGAAAGGACACGGAGTCCAGGAGCAGCAGGGTATGACTGGGTATGGTGGGTACAGAGAGGGATGGGTTTGGGACACAAGATTTAGAGGCAAACACAGAGTTGAGGCATTCAGCTTTTTCACATGCAGAGTCAGCTGTGTAGCCGTTTGAGGTAAGGGAGGGGATGGAGGGGGAACAAACACCAGAAACGGCTTTGACCAGACGCCACCAGGATTTGGAAGAGGGAGACAGATTAGAGAGTTCGGTCTTGAGAACGGAGAGATATTGTTTCCTGGCTCTCCTGAGGGTGGACACACACTTGTTTCGGGCTTTCTGAAAGGAAATGAGATTTCCTTCCATTGGATTTGCTTTCCAGGAGATTAAGGCAAGTTGTTTCTGGGCAACAGCCTCACCACAAGATTCCGTGTACCACGGACGGGAGGAAGGGTATGACAACTGAAGACGAGATGGGATAAATCTGTGCATGGGAGAGAGCAATTTACTTTGGAAGAATTCCCAGGATGAGTTGATGTCAGAGGTGGTAGAGATGGGAGACCAGTCCAGATGATTGATGGCTGCTTGAAGACCGTGCCAGTTGGCCTGAGTGAAATGCCAGACTCGTCGACGCTGAGCAGGCTCCCTGAGGATGGTCAGAGAGATGTCCACTTTAACAAGGACATGATCAGATGATCCGATTGGAGCAGAAGAAGAGCAGCAGACATTTTCAGGGAAGTTAGTCATAACCAAGTCCAGAAGAGAAGATGTTCCGTTGACTGAGATCCGGGTCGGGAAATTGACAGATTGTGTCAGTCCCAGTGAGTCGCAGAAGTCCTTTGCTGAGGAGCCATGGCTGGTGAGAGAAGTACCCACACCCAGCCAACTGGCATGATGACAGCTGAAATCACCACATATGAGGAAGAGAGAGTTGGGATGAGTAGATAGAAGTTGGTCCATATTATCAGACAGCGAGATGTAGATGGAGTCATCACTGTTTGGTGGACGGTACAACACACATTATGAACAAGAGGTGGGAGCGAAGGGGAAGCCGTAGCCAGAGGTATTCCTGGGGGTGAGGTGGAGAGAGTGCAGTGCAGGGCGAGTGAGGAAGAGAGTTTTTGATAAAGATAGCAACCCTGCCTCCAGGACGAGGCTCAGGTCTATCATACCGGAGGAGGGGGTAGCCCGGGAGAGATACTAAGGAATCAGAGACATCATAAAGGAGGAAAGTTTCTGTTAAGCAGATCACGTCTGGTTTGACAGAAGCAACCTGTATGGAGAGATCAGTTAAGTTTGAACGAAGGCCCCGGATGTTTGAGGTCCATACCGTTAATGAAGAGGAAGGGGGAGCATCAGATACAGAACAGGGGGGAGGAGGGGTAGGGTAAGATGTGGAAGAGGTGGAAGAGGTCGGGAGAGCTGTTGAAGGTGTGTCAGAGATTTCAGAATAGCTCGGAGAAAGGGAAGGATGGGGCGGACAAAAGGTTTGATGGTGATTGGGTGAGGCACAATGAGGTGTTATTTGAGGAGGGGGAAGAGAGAGGCAGAAGGTTGGGGGAGATGGGGGTGAGAGTTGGAAGGGGGAAGAAGCGGGGAGGCCGCTTTGAGGAGGGGGAGTGAGAGGGGGGAAATTGAGAAGCAATGAGGGTGGGGAGATTTGAAGGGGAGGGGTGAGGAGGGAGTTTGGGAGGGAAGGGACAAGGGGAGGGATTTGAAAGGGATGGGATATGGGGGAGATTTGGAGGGGAGGGGTGAGGGAGGAGTCTAGGAGGGGAGGGGCGAGGGGGCGTCTTGGCGGGGAGGGGTGCGGGGGTAGTTTAGGAGGGAGGGGGCAAGGGGGGAGATTTGAAAGGGATGGGTGATGAGGAAGATTTGGAGGGGAGGGGTGATGGGGAAGATTTGGAGGGGAGGGGTTATGGGGAAGATTTGGAGGGGAGGGGTGAGATTGGATTTTAGAAAGTGTACGATTTATGGGAAACGAACATTTATTGCAAAATGAGTTTCTTGTGACCTTCGAGTTAAAAATACGTTTAAGGACGCTGGATGGAGGATGGAGTGCAGGAGAGTTTAGGGAATGTAGAAAAAAGGCACTATAGGAGATGGATATTTTTTTTGGGATGAATTGATTTGGTGAGCAAGTCGAAAGCAGCCTTTTAAAGAAGAAGAAGAAAAAGGTGTTATAAAATATGACGGAATACATAACTTGAGGGGAAAGTGTAAACATTGAAGGTTAATAACAGTGAAAACTATCTGGGGAAATGGGGGAGAAACACGTGGTCGAAGAACGAACGAACGAATAAGAATGAATAAACGAATGAGAACAGAGAAGGAAATGTTTTTTTTTTGGTTTTTTTTTAGTTGAGATTTACACAAGGAAGTAGGCTATGGGTGAAAAGACTGGGAATACAGAGAAAGAAAGTTATTGGATCACAAACGACAGACCGCTGAGATAAAAACAAAGCCTCAAGGTTGTACAGTGCACACTGTACAAGGCCTCAAGACACGACACGAATTAACACGATTTTCAATACAGGTATGAAAGATTTGCACCGAAAAATCTTCGTCAGGACACAATATATGTACAACACCACAAATAAATACAGTTTTAACGAAAATACAAATGGGAACAATCACTTAACTTCGACTTCAAATCGTTCGCGACGCGGCAAAGGCCTTGCTCGCGACACGGCAAACAGACGATCAATTTATGAAAGATAAACACCGAGAAACAACCAAAGTTGCACACAATAACTTCACACACCAAAAGATAAATACAGTTTTGACAAAATACAATTGTGAACAGACTTAACTTCGAAAAACGTGGAGACCGTGTGGAGCTTCGAAAATCCCTCCCACCGTCCTCCCACTTTTTGATAAACTCTATTATTTTTAGCTTTAACATAAGAGATATTTTTAGATTTAGTTTTCTTTTTACATTTCAGACAATAACTCATATTTATTTATCAGAAAAATTCCGACAGAGTATCAAAACCTTTTTGGTTTTCAACATATACATTTATATCTTAATTTTTAAAACATAAAGAATCCTTAGGAATGCCTTCACTCTGTCCTCCATTTATTTACAAATAAAAACTAACTAAAGTCAATAACACCAACATCATCAACTATATGACCTTTGTCTTCTTCATGTAAATCTCCTCGCTGAACTCATCTCAACCATTTTTGAAATCATTATCTTAGTAAGAGTCGTTAATTCCTTATTTTCCTCTTCGGTGCGTTGAGTTTGATTTATTTGCTGTAATACCCTCATTCTTTTATGAATCTCACTGGTTTCCATCTTTTTATATTTTTCCTCCCTCTCTCTTTGCTCCCTCTCCTCCTTCTCTCTTTTCTCCCTTTCCTCCCTCTCTTCCTAATCTCTTTTCTCCCTTTCCTCCCTCTCCTTTTTCTCCCTCTCCTCCTTCTCCTTTTTCTCCCTTTCCTCCTTCTCCCTCTCCTCCTTATCCTTTTTCTCCCTTTCCTCCTTCTCCTTTTTCTCCCTTTCCTCCTCCTTTTTCTCCCTTTCCTCCTCCTTTTTCTCCCTTTCCTCCTCCTTTTTCTCCATGTCCTCCTCCTTTTTCTCCCTTTCCTCCTTCTCCTTTTTCTCCCTTTCCTCCTTCTCCTTTTTCTCTCTTCCCTCTTTCTCTTCTTCAACTCCTTCCTCATCCCTTGCTACCCTTGAGTTTGAACCCCAAATAATATTATACATATACTCATCTGGATTTTGAGATATTCTTGTATCAATAAATTATTTTTCTTATCATAGGATACCAATAAGATTTGTTGATGATTTCTAAAAGAGTTTTATATTTCATAACTTTGAGAAGTTCATTTTTATTTAATATTTTAAACAAGTCTCTATTTGTGGGTTTAGCAATATCAGTATGAGGCCAGTTTTTAATGACAAAATTTCCATGTATATGCTCCAAATCATAAGGTATGTAATACCGAGCACTCTTTTCTTGTAGGTATCCCTGAATACAAAAATTATAATTCTCTTGTAGTCTTTTTCCTGCCATTTATGTATCAGAAATATATGTGAGATTAATATTATGACAGGTAATACCACCCCATCTTCCCACTACCAAATCGGTTTGTATTCCTCGGCTTTCTATCCTTATCTCATTACCTTCCTTCTTTGTCATGCTAACCATCGCTATACTATCATATATTTTTCTTTTCTTAAAATCATGTATTTGTTGTTTACTAATTGGACTTCCACATAAATCCTTATCCTCACCAAGCGGATTATATTCTTCTTTACGAGACTGATTAAAATCATGTAGGTCTTCTAAGTTTATTGAAAAATACCAATTATACCCTAAATCAGGCATATCATACCCCCATTTATTGATTCGCATATCAACTATATGTCCTTCTTTATAAAATTCAATTGTAAGCAGATAGTTAAATTTAATGAGGAAAGGTGTATGGTCAGTATAACCAGGTGTTGTGGTTGTAAATTTTACTTGTTTAACAAAACGTGCTGTTTTATTTAAAGATATATATTGTGATAAATCACTGAATCTAATTAAGTCATTCGCATCTGTAGGGTTTGGATAATTGATTAATTTCTAAGTATTCTTCATATTAATATTTTTACTTATACTATATTTTTGTCATTCAGCCTGTGCCTTTGTAATAATTGTAATAATAACAAATGTAATAATAATTTGATAAATCAATATCCTGAGAGGATTCTCCAAAGATGGAACCATCTTTTCCAACATAAGTCATTATATTATATTAAATATGACATCATAAAAATTTTCATTATTGTTGAGTTGAAATAATACATATAAACATAATTGACCACAACATTTAGAATTAATTTCTTGAACTTGAAATGTTTGATAAACACCATTCTGTAAGAATTGTATTACTTCAACAGGCGGTGGCATACCATAACTATCAAAATAATATTTATCCTGACTATTATGAATACAAACCCAATGAGAACCATTCTGTGTGTCTAAATTCATAATAATATTTTTTGTATTCTTGGACAACTTTGTTAATTCATCTCTCATACAGATTACCACGTTATCAATTTTTAGTTTTTTACAATACTTAGCTAGTTCTATATTTGACGTTGTATTCTTTCCAAATTGTTTAAACCATTTATCCATTTATTTATGAGAAAGATACAATCCATTACCCCATTTAGTTAGTTTAACACCCGCTTGAGCGATAGAGGCAAGCATATCTCCAACCAACAATCTAGCTTTATCAGGTAGACTTTCAAGTTTTTGAGCAAAATCTACAATTGCAATTACACTAATTTGTTTGTCCAACTCCTTGTTTTGTCTTTCCAATTCTTTTTGAGCTTTTAGTTGTGCCTTCCTTTCGTTAGCAGTTTTTACCGCTGCTGAAATACCACCAGTCAATGCTCCCGCCGCACTTAAACTAGCAAATAAAGGAATTGGAAACTGGGAGAAATCCTCCTCTTGACGCGTCTATTGAATATTTCTTTAACATAGGTTTTGTCATTTTAATGTTCAGTGAACCAGTATCATTTAGTGTTTTTCTTGTGTGTGTGTGAGTAAAACATCAATTCTTACAGCTCCTTTTCTTGGAATTGTATTAACATTAATAATACAAGGCTTTTGATTTTGAATACAAGATGTTAATTTATTAAGATTGATTTGATTAACATATACCGGTTCTTTCTGACTCATTTATTTATGAGAAAAAACCGATGTGATATTAATCATAACACCATTATCTGTATTAATCTGTAATTCTGTTTCCTGCAAAAGCAAACAATAAGCATCAACTTCTTCATTCTCTCCTCTTTCAATGTATAGAGAAGTATCCACTCTATTAGACTTTATAGTTTCCTTTTGAGAACTCAGGTCAATTGCGTAGATCGTATAAAGTTTTTGAAAAGCAACCATATCCAAAATAGGGTCATTATTACCATTGCTTTCACACACCTTTTGGTAAGACTTGTAGGCTTCCGCATAATCATTTTTTTCCCAATCAATTTCCAATCTATCTCGCGGATAAAATGTGCCATCAAGAGAAACCCAAAGTTGTTTCACCTTAGCATTATCACTCAACGCATTATTCTTATTAGTACCATCCTCTCCATCTGGTTTTTTAAAAATGAGCCAGAGGTATCGTGGCTTTCCTTGAAGAACCCCTAAATTCCAAGTGTAGGTAGTGTGTTCCAGTTTAACGTGTTGACATCTTCTTTTAAGGTATGATACATTTAGCGGGGTCTTTGAGTTAAGTCTTTTATTTAACATCTCTTCCGTTTTAAGATTCGGAGTATATTCACTGATATACCAAAACAAATCATTAATAACAAATTTATTATTTTCGCCAAAAGCATTTTCAGCCCCAAAAAGCAACCTATATACATTTATCATTCCTTTGTAGTTGAAATCTAATTTTAAGCCCATACAAAACTTTATCATAATCACAAAATCCAAATATACCTTTCAGAGGTACTGCTACTGTAAAACTATTCTCTGCTTTTGTATCATCATTATACATTGCCTTCCTTTGACTATAACCAGGGTCTGCGTTTGTACCCGTTGACATATCAGGAATAAAACCTTCAACAGCTCCCTTACCCATTCTATCACCAAACGAATATAGTGTAAATTTCATCATTTCAGATGTAGCAGAGACATAATCAAATGCTTCAACCTCTTGTGTTCCAATATACAGGCGGACACTATCAAACATTTTCCAGAAGAAATCATTTACGAGTGTAGCATTAGTGTTATTTGCAGCCTTAGTGAATTTAAATTTACACAGCAAGAAACTATCAGCGAGATTCAAGTAAGTTTGTTGATTATTTATTTCAAAACTTTTTGTTCCGTTTGAATTCCAGTCTGTTCCTGTGATAGCATTTACCTTAAAATAGTCTTCCTTTTTAGTGGAGTTTGAAATGATAATCGTATCATCCAAATCATAGATACTATCAATCCTTTCCATACTTGTATTTATATAGCATTAAAATTGTTGAAACCCTGACCCAAGTATTTTAATGATTTTTTGTCGTTCTTGTGAAGATAGTTGAGTTTTACCTTTTTTAATTTCTTTGATTGCTTGTAATTTATGAGACTCCTTTTGAGCATCTTTTATACTCTTTATAGCACCCGCTACATTTCCCACGGCAGAAGCAGTTGAACCAATTCGGTCTTTATGTTTAAGAATGGTTGAACCAATACCCATTAGAGTATCAATTATCCCATCTCCTTTATTTCTAAATTGATGTCCCACACCCCGTTGTCTCTTTGGTTTATAGTATCCTCTTCCAAGAAACATACCTTCACCCTTATAGTATGGTGAAAGGTACATGCCCTCCCCTGTAATTCTTTTATATTTTCCCAACTCGTGTTTTCTCACAATAACCATTATTTATTTATCGAAGAAACTTCACGAATGTGGATTCTGATGGATATAATTTCTTCATTAAAGGATATCATACGATTATCTTGGTCGGTTATCCTAAAATTTACTCTGTATATGGTTTTTCCTGACACAGGTAAATATACAAGATTTTTGGGTTCCATATTAAATTTATAACCAATCGGGGTTGAGTATGCGCTGAATGAAAATATTGTATTTGTTCTTATTCCATCGTTATAACCACCATCAATCAAATCACAATGAATTAATACTGAATTTATACCGGAGGATATTTGAATGACATTATCACTGTAAAACGTCCCGTTAGTTTCAATCTTTTTTGAAGAGAAACCCAATAGCTCTCTAAACGATTTTTCAATCGTGAAATCAACTTTATAATTATTTTTAAGTTTAATCGTTGATTTTGAAGTGTGTTTTTGAATATCTATTACCATATTTTTTGGTTCATCACCTTGTTCTTTCATAAGGCGAGAGACTTCAGAAGATATTTGAGAAATCTCGAAAGCTCCAGGTGAAACGGTTATAGTTTTATATCCACTTCCTGGATTATAACTAAACTTGTTGTTTTTCTCTGTGATATTAAACAAGGTATTATAAGTCTCCATTGACAACAAAGAAGCCTCATATGAGACAAGGGGGTCAAGTTGTAGTGGGTAAGGGAATGAAGCTGTGTAATCACTCGTTGTGAAATTAAAACTAAGAATTGTGCTTCTTATCTTATTTAATATCTAATAAAATATCTTTGTATTGACATTTATTAATTATTTTCATGTTCATCAACTGGTCTAAAATGGCTGAGGCTTCATTAAAACAATTGTTGTTTCCAGCCTTCTTACTACCCAAAAGCAATAATAGCCTATTAACTAATTGTGATGGGTCATTTGGAAGAAAGCTAACACCCGAACCAAGCTTACTTAAAGCATCAATAATATGTTTCTCCTTCTCATTCTTCTTCCTTTTACCAGCAACAGAAACTCCATAATCAAGTGCGTTTAGCAACTCAATATACTCTCTATCTTCCTCTCTTTCCATATCAAGTGGTTCCTCAAAATATTTTGAACCGCTGAATCCGGAGTTTGTTGGAAGAAACATTAATCTTGGAGTTAATTCAACATTTGGTTGAGCAGAACTTAAGAACACCAATTTATTATCTTGCCAAAACGAAGTTTTTGCAAGATGTATCAGTCAGCTTGTATGTTTGTTTGTTATCTTGCCAAAACGAAGTTTTTGCAAGATGTATTAGTCAGCTTGTATGTTTGTTTTTTTGTTTGTTATCTTGCCAAAACGAAGTTTTTGCAAGATGTATTAGTCAGCTTGTATGTTTGTTTTTTTTTTTGTTTTTTTGTTTTTTTGTTTTTTTGTTTGTGGTTAATCATTTTTTTTCACGTTTAGATCACTCTGTAGACCACAGTTATTATTGGAAACTCCTGTAACTTCGCATATCAGAGTCCTATAGAGATACCCTTCAGCACACAAAATTTTGAAGGTCAAGGTCAAAGGTCAAGGTCACTTTGTGGTCAATCATGGAGGTCGACGAAACCCTTATTTTTTGAGTAACTTTGATCGGATCGTCTCCAAACTTCATGGGAATCTAGTATATGGTCCGGCGCTCAGCTGATTAGTTTTTGGTGGCGATCGGCCTTGACCTTCATGGTTAGCGCTGGAGGTCGAAAATTATTGACCCCAAGGTCAAATTACGAAACCCTTATTTTTTGAGTAACTTTGATCTTATGATCTCCAAACTTGGTGGGTATATAGGGTGTGGTATGGCGCTCAGTTGATTAGTTTTTGGTGTCGATCGGCCTTGACCTTCAAGGTCATTTTGAAGGTCATTCAATTTTGACCAAAAGGTAAAATTTTCAAGTTTCAGTTACCATATCGAGTAATACCTCATATGAATGCCCTTGATGAGTGCTTCCCAGATCTGTAAACAGTTTGACGCTATGACGTCATTTGATGACGTCATGACGAAAAAACGGAATTTTCATGAAAAAATTATTTCCTCAGTTCTCATCAAAATCTTTCAATATTTCATGTGCGTTGGTCATGAAGACATACTATTCACCATACGAAATTATTAAGGTCAAGGTCAAAGGTCAAGGTCACTTTGCGGTCAATCATGGAGGTCAACGAAACCCTGGCAAGATACGGTTCACCCTGTGGGTGATGTTTTATTTTTTTGTTTTTTTGTTTTTTTGTTTGTGGTTAATCATTTTTTTTCCACGTTTAGATCACTCTGTAGACCACAGTTATTATTGGAAACTCCTGTAACTTCGCATATCAGAGTCCTATAGAGATACCCTTCAACACACAAAATTTTGAAGGTCAAGGTCAAAGGTCAAGGTCACTTTGTGGTCAATCATGGAGGTCGACGAAACCCTTATTTTTTGAGTAACTTTGATCGGATCGTCTCCAACTTCATGGGAATCTAGTATATGGTCCGGCGCTCAGCTGATTAGTTTTTGGTGGCGATCGGCCTTGACCTTCATGGTTAGCGCTGGAGGTCGAAAATTATTGACCCCAAGGTCAAATTACGAAACCCTTATTTTTTGAGTAACTTTGATCTTATGATCTCCAAACTTGGTGGGTATATAGGGTGTGGTATGGCGCTCAGTTGATTAGTTTTTGGTGTCGATCGGCCTTGACCTTCAAGGTCATTTTGAAGGTCATTCAATTTTGACCAAAAGGTAAAATTTTCAAGTTTCAGTTACCATATCGAGTAATACCTCATATGAATGCCCTTGATGAGTGCTTCCCAGATCTGTAAACAGTTTGACGCTATGACGTCATTTGATGACGTCATGACGAAAAAACGGAATTTTCATGAAAAAATTATTTCCTCAGTTCTCATCAAAATCTTTCAATATTTCATGTGCGTTGGTCATGAAGACATACTATTCACCATACGAAATTATTAAGGTCAAGGTCAAAGGTCAAGGTCACTTTGCGGTCAATCATGGAGGTCAACGAAACCCTGGCAAGATACGGTTCACCCTGTGGGTGATGTTTTATTTTTTTGTTTTTTTGTTTTTTTGTTTGTGGTTAATCATTTTTTTCCCACGTTTAGATCACTCTGTAGACCACAGTTATTATTGGAAACTCCTGTAACTTCGCATATCAGAGTCCTATAGAGATACCCTTCAGCACACAAAATTTTGAAGGTCAAGGTCAAAGGTCAAGGTCACTTTGTGGTCAATCATGGAGGTCGACGAAACCCTTATTTTTTGAGTAACTTTGATCGGATCGTCTCCAAACTTCATGGGAATCTAGTATATGGTCCGGCGCTCAGCTGATTAGTTTTTGGTGGCGATCGGCCTTGACCTTCATGGTTAGCGCTGGAGGTCGAAAATTATTGACCCCAAGGTCAAATGTTGAAACCCTTATTTTTTGAGTAACTTTGATCGGATCGTCTCCAAACTTCATGGGAATCTAGTATATGGTCCGGCGCTCAGCTGATTAGTTTTTGGTGGCGATCGGCCTTGACCTTCATGGTTAGCGCTGGAGGTCGAAAATTATTGACCCCAAGGTCAAATTTTGAAATCGTAGGTACCATATCTTCGCATATCTTCGCATGTAACTTCGCACATCAGAGTCCTATAGAGATACCCTTCAGCACACAAAATTTTGAAGGTCAAGGTCAAAGGTCAAGGTCACTTTGTGGTCAATCATGGAGGTCGACGAAACCCTTATTTTTTGAGTAACTTTGATCGGATCATCTCCAAACTTCATGGGAATCTAGTATATGGTCCGACGCTCAGCTGATTAGTTTTTGGTGGCGATCGGCCTTGACCTTCATGGTTAGCGCTGGAGGTCGAAAATTATTGACCCCAAGGTCAAATGTTGAAACCCTTATTTTTTGAGTAACTTTGATCGGATCGTCTCCAAACTTCATGGGAATCTAGTATATGGTCCGGCGCTCAGCTGATTAGTTTTTGGTGGCGATCGGCCTTCACCTTCATGGTTAGCGCTGGAGGTCGAAAATTATTGACCCCAAGGTCAAATGTTGAAATCGTAGGTACCATATCGAGTAATACCTCATATGAATGCCCTTGATGAGTGCTTCCCAGATCTGTAAACAGTTTGACGCTATGACGTCATTTGATGACGTCATGACGAAAAAACGGAATTTTCATGAAACAATTATTTCCTCAGTTCTCATCAAAATCTTTCAATATCTCGTGGGCAGACATTCCTCAAAGAGTCGCTTCTAGTGGATAGCAGTTCTGTTCACCTCAGTGTGACCTGAAGCAAGTCACTCATGTTCACATTTTGGCAAGATACGGTTCACCCTGTGGGTGACATATGTTTTTATTATCTTGCCAAAACGAAGTTTTTGCAAGATGTATTAGTCAGCTTGTATGTTTGTTCTTTTGTTTGTTTTTATCTTGCCAAAACGAAGTTTTTGCAAGATGTATTAGTCAGCTTGTATGTTTGTTTTTTTGTTTGTTATCTTGCCAAAACGAAGTTTTTGCAAGATGTATTAGTCAGCTTGTATGTTTGTTTTTTATCTTGCCAAAACGAAGTTTTTGCAAGATGTATTAGTCAGCTTGTATGTTTGTTTTTTTGTTTGTTTTTTTGTTTTTTTGTTTTTTTGTTTTTTTGTTTGTGGTTAATCATTTTTTTTCCACGTTTAGATCACTCTGTAGACCACAGTTATTATTGGAAACTCCTGTAACTTCGCATATCAGAGTCCTATAGAGATACCCTTCAGCACACAAAATTTTGAAGGTCAAGGTCAAAGGTCAAGGTCACTTTGTGGTCAATCATGGAGGTCGACGAAACCCTTATTTTTTGAGTAACTTTGATCGGATCGTCTCCAAACTTCATGGGAATCTAGTATATGGTCCGGCGCTCAGCTGATTAGTTTTTGGTGGCGATCGGCCTTGACCTTCATGGTTAGCGCTGGAGGTCGAAAATTATTGACCCCAAGGTCAAATGTTGAAACCCTTATTTTTTGAGTAACTTTGATCGGATCGTCTCCAAACTTCATGGGAATCTAGTATATGGTCCGGCGCTCATCTGATTAGTTTTTGGTGGCGATCGGCCTTGACCTTCATGGTTAGCGCTGGAGGTCGAAAATTATTGACCCCAAGGTCAAATGTTGAAATCGTAGGTACCATATCTTCGCATATCTTCGCATGTAACTTCGCATATCAGAGTCCTATAGAGATACCCTTCAGCACACAAAATTTTGAAGGTCAAGGTCAAAGGTCAAGGTCACTTTGTGGTCAATCATGGAGGTCGACGAAACCCTTATTTTTTGAGTAACTTTGATCGGATCGTCTCCAAACTTCATGGGAATCTAGTATATGGTCCGGCTCTCAGCTGATTAGTTTTTGGTGGCGATCGGCCTTGACCTTCATGGTTAGCGCTGGAGGTCGAAAATTATTGACCCCAAGGTCAAATTACGAAACCCTTATTTTTTGAGTAACTTTGATCTTATGATCTCCAAACTTGGTGGGTATATAGGGTGTGGTATGGCGCTCAGTTGATTAGTTTTTGGTGTGGATCGGCCTTGACCTTCAAGGTCATTTTGAAGGTCATTCAATTTTGACCAAAAGGTAAAATTTTCAAGTTTCAGTTACCATATCGAGTAGTACCTCAAATTGAAGCCCTTGTTGAGTGCTTTCCAAACATATAATTGGCAAGATACGGTTCACCCTGTGGGTGACATATGTTTATTTGTTTGTTTTTTTGTTTTTTTGTTTTTTTGTTTTTTTGTTTGTGGTTAATCATTTTTTTTCCACGTTTAGATCACTCTGTAGACCACAGTTATTATTGGAAACTCCTGTAACTTCGCATATCAGAGTCCTATAGAGATACCCTTCAGCACACAAAATTTTGAAGGTCAAGGTCAAAGGTCAAGGTCACTTTGTGGTCAATCATGGAGGTCGACGAAACCCTTATTTTTTTAGTAACTTTGATCGGATCGTCTCCAAACTTCATGGGAATCTAGTATATGGTCCGGCGCTCAGCTGATTAGTTTTTGGTGGCGATCGGCCTTGACCTTCATGGTTAGCGCTGGAGGTCGAAAATTATTGACCCCAAGGTCAAATGTTGAAACCCTTATTTTTTGAGTAACTTTGATCGGATCGTCTCCAAACTTCATGGGAATCTAGTATATGGTCCGGCGCTCAGCTGATTAGTTTTTGGTGGCGATCGGCCTTGACCTTCATGGTTAGCGCTGGAGGTCGAAAATTATTGACCCCAAGGTCAAATTTTGAAATCGTAGGTACCATATCTTCGCATATCTTCGCATGTAACTTCGCATATCAGAGTCCTATAGAGATACCCTTCAGCACACAAAATTTTGAAGGTCAAGGTCAAAGGTCAAGGTCACTTTGCGGTCAATCATGGAGGTCAACGAAACCCTTATTTTTTGAGTAACTTTGATCGGATCGTCTCCAAACTTCATGGGAATCTAGTATATGGTCTGGCGCTCAGCTGATTAGTTTTTGGTGGCGATCGGCCTTGACCTTCAAGGTCATTTTGAAGGTCATTCAATATTGACCAAAAGGTAAAATTTTCAAGTTTCAGTTACCATATTTACCACAGTTATTATTGGAAACTCCTGTAACTTCGCGTATCAGAGTCCTATAGAGATACCCTTCAGCACACAAAATTTTGAAGGTCAAGGTCAAAGGTCAAGGTCACTTTGTGGTCAATCATAGAGGTGGACGAAACCCTTATTTTTTGAGTAACTTTGATCGGATCGTCTCCAAACTTCATGGGAATCTAGTATATGGTCCGGCGCTCAGCTGATTAGTTTTTGGTGGCGATCGGCCTTGACCTTCATGGTTAGCGCTGGAGGTCGAAATTATTGACCCCAAGGTCAAATGTTGAAACCCTTATTTTTTGAGTAACTTTGATCGGATCGTCTCCAAACTTCATGGGAATCTAGTATATGGTCCGGTGCTCAGCTGATTAGTTTTTGGTGGCGATCGGCCTTGACCTTCATGGTTAGCGCTGGAGGTCGAAAATTATTGACCCCAAGGTCAAATGTTGAAATCGTAGGTACCATATCTTCGCATATCTTCGCATGTAACTTCGCATATCAGAGTCCTATAGAGATACCCTTCAGCACACAAAATTTTGAAGGTCAAGGTCAAAGGTCAAGGTCACTTTGTGGTCAATCATGGAGGTCGACGAAACCCTTATTTTTTGAGTAACTTTGATCGGATCGTCTCCAAACTTCATGGGAATCTAGTATATGGTCCGGCGCTCAGCTGATTAGTTTTTGGTGGCGATCGGCCTTGACCTTCATGGTTAGCGCTGGAGGTCAAAAATTATTGACCCCAAGGTCAAATTTTGAAATCGTAGTTTTTTGAGTAACTTTGATCGGATCGTCTCCAAACTTCATGGGAATCTAGTATATGGTCCGGCGCTCAGCTGATTAGTTTTTGGTGGCGATCGGCCTTGACCTTCATGGTTAGCGCTGGAGGTCGAAAATTATTGACCCCAAGGTCAAATTTTGAAATCGTAGTTTTTTGAGTATTATTGGAAACTCCTGTAACTTCGCATATCAGAGTCCTATAGAGATACCCTTCAGCACACAAAATTTTGAAGGTCAAGGTCAAAGGTCAAGGTCACTTTGTGGTCAATCATGGAGGTCGACGAAACACTAATTTTTTGAGTAACTTTGATCGGATCATCTCCAAACTTCATGGGAATCTAGTATATGGTCCGGCGCTCAGCTGATTAGTTTTTGGTGGCGATCGGCCTTGACCTTCATGGTTAGCGCTGGAGGTCGAAAATTATTGACCCCAAGGTCAAATTTTGAAATCGTAGTTTTTTGAGTAACTTTGATCGGATCGTCTCCAAACTTCATGGGAATCTAGTATATGGTCCGGCGCTCAGCTGATTAGTTTTTGGTGGCGATCGCCCTTGACCTTCATGGTTAGCGCTGGAGGTCGAAAATTATTGACCCCAAGGTCAAATTTTGAAATCGTAGTTTTTTGAGTATTATTGGAAACTCCTGTAACTTCGCATATCAGAGTCCTATAGAGATACCCTTCAGCACACAAAATTTTGAAGGTCAAGGTCAAAGGTCAAGGTCACTTTGTGGTCAATCATGGAGGTCGACGAAACACTAATTTTTTGAGTAACTTTGATCGGATCGTCTCCAAACTTCATGGGAATCTAGTATATGGTCCGGCGCTCAGCTGATTAGTTTTTGGTGGCGATCGACCTTGACCTTCATGGTTAGCGCTGGAGGTCGAAAATTATTGACCCCAAGGTCAAATTTTGAAATCGTAGTTTTTTGAGTAACTTTGATCGGATCGTCTCCAAACTTCATGGGAATCTAGTATATGGTCCGGCGCTCAGCTGATTAGTTTTTGGTGGCGATCGGCCTTGACCTTCATGGTTAGCGCTGGAGGTCGAAAATTATTGACCCCAAGGTCAAATTTTGAAATCGTAGGTACCATATCGAGTAATACCTCATATGAATGCCCTTGATGAGTGCTTCCCAGATCTGTAAACAGTTTGACGCTATGACGTCATTTGATGACGTCATGACGAAAAAACGGAATTTTCACATTTTGGCAAGATACGGTTCACCCTGTGGGTGACATATGTTTATTTTGTTTGTTTTTATCTTGCCAAAACGAAGTTTTTGCTAGATGTATCAGTCAGCTTGTATGTTTGTTTGTTTGTTTTTTTGTTTGTGGTTAATCATTTTTTTTTCACGTTTAGATCACTCTGTAGACCACAGTTATTATTGGAAACTCCTGTAACTTCGCATATCAGAGTCCTATAGAGATACCCTTCAGCACACAAAATTTTGAAGGTCAAGGTCAAAGGTCAAGGTCACTTTGCGGTCAATCATGGAGGTCAACGAAACCCTTATTTTTTGAGTAACTTTGATCGGATCGTCTCCAAACTTCATGGGAATCTAGTATATGGTCCGGCGCTCAGCTGATTAGTTTTTGGTGGCGATCGGCCTTGACCTTCAAGGTCATTTTGAAGGTCATTCAATATTGACCAAAAGGTAAAATTTTCAAGTTTCAGTTACCATATTTACCACAGTTATTATTGGAAACTCCTGTAACTTCGCATATCAGAGTCCTATAGAGATACCCTTCAGCACACAAAATTTTGAAGGTCAAGGTCAAAGGTCAAGGTCACTTTGCGGTCAATCATGGAGGTCAACGAAACCCTTATTTTTTGAGTAACTTTGATCTTATGATCTCCAAACTTGGTGGGTATATAGCGTGTGGTATGGCGCTCAGCTGATTAGTTTTTGGTGTCGATCGGCCTTGACCTTCAAGGTCATTTTGAAGGTCATTCAATTGGGTCAATCATGGAGGTCAACGAAACCCTTATTTTTTGAGTAACTTTGATCTTATGATCTCCAAACTTGGTGGGTATATAGGGTGTGGTATGGCGCTCAGCTGATTAGTTTTTGGTGTCGATCGGCCTTGACCTTCAAGGTCATTTTGAAGGTCATTCAATTTTGACCAAAAGGTAAAATTTTCAAGTTTCAGTTAC
Organism: Myxine glutinosa; assembly: GCF_964187855.1. NCBI lineage: Eukaryota > Metazoa > Chordata > Myxini > Myxiniformes > Myxinidae > Myxine > Myxine glutinosa. The sequence goes on along the minus strand of NC_136261.1, from coordinate 446,104,492 downwards.
CATATCGAGTAGTACCTCAAATTGAAGCCCTTGTTGAGTGCTTTCCAAACATATAACTAGTTTGACAATGTGACGTCATTTGACGGCGTTATGACGAAAAAACTGCACTTTTCATGTATATTGTATTGCTTTAGTTCGCATTGTTTAGGTCACTCTGTAGAGCACAGTTCCCTTTGGAAACTCTTGTAAGTTCGCATATCAGAGTCTTTTAGAGATACCCTTTAGCACACAAAATTATGAAGGTCAAGGTCAAAGGTCAAGGTCACTTGGCAAGATACGGTTCACCCTGTGGGTGACATATGTTTATTTTGTTTTTTTGTTTGTGGTTAATCATTTTTTTTCACGTTTAGATCACTCTGTAGACCACAGTTATTATTGGAAACTCTTGTAAGTTCGCATATCAGAGTCCTATAGAGATACCCTTCAGCACACACAATTTTGAAGGTCAAGGTCAAAGGTCAAGGTCACTTTGTGGTCAATCATGGAGGTCGACGAAACCCTTATTTTTTGAGTAACTTTGATCGGATCGTCTCCAAACTTCATGGGAATCTAGTATATGGTCCGGCGCTCAGCTGATTAGTTTTTGGTGGCGATTGGCCTTGACCTTCATGGTTAGCGCTGGAGGTCGAAAATTATTGACCCCAAGGTCAAATGTTGAAACCCTTATTTTTTGAGTAACTTTGATCGGATCGTCTCCAAACTTCATGGGAATCTAGTATATGGTCCGGCGCTCAGCTGATTAGTTTTTGGTGGCGATCGGCCTTGACCTTCATGGTTAGCGCTGGAGGTCGAAAATTATTGACCCCAAGGTCAAATGTTGAAATCGTAGGTACCATATCTTCGCATATCTTCGCATGTAACTTCGCATATCAGAGTCCTATAGAGATACCCTTCAGCACACAAAATTTTGAAGGTCAAGGTCAAAGGTCAAGGTCACTTTGTGGTCAATCATGGAGGTCGACGAAACCCTTATTTTTTGAGTAACTTTGATCGGATCGTCTCCAAACTTCATGGGAATCTAGTATATGGTCCGGCGCTCAGCTGATTAGTTTTTGGTGGCGATCGGCCTTGACCTTCATGGTTAGCGCTGGAGGTCGAAAATTATTGACCCCAAGGTCAAATGTTGAAATCCTTATTTTTTGAGTAACTTTGATCGGATCGTCTCCAAACTTCATGGGAATCTAGTATATGGTCCGGCGCTCAGCTGATTATTTTTTGGTGGCGATCGGCCTTGACCTTCATGGTTAGCGCTGGAGGTCGAAAATTATTGACCCCAAGGTCAAATTTTGAAATCGTAGGTACCATATCGAGTAATACCTCATATGAATGCCCTTGATGAGTGCTTCCCAGATCTGTAAACAGTTTGACGCTATGACGTCATTTGATGACGTCATGACGAAAAAACGGAATTTTCATGAAAAAATTATTTCCTCAGTTCTCATCAAAATCTTTCAATATTTCATGTGCGTTGGTCATGAAGACATACTATTCACCATACGAAATTATTAAGGTCAAGGTCAAAGGTCAAGGTCACTTGGCAAGATACGGTTCACCCTGTGGGTGACATATGTTCATTTTTTTGTTTTTTTGTTTTTTTGTTTTTTTGTTTGTGGTTAATCATTTTTTTTCCACGTTTAGATCACTCTGTAGACCACAGTTATTATTGGAAACTCCTGTAACTTCGCATATCAGAGTCCTATAGAGATACCCTTCAGCACACAAAATTTTGAAGGTCAAGGTCAAAGGTCAAGGTCACTTTGTGGTCAATCATGGAGGTGGACGAAACCCTTATTTTTTGAGTAACTTTGATCGGATCGTCTCCAAACTTCATGGGAATCTAGTATATGGTCCGGCGCTCCGCTGATTAGTTTTTGGTGGCGATCGGCCTTGACCTTCATGGTTAGCGCTGGAGGTCGAAAATTATTGACCCCAAGGTCAAATGTTGAAACCCTTATTTTTTGAGTAACTTTGATCGGATCGTCTCCAAACTTCATGGGAATCTAGTATATGGTCCGGCGCTCAGCTGATTAGTTTTTGGTGGCGATCGGCCTTGACCTTCATGGTTAGCGCTGGAGGTCGAAAATTATTGACCCCAAGGTCAAATGTTGAAATCGTAGGTACCATATCTTCGCATGTAACTTCGCATATCAGAGTCCTATAGAGATACCCTTCAGCACACAAAATTTTGAAGGTCAAGGTCAAAGGTCAAGGTCACTTTGTGGTCAATCATGGAGGTCGACGAAACCCTTATTTTTTGAGTAACTTTGATCGGATCGTCTCCAAACTTCATGGGAATCTAGTATATGGTCCGGCGCTCAGCTGATTAGTTTTTGGTGGCGATCGGCCTTGACCTTCATGGTTAGCGCTGGAGGTCGAAAATTATTGACCCCAAGGTCAAATGTTGAAATCGTTATTTTTTGAGTAACTTTGATCGGATCGTCTCCAAACTTCATGGGAATCTAGTATATGGTCCGGCGCTCAGCTGATTAGTTTTTGGTGGCGATCGGCCTTGACCTTCATGGTTAGCGCTGGAGGTCGAAAATTATTGACACCAAGGTCAAATGTTGAAATCGTTATTTTTTGAGTAACTTTGATCGGATCGTCTCCAAACTTCATGGGAATCTAGTATATGGTCCGGCGCTCAGCTGATTAGTTTTTGGTGGCGATCGGCCTTGACCTTCATGGTTAGCACTGGAGGTCGAAAATTATTGACCCCAAGGTCAAATTTTGAAATCGTAGGTACCATATCGAGTAATACCTCATATGAATGCCCTTGATGAGTGCTTCCCAGATCTGTAAACAGTTTGACGCTATGACGTCATTTGATGACGTCATGACGAAAAAACGGAATTTTCATGAAAAAATTATTTCCTCAGTTCTCATCAAAATCTTTCAATATCTCGTGGGCAGACATTCCTCAAAGAGTCGCTTCTAGTGGATAGCAGTTCTGTTCACCTCAGTGTGACCTGAAGCAAGTCACTCATGTTCACATTTTGGCAAGATACGGTTCACCCTGTGGGTGACATAGGTTTATTATCTTGCCAAAACGAAGTTTTTGCAAGATGTATTAGTCAGCTTGTATGTTTGTTTTTTTGTTTGTTTTTTTGTTTTTTTGTTTTTTTGTTTTTTTGTTTGTGGTTAATTATTTTTTTTCCACGTTTAGATCACTCTGTAGACCACAGTTATTATTGGAAACTCCTGTAACTTCGCATATCAGAGTCCTATAGAGATACCCTTCAGCACACAAAATTTTGAAGGTCAAGGTCAAAGGTCAAGGTCACTTTGTGGTCAATCATGGAGGTGGACGAAACCCTTATTTTTTGAGTAACTTTGATCGGATCGTCTCCAAACTTCATGGGAATCTAGTATATGGTCCGGCGCTCAGCTGATTAGTTTTTGGTGGCGATCGGCCTTGACCTTCATGGTTAGCGCTGGAGGTCGAAAATTATTGACCCCAAGGTCAAATGTTGAAACCCTTATTTTTTGAGTAACTTTGATCGGATCGTCTCCAAACTTCATGGGAATCTAGTATATGGTCCGGCGCTCAGCTGATTAGTTTTTGGTGGCGATCGGCCTTGACCTTCATGGTTAGCGCTGGAGGTCGAAAATTATTGACCCCAAGGTCAAATGTTGAAATCGTAGGTACCATATCTTCGCATATCTTCGCATGTAACTTCGCATATCAGAGTCCTATAGAGATACCATTCAGCACACAAAATTTTGAAGGTCAAGGTCAAAGGTCAAGGTCACTTTGTGGTCAATCATGGAGGTCGACGAAACCCTTATTTTTTGAGTAACTTTGATCGGATCGTCTCCAAACTTCATGGGAATCTAGTATATGGTCCGGCGCTCAGCTGATTAGTTTTTGGTGGCGATCGGCCTTGACCTTCATGGTTAGCGCTGGAGGTCGAAAATTATTGACCCCAAGGTCAAATGTTGAAACCCTTATTTTTTGAGTAACTTTGATCGGATCGTCTCCAAACTTCATGTGAATCTAGTATATGGTCCGGCGCTCAGCTGATTAGTTTTTGGTGGCGATCGGCCTTGACCTTCATGGTTAGCGCTGGAGGTCGAAAATTATTGACCCCAAGGTCAAATGTTGAAATCGTAGGTACCATATCTTCGCATATCTTCGCATGTAACTTCGCATATCAGAGTCCTATAGAGATACCCTTCAGCACACAAAATTTTGAAGGTCAAGGTCAAAGGTCAAGGTCACTTTGTGGTCAATCATGGAGGTCGACGAAACCCTTATTTTTTGAGTAACTTTGATCGGATCGTCTCCAAACTTCATGGGAATCTAGTATATGGTCCGGCGCTCAGCTGATTAGTTTTTGGTGGCGATCGGCCTTGACCTTCATGGTTAGCGCTGGAGGTCGAAAATTATTGACCCCAAGGTCAAATGTTGAAATCGTTATTTTTTGAGTAACTTTGATCGGATCGTCTCCAAACTTCATGGGAATCTAGTATATGGTCCGGCGCTCAGCTGATTAGTTTTTGGTGGCGATCGGCCTTGACCTTCATGGTTAGCGCTGGAGGTCGAAAATTATTGACCCCAAGGTCAAATGTTGAAATCGTTATTTTTTGAGTAACTTTGATCGGATCGTCTCCAAACTTCATGGGAATCTAGTATATGGTCCGGCGCTCAGCTGATTAGTTTTTGGTGGCGATCGGCCTTGACCTTCATGGTTAGCGCTGGAGGTCGAAAATTATTGACCCCAAGGTCAAATTTTGAAATCGTAGGTACCATATCGAGTAATACCTCATATGAATGCCCTTGATGAGTGCTTCCCAGATCTGTAAACAGTTTGACGCTATGACGTCATTTGATGACGTCATGACGAAAAAACGGAATTTTCATGAAAAAATTATTTCCTCAGTTCTCATCAAAATCTTTCAATATCTCGTGGGCAGACATTCCTCAAAGAGTCGCTTCTAGTGGATAGCAGTTCTGTTCACCTCAGTGTGACCTGAAGCAAGTCACTCATGTTCACATTTTGGCAAGATACGGTTCACCCTGTGGGTGACATAGGTTTATTTTTTTGTTTGTTTTTTATCTTGCCAAAACGAAGTTTTTGCAAGATGTATTAGTCAGCTTGTATGTTTGTTTTTTTGTTTGTTTTTTTGTTTTTTTGTTTTTTTGTTTTTTTGTTTGTGGTTAATCATTTTTTTTCCATGTTTAGATCACTCTGTAGACCACAGTTATTATTGGAAACTCCTGTAACTTCGCATATCAGAGTCCTATAGAGATACCCTTCAGCACACAAAATTTTGAAGGTCAAGGTCAAAGGTCAAGGTCACTTTGTGGTCAATCATGGAGGTCGACGAAACCCTTATTTTTTGAGTAACTTTGATCGGATCGTCTCCAAACTTCATGGGAATCTAGTATATGGTCCGGCGCTCAGCTGATTAGTTTTTGGTGGCGATCGGCCTTGACCTTCATGGTTAGCGCTGGAGGTCGAAAATTATTGACCCCAAGGTCAAATGTTGAAACCCTTATTTTTTGAGTAACTTTGATCGGATCGTCTCCAAACTTCATGTGAATCTAGTATATGGTCCGGCGCTCAGCTGATTAGTTTTTGGTGGCGATCGGCCTTGACCTTCATGGTTAGCGCTGGAGGTCGAAAATTATTGACCCCAAGGTCAAATGTTGAAATCGTAGGTACCATATCTTCGCATATCTTCGCATGTAACTTCGCATATCAGAGTCCTATAGAGATACCCTTCAGCACACAAAATTTTGAAGGTCAAGGTCAAAGGTCAAGGTCACTTTGTGGTCAATCATGGAGGTCGACGAAACCCTTATTTTTTGAGTAACTTTGATCGGATCGTCTCCAAACTTCATGGGAATCTAGTATATGGTCCGGCGCTCAGCTGATTAGTTTTTGGTGGCGATCGGCCTTGACCTTCATGGTTAGCGCTGGAGGTCGAAAATTATTGACCCCAAGGTCAAATGTTGAAATCGTTATTTTTTGAGTAACTTTGATCGGATCGTCTCCAAACTTCATGGGAATCTAGTATATGGTCCGGCGCTCAGCTGATTAGTTTTTGGTGGCGATCGGCCTTGACCTTCATGGTTAGCGCTGGAGGTCGAAAATTATTGACCCCAAGGTCAAATGTTGAAATCGTTATTTTTTGAGTAACTTTGATCGGATCGTCTCCAAACTTCATGGGAATCTAGTATATGGTCCGGCGCTCAGCTGATTAGTTTTTGGTGGCGATCGGCCTTGACCTTCATGGTTAGCGCTGGAGGTCGAAAATTATTGACCCCAAGGTCAAATTTTGAAATCGTAGGTACCATATCGAGTAATACCTCATATGAATGCCCTTGATGAGTGCTTCCCAGATCTGTAAACAGTTTGACGCTATGACGTCATTTGATGACGTCATGACGAAAAAACGGAATTTTCATGAAAAAATTATTTCCTCAGTTCTCATCAAAATCTTTCAATATCTCGTGGGCAGACATTCCTCAAAGAGTCGCTTCTAGTGGATAGCAGTTCTGTTCACCTCAGTGTGACCTGAAGCAAGTCACTCATGTTCACATTTTGGCAAGATACGGTTCACCCTGTGGGTGACATAGGTTTATTTTTTTGTTTGTTTTTTATCTTGCCAAAACGAAGTTTTTGCAAGATGTATTAGTCAGCTTGTATGTTTGTTTTTTTGTTTGTTTTTTTGTTTTTTTGTTTTTTTGTTTGTGGTTAATCATTTTTTTTCCACGTTTAGATCACTCTGTAGACCACAGTTATTATTGGAAACTCCTGTAACTTCGCATATCAGAGTCCTATAGAGATACCCTTCAGCACACAAAATTTTGAAGGTCAAGGTCAAAGGTCAAGGTCACTTTGTGGTCAATCATGGAGGTGGACGAAACCCTTATTTTTTGAGTAACTTTGATCGGATCGTCTCCAAACTTCATGGGAATCTAGTATATGGTCCGGCGCTCAGCTGATTAGTTTTTGGTGGCGATCGGCCTTGACCTTCATGGTTAGCGCTGGAGGTCGAAAATTATTGACCCCAAGGTCAAATGTTGAAACCCTTATTTTTTGAGTAACTTTGATCGGATCGTCTCCAAACTTCATGGGAATCTACTATATGGTCCGGCGCTCAGCTGATTAGTTTTTGGTGGCGATCGGCCTTGACCTTCATGGTTAGCGCTGGAGGTCGAAAATTATTGACCCCAAGGTCAAATGTTGAAATCGTAGGTACCATATCTTCGCATATCTTCGCATGTAACTTCGCATATCAGAGTCCTATAGAGATACCCTTCAGCACACAAAATTTTGAAGGTCAAGGTCAAAGGTCAAGGTCACTTTGTGGTCAATCATGGAGGTCGACGAAACCCTTATTTTTTGAGTAACTTTGATCGGATCGTCTCCAAACTTCATGGGAATCTAGTATATGGTCCGGCGCTCAGCTGATTAGTTTTTGGTGGCGATCGGCCTTGACCTTCATGGTTAGCGCTGGAGGTCGAAAATTATTGACCCCAAGGTCAAATGTTGAAACCCTTATTTTTTGAGTAACTTTGATCGGATCGTCTCCAAACTTCATGGGAATCTAGTATATGGTCCGGCGCTCAGCTGATTAGTTTTTGGTGGCGATCGGCCTTGACCTTCATGGTTAGCGCTGGAGGTCGAAAATTATTGACCCCAAGGTCAAATGTTGAAATCGTAGGTACCATATCTTCGCATATCTTCGCATGTAACTTCGCATATCAGAGTCCTATAGAGATACCCTTCAGCACACAAAATTTTGAAGGTCAAGGTCAAAGGTCAAGGTCACTTTGTGGTCAATCATGGAGGTCGACGAAACCCTTATTTTTTGAGTAACTTTGATCGGATCATCTCCAAACTTCATGGGAATCTAGTATATGGTCCGGCGCTCAGCTGATTAGTTTTTGGTGGCGATCGGCCTTGACCTTCATGGTTAGCGCTGGAGGTCGAAAATTATTGACCCCAAGGTCAAATGTTGAAATCGTTATTTTTTGAGTAACTTTGATCGGATCGTCTCCAAACTTCATGGTAATCTAGTATATGGTCCGGCGCTCAGCTGATTAGTTTTTGGTGGCGATCGGCCTTGACCTTCATGGTTAGCGCTGGAGGTCGAAAATTATTGACCCCAAGGTCAAATTTTGAAATCGTAGGTACCATATCGAGTAATACCTCATATGAATGCCCTTGATGAGTGCTTCCCAGATCTGTAAACAGTTTGACGCTATGACGTCATTTGATGACGTCATGACGAAAAAACGGAATTTTCATGAAAAAATTATTTCCTCAGTTCTCATCAAAATCTTTCAATATCTCGTGGGCAGACATTCCTCAAAGAGTCGCTTCTAGTGGATAGCAGTTCTGTTCACGTCAGTGTGACCTGAAGCAAGTCACTCATGTTCACATTTTGGCAAGATACGGTTCACCCTGTGGGTGACATAGGTTTATTTGTTTTTTTGTTTGTGGTTAATCATTTTTTTTCACGTTTAGATCACTCTGTAGACCACAGTTATTATTGGAAACTCCTGTAACTTCGCATATCAGAGTCCTATAGAGATACCCTTCAGCACACAAAATTTTGAAGGTCAAGGTCAAAGGTCAAGGTCACTTTGTGGTCAATCATGGAGGTCGACGAAACCCTTATTTTTTGAGTAACTTTGATCGGATCGTCTCCAAACTTCATGAGAATCTAGTATATGGTCCGGCGCTCAGCTGATTAGTTTTTGGTGGCGATCGGCCTTGACCTTCATGGTTAGCGCTGGAGGTCGAAAATTATTGACCCCAAGGTCAAATGTTGAAACCCTTATTTTTTGAGTAACTTTGATCGGATCGTCTCCAAACTTCATGGGAATCTAGTATATGGTCCGGCGCTCAGCTGATTAGTTTTTGGTGGCGATCGGCCTTGACCTTCATGGTTAGCGCTGGAGGTCGAAAATTATTGACCCCAAGGTCAAATGTTGAAATCGTAGGTACCATATCTTCGCATGTAACTTCGCATATCAGAGTCCTATAGAGATACCCTTCAGCACACAAAATTTTGAAGGTCAAGGTCAAAGGTCAAGGTCACTTTGTGGTCAATCATGGAGGTCGACGAAACCCTTATTTTTTGAGTAACTTTGATCGGATCGTCTCCAAACTTCATGGGAATCTAGTATATGGTCCGGCGCTCAGCTGATTAGTTTTTGGTGGCGATCGGCCTTGACCTTCATGGTTAGCGCTGGAGGTCGAAAATTATTGACCCCAAGGTCAAATGTTGAAACCCTTATTTTTTGAGTAACTTTGATCGGATCGTCTCCAAACTTCATGGAAATCTAGTATATGGTCCGGCGCTCAGCTGATTAGTTTTTGGTGGCGATCGGCCTTGACCTTCATGGTTAGCGCTGGAGGTCGAAAATTATTGACCCCAAGGTCAAATGTTGAAATCGTACGTACCATATCTTCGCATATCTTCGCATGTAACTTCGCATATCAGAGTCCTATAGAGATACCCTTCAGCACACAAAATTTTGAAGGTCAAGGTCAAAGGTCAAGGTCACTTTGTGGTCAATCATGGAGGTCGACGAAACCCTTATTTTTTGAGTAACTTTGATCGGATCGTCTCCAAACTTCATGGGAATCTAGTATATGGTCCGGCGCTCAGCTGATTAGTTTTTGGTGGCGATCGGCCTTGACCTTCATGGTTAGCGCTGGAGGTCGAAAATTATTGACACCAAGGTCAAATGTTGAAATCGTTATTTTTTGAGTAACTTTGATCGGATCGTCTCCAAACTTCATGGGAATCTAGTATATGGTCCGGCGCTCAGCTGATTAGTTTTTGGTGGCGATCGGCCTTGACCTTCATGGTTAGCGCTGGAGGTCGAAAATTATTGACCCCAAGGTCAAATTTTGAAATCGTAGGTACCATATCGAGTAATACCTCATATGAATGCCCTTGATGAGTGCTTCCCAGATCTGTAAACAGTTTGACGCTATGACGTCATTTGATGACGTCATGACGAAAAAACGGAATTTTCATGAAAAAATTATTTCCTCAGTTCTCATCAAAATCTTTCAATATCTCGTGGGCAGACATTCCTCAAAGAGTCGCTTCTAGTGGATAGCAGTTCTGTTCACCTCAGTGTGACCTGAAGCAAGTCACTCATGTTCACATTTTGGCAAGATACGGTTCACCCTGTGGGTGACATAGGTTTATTATCTTGCCAAAACGAAGTTTTTGCAAGATGTATTAGTCAGCTTGTATGTTTGTTTTTTTGTTTGTTATCTTGCCAAAACGAAGTTTTTGCAAGATGTATTAGTCAGCTTGTATGTTTGTTTTTTTGTTTGTTTTTTTGTTTTTTTGTTTGTGGTTAATCATTTTTTTTCCACGTTTAGATCACTCTGTAGACCACAGTTATTATTGGAAACTCCTGTAACTTCGCATATCAGAGTCCTATAGAGATACCCTTCAGCACACAAAATTTTGAAGGTCAAGGTCAAAGGTCAAGGTCACTTTGTGGTCAATCATGGAGGTGGACGAAACCCTTATTTTTTGAGTAACTTTGATCGGATCGTCTCCAAACTTCATGGGAATCTAGTATATGGTCCGGCGCTCAGCTGATTAGTTTTTGGTGGCGATCGGCCTTGACCTTCATGGTTAGCGCTGGAGGTCGAAAATTATTGACCCCAAGGTCAAATGTTGAAACCCTTATTTTTTGAGTAACTTTGATCGGATCGTCTCCAAACTTCATGGGAATCTAGTATATGGTCCGGCGCTCAGCTGATTAGTTTTTGGTGGCGATCGGCCTTGACCTTCATGGTTAGCGCTGGAGGTCGAAAATTATTGACCCCAAGGTCAAATGTTGAAATCGTAGGTACCATATCTTCGCATATCTTCGCATGTAACTTCGCATATCAGAGTCCTATAGAGATACCCTTCAGCACACAAAATTTTGAAGGTCAAGGTCAAAGGTCAAGGTCACTTTGTGGTCAATCATGGAGGTCGACGAAACCCTTATTTTTTGAGTAACTTTGATCGGATCGTCTCCAAACTTCATGGGAATCTAGTATATGGTCCGGCGCTCAGCTGATTAGTTTTTGGTGGCGATCGGCCTTGACCTTCATGGTTAGCGCTGGAGGTCGAAAATTATTGACCCCAAGGTCAAATGTTGAAACCCTTATTTTTTGAGTAACTTTGATCGGATCGTCTCCAAACTTCATGGGAATCTAGTATATGGTCCGGCGCTCAGCTGATTAGTTTTTGGTGGCGATCGGCCTTGACCTTCATGGTTAGCGCTGGAGGTCGAAAATTATTGACCCCAAGGTCAAATGTTGAAATCGTAGGTACCATATCTTCGCATATCTTCGCATGTAACTTCGCATATCAGAGTCCTATAGAGATACCCTTCAGCACACAAAATTTTGAAGGTCAAGGTCAAAGGTCAAGGTCACTTTGTGGTCAATCATGGAGGTCGACGAAACCCTTATTTTTTGAGTAACTTTGATCGGATCATCTCCAAACTTCATGGGAATCTAGTATATGGTCCGGCGCTCAGCTGATTAGTTTTTGGTGGCGATCGGCCTTGACCTTCATGGTTAGCGCTGGAGGTCGAAAATTATTGACCCCAAGGTCAAATGTTGAAATCGTTATTTTTTGAGTAACTTTGATCGGATCGTCTCCAAACTTCATGGGAATCTAGTATATGGTCCGGCGCTCAGCTGATTAGTTTTTGGTGGCGATCGGCCTTGACCTTCATGGTTAGCGCTGGAGGTCGAAAATTATTGACCCCAAGGTCAAATTTTGAAATCGTAGGTACCATATCGAGTAATACCTCATATGAATGCCCTTGATGAGTGCTTCCCAGATCTGTAAACAGTTTGACGCTATGACGTCATTTGATGACGTCATGACGAAAAAACGGAATTTTCATGAAAAAATTATTTCCTCAGTTCTCATCAAAATCTTTCAATATCTCGTGGGCAGACATTCCTCAAAGAGTCGCTTCTAGTGGATAGCAGTCCTGTTCACGTCAGTGTGACCTGAAGCAAGTCACTCATGTTCACATTTTGGCAAGATACGGTTCACCCTGTGGGTGACATAGGTTTATTATCTTGCCAAAACGAAGTTTTTGCAAGATGTATTAGTCAGCTTGTATGTTTGTTTTTTTGTTTGTTTTTTTGTTTTTTTGTTTTTTTGTTTTTTTGTTTGTGGTTAATTATTTTTTTTCCACGTTTAGATCACTCTGTAGACCACAGTTATTATTGGAAACTCCTGTAACTTCGCATATCAGAGTCCTATAGAGATACCCTTCAGCACACAAAATTTTGAAGGTCAAGGTCAAAGGTCAAGGTCACTTTGTGGTCAATCATGGAGGTGGACGAAACCCTTATTTTTTGAGTAACTTTGATCGGATCGTCTCCAAACTTCATGGGAATCTAGTATATGGTCCGGCGCTCAGCTGATTAGTTTTTGGTGGCGATCGGCCTTGACCTTCATGGTTAGCGCTGGAGGTCGAAAATTATTGACCCCAAGGTCAAATGTTGAAACCCTTATTTTTTGAGTAACTTTGATCGGATCGTCTCCAAACTTCATGGGAATCTAGTATATGGTCCGGCGCTCAGCTGATTAGTTTTTGGTGGCGATCGGCCTTGACCTTCATGGTTAGCGCTGGAGGTCGAAAATTATTGACCCCAAGGTCAAATGTTGAAATCGTAGGTACCATATCTTCGCATATCTTCGCATGTAACTTCGCATATCAGAGTCCTATAGAGATACCATTCAGCACACAAAATTTTGAAGGTCAAGGTCAAAGGTCAAGGTCACTTTGTGGTCAATCATGGAGGTCGACGAAACCCTTATTTTTTGAGTAACTTTGATCGGATCGTCTCCAAACTTCATGGGAATCTAGTATATGGTCCGGCGCTCAGCTGATTAGTTTTTGGTGGCGATCGGCCTTGACCTTCATGGTTAGCGCTGGAGGTCGAAAATTATTGACCCCAAGGTCAAATGTTGAAACCCTTATTTTTTGAGTAACTTTGATCGGATCGTCTCCAAACTTCATGGGAATCTAGTATATGGTCCGGCGCTCAGCTGATTAGTTTTTGGTGGCGATCGGCCTTGACCTTCATGGTTAGCGCTGGAGGTCGAAAATTATTGACCCCAAGGTCAAATGTTGAAATCGTAGGTACCATATCTTCGCATGTAACTTCGCATATCAGAGTCCTATAGAGATACCCTTCAGCACACAAAATTTTGAAGGTCAAGGTCAAAGGTCAAGGTCACTTTGTGGTCAATCATGGAGGTCGACGAAACCCTTATTTTTTGAGTAACTTTGATCGGATCGTCTCCAAACTTCATGGGAATCTAGTATATGGTCCGGCGCTCAGCTGATTAGTTTTTGGTGGCGATCGGCCTTGACCTTCATGGTTAGCGCTGGAGGTCGAAAATTATTGACCCCAAGGTCAAATGTTGAAATCGTTATTTTTTGAGTAACTTTGATCGGATCGTCTCCAAACTTCATGGGAATCTAGTATATGGTCCGGCGCTCAGCTGATTAGTTTTTGGTGGCGATCGGCCTTGACCTTCATGGTTAGCGCTGGAGGTCGAAAATTATTGACCCCAAGGTCAAATGTTGAAATCGTTATTTTTTGAGTAACTTTGATCGGATCGTCTCCAAACTTCATGGGAATCTAGTATATGGTCCGGCGCTCAGCTGATTAGTTTTTGGTGGCGATCGGCCTTGACCTTCATGGTTAGCGCTGGAGGTCGAAAATTATTGACCCCAAGGTCAAATTTTGAAATCGTAGGTACCATATCGAGTAATACCTCATATGAATGCCCTTGATGAGTGCTTCCCAGATCTGTAAACAGTTTGACGCTATGACGTCATTTGATGACGTCATGACGAAAAAACGGAATTTTCATGAAAAAATTATTTCCTCAGTTCTCATCAAAATCTTTCAATATCTCGTGGGCAGACATTCCTCAAAGAGTCGCTTCTAGTGGATAGCAGTTCTGTTCACCTCAGTGTGACCTGAAGCAAGTCACTCATGTTCACATTTTGGCAAGATACGGTTCACCCTGTGGGTGACATAGGTTTATTTTTTTGTTTTTTTGTTTTTTTGTTTTTTTGTTTGTGGTTAATCATTTTTTTTCCACGTTTAGATCACTCTGTAGACCACAGTTATTATTGGAAACTCCTGTAACTTCGCATATCAGAGTCCTATAGAGATACCCTTCAGCACACAAAATTTTGAAGGTCAAGGTCAAAGGTCAAGGTCACTTTGTGGTCAATCATGGAGGTGGACGAAACCCTTATTTTTTGAGTAACTTTGATCGGATCGTCTCCAAACTTCATGGGAATCTAGTATATGGTCCGGCGCTCAGCTGATTAGTTTTTGGTGGCGATCGGCCTTGACCTTCATGGTTAGCGCTGGAGGTCGAAAATTATTGACCCCAAGGTCAAATGTTGAAACCCTTATTTTTTGAGTAACTTTGATCGGATCGTCTCCAAACTTCATGGGAATCTAGTATATGGTCCGGCGCTCAGCTGATTAGTTTTTGGTGGCGATCGGCCTTGACCTTCATGGTTAGCGCTGGAGGTCGAAAATTATTGACCCCAAGGTCAAATGTTGAAATCGTAGGTACCATATCTTCGCATATCTTCGCATGTAACTTCGCATATCAGAGTCCTATAGAGATACCCTTCAGCACACAAAATTTTGAAGGTCAAGGTCAAAGGTCAAGGTCACTTTGTGGTCAATCATGGAGGTCGACGAAACCCTTATTTTTTGAGTAACTTTGATCGGATCGTCTCCAAACTTCATGGGAATCTAGTATATCGTCCGGCGCTCAGCTGATTAGTTTTTGGTGGCGATCGGCCTTGACCTTCATGGTTAGCGCTGGAGGTCGAAAATTATTGACCCCAAGGTCAAATGTTGAAACCCTTATTTTTTGAGTAACTTTGATCGGATCGTCTCCAAACTTCATGGGAATCTAGTATATGGTCCGGCGCTCAGCTGATTAGTTTTTGGTGGCGATCGGCCTTGACCTTCATGGTTAGCGCTGGAGGTCGAAAATTATTGACCCCAAGGTCAAATGTTGAAATCGTAGGTACCATATCTTCGCATGTAACTTCGCATATCAGAGTCCTATAGAGATACCCTTCAGCACACAAAATTTTGAAGGTCAAGGTCAAAGGTCAAGGTCACTTTGTGGTCAATCATGGAGGTCGACGAAACCCTTATTTTTTGAGTAACTTTGATCGGATCGTCTCCAAACTTCATGGGAATCTAGTATATGGTCCGGCGCTCAGCTGATTAGTTTTTGGTGGCGATCGGCCTTGACCTTCATGGTTAGCGCTGGAGGTCGAAAATTATTGACCCCAAGGTCAAATGTTGAAACCCTTATTTTTTGAGTAACTTTGATCGGATCGTCTCCAAACTTCATGGAAATCTAGTATATGGTCCGGCGCTCAGCTGATTAGTTTTTGGTGGCGATCGGCCTTGACCTTCATGGTTAGCGCTGGAGGTCGAAAATTATTGACCCCAAGGTCAAATGTTGAAATCGTAGGTACCATATCTTCGCATATCTTCGCATGTAACTTCGCATATCAGAGTCCTATAGAGATACCCTTCAGCACACAAAATTTTGAAGGTCAAGGTCAAAGGTCAAGGTCACTTTGTGGTCAATCATGGAGGTCGACGAAACCCTTATTTTTTGAGTAACTTTGATCGGATCGTCTCCAAACTTCATGGGAATCTAGTATATGGTCCGGCGCTCAGCTGATTAGTTTTTGGTGGCGATCGGCCTTGACCTTCATGGTTAGCGCTGGAGGTCGAAAATTATTGACCCCAAGGTCAAATGTTGAAATCGTTATTTTTTGAGTAACTTTGATCGGATCGTCTCCAAACTTCATGGGAATCTAGTATATGGTCCGGCGCTCAGCTGATTAGTTTTTGGTGGCGATCGGCCTTGACCTTCATGGTTAGCGCTGGAGGTCGAAAATTATTGACACCAAGGTCAAATGTTGAAATCGTTATTTTTTGAGTAACTTTGATCGGATCGTCTCCAAACTTCATGGGAATCTAGTATATGGTCCGGCGCTCAGCTGATTAGTTTTTGGTGGCGATCGGCCTTGACCTTCATGGTTAGCGCTGGAGGTCGAAAATTATTGACCCCAAGGTCAAATTTTGAAATCGTAGGTACCATATCGAGTAATACCTCATATGAATGCCCTTGATGAGTGCTTCCCAGATCTGTAAACAGTTTGACGCTATGACGTCATTTGATGACGTCATGACGAAAAAACGGAATTTTCATGAAAAAATTATTTCCTCAGTTCTCATCAAAATCTTTCAATATCTCGTGGGCAGACATTCCTCAAAGAGTCGCTTCTAGTGGATAGCAGTTCTGTTCACCTCAGTGTGACCTGAAGCAAGTCACTCATGTTCACATTTTGGCAAGATACGGTTCACCCTGTGGGTGACATAGGTTTATTATCTTGCCAAAACGAAGTTTTTGCAAGATGTATTAGTCAGCTTGTATGTTTGTTTTTTTGTTTGTTTTTTTGTTTTTTTGTTTTTTTGTTTGTGGTTAATTATTTTTTTTCCACGTTTAGATCACTCTGTAGACCACAGTTATTATTGGAAACTCCTGTAACTTCGCATATCAGAGTCCTATAGAGATACCCTTCAGCACACAAAATTTTGAAGGTCAAGGTCAAAGGTCAAGGTCACTTTGTGGTCAATCATGGAGGTGGACGAAACCCTTATTTTTTGAGTAACTTTGATCGGATCGTCTCCAAACTTCATGGGAATCTAGTATATGGTCCGGCGCTCAGCTGATTAGTTTTTGGTGGCGATCGGCCTTGACCTTCATGGTTAGCGCTGGAGGTCGAAAATTATTGACCCCAAGGTCAAATGTTGAAACCCTTATTTTTTGAGTAACTTTGATCGGATCGTCTCCAAACTTCATGGGAATCTAGTATATGGTCCGGCGCTCAGCTGATTAGTTTTTGGTGGCGATCGGCCTTGACCTTCATGGTTAGCGCTGGAGGTCGAAAATTATTGACCCCAAGGTCAAATGTTGAAATCGTAGGTACCATATCTTCGCATATCTTCGCATGTAACTTCGCATATCAGAGTCCTATAGAGATACCATTCAGCACACAACATTTTGAAGGTCAAGGTCAAAGGTCAAGGTCACTTTGTGGTCAATCATGGAGGTCGACGAAACCCTTATTTTTTGAGTAACTTTGATCGGATCGTCTCCAAACTTCATGGGAATCTAGTATATGGTCCGGCGCTCAGCTGATTAGTTTTTGGTGGCGATCGGCCTTGACCTTCATGGTTAGCGCTGGAGGTCGAAAATTATTGACCCCAAGGTCAAATGTTGAAACCCTTATTTTTTGAGTAACTTTGATCGGATCGTCTCCAAACTTCATGGGAATCTAGTATATGGTCCGGCGCTCAGCTGATTAGTTTTTGGTGGCGATCGGCCTTGACCTTCATGGTTAGCGCTGGAGGTCGAAAATTATTGACCCCAAGGTCAAATGTTGAAATCGTAGGTACCATATCTTCGCATATCTTCGCATGTAACTTCGCATATCAGAGTCCTATAGAGATACCCTTCAGCACACAAAATTTTGAAGGTCAAGGTCAAAGGTCAAGGTCACTTTGTGGTCAATCATGGAGGTCGACGAAACCCTTATTTTTTGAGTAACTTTGATCGGATCGTCTCCAAACTTCATGGGAATCTAGTATATGGTCCGGCGCTCAGCTGATTAGTTTTTGGTGGCGATCGGCCTTGACCTTCATGGTTAGCGCTGGAGGTCGAAAATTATTGACCCCAAGGTCAAATGTTGAAATCGTTATTTTTTGAGTAACTTTGATCGGATCGTCTCCAAACTTCATGGGAATCTAGTATATGGTCCGGCGCTCAGCTGATTAGTTTTTGGTGGCGATCGGCCTTGACCTTCATGGTTAGCGCTGGAGGTCGAAAATTATTGACCCCAAGGTCAAATGTTGAAATCGTTATTTTTTGAGTAACTTTGATCGGATCGTCTCCAAACTTCATGGGAATCTAGTATATGGTCCGGCGCTCAGCTGATTAGTTTTTGGTGGCGATCGGCCTTGACCTTCATGGTTAGCGCTGGAGGTCGAAAATTATTGACCCCAAGGTCAAATTTTGAAATCGTAGGTACCATATCGAGTAATACCTCATATGAATGCCCTTGATGAGTGCTTCCCAGATCTGTAAACAGTTTGACGCTATGACGTCATTTGATGACGTCATGACGAAAAAACGGAATTTTCATGAAAAAATTATTTCCTCAGTTCTCATCAAAATCTTTCAATATCTCGTGGGCAGACATTCCTCAAAGAGTCGCTTCTAGTGGATAGCAGTTCTGTTCACCTCAGTGTGACCTGAAGCAAGTCACTCATGTTCACATTTTGGCAAGATACGGTTCACCCTGTGGGTGACATAGGTTTATTTTTTTGTTTGTTTTTTATCTTGCCAAAACGAAGTTTTTGCAAGATGTATTAGTCAGCTTGTATGTTTGTTTTTTTGTTTGTTTTTTTGTTTTTTTGTTTTTTTGTTTGTGGTTAATCATTTTTTTTCCACGTTTAGATCACTCTGTAGACCACAGTTATTATTGGAAACTCCTGTAACTTCGCATATCAGAGTCCTATAGAGATACCCTTCAGCACACAAAATTTTGAAGGTCAAGGTCAAAGGTCAAGGTCACTTTGTGGTCAATCATGGAGGTGGACGAAACCCTTATTTTTTGAGTAACTTTGATCGGATCGTCTCCAAACTTCATGGGAATCTAGTATATGGTCCGGCGCTCAGCTGATTAGTTTTTGGTGGCGATCGGCCTTGACCTTCATGGTTAGCGCTGGAGGTCGAAAATTATTGACCCCAAGGTCAAATGTTGAAACCCTTATTTTTTGAGTAACTTTGATCGGATCGTCTCCAAACTTCATGGGAATCTAGTATATGGTCCGGCGCTCAGCTGATTAGTTTTTGGTGGCGATCGGCCTTGACCTTCATGGTTAGCGCTGGAGGTCGAAAATTATTGACCCCAAGGTCAAATGTTGAAATCGTAGGTACCATATCTTCGCATATCTTCGCATGTAACTTCGCATATCAGAGTCCTATAGAGATACCCTTCAGCACACAAAATTTTGAAGGTCAAGGTCAAAGGTCAAGGTCACTTTGTGGTCAATCATGGAGGTCGACGAAACCCTTATTTTTTGAGTAACTTTGATCGGATCGTCTCCAAACTTCATGGGAATCTAGTATATGGTCCGGCGCTCAGCTGATTAGTTTTTGGTGGCGATCGGCCTTGACCTTCATGGTTAGCGCTGGAGGTCGAAAATTATTGACCCCAAGGTCAAATGTTGAAACCCTTATTTTTTGAGTAACTTTGATCGGATCGTCTCCAAACTTCATGGGAATCTAGTATATGGTCCGGCGCTCAGCTGATTAGTTTTTGGTGGCGATCGGCCTTGACCTTCATGGTTAGCGCTGGAGGTCGAAAATTATTGACCCCAAGGTCAAATGTTGAAATCGTAGGTACCATATCTTCGCATATCTTCGCATGTAACTTCGCATATCAGAGTCCTATAGAGATACCCTTCAGCACACAAAATTTTGAAGGTCAAGGTCAAAGGTCAAGGTCACTTTGTGGTCAATCATGGAGGTCGACGAAACCCTTATTTTTTGAGTAACTTTGATCGGATCATCTCCAAACTTCATGGGAATCTAGTATATGGTCCGGTGCTCAGCTGATTAGTTTTTGGTGGCGATCGGCCTTGACCTTCATGGTTAGCGCTGGAGGTCGAAAATTATTGACCCCAAGGTCAAATGTTGAAATCGTTATTTTTTGAGTAACTTTGATCGGATCGTCTCCAAACTTCATGGGAATCTAGTATATGGTCCGGCGCTCAGCTGATTAGTTTTTGGTGGCGATCGGCCTTGACCTTCATGGTTAGCGCTGGAGGTCGAAAATTATTGACCCCAAGGTCAAATTTTGAAATCGTAGGTACCATATCGAGTAATACCTCATATGAATGCCCTTGATGAGTGCTTCCCAGATCTGTAAACAGTTTGACGCTATGACGTCATTTGATGACGTCATGACGAAAAAACGGAATTTTCATGAAAAAATTATTTCCTCAGTTCTCATCAAAATCTTTCAATATCTCGTGGGCAGACATTCCTCAAAGAGTCGCTTCTAGTGGATAGCAGTTCTGTTCACGTCAGTGTGACCTGAAGCAAGTCACTCATGTTCACATTTTGGCAAGATACGGTTCACCCTGTGGGTGACATAGGTTTATTATCTTGCCAAAACGAAGTTTTTGCAAGATGTATTAGTCAGCTTGTATGTTTGTTTTTTTGTTTGTTTTTTTGTTTTTTTGTTTTTTTGTTTTTTTGTTTGTGGTTAATTATTTTTTTTCCACGTTTAGATCACTCTGTAGACCACAGTTATTATTGGAAACTCCTGTAACTTCGCATATCAGAGTCCTATAGAGATACCCTTCAGCACACAAAATTTTGAAGGTCAAGGTCAAAGGTCAAGGTCACTTTGTGGTCAATCATGGAGGTGGACGAAACCCTTATTTTTTGAGTAACTTTGATCGGATCGTCTCCAAACTTCATGGGAATCTAGTATATGGTCCGGCGCTCAGCTGATTAGTTTTTGGTGGCGATCGGCCTTGACCTTCATGGTTAGCGCTGGAGGTCGAAAATTATTGACCCCAAGGTCAAATGTTGAAACCCTTATTTTTTGAGTAACTTTGATCGGATCGTCTCCAAACTTCATGGGAATCTAGTATATGGTCCGGCGCTCAGCTGATTAGTTTTTGGTGGCGATCGGCCTTGACCTTCATGGTTAGCGCTGGAGGTCGAAAATTATTGACCCCAAGGTCAAATGTTGAAATCGTAGGTACCATATCTTCGCATATCTTCGCATGTAACTTCGCATATCAGAGTCCTATAGAGATACCATTCAGCACACAAAATTTTGAAGGTCAAGGTCAAAGGTCAAGGTCACTTTGTGGTCAATCATGGAGGTCGACGAAACCCTTATTTTTTGAGTAACTTTGATCGGATCGTCTCCAAACTTCATGGGAATCTAGTATATGGTCCGGCGCTCAGCTGATTAGTTTTTGGTGGCGATCGGCCTTGACCTTCATGGTTAGCGCTGGAGGTCGAAAATTATTGACCCCAAGGTCAAATGTTGAAACCCTTATTTTTTGAGTAACTTTGATCGGATCGTCTCCAAACTTCATGGGAATCTAGTATATGGTCCGGCGCTCAGCTGATTAGTTTTTGGTGGCGATCGGCCTTGACCTTCATGGTTAGCGCTGGAGGTCGAAAATTATTGACCCCAAGGTCAAATGTTGAAATCGTAGGTACCATATCTTCGCATGTAACTTCGCATATCAGAGTCCTATAGAGATACCCTTCAGCACACAAAATTTTGAAGGTCAAGGTCAAAGGTCAAGGTCACTTTGTGGTCAATCATGGAGGTCGACGAAACCCTTATTTTTTGAGTAACTTTGATCGGATCGTCTCCAAACTTCATGGGAATCTAGTATATGGTCCGGCGCTCAGCTGATTAGTTTTTGGTGGCGATCGGCCTTGACCTTCATGGTTAGCGCTGGAGGTCGAAAATTATTGACCCCAAGGTCAAATGTTGAAATCGTTATTTTTTGAGTAACTTTGATCGGATCGTCTCCAAGCTTCATGGGAATCTAGTATATGGTCCGGCGCTCAGCTGATTAGTTTTTGGTGGCGATCGGCCTTGACCTTCATGGTTAGCGCTGGAGGTCGAAAATTATTGACCCCAAGGTCAAATGTTGAAATCGTTATTTTTTGAGTAACTTTGATCGGATCGTCTCCAAACTTCATGGGAATCTAGTATATGGTCCGGCGCTCAGCTGATTAGTTTTTGGTGGCGATCGGCCTTGACCTTCATGGTTAGCGCTGGAGGTCGAAAATTATTGACCCCAAGGTCAAATTTTGAAATCGTAGGTACCATATCGAGTAATACCTCATATGAATGCCCTTGATGAGTGCTTCCCAGATCTGTAAACAGTTTGACGCTATGACGTCATTTGATGACGTCATGACGAAAAAACGGAATTTTCATGAAAAAATTATTTCCTCAGTTCTCATCAAAATCTTTCAATATCTCGTGGGCAGACATTCCTCAAAGAGTCGCTTCTAGTGGATAGCAGTTCTGTTCACCTCAGTGTGACCTGAAGCAAGTCACTCATGTTCACATTTTGGCAAGATACGGTTCACCCTGTGGGTGACATAGGTTTATTTTTTGTTTTTTTGTTTGTGGTTAATCATTTTTTTTCACGTTTAGATCACTCTGTAGACCACAGTTATTATTGGAAACTCCTGTAACTTCGCATATCAGAGTCCTATAGAGATACCCTTCAGCACACAAAATTTTGAAGGTCAAGGTCAAAGGTCAAGGTCACTTTGTGGTCAATCATGGAGGTGGACGAAACCCTTATTTTTTGAGTAACTTTGATCGGATCGTCTCCAAACTTCATGGGAATCTAGTATATGGTCCGGCGCTCAGCTGATTAGTTTTTGGTGGCGATCGGCCTTGACCTTCATGGTTAGCGCTGGAGGTCGAAAATTATTGACCCCAAGGTCAAATGTTGAAACCCTTATTTTTTGAGTAACTTTGATCGGATCGTCTCCAAACTTCATGGGAATCTAGTATATGGTCCGGCGCTCAGCTGATTAGTTTTTGGTGGCGATCGGCCTTGACCTTCATGGTTAGCGCTGGAGGTCGAAAATTATTGACCCCAAGGTCAAATGTTGAAATCGTAGGTACCATATCTTCGCATATCTTCGCATGTAACTTCGCATATCAGAGTCCTATAGAGATACCCTTCAGCACACAAAATTTTGAAGGTCAAGGTCAAAGGTCAAGGTCACTTTGTGGTCAATCATGGAGGTCGACGAAACCCTTATTTTTTGAGTAACTTTGATCGGATCGTCTCCAAACTTCATGGGAATCTAGTATATGGTCCGGCGCTCAGCTGATTAGTTTTTGGTGGCGATCGGCCTTGACCTTCATGGTTAGCGCTGGAGGTCGAAAATTATTGACCCCAAGGTCAAATGTTGAAACCCTTATTTTTTGAGTAACTTTGATCGGATCGTCTCCAAACTTCATGGGAATCTAGTATATGGTCCGGCGCTCAGCTGATTAGTTTTTGGTGGCGATCGGCCTTGACCTTCATGGTTAGCGCTGGAGGTCGAAAATTATTGACCCCAAGGTCAAATGTTGAAATCGTAGGTACCATATCTTCGCATGTAACTTCGCATATCAGAGTCCTATAGAGATACCCTTCAGCACACAAAATTTTGAAGGTCAAGGTCAAAGGTCAAGGTCACTTTGTGGTCAATCATGGAGGTCGACGAAACCCTTATTTTTTGAGTAACTTTGATCGGATCGTCTCCAAACTTCATGGGAATCTAGTATATGGTCCGGCGCTCAGCTGATTAGTTTTTGGTGGCGATCGGCCTTGACCTTCATGGTTAGCGCTGGAGGTCGAAAATTATTGACCCCAAGGTCAAATGTTGAAACCCTTATTTTTTGAGTAACTTTGATCGGATCGTCTCCAAACTTCATGGAAATCTAGTATATGGTCCGGCGCTCAGCTGATTAGTTTTTGGTGGCGATCGGCCTTGACCTTCATGGTTAGCGCTGGAGGTCGAAAATTATTGACCCCAAGGTCAAATGTTGAAATCGTAGGTACCATATCTTCGCATATCTTCGCATGTAACTTCGCATATCAGAGTCCTATAGAGATACCCTTCAGCACACAAAATTTTGAAGGTCAAGGTCAAAGGTCAAGGTCACTTTGTGGTCAATCATGGAGGTCGACGAAACCCTTATTTTTTGAGTAACTTTGATCGGATCGTCTCCAAACTTCATGGGAATCTAGTATATGGTCCGGCGCTCAGCTGATTAGTTTTTGGTGGCGATCGGCCTTGACCTTCATGGTTAGCGCTGGAGGTCGAAAATTATTGACCCCAAGGTCAAATGTTGAAATCGTTATTTTTTGAGTAACTTTGATCGGATCGTCTCCAAACTTCATGGGAATCTAGTATATGGTCCGGCGCTCAGCTGATTAGTTTTTGGTGGCGATCGGCCTTGACCTTCATGGTTAGCGCTGGAGGTCGAAAATTATTGACACCAAGGTCAAATGTTGAAATCGTTATTTTTTGAGTAACTTTGATCGGATCGTCTCCAAACTTCATGGGAATCTAGTATATGGTCCGGCGCTCAGCTGATTAGTTTTTGGTGGCGATCGGCCTTGACCTTCATGGTTAGCGCTGGAGGTCGAAAATTATTGACCCCAAGGTCAAATTTTGAAATCGTAGGTACCATATCGAGTAATACCTCATATGAATGCCCTTGATGAGTGCTTCCCAGATCTGTAAACAGTTTGACGCTATGACGTCATTTGATGACGTCATGACGAAAAAACGGAATTTTCATGAAAAAATTATTTCCTCAGTTCTCATCAAAATCTTTCAATATCTCGTGGGCAGACATTCCTCAAAGAGTCGCTTCTAGTGGATAGCAGTTCTGTTCACCTCAGTGTGACCTGAAGCAAGTCACTCATGTTCACATTTTGGCAAGATACGGTTCACCCTGTGGGTGACATAGGTTTATTATCTTGCCAAAACGAAGTTTTTGCAAGATGTATTAGTCAGCTTGTATGTTTGTTTTTTTGTTTGTTTTTTTGTTTTTTTGTTTTTTTGTTTTTTTGTTTGTGGTTAATTATTTTTTTTCCACGTTTAGATCACTCTGTAGACCACAGTTATTATTGGAAACTCCTGTAACTTCGCATATCAGAGTCCTATAGAGATACCCTTCAGCACACAAAATTTTGAAGGTCAAGGTCAAAGGTCAAGGTCACTTTGTGGTCAATCATGGAGGTGGACGAAACCCTTATTTTTTGAGTAACTGATCGGATCGTCTCCAAACTTCATGGGAATCTAGTATATGGTCCGGCGCTCAGCTGATTAGTTTTTGGTGGCGATCGGCCTTGACCTTCATGGTTAGCGCTGGAGGTCGAAAATTATTGACCCCAAGGTCAAATGTTGAAACCCTTATTTTTTGAGTAACTTTGATCGGATCGTCTCCAAACTTCATGGGAATCTAGTATATGGTCCGGCGCTCAGCTGATTAGTTTTTGGTGGCGATCGGCCTTGACCTTCATGGTTAGCGCTGGAGGTCGAAAATTATTGACCCCAAGGTCAAATGTTGAAATCGTAGGTACCATATCTTCGCATATCTTCGCATGTAACTTCGCATATCAGAGTCCTATAGAGATACCATTCAGCACACAAAATTTTGAAGGTCAAGGTCAAAGGTCAAGGTCACTTTGTGGTCAATCATGGAGGTCGACGAAACCCTTATTTTTTGAGTAACTTTGATCGGATCGTCTCCAAACTTCATGGGAATCTAGTATATGGTCCGGCGCTCAGCTGATTAGTTTTTGGTGGCGATCGGCCTTGACCTTCATGGTTAGCGCTGGAGGTCGAAAATTATTGACCCCAAGGTCAAATGTTGAAACCCTTATTTTTTGAGTAACTTTGATCGGATCGTCTCCAAACTTCATGGGAATCTAGTATATGGTCCGGCGCTCAGCTGATTAGTTTTTGGTGGCGATCGGCCTTGACCTTCATGGTTAGCGCTGGAGGTCGAAAATTATTGACCCCCAAGGTCAAATGTTGAAATCGTAGGTACCATATCTTCGCATATCTTCGCATGTAACTTCGCATATCAGAGTCCTATAGAGATACCCTTCAGCACACAAAATTTTGAAGGTCAAGGTCAAAGGTCAAGGTCACTTTGTGGTCAATCATGGAGGTCGACGAAACCCTTATTTTTTGAGTAACTTTGATCGGATCGTCTCCAAACTTCATGGGAATCTAGTATATGGTCCGGCGCTCAGCTGATTAGTTTTTGGTGGCGATCGGCCTTGACCTTCATGGTTAGCGCTGGAGGTCGAAAATTATTGACCCCAAGGTCAAATGTTGAAATCGTTATTTTTTGAGTAACTTTGATCGGATCGTCTCCAAACTTCATGGGAATCTAGTATATGGTCCGGCGCTCAGCTGATTAGTTTTTGGTGGCGATCGGCCTTGACCTTCATGGTTAGCGCTGGAGGTCGAAAATTATTGACCCCAAGGTCAAATGTTGAAATCGTTATTTTTTGAGTAACTTTGATCGGATCGTCTCCAAACTTCATGGGAATCTAGTATATGGTCCGGCGCTCAGCTGATTAGTTTTTGGTGGCGATCGGCCTTGACCTTCATGGTTAGCGCTGGAGGTCGAAAATTATTGACCCCAAGGTCAAATTTTGAAATCGTAGGTACCATATCGAGTAATACCTCATATGAATGCCCTTGATGAGTGCTTCCCAGATCTGTAAACAGTTTGACGCTATGACGTCATTTGATGACGTCATGACGAAAAAACGGAATTTTCATGAAAGAATTATTTCCTCAGTTCTCATCAAAATCTTTCAATATCTCGTGGGCAGACATTCCTCAAAGAGTCGCTTCTAGTGGATAGCAGTTCTGTTCACCTCAGTGTGACCTGAAGCAAGTCACTCATGTTCACATTTTGGCAAGATACGGTTCACCCTGTGGGTGACATAGGTTTATTTTTTTGTTTGTTTTTTATCTTGCCAAAACGAAGTTTTTGCAAGATGTATTAGTCAGCTTGTATGTTTGTTTTTTTGTTTGTTTTTTTGTTTTTTTGTTTGTGGTTAATCATTTTTTTTCCACGTTTAGATCACTCTGTAGACCACAGTTATTATTGGAAACTCCTGTAACTTCGCATATCAGAGTCCTATAGAGATACCCTTCAGCACACAAAATTTTGAAGGTCAAGGTCAAAGGTCAAGGTCACTTTGTGGTCAATCATGGAGGTGGACGAAACCCTTATTTTTTGAGTAACTTTGATCGGATCGTCTCCAAACTTCATGGGAATCTAGTATATGGTCCGGCGCTCAGCTGATTAGTTTTTGGTGGCGATCGGCCTTGACCTTCATGGTTAGCGCTGGAGGTCGAAAATTATTGACCCCAAGGTCAAATGTTGAAACCCTTATTTTTTGAGTAACTTTGATCGGACCGTCTCCAAACTTCATGGGAATCTAGTATATGGTCCGGCGCTCAGCTGATTAGTTTTTGGTGGCGATCGGCCTTGACCTTCATGGTTAGCGCTGGAGGTCGAAAATTATTGACCCCAAGGTCAAATGTTGAAATCGTAGGTACCATATCTTCGCATATCTTCGCATGTAACTTCGCATATCAGAGTCCTATAGAGATACCCTTCAGCACACAAAATTTTGAAGGTCAAGGTCAAAGGTCAAGGTCACTTTGTGGTCAATCATGGAGGTCGACGAAACCCTTATTTTTTGAGTAACTTTGATCGGATCGTCTCCAAACTTCATGGGAATCTAGTATATGGTCCGGCGCTCAGCTGATTAGTTTTTGGTGGCGATCGGCCTTGACCTTCATGGTTAGCGCTGGAGGTCGAAAATTATTGACCCCAAGGTCAAATGTTGAAACCCTTATTTTTTGAGTAACTTTGATCGGATCGTCTCCAAACTTCATGGGAATCTAGTATATGGTCCGGCGCTCAGCTGATTAGTTTTTGGTGGCGATCGGCCTTGACCTTCATGGTTAGCGCTGGAGGTCGAAAATTATTGACCCCAAGGTCAAATGTTGAAATCGTAGGTACCATATCTTCGCATATCTTCGCATGTAACTTCGCATATCAGAGTCCTATAGAGATACCCTTCAGCACACAAAATTTTGAAGGTCAAGGTCAAAGGTCAAGGTCACTTTGTGGTCAATCATGGAGGTCGACGAAACCCTTATTTTTTGAGTAACTTTGATCGGATCATCTCCAAACTTCATGGGAATCTAGTATATGGTCCGGCGCTCAGCTGATTAGTTTTTGGTGGCGATCGGCCTTGACCTTCATGGTTAGCGCTGGAGGTCGAAAATTATTGACCCCAAGGTCAAATGTTGAAATCGTTATTTTTTGAGTAACTTTGATCGGATCGTCTCCAAACTTCATGGGAATCTAGTATATGGTCCGGCGCTCAGCTGATTAGTTTTTGGTGGCGATCGGCCTTGACCTTCATGGTTAGCGCTGGAGGTCGAAAATTATTGACCCCAAGGTCAAATTTTGAAATCGTAGGTACCATATCGAGTAATACCTCATATG
Organism: Myxine glutinosa; assembly: GCF_964187855.1. Classification (NCBI taxonomy): domain Eukaryota; kingdom Metazoa; phylum Chordata; class Myxini; order Myxiniformes; family Myxinidae; genus Myxine; species Myxine glutinosa. The sequence goes on along the minus strand of NC_136261.1, from coordinate 446,076,234 downwards.
AATGCCCTTGATGAGTGCTTCCCAGATCTGTAAACAGTTTGACGCTATGACGTCATTTGATGACGTCATGACGAAAAAACGGAATTTTCATGAAAAAATTATTTCCTCAGTTCTCATCAAAATCTTTCAATATCTCGTGGGCAGACATTCCTCAAAGAGTCGCTTCTAGTGGATAGCAGTCCTGTTCACGTCAGTGTGACCTGAAGCAAGTCACTCATGTTCACATTTTGGCAAGATACGGTTCACCCTGTGGGTGACATAGGTTTATTATCTTGCCAAAACGAAGTTTTTGCAAGATGTATTAGTCAGCTTGTATGTTTGTTTTTTTGTTTGTTTTTTTGTTTTTTTGTTTTTTTGTTTTTTTGTTTGTGGTTAATTATTTTTTTTCCACGTTTAGATCACTCTGTAGACCACAGTTATTATTGGAAACTCCTGTAACTTCGCATATCAGAGTCCTATAGAGATACCCTTCAGCACACAAAATTTTGAAGGTCAAGGTCAAAGGTCAAGGTCACTTTGTGGTCAATCATGGAGGTGGACGAAACCCTTATTTTTTGAGTAACTTTGATCGGATCGTCTCCAAACTTCATGGGAATCTAGTATATGGTCCGGCGCTCAGCTGATTAGTTTTTGGTGGCGATCGGCCTTGACCTTCATGGTTAGCGCTGGAGGTCGAAAATTATTGACCCCAAGGTCAAATGTTGAAACCCTTATTTTTTGAGTAACTTTGATCGGATCGTCTCCAAACTTCATGGGAATCTAGTATATGGTCCGGCGCTCAGCTGATTAGTTTTTGGTGGCGATCGGCCTTGACCTTCATGGTTAGCGCTGGAGGTCGAAAATTATTGACCCCAAGGTCAAATGTTGAAATCGTAGGTACCATATCTTCGCATATCTTCGCATGTAACTTCGCATATCAGAGTCCTATAGAGATACCATTCAGCACACAAAATTTTGAAGGTCAAGGTCAAAGGTCAAGGTCACTTTGTGGTCAATCATGGAGGTCGACGAAACCCTTATTTTTTGAGTAACTTTGATCGGATCGTCTCCAAACTTCATGGGAATCTAGTATATGGTCCGGCGCTCAGCTGATTAGTTTTTGGTGGCGATCGGCCTTGACCTTCATGGTTAGCGCTGGAGGTCGAAAATTATTGACCCCAAGGTCAAATGTTGAAACCCTTATTTTTTGAGTAACTTTGATCGGATCGTCTCCAAACTTCATGGGAATCTAGTATATGGTCCGGCGCTCAGCTGATTAGTTTTTGGTGGCGATCGGCCTTGACCTTCATGGTTAGCGCTGGAGGTCGAAAATTATTGACCCCAAGGTCAAATGTTGAAATCGTAGGTACCATATCTTCGCATGTAACTTCGCATATCAGAGTCCTATAGAGATACCCTTCAGCACACAAAATTTTGAAGGTCAAGGTCAAAGGTCAAGGTCACTTTGTGGTCAATCATGGAGGTCGACGAAACCCTTATTTTTTGAGTAACTTTGATCGGATCGTCTCCAAACTTCATGGGAATCTAGTATATGGTCCGGCGCTCAGCTGATTAGTTTTTGGTGGCGATCGGCCTTGACCTTCATGGTTAGCGCTGGAGGTCGAAAATTATTGACCCCAAGGTCAAATGTTGAAATCGTTATTTTTTGAGTAACTTTGATCGGATCGTCTCCAAACTTCATGGGAATCTAGTATATGGTCCGGCGCTCAGCTGATTAGTTTTTGGTGGCGATCGGCCTTGACCTTCATGGTTAGCGCTGGAGGTCGAAAATTATTGACCCCAAGGTCAAATGTTGAAATCGTTATTTTTTGAGTAACTTTGATCGGATCGTCTCCAAACTTCATGGGAATCTAGTATATGGTCCGGCGCTCAGCTGATTAGTTTTTGGTGGCGATCGGCCTTGACCTTCATGGTTAGCGCTGGAGGTCGAAAATTATTGACCCCAAGGTCAAATTTTGAAATCGTAGGTACCATATCGAGTAATACCTCATATGAATGCCCTTGATGAGTGCTTCCCAGATCTGTAAACAGTTTGACGCTATGACGTCATTTGATGACGTCATGACGAAAAAACGGAATTTTCATGAAAAAATTATTTCCTCAGTTCTCATCAAAATCTTTCAATATCTCGTGGGCAGACATTCCTCAAAGAGTCGCTTCTAGTGGATAGCAGTTCTGTTCACCTCAGTGTGACCTGAAGCAAGTCACTCATGTTCACATTTTGGCAAGATACGGTTCACCCTGTGGGTGACATAGGTTTATTTTTTGTTTTTTTGTTTGTGGTTAATCATTTTTTTTCACGTTTAGATCACTCTGTAGACCACAGTTATTATTGGAAACTCCTGTAACTTCGCATATCAGAGTCCTATAGAGATACCCTTCAGCACACAAAATTTTGAAGGTCAAGGTCAAAGGTCAAGGTCACTTTGTGGTCAATCATGGAGGTCGACGAAACCCTTATTTTTTGAGTAACTTTGATCGGATCGTCTCCAAACTTCATGGGAATCTAGTATATGGTCCGGCGCTCAGCTGATTAGTTTTTGGTGGCGATCGGCCTTGACCTTCATGGTTAGCGCTGGAGGTCGAAAATTATTGACCCCAAGGTCAAATGTTGAAACCCTTATTTTTTGAGTAACTTTGATCGGATCGTCTCCAAACTTCATGGGAATCTAGTATATGGTCCGGCGCTCAGCTGATTAGTTTTTGGTGGCGATCGGCCTTGACCTTCATGGTTAACGCTGGAGGTCGAAAATTATTGACCCCAAGGTCAAATGTTGAAATCGTAGGTACCATATCTTCGCATATCTTCGCATGTAACTTCGCATATCAGAATCCTATAGAGATACCCTTCAGCACACAAAATTTTGAAGGTCAAGGTCAAAGGTCAAGGTCACTTTGTGGTCAATCATGGAGGTCGACGAAACCCTTATTTTTTGAGTAACTTTGATCGGATCATCTCCAAACTTCATGGGAATCTAGTATATGGTCCGGCGCTCAGCTGATTAGTTTTTGGTGGCGATCGGCCTTGACCTTCATGGTTAGCGCTGGAGGTCGAAATTATTGACCCCAAGGTCAAATTACGAAACCCTTATTTTTTGAGTAACTTTGATCTTATGATCTCCAAACTTGGTGGGTATATAGGGTGTGGTATGGCGCTCAGTTGATTAGTTTTTGGTGTCGATCGGCCTTGACCTTCAAGGTCATTTTGAAGGTCATTCAATTTTGACCAAAAGGTAAAATTTTCAAGTTTCAGTTACCATATCGAGTAGTACCTCAAATTGAAGCCCTTGTTGAGTGCTTTCCAAACATATAACTAGTTTGACAATGTGACGTCATTTGACGGCGTTATGACGAAAAAACTGCACTTTTCATGTATATTGTATTGCTTTAGTTCGCATTGTTTAGGTCACTCTGTAAAGCACAGTTCCCTTTGGAAACTCTTGTAAGTTCGCATATCAGAGTCTTTTAGAGATACCCTTTAGCACACAAAATTATGAAGGTCAAGGTCAAAGGTCAAGGTCACTTTGCGGCCAATCATGGAGGTCAACTAAACCCTTATGTTTGGAGTATTGTTAGTCGAATCAGCTCGAAACTTTACAATATTGTAGTATATGGTCTAGTGCACAGCTGATCAGTTTTTGGTGGCGAACGGCCTTGACGTTCATGGTTAGCGCTGTCGAAAATATATCGAAAATTTTCAAATATTCACCTCAGTGTTCACCTCAGTTCACCTCAGTGTGACCTGAAGCAAGTCACTCATGTTCACATTTTGGCAAGATACGGTTCACCCTGTGGGTGACATATGTTCATTTTGTTTTTTTGTTTTTTTGTTTGTGGTTAATCATTTTTTTTCACGTTTAGATCACTCTGTAGACCACAGTTATTATTGGAAACTCCTGTAACTTCGCATATCAGAGTCCTATAGAGATACCCTTCAGCACACAAAATTTTGAAGGTCAAGGTCAAAGGTCAAGGTCACTTTGTGGTCAATCATGGAGGTCGACGAAACCCTTATTTTTTGAGTAACTTTGATCGGATCGTCTCCAAACTTCATGGGAATCTAGTATATGGTCCGGCGCTCAGCTGATTAGTTTTTGGTGGCGATCGGCCTTGACCTTCATGGTTAGCGCTGGAGGTCGAAAATTATTGACCCCAAGGTCAAATTACGAAACCCTTATTTTTTGAGTAACTTTGATCTTATGATCTCCAAACTTGGTGGGTATATAGGGTGTGGTATGGCGCTCAGTTGATTAGTTTTTGGTGTCGATCGGCCTTGACCTTCAAGGTCATTTTGAAGGTCATTCAATTTTGACCAAAAGGTAAAATTTTCAAGTTTCAGTTACCATATCGAGTCATTGGAAACTCCTGTAACTTCGCATATCAGAGTCCTATAGAGATACCCTTCAGCACACAAAATTTTGAAGGTCAAGGTCAAAGGTCAAGGTCACTTTGTGGTCAATCATGGAGGTCGACGAAACACTAATTTTTTGAGTAACTTTGATCGGATCGTCTCCAAACTTCATGGGAATCTAGTATATGGTCCGGCGCTCAGCTGATTAGTTTTTGGTGGCGATCGGCCTTGACCTTCATGGTTAGCGCTGGAGGTCGAAAATTATTGACCCCAAGGTCAAATTACGAAACCCTTATTTTTTGAGTAACTTTGATCTTATGATCTCCAAACTTGGTGGGTATATAGGGTGTGGTATGGCGCTCAGTTGATTAGTTTTTGGTGTCGATCGGCCTTGACCTTCAAGGTCATTTTGAAGGTCATTCAATTTTGACCAAAAGGTAAAATTTTCAAGTTTCAGTTACCATATCGAGTAGTACCTCAAATTGAAGCCCTTGTTGAGTGCTTTCCAAACATATAACTAGTTTGACAATGTGACGTCATTTGACAGCGTTATGACGAAAAAACTGCACTTTTCATGTATATTGTATTGCTTTAGTTCGCATTGTTTAGGTCACTCTGTAGAGCACAGTTCCCTTCTGGAAACTCTTGTAAGTTCGCATATCAGAGTCTTTTAGAGATACCCTTTAGCACACAAAATTTTGAAGGTCAAGGTCACTTTGCGGTCAATTTGTCAAGGCAAGATACGGTTCACCCTGTGGGTGAGTTTTATTTGTTTTTTTGTTATCTTGCCAAAACGAAGTTTTTGCAAGATGTATTAGTCAGCTTGTATGTTTGTTATCTTGCCAAAACGAAGTTTTTATCTTGCCAAAACGAAGTTTTTGCAAGATGTATTAGTCAGCTTGTATGTTTGTTTTTTTGTTTGTTTTTTTGTTTTTTTGTTTTTTTGTTTGTGGTTAATCATTTTTTTTCCACGTTTAGATCACTCTGTAGACCACAGTTATTATTGGAAACTCCTGTAACTTCGCATATCAGAGTCCTATAGAGATACCCTTCAGCACACAAAATTTTGAAGGTCAAGGTCAAAGGTCAAGGTCACTTTGTGGTCAATCATGGAGGTGGACGAAACCCTTATTTTTTGAGTAACTTTGATCGGATCGTCTCCAAACTTCATGGGAATCTAGTATATGGTCCGGCGCTCAGCTGATTAGTTTTTGGTGGCGATCGGCCTTGACCTTCATGGTTAGCGCTGGAGGTCGAAAATTATTGACCCCAAGGTCAAATGTTGAAACCCTTATTTTTTGAGTAACTTTGATCGGATCGTCTCCAAACTTCATGGGAATCTAGTATATGGTCCGGCGCTCAGCTGATTAGTTTTTGGTGGCGATCGGCCTTGACCTTCATGGTTAGCGCTGGAGGTCGAAAATTATTGACCCCAAGGTCAAATGTTGAAATCGTAGGTACCATATCTTCGCATATCTTCGCATGTAACTTCGCATATCAGAGTCCTGTAGAGATACCCTTCAGCACACAAAATTTTGAAGGTCAAGGTCAAAGGTCAAGGTCACTTTGTGGTCAATCATGGAGGTCGACGAAACCCTTATTTTTTGAGTAACTTTGATCGGATCGTCTCCAAACTTCATGGGAATCTAGTATATGGTCCGGCGCTCAGCTGATTAGTTTTTGGTGGCGATCGGCCTTGACCTTCATGGTTAGCGCTGGAGGTCGAAAATTATTGACCCCAAGGTCAAATGTTGAAACCCTTATTTTTTGAGTAACTTTGATCGGATCGTCTCCAAACTTCATGGGAATCTAGTATATGGTCCGGCGCTCAGCTGATTAGTTTTTGGTGGCGATCGGCCTTGACCTTCATGGTTAGCGCTGGAGGTCGAAAATTATTGACCCCAAGGTCAAATGTTGAAATCGTAGGTACCATATCTTCGCATATCTTCGCATGTAACTTCGCATATCAGAGTCCTATAGAGATACCCTTCAGCACACAAAATTTTGAAGGTCAAGGTCAAAGGTCAAGGTCACTTTGTGGTCAATCATGGAGGTCGACGAAACCCTTATTTTTTGAGTAACTTTGATCGGATCGTCTCCAAACTTCATGGGAATCTAGTATATGGTCCGGCGCTCAGCTGATTAGTTTTTGGTGGCGATCGGCCTTGACCTTCATGGTTAGCGCTGGAGGTCGAAAATTATTGACCCCAAGGTCAAATGTTGAAATCGTTATTTTTTGAGTAACTTTGATCGGATCGTCTCCAAACTTCATGGGAATCTAGTATATGGTCCGGCGCTCAGCTGATTAGTTTTTGGTGGCGATCGGCCTTGACCTTCATGGTTAGCGCTGGAGGTCGAAAATTATTGACCCCAAGGTCAAATGTTGAAATCGTTATTTTTTGAGTAACTTTGATCGGATCGTCTCCAAACTTCATGGGAATCTAGTATATGGTCCGGCGCTCAGCTGATTAGTTTTTGGTGGCGATCGGCCTTGACCTTCATGGTTAGCGCTGGAGGTCGAAAATTATTGACCCCAAGGTCAAATTTTGAAATCGTAGGTACCATATCGAGTAATACCTCATATGAATGCCCTTGATGAGTGCTTCCCAGATCTGTAAACAGTTTGACGCTATGACGTCATTTGATGACGTCATGACGAAAAAACGGAATTTTCATGAAAAAATTATTTCCTCAGTTCTCATCAAAATCTTTCAATATCTCGTGGGCAGACATTCCTCAAAGAGTCGCTTCTAGTGGATAGCAGTTCTGTTCACCTCAGTGTGACCTGAAGCAAGTCACTCATGTTCACATTTTGGCAAGATACGGTTCACCCTGTGGGTGACATAGGTTTATTATCTTGCCAAAACGAAGTTTTTGCTAGATGTATCAGTCAGCTTGTATGTTTGTTTGTTTGTTTGTTTTTTTGTTTGTGGTTAATCATTTTTTTTTCACGTTTAGATCACTCTGTAGACCACAGTTATTATTGGAAACTCCTGTAACTTCGCATATCAGAGTCCTATAGAGATACCCTTCAGCACACAAAATTTTGAAGGTCAAGGTCAAAGGTCAAGGTCACTTTGCGGTCAATCATGGAGGTCAACGAAACCCTTATTTTTTGAGTAACTTTGATCTTATGATCTCCAAACTTGGTGGGTATATAGGGTGTGGTATGGCGCTCAGCTGATTAGTTTTTGGTGTCGATCGGCCTTGACCTTCAAGGTCATTCAATTGGGTCAATCATGGAGGTCAACGAAACCCTTATTTTTTGAGTAACTTTGATCTTATGATCTCCAAACTTGGTGGGTATATAGGGTGTGGTATGGCGCTCAGCTGATTAGTTTTTGGTGTCGATCGGCCTTGACCTTCAAGGTCATTTTGAAGGTCATTCAATTTTGACCAAAAGGTAAAATTTTCAAGTTTCAGTTACCATATCGAGTAGTACCTCAAATTGAAGCCCTTGTTGAGTGCTTTCCAAACATATAACTAGTTTGACAATGTGACGTCATTTGACGGCGTTATGACGAAAAAACTGCACTTTTCATGTATATTGTATTGCTTTAGTTCGCATTGTTTAGGTCACTCTGTAGAGCACAGTTCCCTTTGGAAACTCTTGTAAGTTCGCATATCAGAGTCTTTTAGAGATACCCTTTAGCACACAAAATTATGAAGGTCAAGGTCAAAGGTCAAGGTCACTTGGCAAGATACGGTTCACCCTGTGGGTGACACATGTTTATTTGTTTGTTTGTTATCTTGCCAAAACAAAGTTTTTGCAAGATGTATTAGTCAGCTTGTATGTTTGTTTTTTTGTTTGTTTTTTTGTTTTTTTGTTTTTTTGTTTGTGGTTAATCATTTTTTTTCCACGTTTAGATCACTCTGTAGACCACAGTTATTATTGGAAACTCCTGTAACTTCGCATATCAGAGTCCTATAGAGATACCCTTCAGCACACAAAATTTTGAAGGTCAAGGTCAAAGGTCAAGGTCACTTTGTGGTCAATCATGGAGGTCGACGAAACCCTTATTTTTTGAGTAACTTTGATCGGATCGTCTCCAAACTTCATGGGAATCTAGTATATGGTCCGGCGCTCAGCTGATTAGTTTTTGGTGGCGATCGGCCTTGACCTTCATGGTTAGCGCTGGAGGTCGAAAATTATTGACCCCAAGGTCAAATGTTGAAACCCTTATTTTTTGAGTAACTTTGATCGGGTCGTCTCCAAACTTCATGGGAATCTAGTATATGGTCCGGCGCTCAGCTGATTAGTTTTTGGTGGCGATCGGCCTTGACCTTCATGGTTAGCGCTGGAGGTCGAAAATTATTGACCCCAAGGTCAAATGTTGAAATCGTAGGTACCATATCGAGTAATACCTCATATGAATGCCCTTGATGAGTGCTTCCCAGATCTGTAAACAGTTTGACGCTATGACGTCATTTGATGACGTCATGACGAAAAAACGGAATTTTCATGAAACAATTATTTCCTCAGTTCTCATCAAAATCTTTCAATATCTCGTGGGCAGACATTCCTCAAAGAGTCGCTTCTAGTGGATAGCAGTTCTGTTCACCTCAGTGTGACCTGAAGCAAGTCACTCATGTTCACATTTTGGCAAGATACGGTTCACCCTGTGGGTGACATATGTTTTTTTTTTTGTTTTTTTGTTTGTGGTTAATCATTTTTTTTCACGTTTAGATCACTCTGTAGACCACAGTTATTATTGGAAACTCCTGTAACTTCGCATATCAGAGTCCTATAGAGATACCCTTCAGCACACAAAATTTTGAAGGTCAAGGTCAAAGGTCAAGGTCACTTTGTGGTCAATCATGGAGGTCGACGAAACCCTTATTTTTTGAGTAACTTTGATCGGATCGTCTCCAAACTTCATGGGAATCTAGTATATGGTCCGGCGCTCAGCTGATTAGTTTTTGGTGGCGATCGGCCTTGACCTTCATGGTTAGCGCTGGAGGTCGAAAATTATTGACCCCAAGGTCAAATGTTGAAACCCTTATTTTTTGAGTAACTTTGATCGGATCGTCTCCAAACTTCATGGGAATCTAGTATATGGTCCGGCGCTCAGCTGATTAGTTTTTGGTGGCGATCGGCCTTGACCTTCATGGTTAGCGCTGGAGGTCGAAAATTATTGACCCCAAGGTCAAATGTTGAAATCGTAGGTACCATATCTTCGCATATCTTCGCATGTAACTTCGCATATCAGAGTCCTATAGAGATACCCTTCAGCACACAAAATTTTGAAGGTCAAGGTCAAAGGTCAAGGTCACTTTGCGGCCAATCATGGAGGTCAACTAAACCCTTATGTTTGGAGTATTGTTAGTCGAATCAGCTCGAAACTTTACAATATTGTAGTATATGGTCTAGTGCACAGCTGATCAGTTTTTGGTGGCGAACGGCCTTGACGTTCATGGTTAGCGCTGAGGTCGAAAATATATCGAAAATTTTCAAATATTCACCTCAGTGTTCACCTCAGTTCACCTCAGTGTGACCTGAAGCAAGTCACTCATGTTCACATTTTGGCAAGATACGGTTCACCCTGTGGGTGACATATGTTCATTTTTTTGTTTTTTTGTTTGTGGTTAATCATTTTTTTTTCACGTTTAGATCACTCTGTAGACCACAGTTATTATTGGAAACTCCTGTAACTTCGCATATCAGAGTCCTATAGAGATACCCTTCAGCACACAAAACTTTGAAGGTCAAGGTCAAAGGTCAAGGTCACTTTGCGGTCAATCATGGAGGTCAACGAAACCCTTATTTTTTGAGTAACTTTGATCGGATCGTCTCCAAACTTCATGGGAATCTAGTATATGGTCCGGCGCTCAGCTGATTAGTTTTTAGTGGCGATCGGCCTTGACCTTCATGGTTAGCGCTGGAGGTCAAAAATTATTGACCCCAAGGTCAAATTACGAAACCCTTATTTTTTGAGTAACTTTGATCTTATGATCTCCAAACTTGGTGGGTATATAGGGTGTGGTATGGCGCTCAGTTGATTAGTTTTTGGTGTCGATCGGCCTTGACCTTCAAGGTCATTTTGAAGGTCATTCAATTTTGACCAAAAGGTAAAATTTTCAAGTTTCAGTTACCATATCGAGTAGTACCTCAAATTGAAGCCCTTGTTGAGTGCTTTCCAAACATATAACTAGTTTGACAATGTGACGTCATTTGACGGCGTTATGACGAAAAAACTGCACTTTTCATGTATATTGTATTGCTTTAGTTCGCATTGTTTAGGTCACTCTGTAGAGCACAGTTCCCTTTGGAAACTCTTGTAAGTTCGCATATCAGAGTCTTTTAGAGATACCCTTTAGCACACAAAATTATGAAGGTCAAGGTCAAAGGTCAAGGTCACTTTGCGGCCAATCATGGAGGTCGACGAAACACTAATTTTTTGAGTAACTTTGATCGGATCGTCTCCAAACTTCATGGGAATCTAGTATATGGTCCGGCGCTCAGCTGATTAGTTTTTGGTGGCGATCGGCCTTGACCTTCATGGTTAGCGCTGGAGGTCGAAAATTATTGACCCCAAGGTCAAATTTTGAAATCGTAGGTACCATATCGAGTAATACCTCATATGAATGCCCTTGATGAGTGCTTCCCAGATCTGTAAACAGTTTGACGCTATGACGTCATTTGATGACGTCATGACGAAAAAACGGAATTTTCATGAAAAAATTATTTCCTCAGTTCTCATCAAAATCTTTCAATATTTCATGTGCGTTGGTCATGAAGACATACTATTCACCATACGAAATTATTAAGGTCAAGGTCAAATGGCAAGATACGGTTCACCCTGTGGGTGACATATGTTTATTTTGTTTTTTTGTTTGTGGTTAATCATTTTTTTTTACGTTTAGATCACTCTGTAGACCACAGTTATTATTGGAAACTCCTGTAACTTCGCATATCAGAGTCCTATAGAGATACCCTTCAGCACACAAAATTTTGAAGGTCAAGGTCAAAGGTCAAGGTCACTTTGTGGTCAATCATGGAGGTCGACGAAACACTAATTTTTTGAGTAACTTTGATCGGATCGTCTCCAAACTTCATGGGAATCTAGTATATGGTCCGGCGCTCAGCTGATTAGTTTTTGGTGGCGATCGGCCTTGACCTTCATGGTTAGCGCTGGAGGTCGAAAATTTATTGACCCCAAGGTCAAATTTTGAAATCGTAGGTACCATATCGAGTAATACCTCATATGAATGCCCTTGATGAGTGCTTCCCAGATCTGTAAACAGTTTGACGCTATGACGTCATTTGATGACGTCATGACGAAAAAACGGAATTTTCACATTTTGGCAAGATACGGTTCACCCTGTGGGTGACATATGTTCTTTGTTATCATTAAATATCAATAACTTTTCTTTCACAAGATAGAACTGTGCTGGTTCTTCTGTTGGAATGAGACCTGCTCTGGTTTTTGAACCCACCGAATATTCATTGTTTTGAAGAGCTTCCACAACATAATTAGGGGGTTGATTTACCTCCTCAAGTTTCTGAAATAATCCTTCATCATCATATTTTAATTCTCTAAGTTCTTGCTCTGTCATTTGACTAAAATCTTTGAGTATTTGAAGTTTTTTTTGGAGTAAATTCTACCGTGGGAACTGTAGGTGAAATCGTTTGTTGAGTTTTTTAAAGTGGTTTAAAAAATTTCTCTTGTTTTCTTTCAAAGGCTTCTTCACCAGTTAATTTCTGTCTTCGTTTCTTCTTTATCTCTTCCTGTTGCTTTACAACTTTTGAAACCAACTCTTGATGTTCTTTAAACTTTCTTGCTCTTTCTTCGGTATTCATTTTCTGTATTTATTTGTTGAAAAATATCATTTAGTATCTCATCTTGTTTGACAACAATATATTTATATTTTCCAATCGTGTGTTTCATGTGAGCCTCAAATTCTTTTTTACTACATAACGTAGAGCAATTATCTCTCCAAAAATTATTTAGATCTGTTGAATTTAACTTCAATAAAATAAAAGTATTAGCATTGTTTCTTATTGAGCGCCGAGGGAGTTGAAAATATGACGCGAAGATAAATACAATTACAAGAAGAATGTCTCCCTCTTGTATAGTAGCTATCCATTACTGTTTGGTTTCTCTCATTAACACAATCATCAAAGACAACGAGGTTCTTTTTTGATTTATCTAAATCTTGAGGTGAAGGTATATCATCCGTATTATCACTGAGAATACAAGTTATGGGTTTTGATTTTGATTTCTGTGTATCACAAAATAGTTGTATTATATCCTCAATGTTGTAATCATTTAGTTTGTTTTGAAGTTTAAATAAACCGATAATGTCTTCCTTTTTAAGACCCGCATTAAAACCTTGTGATAGTAGTTGATACTCGGGTTGAAAACTTGACTTCGTAAAAATTATTAAATTATCATAATCTAAAAAGTTGGGGGCAAGGAGCATCTTTAAAAGCAAACAGGTTTTTCCACATCCGCTTGATCCGACTATTAGACATCTTAATGAATTTGGAAGATTTTTATGGTTGTTAAATTTTATCTTGTTTTCCCAAACGGGTAAAAAATCATTCATTTATATATTTGGAACACAAGTCATCTAACTTTTTTTGAGCTATTTTAGAAACTCTATATTTTATCCTGAGTTCAGGTTTAATTTCAAAATAATTCATTATTTTATTTATATAGTATCTTGTATTAACATTTCCATTAAAATTATTTTGAATAATAAATATCATTAAACCCTTACACATTTCCTCAATACAAATAGTCTCTTCCCTTGAAAGAAATGGTGTATTATCATCACAATACTTAACATTCATCTCTTATTAATCTTGTAAAGTAATTCATTTTTGGTTCTAATTTAAAAGAGTTATATATATATATTATTTATTTATTATTATTAATTAAAATTAAATCACAGAAAATACATTGTTTATATGAACCCTCATTATTAAGCCCTATTCTATCACAAGCTGGACAATTCTCTAATTTATCATATGGAGAGTCTGGAAATTCTAAATATCCTTCAGAACTTACCATATTTATATAGTAAATTTTTACTTAAACTAAATGCAAGTTTATTCGTTAATAAATACAATGTTTCAAAGCACAAAAGACAAATTTCAATCAATCTCTACTTCGGTGGAAGATATAGAAAAATATGTCAAAGATGTTAAATTAAACAAAGACAAATATGGAAATTTTTGGGTAAAACCAGTTATGGAAAATAACATGAGCCCCTCTATTTCATTTAAAGGAAGAGCTCTAACTATACCTGGAAAGACATCCATTAAAGTAAATCTAACAAAAGTTTCTCCTCTACTCCTGGCAATTTATTCAAAGCTTGAAAAAGTGATCGATCGCGATACTTTGAAAAAGAATGATAGGACCATCAGCAATTCTAGAGGAAACATTTGTATATTCTTTAATCATCCAAAGGGTGTAGATCTAAGTAAAATGAATGATGTTAATATTTCTGGTGAAATGTCATTTCGTTCTATGATAGTTAGAGATTATTTAAAGATAACTTTTGATATTAAAAATGTAGAGATTGAATCTGTTAATGAAAGAAAGTATATAGATATTGATGGGAATATTTTTTCCTGCTAATTAAATTTGAGTCATTACAGCAGTGAAGATTTTACTAAGTTATTGAACTCGGACGATAGTGATGATAGTATTTCCTTGAACTCGGAGGATGGTGATGATAGTATTTCATTGAACTCAGATGATAGTTATGATGCTAATAGTTTGTGCTCAAATGATAGTTATGAGAGTAGCTTTATTGATGACTCCGAGTATGATTCTGAGTATTCATGTGATAGTTATGACTCAGATGATTCTGAGTGAAAAAGTGTTTTAGTTTAAGTGTAGTTTCATATATAAAAAGCCTGTAAAAAGGCACTTTCTTCTATAAGTGTTTTACTTTAAGCACAGTTTCATCTTTAAAAAAGCCTCTAAAAAGGTGTTTTACTTCAAGTATAATTTTGCTATATAAATATGATCAAAGCAACGTATTGTGACGTTTGTGAACAAGAATATAAACAATACAAAAGACACCTTAAAACTAACAAACACACATTTAATCTACTTCACCTACTAGCTCCTATTCAGAAGGAAACAAAACACTGTTCTGTCTGTCATAAAAATATCCTCAAGAAAGGCTTCGAAATACATCTTAAAACAAATATACATTTATCAAATTTTATCACAACTAAAAACTCTGATGGCGCATTCAAAGGACATATTAAAATAAGTCTTTAACTTCAAACCTCCTGAACCAGAGTCTATAGTTGATGCTGGAGAAATAGTTAAACCTGCTGTTAAAACGTTGATTGAAAAAACACTAATAGTGGGGCGGCTTAGCCCAAATATTCAAAAGAATTGTGCATTTTGTGAAACAAGCACCAAATTTGGCACAAATGTACATTAATATGTTGCGAACATTTTCAGATATTGGGCCACTTGAAATTGCGTAATTTTTTTTTTCAAATTTTTTCAAATTTCGTAATTTCAAATTTTTCGGGTGACACCGTCACAATTTCGGTCTTCGAGGCCGGCCGATAGGCAAAGTGTGACCGGAAGGGACGAGGTTCTCCTGACCACGTGGCCCTCGATCTGGGAAGCGAGAGGCGTTCCATTAGTGGACGCGCCCCTCACGCCCGACTTTTGGGCGGCCCCGGCAGGCCGTTTGTTTTGACGTTCCGTGACAGGCCCCGCACCCCCACCTCCGGGTCGACCGGAAGCTTGTGCTGAGTACATCATACCTGGACAACTCAGTGAGGCAGAACACAGCAGTGCACACCAGGGTGACCCCTTCAGTGCATAAACCAATTAACCTGTCCACTGCAGGGCAAATAGAAATGAAGTTATTTTCTGCATATAATAATAATATAAGTTCAGTTCTATATAACAATTTCTGTTATCACCACTACCACTACAACTACCACTACTACAAGCTTTGTCTGGAATTTTGTGGACTAACAGACAAACAGACATACAGACAAGCTGGGATCAAAACATTACCTCCTTCCACCATTGAGTGTAGAGGTAAACATCATGGAAATTATATCATGCCCTAGATTTAATTCATGCTTACCCGTGTATTTGCTTCACTGGTTCACAAGGTCTTTTGCATACATGTAATTCAGACTCTCGTCTTCATTGCTGACCACACAATGTTCGCAACATATTAATGTACATTTGTGCCAAATTTGGTGCTTGTATCACAAAATGCACAACAGGTTTGCTATGCTGCTACACTATAAAAGAAATGAAACCACTTAAATTTTATATGGGAGTAAAATTAGAAATGACAAAGGACGAAGGAGTTATAGAAACACCATCCATGAGAACTGAGCCACACTTTATATCTTCATATCAAGATTTTAAAACATCAGGAGTCTATGATGAACTTATTAAACAAGAGCAAGATGTGGATAATTCAATCGTAGGAAGTGGATTCAATATAGGAAAAATTATTTACATAGACATTCATATTCTTAAATCAGATCCCCTAAAAGCTTCTTCTTACATTGATTTACCCAGTGTTATCAAAAATATAAAAGCAGTCATCAATATCAAAAACAAGTACAAAAAGTTTTAATTAAAACAAAAGCCGCGTCGATGTTACACAATGCCTAGATGCAGCTGTGCCTATAACGTCGATGTTATAGGCACAGGACATTCCTATTGATTCGATTACTTGATGTTATTTTTGTGCAAAGTGAAAATATATCTCGGCAATTTCCCGTGTGTGGCGACGAATTTTTAATATATCTCGGCATTTTCCCGTCTGTTATTTCAGGCGGTGTATAACTGACCATGCCGCGATTTAAAAAATATATATCTCGGCAATTTCCCGTATGTGGCGACATGTGAACGAAGCTATGCTCCTCTCTCCACATTATTGTGAGGACGTATAAATTAAATATTTCATCGTGACGATTGTCATCAAATGGACGAATTTTTAATATATCTCGGCATTTTCCCATCTGTTATTTCGGGCGGTGAATGACTGACCATGCCGCGATTTAAACAAAATATATATATCTTGGCATTTTCCCGTCTGTTATTTCGGGCGGTGTATGACTGACCATGCCGCGATTTAAAAAATATATATCTCAATGGACTTGAAGTTACAGGCCTTTGAGAATTCATTTCGTTCTATAAAGGGCAACTTTCATTGGAATTTCTTCCCGTTTTTTTTCAACCGAGTCTAAAACTATGTTAGCGACTGTGAAAAATGAAATGATATATCGAATTTGATTTGAAATAAAACTGTGTGAGAGAGGAAGACACCATGGGCCTACAAAACAGGCCTCAAAGCTATGCGAGTTAATAAAATGGTGGATATTTGTTTATATGAAGCCTCTCCCACAATGGGTGGAGCTACGGTTCCCAGAATGGGTGGAGCTTTGAGGTTTTGTCTTCTCTGCAAGAAGAACAAGAAGAACAGCAGAGGGCACTCTTTGACCAGCGTCTTGCGATGCGGCTAATAAAGACAAAAAATGTTTTCTCTGGTCTATTCTAGCACACTTACATCCTCCACATTTTCATGATGAAAGAGTATCTCATTATAAAAAAAATATGAGAAAACATTAAATACGAAAGATCTAAAGTTTCCTATGGCTTTAAATGATATTCCTAAATTTGAAAAGATGAATAATTTATCAGTTAATGTTTATGGTCTAACAGAAACAAACAGCATTCAGGTTTTAAAGCTTTCTGACAATTGTAAACAAACTCATATTAATCTTCTATATTTTATTTCAGAGGAAAATTCACATTATACATACATCAAAGATATTGCTAAATTAATAAAACCACAAGTATGTAAAAGAACAAATAAAATATATATTTGTTTGCGTTGTCTTAACTTCTTCCATACACAAGAAAGATTAGATAAACATTCAAATTATTGTGGTGAACATAAATCAACAGTAATCAATATGCCTAAAGAAGGCTCAAAGATCACATTCAAAGATGAAAAGAAAAAGATCAAACATCCGTTTGTAATATATGCTGATTTTGAAAGTATTCTAGAAAAAATAGATACTGCTTCTCCAGATCCAAAAGAATCATACACAAATAAATATCAAAAACATACTCCTCGCGGTTTTTGTTATTATATCAAATCATCCGTTGGTGATAAATATAACAAGTTAGAGGAGTATAGAGGATCAAATACCCCAGAGGAGTTTGTGAAACGACTAGAAAAAGATTGTCCGATAAACCAAGATAATGAGAGAAACCAATAAACCAATGTCCTTGACGAGTAAACAGAAAAGGGAATTTTGAAAAAACAATGTTTGTCATATTTGTGAGGAAAAAATTGGTGAAGCTCTAAAGGTTAGAGATCATAGTCATCTCACTGGTAAATATAGAGGTCCGGCTCATCAAAGTTGTCATATTAATTATAAACTCCCCTCTTTCATTCCTGTCTTTCTTCATAACAATGCTCATTATGATACGCATCTATTTATTAATGAACTTTCAAAGACATTTGGACACATTTCAGCAATTCCTAACATGGATCAGAAATACATTTCATTCACAAAAACAATTCACACATCTCCTATTACTCATATCAGATTTCTTGATACTGTTGTGGATATGAGGATTGTGGTTTTTTTTATTGTGTTTTTTTTATTGCTTGATTGTGGACCCTCCTGCCTCCAGTTGTGTATAAAGGTCAAAGGTCGTTCCGTAGTTATTTCATAAACAATCACGTTAGCCAATCATAGATTTCCCCCTTGTTGACAGTTATTTCCTTATTCTGTGTATTAGGTTAAGGCTCCGTTCCCACTAGTTGACATTCTCCATTGCACCAAGTGAAATAAGGGAGATTCCCTGCACATTCCCCTTTCCTCGATTGCCAACTGCATTCGCCGCCATTGCCATGTGCTCAGTGCTCTGTTTGAACAGGAGGGGCGGGGTCGCCGGGAAGAGGCAAGCCCAGAGCGCGCCATGAGGGGCGGGGCTGTTCAGCCCCATGCCCAAATAAGGGAACAAGCCCGTAGCTCGCCCCAAGGGGCGCACCGTTCGGCGCCATGTCCAAATAAGGAGGCAAGCCCATGGCATTGCCATATAAGGTCACAGAGCACGGGGGGAGGGCGGTACTGAAACCGAGGAGGGCGTGTCACACCGGCGCTCGAGGATGAGATATGCGTGCGAAGATCACGAAACGGCAGATGAGTCCTGAAAAAGACATGACGTCCCCACGGCAGCACGGAAAGCGAACCATTGAGCAAGATTGAGAGAGAGAAATGTGAGGGGGTGCCTGTATTGCGGCAATAGGCCGATACCCTCTAGGCCCTATTGCCGGTCGGTGAGACACGAGGCTGTGTTTGCCGGGTTTTCGCCTCGACCCCAAAGCGTGGATCGGAGCGCGCGCTTGGAGCCGGACCTCGACGCCTACCATCTGCCTGGACCCTCCTCTGCTGTCCCAAACCATCCATTCCATCCTTCTTGTGTACGTGAGTTTGTTTTGTTTGTCTTGTCCCTGGGTTAAGTAAGACTGTAATAGGTAAGCTAGAGTTTTCACTGTCTTTCTGGTCCGTCCCTCTTTCTGTCTTTATTTTGTTATCCTTCCTTCTTCCTTGGTTTCTTTGGTCCTGTAAATAGTAATAAATAATAATCGTATTTAAAACTTTTTTTTGTCTTCTTCTTCTTCACATCCGTCGCCTTTGTCTTTTCCCCATTGAATATCTGTGGCACGATTTGGCCCACGTTTAAGGAATCGGGTCTAGTCATTGTTAACGGTTCGGGCCGCGGCGCCATCCGCTCAGCAAATTAACATCTTATCCGCGGTCCGTAACAATTGGTGTCAGGAGTGGGATTCGAACCTGGGCCTAAATTTATTTAGCCCAAATTTTGGACACCAATTGTACTATTGGCAGTAACAATTGGTGTCAGGAGTGGGATTCGGGTCCCGAACCAAATTTTTTATTACATAAAAAAAAAATTTGGTCGAAATTTGGAGCGGCCGAAATTTTGTTATAACATCCCAAATTGAAAATCGTGCCATGGATAGTCAAGGCGGCGGGATGCCGGTGGGGGAAATAGAAGAGGGGTTAGGGGTAACCCAGGACCAGAAGGAAGAAATAATGGAGGAGAATAATGAGGAGGTGGTTGAGGAGGTATCAGGTGCGCGAAATGGCGCCCTTGCGCACGTGGTTGTAGCGGCACCAAATTTAGCCACGCCCGTGGTCGCAGCAGCCGAGCCCGAGATGCCAGAGTACATGCGAGTCTTTATGATTCAAATGATGGCAAAAATGGATGCCCAAAGTGATAAATCCACCCGAGAGCGAAGAGAAATGGGTGGCCAATTGAGAGACGGGTTAAACAATATGGGAAATAAATTTGAGGGGCTCGGAAGCAAATTGGAGGGACTCAGAAGCAAATTGGAGGGGCTCGGAAGCAAATTTAAGGGATTCGGAAGCGGAGTAGGGGACAAACTGGTAGGCATGGTTGGCCAAGCCAAATAAATTAATGAGGTGAGGGAAGCCAAGAGGGAGGTTGACCGCAGGTTGGGCGGGGGGAGCACACGGGTGCACGACGAGGTAACGCGGGTCGAGGAGCACTGGTTGAGTGAAGTGGAGAAAAGCGCGGGTAAAATGACGGGTATGGAGATCGCGACCCGGGGTATGGGGCAGCCGGCGACCGTTGAGGTAGAAGAGGGAATTTTAATAAAGCCAACGGTCGTCGAGGTGAATAAAGAACAAGTACAAAAAGTTTTAATTAAAACAAAACAAACAAAATGTTTGTCTGGTTGATTTGTTTGTGAAGTAAATGTTAGCTCTTTCACGAGCCTCGATTTAGTATACAAAAAAAAAAAAAAAAAAAAAAACCGCGTCGATATTACACAATGCCTAGATGCAGCTGTGCCTATAACGTCGATGTTATAGGCACAGGACATTCCTATTGATTCGATTACTTGATGTTATTTTTGTGCAAAGTGAAAATATATCTCGGCAATTTCCCGTGTGTGGCGACAAATTTTTAATATATCTCGGCATTTTCCCATCTGTTATTTCAGGCGGTGTATGACTGACCATGCCGCGATTAAAAAAAAAAAAAATCTTGGCAATTTCTTGTGTGTAGCGACACGTGAACGAAGCTATGCTCCTCTCTCCACATTATTGTGACGACGTATAAATTAAATATTTCATCGTGACGATCGGCATCAAATGGACTGATTTTTAATATATCTCGGCATTTTCCCGTCTGTTATTTCGGGCGGTGTATGACTGACCATGCCGTGATTGTAAAAAAATATATCTCAATGGACTTGAAGTTACAGGCCTTTGAGAATTCATTTCGTTCTATAAAGGGCAACTTTCATCGGATTTTCTTCCCGTTTTTTTTCAACCGAGTCTAAAACTATGTTAGCGACTGTGAAAAATGAAATGATATATCGAATTTGATTTGAAATAAAACTGTGTGAGAGAGGAAGACACCAACGGGCCTACAAAACAGGCCTCAAAGCTATGCGAGTTAATAAAATGGTGGATATTTGTTTATATGAAGGCTCTCCCAGAATGGGTGGAGCCATGGTTCCCAGAATGGGTGGAGCTTTGAGGTTTTGTCTTCTCTGCAAGAACAAGCAGAACAAGAAGAACAACAACAACAACAACAGCAGAGGGCACTCCATGAGCAGCGTCTGCGACGCGGCTAAAAAGTGCTGGGAATTGAAATTGGAGAGACCGGGGGCTTAGAAGAGCACTCGCGGCAGGGAGGAATGGAAAATGTGCAAAGTCCCTGCTCACATCACGATGCTGTGCTTAATAACACCAATGAAAGTTTGCAGGTGGTGTTGGAGCGAAGGAGGAGGATCCCCCAGGTGAGTCGTGCTGTGTATTGTGCAGGGAGATTTTGTAGAAGGATGTTTGGCGACAAGAGATTTGTCACACGATTGGGATCAATATGGCACCCGGGCATTGGTGAAGGGTCCCGTGTGAGTGGAAATAGCACGCGTGTGAAAAAAAGGTGTGCGCCGTGTGGGTGTGTTATAAAGTGTGGGAGTGAAACCGTGTGCGAGCGAGAGTGCACGTCGGCGTGTACGGAGTGTGACACAGAGAGTGAGTTGGTGGTGGAGCGGGTGCGAGGATGCACGTATGGGAAGAACGGTGAACGTGTGCGAGGAAGCACACCTGAGTTGGTTATGGCGCGGGTGTGGGAGAGCCCATCTGAGTGCGGTAGTGGGTGGATGCAAGGGTGCACGCCCATGATGAGTGGTACGGAGTATGTACCGAGGGAGAGTGCGCAAGACGGTGTGCGAGGTGTGTTAAGAGAGTGTGCGAATGGCGAGTGTGCGCGAGAGGTGTGGTGTGTAACAGGGAGTGCGTTGGTGGAATGGACGGAGTGTGGGGGATGCACTGGAGGCGTAGAGACGCCAGGTTTTGTGAGTGTGAAACGGGTCGCGTATGCAAGTGAAGCATCGACATTGAACGGGTTGGCGTTTAGGGTGACGGATAGCCGACGCGGGCGCTCGGTGCGCGGTGCGCTTTGTTGGATGCTGGGCCCCGCACGGTCGAGTCCGGGGCTTGTCGGGCGAGGCGACCGGTCCGGTTCAGGGGCGAGTGGGAGGAAGCGGACCGGTGCCCCCTCGTGGGGACGGGGTTCTGACCGGGCGAGCCTCAGTCATCGAGCCCAGGACCGCAATGTACCGAGCCACGATGATGCGTGGAACTTCGGCCCGAGCATGCCTCCTCCCCAGAGTCGTGAATGTCGGACGGATCCAACTGCAGGCGACCAAACCACCCGAATTCATTGCTCGGCTTTGCGAAGCCGAGTTTAATGATGTCATGACGCACCGAGGCTAGGATAAAGCGGACTGTGATGATGATGATAGTGTTTTTGATCCGAAATTTAGAAAAGTGAATAGAATTGGCAGTAATTGGAAAATTTTTGATTGGTTGCAATTGGATGAGCCAAATTGGTAGTGGGAGATACCCGATGTGGTGGGATGGCAACTCTGCCATCTCTCACAGCGGGGGCAAAGGAGCACTAGTTATGGGGTTTATGGCAGTGAAAACTAGCCCGGGAGGGTTAGGATATCGTGTGTAGGGACCTAGAGATTGACAATAGGTAACGCTGAGGTTAGGTAGTGACAATGATACCGGTAGTGGGGACGCAGGTAGATTAGTTGGATGATAATGATGAGGGAGCGCAGTAGTTTAAAGGAGCGACTGGGAAGCACAAGTTCCAGAGGGGAGTAGTTAGATGAGATGATGCCATGTGTTTGAGGATTGGAAGTGTATTGAGCAGGGTATGAGTAAATGATTGTGAGTGTGAGTTGTAGGTGAGATTGCACAGGTGTGCAACTGAACAGGTGGATGGAGCAGTGTATGAGTGAGTGATAGTGATGTGAGTTGTGCTGACCAAATGGTCCAGGAAGGAAGTAGGGTGCAAGTGGCACCAGGTGTGATTGCACAGGTGTGCAACTACAGGTGAATGGAGAACAGGTGTATGGAATAAATGGTCTGGAGTATATGGAGTATTGGAATGGATGGTCGTGGAGTGAGTATGGTGGAAACTGTGGAGTGGAGTGGATGGTGCGAAGGTGTGAATGGGGGAAGGATGGACCCCATCACGAATACCCAGGGAGGGTAGTGTAAGAGATAGGTAGAGGGTACAGGTAAATTGTGGTTGGATATTGGCATCTGTGGTGTGGGTAGTTGCACAGGAGTGTAGTGATGGGTGCATTAGTGTTGTGGAAATGGCTGGGCGTGTAGCCTGTTAGTGTGTGTAGTTGGTTGGGCACTCCACCACTGTGAGGATGTCGGCCAGGTGAGGCCGCAGGTGGGCTCTGGGAGCCGGTAGTTGTTGTGGATGGGGCCCGAGGATCCGGAGGACGGACCCGGGTAGCCCAGTGCCAGAGGGCACCGAGGGGTGACAGAGCCAGGAGGGGCCTTCCCCAATTAGATAGGTTAGGGTGAGGAGCTAGGTAAGCTCGGGTGGCAACTGCAGTGGTGGAGGTGTGCAGGTGGGTAGGCCTGCTGGGAGAGCTACACGCCCCAGTCCTGAAATTGTGCAAGGGCACAGGGAGTTGCATCGGGGGAGTGAGACCCCAAATTGAGGAAGCACCACAGTTTGGTAAATGGGAATTTGGTTCTTAAAACCGCATAGAGTAAGATGGCCAATGGTTTGGCAGGGAAAGACCCCGGGTAGTGTAAAGTGTGTTAATGTCATTTAGAAGATAGTTAGGTTTGAAATCTCCTTGCACCATCTACATCCACTCACCTGAGGTAACGATGGTACTCCACACCATGCCATGGTTGTTTTTTTATTATTTTGATGCAAATGTTTGGAATGTGAGATGCATCATGACATGGGTGTGACATTGTGCTGATGTTCCATCTCTTCCTCCTTATGAGGATTGATGAGGATTGATGATGAATTGGGTGATGGCAAATTTTGGTTGGAGGGATTGTGGAGACGAATTTGGTATAGGGGAAATAAGGGGAAGACGTGACAGTAGTGACGAATTTGTAATGTGTACATTGTTGTAAATATGGGGTAAGGGCAAGGGTAGGGGGGGGGGGGGTGACGTACGGTAGGGACGAGCTTTTCTCCGCTCCGTCTCCATATGCACCTCACCTTGCATTGCCTTGTTTGATGTGTACCCTTGAGACCTTACCCCTCGCTCATCTGTCTTTTCCCCCCTTTGTCTCCCACATGAGGACTGTGCGCCACTGGGCGCCGAGGGGAGCGTGCGAGAGTCTGCCATTGGGCGCCCAAACCTCTCGCAACCACAGCTGTCTGCATCGATGCACCACCTTATAGACCACATGTCAGTGGCTGAGCACCACTTATGGACCCCATGGGTTGGGGCATGGCCCCTCTGCTGGAACTGGCCGTGAAGGCCTGAGATCTTGCTGGCGGGCCTTGGCCACAGGGCACTGATTACCCACAGGTGAACCATATATAGTCGGCCCCTGTGGGCCATAAATAAAAGAAATGGACACGTTTTGTGCAAGTTTTATGTCCAAATAGGCCGCCAGCAAAGAAGATGACAACATCAGGAAGAGAGCAATAGCTAGCAGAGGGAGCCGAAGAGGAAGACCAGCACCAGGGTTTGTTGTTTTTATTTTTATTGAACTGTGGTGACTGTGCACCGATTGGTGCTTGAGGGTGTATTGGTGCGTTGTGGGTGCTTTCATGGTGCATCGACGCAGGGCAGACTGTCTCCCCCCCCAAAAGAATGATCACAGGTCCTGGGTTGCGTATTGTAAATAAAGTAGAGTCATTGTAAATAATGCGCCCCCACCCTAAGTGTTTTAGTTTGAAGACCATTCCGCAATTCGGTTAGCTGTGGGCGTGAGTCTGTTAGGTATGGTGCAATGGAGCAGTGGGACATATTTATTTATGTTTTAAAACTGTCACACTCAGGGTCAGGTTAAATGTAGAGGGAACTACACCTACGTGCCACACTAAAAGTAAAGGTAAGAGGCCCGGGACGTGCCTAAGAGGAGGAGGGTGCAGTATTGTGGATATGAGGATTGTGGTTTTTTTATTGTGTTTTTTTTTATTGCTTGATTGTGGACCCTCCTCCCTCCAGTTGTGTATAAAGGTCAAAGGTCGTTCCGTAGTTATTTCATAAACAATCACGTTAGCCAATCATAGATTTCCCCCTTGTTGACAGTTATTTCCTTATTCTGTGTATTAGGTTAAGGCTCCGTTCCCACTAGTTGACATTCTCCATTGCACCAAGTTAAATAAGGTAGATTCCCTGCACATTCCCCTTTCCTCGATTGCCAACTGCATTCGCCGCCATTGCCATGTGCTCCGTGCTCTGTTTGAACAGGAGGGGCGGGGTCGCCGGGAAGAGGCAAGCCCAGGGTGCACCACGAGGGGCAGGGCTGTTCAGCCCCATGCCCAAATAAGGGAACAAGCCCGTAGCTTGCCCCAAGGGGCGCGCCGTTCGGCGCCATGTCCAAATAAGGAGGCAAGCCCGTGGCATTGCCATATAAGGTCACAGAGCACGGGGGGAGGGCGGTACCGAAACCGAGGAGGGCATGTCACACCGGCGCTTGAGGACGAGACATGCGTGCGAAGATTGCGAAATGGCAGAAGAGTCCTGAAAAAGACACGACGTCCCCACGGCAGCACGGAGAGCGAACCATTGAGCAAGACTGAGAGAGAGAAACGTGAGGGGGTGCCTGTATTGCGGCAATAGGCCGATACCCTCTAGGCCCTATTGCCGGTCGGTGAGACGCGAGGCTGTGTTTGCCGGGTTTTCGCCTCGACCCCAAAGCGTGGATCGGAGCGCGCGCTTGGAGCCGGACCTCGACGCCTACCATCTGCCTGGACCCTCCTCTGCTGTCCCAAACCATCCATTCCATCCTTCTTGTGTACGTGAGTTTGTTTTGTTTGTCTTGTCCCTGGGTTAAGTAAGACTGTAATAGGTAAGCTAGAGTTTTCACTGTCTTTCTGGTCCGTCCCTCTTTCTGTCTTTATTTTGTTATCCTTCCTTCTTCCTTGGTTTCTTTGGTCCTGTAAATAGTAATAAATAATAATCGTATTTAAAACCTTTTTTTGTCTTCTTCTTCTTCTTCACATCCGTCGCCTTTGTCTTTTCCCCATTGAATATCTGTGGCACGATTTGGCCCACGTTTAAGGAATCGGGTCTAGTCATTGTTAACGGTTCGGGCCGCGGCGCCATCCGGTCGGCAAATTAACATCTTTTCCGCGGTCCGTAATAATACATTTAAATTCATGGCAAGTCCATTGGCTAACTTGGTTCAAAATCTAAAAGAGTTTCCATGTCTTTCAGAGTATTTTTTAAATAAAGATTTTCTAACACAAAAGGGAACTTACCCCTATGACTATATGGACTCTGAGAGATTCAATGAAACACAACTTCCTTTAAAAGAAAATTTCTATAACAAATTAAACAACAGTCATATATCTGATAAAGATTATGTACACGCACAAAATGTTTGGGAAAAATATAACATCAAGAATCTTGGCGAGTATCACGATTTGTATCTCAAAACTGATGTGCTTTTATTGGCCGATGTATTTGAAGCCTTTAGATCTGTTTGTCGCACTTGATATGGATTGGATCCTGCTCACTACTACACAGCACCTGGATTGGCCTGTAGTGCGATGTTGAAAATGACAAAACAAGCTTTGGATTTGATAACCGATGTTGATATGCTTTTGATGATTGAAAAGGCAAAGAGAGGAGGAATTTCACAAGTCTGCTCGAGCAGATACGCAAAAGCAAATAACAAATATCTTCCAAATTATGATTCAACGAAAGAGAGTTCTTACTTGATGTACTATGACGCAAACAACTTGTATGGCTGGGCAATGTCTCAAGCTCTTCGTTATGGAAAACTTAGATGGGTAAAGGAAAAAGGCTACAAAAAGGTTTTACAAGATGTATGTATCTCTACACAAAAAGAATTTGATGATTCAAAGGTTGGTTATTATTTTGAGGTCAATTTAAAATATCCTGAAGAACTTCATATCAAACATAAAGATCTTACATTTGCTTGTGAGAAAGAAAGTCCAAAGAAAGAATGGTCGTGTGATTATCAACGATCGTTTGATATAGGTGAATCAACAGAAAAATTACTTACTACATTATATAACAAGAAAAATTATGTTCTACACCAAAGAAATTTGCGACAATATTTATCAAAAGGTCTAAGAGTAGAGAAGATCCATAGGGTTCTAATGTTCAATCAAAGTCATTGGCTAAAGCAGTACATTGATTTTAATACACAAAGCAGAACAGAGTCAAAAACAGATTTTGAGAAAGACTTTTATAAATTGATGAATAATGCGGTCTTTGGTAAGACCATGGAGAATGTGAGGAAAAGACAAAATATCAGACTATCAACATCTTGGGAACAAGCATCAAAATTAATTAATAGACCGAGTTTTATAAGAGCCGAGGTCTTTACTGAGAACTTTTGTGCGATCCATTTGGTTAAAGAGAGTATTGAAATGGACAAACCTATTTATATTGGAACATCAATTCTTGATTTATCAAAGTCATTAATGTATGATTACTTTTATAATAACTTGAGGAAGAAATATCAAAATGATGTTAATGTACTTTATATGGATACAGATAGGTTTATTTTGAAAATTAATACTGATGATGTTTATTCAGACATGAAAAAGGACATTAATATCTATGATACAAGTAATTACAGTCCAGAGAGTGAGTTGTTCTCTTCTAAAAATAAAAAGGTGATTGGAAAGTTCAAGGATGAATTAGGAGGAAATGTTATGAGTGAATTTGTGGGATTGAGGTCCAAGGCTTATGCTTATAAATACATTGTGAATAATGTTGAAAAGACTGATAAGAAGTTAAAAGGTGTAAAGAAAAATGTTATAAAAGAAACAATAAACTTTAAGGATTGTTATAACTGTTTAACAACAAAGAAAGAAGAGTTTAGAAAGATTAATGGAATAAGAAGTTATAAACATCAATTATATTCAGAAGAGGTGAATAAGAAAGCATTGGGGGCTTTTGATGATAAGAGGTTTATTTTAGAAAATGGAATTGATAGTCTCCCTTATGGTTATATAAGTGAAAAGATAAATAAGTGATAAGATATATATAAGTGATAAGATATAAGTGATAAGATATATATAAGTGATAAGATATATATAAGTGATAAGCTAAAAAGGGGGTTAGGGATTTTAAAGGGCTCCCGCCGCCTTTTTTACTATTATATAAATGATAGAACCAAGTATCAACCAGACTAAAGAGTGGAGGTGTAATCAACCTTGGTATATAAATGGAAAACATAACGAATGTGAGAAATATCAAATAAGACTTATTGAAAAGGCAACTGGTAAAAAAGTTCACAAAACAAATAAGAGAATTAATTTAAATACTGGTGAGTTGGGTAAAAAAGATGGAAATATTTTTGAGTGGACAGAAAACTTTGATGGTCATCAGGAAAATATATACTATAATTTAAAAATGGTGTGTGGTGGCACAGGAGGAGGTCAAACAAGAACATTGAGGGAGGTTTACCATTTTATCTAGCTCAGTTAAAATATCTTGAAAAAGAACCAAACTCAAACCTCTTTTTTAATAATATATTAGATGGTGATGGAAGTTGGAGGCGAATTAAATTGTTTCCTACGCATAAACAAATATTTGTAGGATCATTGTTTCAGTGGTCTACTCGGGATCATTGATAGTAAGAGTACCATAAGACCAAGGGGGGAAGGAATAGAGGTGTTAAGGGGAAATGAAGAAAAGTGATGGTGAGAGGAAAATTTACATGTAAGTGTGAAGGATTATAGGTTCATAAAGGAAGAAAAATCATAGGTTTATAGGGGGAGAAGGATTATAGGTTCATAGGGGGAGAAGGATTATAGGTTCATAAGGTGAGAAGGATCATAGGTTCATAAGGTGAGAAGGATTATAGGTTCATAGGGGGAGAAGGAACATAGGGGGAGAAATAGAGGTGTTTATGGTTTTTGAAAAAAGACAGGGGGGTAAATGACATTAGATAGGGATTTCCCATGTTAAATAGAAGTGTCCCAGAAACAACATTTATCATCTACTCACCTATGCCAAACAGGTGGACCACCTTTAGTTGGCCCCTGTGGCCCGAAATAAAAAGGAACACGTTCTGTGCTGTTTATTATTGACAAATAGGCCGCATGAAGAAAGGAAACATCAGGAAGAACATCGGCCCAGCAGAGAAGAGGAAGACCACCACCAGTTGTTTTTTTGTGTGTATCATGATTATGAACTGGTGACTGTTGCACCGAATGGTGCTTTTGGTGCGGTTTTGGTATTTATTGGTGCTCCTTATAGTACTGGTGCATCGATGCAATGCATGCTGTCTCCTCCCTCCCAACAGGAATTTCTGAAAGAAAAGAAATCACTGGTCCTGGGTTGCGTTTTGTAAATAGTCAAAATAATGTCAATGTAAATAATGCTCCCCCACCGTAAATGTTTAGTTTGAAAGTAATTCCGCAATTTGGTTAGCTGTGGGTGTAAAACTGTTAGGCAGGGTGCAACGCAATTAGCAGGACATATTTATTTGTGTTTTAAAATTGTCGCACTCAGGGTCAGGTTAATTGTTAAGGGTTACTACACCTGCATGTCACACTAAAGTAAAATTTTCGGGCCGGGCCGTCCTGTAAGGAAGGAGGGTGCAGTGTTGAGGATTTGGGAATTGTGTGTGTAATTTGCTGTAAAATACACCCTTTTGTGTGCTGTAAATATTCCTTGTAATACCTCCTATTGTAAAGGTCAAAGGTCGTCCTTAGTTAAGCCATCGCACACACGTAGCCAATCATAAGATTCCCTCAGTAGTTATGTCCTTAGTAAATGTCAGTATAAGGCTCTGTGGTCCACTAATTCATTGCGTTGCATCAATTAAATAAGATAGATCCCCTTTCAAAGTTTCAGTTCCCAAATCACCTTTTCAAAGTGCCAGTAACTTTGGGTGGGGTGTTGGCATCACCTTCACACCAAGACTCCATTGCACACGAGGTCATCTCGGAGCCGAAGGTGGGAGGAGTCAGCAAAGCGCCAGGAACAAGGCGTGGCTTTGCCAACGCCTCCTTGAGGGGCGTGGTCGGTGAGCCCTCGCGACCAATCAAGGCCGAGGCGAGCTCACCGATGGGCGTTCCTAAGAGGCTGGCGGCTTGATCGCGACGCGCTTGATAAAAAGGGGGCGTGGAAGGACTGCGGAGAGAAAGAGATGGTTGCGGCAGAGACAGCAGCTTGAGCCACCAGAGCCCGAACCATCGCAGCTCGAACCAGCGCAGCTCGAACCACCGGAGCCCGAACCATCGCAGCTCGAACCATCGCAGCTTGGAGCTTTAACGGCGGCTGCTCACCTCGAGCACACGCGAACCGGACCCACATCCTGCCCGCCCCGGGATCCCACCTTCTGATCCGTCCAGCTATCGATCTCCTGCCATTCATTCCTGCCATCATCCCCCATGTGAGTCTGTCTTTGTTATGTCCTGGGTATAAGTAAGACCGTATAGAATAAGCTAATATTTGCACTGTGTCTTCTTCTTCTTCTTCTTCTTCCAGTTACTTTCGTTATCTTTCCTTCTCCTTGGTTCTTTTTGGTTGTGTGTAAATAATAATAAATCCCTGTTCTTCTTACCTTGTCTTCTTCTTCACATTCGGTCGCTTTAGAGGTTTCCAGATTGAGTGCACATGGCGCGATTCGGCCAACGAATATGAATCGGGTTTAGCCCCTTTGAGAAACGACTCACGCCGCAGTTTGCTTCGCTCGGCGCAACCAGTCCATTACGCTGCGGCCGTGAGCAGGGGGTGGGGGGGGGGGGGTGTTTCCTTGCGTACCGGGAGGCGCTGATATTTAGGTCATAGGGCGGTTGGGCCTAATACCCTACCCAGCGCTGACCGGGCATGACGTCATACCCTCGGGACCACGTCGGTCAGTCATTGACGAGGGGATTAATCCCCCCTCGATAAGGGGAACAGAGGCTGACGTTGGGTTCCGTAACAATATATATATACATATATATACATTATATATATACATATATATATACACATATATATATATACACATATATATATACACATATATATATATACACATATATATATATATATACATATATATATACACACATATATATATATATATACACACATATATATATACACATATATATATATATATATATATATATACATACATATATATACATATATACATACATAATATACACATATATATATACATACATATATATACATATATACATGTAGGGAGCTGTAATGCCCCTCCCCCTTTGTATATCCTTGCTGCTTTACCAATTACCAAGTATAACCAATTACAGTATATGTTTTGTTTTGACTTGCTACTGTACTCTTTCATGATACTGAGTTCTTTCTTGTGCATTGAGGATGTGTAATATCCTAATAAGGAGTTCTCTGCCTGTGAGCTCTGGCCTGCGTGGGCACAATCTCTAGTTCCCCTTCCCAGGCCTTGGAGGCAACTGTTATCTCTCTTTGCCTTTCTCCTGACTTTGCCATTATCTTGCAAGCTGACAGTTTTATGAGTGTCCACTCCCTTTGTACTTTCCCAAGCTAGCTTTCTTTACAGAAAGTTGTAAACATGTTGCCACATAATGCTGACCATCTCCTTATCAGAGCTAACCCATGACTGGCCTTGGATGAACTTCCTTCCATTAACTGAACAACAGGATGGGACTATGGTGGGGGAACCAATGAGCCCATTCTGTCTCTGTGTCTTGTGAACTAACTCCACCCCTGATTTTCCTTATATAAAGCAATGTTAATTGAATTATTTTAGAGCATCTTGTTGTGCTGTTGGTCACTCCTTGTGAGTTTCAATACAACTTTGCTGTCCTCAAGCTTGTGTACTCGAGTTCTAATAAATATATCCGTTGCTCCTTTCTTCTGAGTCTTCTGAGTCCCAAGTCCTAAGTCCCAATCCGACAAGTGGTGGCAGCGGTGGGATCAGTCTGGGCAGTCCGGGACGCGGTCCCAGGCAAGGGAGTGGTGAGAGACCAGCTGGCAATTGATCCGGGTCAGGTGAGCTGTGGTTTTCTTTTTTCTTTTTTCTTTTTTAGCCTGGGGGTCAGTCCAAATTGTAACCCACTCTCTCTTGCTCGGTTGCCGTTTGTTCCGTTCCCTGCTCATACCTGTTCCACGAACCTAAATTTAATTACGGACCGCTTGGGTCCTGGAGCAACTGACTGTTTATGGACTCGTCAGGGTAACGTTACGTAAGGGAAAGTGCCCCACGTTGGGCGCCTGAGGTTAAGGGGTAATAGATCTCTGGGTTGTGAGGGTAAGGATAAGGGCGGCGTCCCGATCCGAGACCTACCCGGGAGACGTCAGGATTTTAAGTAAGATTAGAAGTGTTATAAGGGCGTAGGACGCCAGGAAAATACAGTATAGGATAGACGGCTGTGTAGGCGGACGAGCCTCTCAGGAGAGTAGGTAGCGCGGCCGTACCACGCGAGGCGGGCGAACCTCACGGGTACAAGGCTGCGAGCCTCACAGAGTTAGGTAGACGGCTGTAACGCGAGGCGGGAGATCCTCACGAGTACAAGGCTACGTCGGTAAACTAAGGTTCCTTAGGATGGGTAACAGTATGGGTAATAAGACAGTAAAGGCAGGTGAACCGCTTAGACATACCCCAGCATTTTTTATGTTTAAGAGGCATGGCTATGATGCTGTGAGACCAGGGAAGTCATGGGTTGCATTGACGAAGGATTTAGGAGAACCGTGGCCCGAAGGAGGGTCTTTTGCGCTGGAAAAATTGGATGTGTTGTATGAGACATTAGACAAGTTTGAACAGGCCACGAAACACTTCCCGCCGGACTACTGGAAAGTCTTTGGCTGGTGGAAGGAAGAAGCGATGAAGCGACACGCAAAGTCGAAACAGGCCAGCTTGGCTGGTGAGGTAACAAAACTCAAGGGTCTGAGGAAACAGGCGAATAAAGAACAGGATGAAGCGCTTAAGGAAATAGAAAAGCAGGCCAACGCGCGACTGATGCCGCTCGTTGAAAACCCAGACCCCGCGAGAGGGGAGGTAGCGACCAATCTACCCTCCCCAGCCCCAGACCTAAACCCTGTCCCGGGGTTTCAGGCACCACCTATCCTTTCTGCGCCCCTGCTACCACCCCCCTATAACCCCGCTACCATCGCGCCCCAGATACCCCAGAACCACCCGAGCCAGGGAAGACTGTTTGCACAACTCGGGGCTAATGGAATAGATGACGGGACCGACATCGCAGGGTTCCCACCACCGATAGGACAGGATGGGTTATACCCCTCACTGGTAGGTTGTAATGGGAAAGGGACCTCACAAACTGCCCCATCGGAATGTCAGGAAATAGAGGGAAGGAAAACATTGTGCCCTGTACAAGTTATCGGAGTTGACGCCCAAGGACAGGGGGTTCGAGAAAGGGTACCATGGAAAGAATCTTCTTTAACTGTAATGCGGGAAAGGATTCAACATTTGCTTATTGAGGATCCACGGCAGATAGTGCCGACCATGTCGAATTGGTTTATAGCTGGCGAGTGCGACTATCGAGACATAACTCATATGGGAGTATCCGTGCTCCCACCCAAAGTATGGGAAAGGGCTAGACTAAGGGCACACTGGCCGCCGGCCGATCCAAGGGCAGCAGGAGCGGGCCAGATAACACTAGTGCAATGGGATGCACTGAAGGTCCGGCTGCTGGGTGCCATCGAACATGCGCTGTTGCCAGCAGGGGGTCCGGATTGGGGAAAAATCGGGGCCATAAAACAAAAGGCAGGAGAACCAATTGGAGAGTACCGAGAAAGGTTGGAAAAGGCCATTGCGCGCTGGGGAGGACTGGGTCCGATGCAGCTGGTAGGGCTACCTCAACCATTGGTAAATCAATATCTAATCGAGGGGCTTCGGCCGGTATTAAAGAAACAGGTACAGACCGTCCTCTTCGGCTGGAAGGGAATGACAACCAACGAATTATGCGACAAACTGGAACAATGCCCGGGCTCCTCCCTAGAGGAGAAGAAGGATATTAAGGAGGAAATATTGCAAATGTTTGTCCAAGAGAAACGGGCTCAATTTAATCAGAATAAAAAGGGGGATCAGAGTCAGAACTACATACACGAACAGTGCCAGAAGTGGGCACCTGTTCGAGGTCCAGAGGAACATAGGAGGAGTTGTTATCCTCTTTTCTATAAGGGCCAATTTCCCAACGGAGAGTGGATCCACAACGAAAATGAAAACTGCGACGGTTGTACTGAGGAAGACTTTGGACTAATTAATATGAACGAGGTAAAACAACAATGGACAATACCACCCCCTCTTCCCCCTCCTCCTCAAAACCCTCAAACTTGGACTGTGCAAGGGCCTCCTCCCCAAAATTGGTATCCACCAAGACCCCTTCTCCAAAACCCCGGACCACCCCCCAATAGTGGGATGCAGAACGGACCAAGGGGGAACTGGGCCCCGCCTCGGGGCCCGCCGCAGTGGCAACCAGTGAACCAGTCACATTGGGGGCCGCCAGAACGCCGGCAGGGCGGAAGGGGCGCTGTAGAGGGACGACCTATGCCCTCCGCACCACCGGTTCCGCAGGAACCGTGCCATTATTGCAAGCAGATGGGACACTGGATACGTGATTGCCCAAAGGCTCGTAAGGGGTTTCAGCCCCAATACAATAGAGGGGCCTATTGACGGGACGCTGGCGAGTCGCCCAAGGAGTGTCCTCTCTTGACCATGACACCGGCAGAGGAACCAACCATGACGTTGGACGTGGAGGGAAGACAATTAGAATTCCTCGTAGATACGGGTGCGACTCGCAGCACAATTAACAAGGGGCAATTGCCCTCTTTGCGCCCTACGGCCAGGAACGTTCAAATACTGGGTGTTTCGGGTTTACCCCAAGCGCTTCCTATTTCAGAGGAAGTGCGAGTAACATGCGGCCCGCTGGAGGCTAAACATGCTTTCTTGATGACCACTACCGCCCCGACCAATTTGTTGGGACGGGATTTATTGTGCCGCTTGGGCTGTCAAATCTCATGTACAGAGGAGGGAGTTTTTGTAGACGTCGCGGAATCTAAACGCGACTTGGTAATGACGGCATTGTCTCGGCCCGGCCCCACCGTGTATTGGTGGCGCATGGATGAATGGGCTCTGGCTACCTGGACGCATATCATAGATAATGTGTGTTTGGACAATGCAGTTCTGCGAGATTGGCTACAACTGCACGAAATTTCGATAAAAACCTTAAAGGATAATCCACCCCATTGCACTGCGTACTATGATGCAACGGGCGACGATGAGAATTATCGAGAGAAGGTTAGGGAAAAGCTGGGCGAACGCACGCCTATACACTTGTCACGGATGTGGATCGGCCACGAGGGAATAGGAATCGAGGCAGTCCTAACCTCGAGTCAGCGTGCATTGACCCAATACCCCGAAGGAGCGGCCGCCCATGTTACCCTCACTACTGCCAAGGGGTGGCCGCCGGAAAGTGTAGGTTGGATGGTAGGGAGGTTACGAGAAGTTCCCCTACAAGGTTATCGGAGTAAGAAAGGCCGCTGGACTTTGAAACGGCTCCAAAATGGCGAAGGTTTTTCAATTGACTTCAAGACACAACGGAGGGATGGAGTGTTCGAAGCGACAGAGTTGCCTCCTAAGGGCACCTATGCCATGAGGGCAGTGCTGACGGACCCGGGTGAGTCGGATTACCTCCTAGCGGAGGTGCCAGACAATTTATGGCCCAAAAGCGACGGTGAGGTTGGACGGATGCGAGACGCCGAACCTCTAGTGATAGCAGTGCAGCCGGGGATGCGCTTGCCAAACGTAAAACAGTATAAGCTACGACCTGAGGCTGACGTAGGCATAGCACCAGTAATTCAATCCCTAGTGGAACAGAAGATTATTGTGGAAACTAACAGCCCATGTAATACACCAATTTTGCCAGTTAAGAAGCCGTCAAAGGACAAATGGAGGTTTGTACAGGATTTAAGGGAGGTGAACAAGGTGATACAGGGCATACACCCACTAGTTCCAAACGGAGAAACCCTCATGATGTCAATTCCGCCGGACGCAACATACTTCACGGTCATCGACCTTTGCTCTGCGTTTTTCTCTGTGCCCATCGCGCCTGAGTCACAATACTTGTTCGCTTTCACCCATAGGGGGCGCCAGTATACTTGGACAGTGCTACCTCAGGGGTTTTCAGATAGCCCCACTCTGTTTTCCCGGGCGCTACACCGCGACCTGGCGGATGTGGAATTAAAGGGAGGGTCAGTGTTGCTGCAATACGTTGACGATTTGTTGATTTGCTCCCCTTCAAAGGAGGCGTGCGAAATGGATTCTTTGGCCCTATTAAAGGCCTTGGCGGCCAAAGGCCACAAAGTAGGCAGACCAAAACTTCAGTTTGTGCGGCAGGTTGTAACTTACTTGGGACACGCCATTTCGCACGGCAAACGAGAATTGGATGCTGGACGAGTGACCGCTATTATGGAGCTGCCTCGCCCTTGCTCGCAACGGCAACTGCTGCGCTTCCTAGGTATGACGGGATATTGCCGCACTTGGATACTTGATTTTGCGCTGCTAGCTAAGCCACTATACGAGGCAACCAGATCAACCGCCTCGGACGAATTGGTATGGACACCAGAAATGAGGCGAGGTTTTGACGGGCTGAAACAGGCGCTGGTTACGGCACCGTCATTAGGACTCCCG
The DNA here is from genome assembly GCF_964187855.1 of Myxine glutinosa. Taxonomy (NCBI): domain Eukaryota; kingdom Metazoa; phylum Chordata; class Myxini; order Myxiniformes; family Myxinidae; genus Myxine; species Myxine glutinosa. The sequence goes on along the minus strand of NC_136261.1, from coordinate 446,039,710 downwards.
GATTATGCGAAACCATTTACCCTTTACACTCACGCCGTGGGAGGTTTCGCCCAGTCAGTTTTGACACAGACCCATGGGGATAAGGAGCGGCCGGTAGCCTACTTTAGTAAAAAGTTAGACCCGGTCGAACAAGGGTTTCCGGTGTGCCTGCAAGCCGTGGCAGCGGCCAGGTACGCAGTAGAAAGAACAGCGGACATCGTTATGGGACACCCAGTAACGCTACGGGTACCACATTGCGTCACTTCGCTGTTGTTACAGCGAAGCACACAGCATTTGTCTAACACTAGATTAATGCAATACGAATCCGCACTGATCACTGCAGCCAACATCACGATCGAACGTTGCACGACACTCAACCCAGCCTCACTGATGCCCACCCCAGAGGAGGGCGAACCTCATGTGTGCACCGACGTTGTGCAGCTAGTCTCCACGGTGCGAGCGGATTTAAAGGACAATCCTTTAGAATACCCCGACTGTACATATTATGTCGATGGATCAGCTAGGCGCGCATGGGACGGGTCCCTGTTGTCCGGGTATGCCGTGTGCTCGGATAGCGAAACGGTGGAAAGCGGGCGTCTGCCACCTACATTTTCCGCACAGCAGGCGGAGCTGTGCGCCTTAACTAGAGCGTGCAGCTTGGCGGAAGGCCTTGCCGTCAACATTTACACAGATTCGGCCTACGCTCACGGCGTAGTCCACGATAAAGGAGCCATCTGGAAGATGAGAGGTTTTCTCACATCTGCCGGTTCAGTAATAAAAAATGGCGCGCTGGTAGAAGGGCTCCTCCGAAGCATTTTACTTCCCCGCGCTATCGCGGTAATTAAGTGTCGTGGCCACCAAAGGGCGGACACTGACGTTGCCCGGGGCAATGCAAGGGCGGACGAGGCGGCAGGAAAGGCCGCCAACCAACAGATAGAACGCAACATGCCGATGGTAACACGAGCACAGAAGACAGCCGCACAGATCGTTGACATACCGACTGCGGGACCACCCGCCACACCAACTAAAGACGATATCATAAATTTGCAGAACGCTGCACCAACGGCCGAACACGAGGTCTGGCTCAAACGAGGAGCAATACGCCCTGGGACAGGGGAAATGTGGACCCTTGATGAAAAACCTATAGCACCCCAGGCTTTACTGCCTTGGCTGGCACGCATGGCTCATCAGAATGGTCATGTGTGCCAGAGGGGGGTGATGGGACAGATAGACTACACTTGGGCAGCGCCAGGACTGTCACGAATTGTATCCGAAGTGTGCCGATCGTGCGTGGTCTGCCAACAACACAATAGAGGGGCGCCGCCGAGACATGCACATGATGGGGGACGGCCCCCGCCTAGTGGGCCGTTCGCAACTATTGAGTTCGATTTTACAGAATTGGAACCAAGCATGTCGTTTCGCTATGTGTTGGTAATCGTAGATACGTTCACCAAATGGGTCGAAGCATACCCATGCGTCAAATCCGATGCTCCGACAGTAGTGAAGCGCCTCGTGCGGGATTTTATGTGCAGATTTGGCATTCCCCAGATAATTTCGTCAGATCAAGGAGGCCATTTCACGGCGCAGGTGGTTAAGGGCATCCTGAAGGCGTTGGGCGTTAAACAATCCTTCCATTGCGTCTACCACCCACAGTCCTCAGGACTTGTGGAACGAACGAACAAGACTTTAAAGAATAAACTAGCGAAACTTTGCGCAGACACAGGCTTGAGGTGGCCAGAGGCTCTTCCGCTTGCATTGATGAGCATTCGTTCCACCCCGGGTCGCACTACGGGCCTTTCCCCCCACGAAATATTAATGGGACGACCTATGAGCTTGCCCGTTTCAGCACCAACAGACATGTCCACCCTTGCTTTGCCAGTAATGGATGACATGCTTTTGAGATTTTGCATAGGCTTGTCGAATGTGGCATGCAGCATCCATGCTCGAGTACGAGAGGCGCTGCCTGAACCAATAGGCCACGCCATCCACAACTTCCAGGCCGGCGACTGGGTGCTCGTAAAGCACTTCACCCGCAAGGCTGCTTTGGAGCCACGGTGGAAGGGACCATTCCAGGTGCTACTAGTCACACCGACGGCAGTCTTCTGCGAGGGTAAACCTTCGTGGATCCACGCCACCCATTGTAAGTTGTCCATTCCCGCACCACAAGTCACACAAGACACCGCACCCCTCACTGCTGAAGACACCGCACCTCACACTGCCGAAGACAATGCATCGCCTAGGGCACCACAGTCTCCTAAGGGCGGCGATGACGGTCATGATGATGGGAATTCTGGGTAGCTGCCTCAAACCCCCTGCCGGAGATAGGCTCTTGAACTTTGAGCTACTGAGAAAGGACCTCCCCAAGTACCCAGGACCCGACAACTATTCAACATTTCCCCTCTATCCCGTCAAGTATATAACGGCTAACTGGGGAGACAAAATAGCGGTGAATTGTTGTAACCTGGAAACGAGCTTTAAGTGGTTATCTGTAAGATGGGCGGAAGCTATAGTGGTACACAATAACACACCACAGGCACGGATGACAAGAACACGCCTAGTCCTGACTAAGGTTAGGAAAGTGGAAAATGGAACATATGGGGACATAAGCGGCCGACATGCCCGAGGATATGGATGGGGCAAGGGTGTTGAGAATACTACCCTCATGTTGCATTATGCCCCCATTGGTCCGGATACAACAATGATACTTGAATGTGGAATATGGCCCCCTCGCACGACAATCCCAAATGGAACCGCATCTTACCTTCGACCTAGTTGCGCCTCTTATGTCATTAAAACCCCGCCTGCCCAGAAAGTACGAAAGAAGCCAGAGGAGAACACATACTGGAAGGTCGCAGGGCATATGGCCACATTACAAAATAGGACACGGTGTTGGATGTGTATGCACCTTCCCCGCACCAGCACAACAGGAATACCAATGGTAGCGCTACCCCTATCACTCAATGATTTGTGCTCAAAGCCACTAGACACCAAATGCCTTAGTACAACCCTGACAAGCCAAGGTTCTGACGGAACTGCGTGTAAACGAGTTTTCCAGTATTCGCCCCCCATCCAGTCCCAACACTTTGAGGAACGCCCGGCGCCGGTTTGGGTTAAACCGGCTAGGGGGGCCCTCTGCTTAGAAGGAAAGGGCCAAATAACGGTAGGCAAATCTGTGTGTAGAGCTACCCTCCTCGCGGACCCTAGGGAAGGGAAACACATGCTGTTAGTAAATGTTACGAGTTCGCCCTTACATAATCTCACACACCTCCAGTTGGCATGGGAAGGGGTAAACGGAACAAACACTATCGCAGACCGTCGCACTTGCATGACCACTCATTTAGTGGCTCCACACGGAACCATGTTTGTATGCGGGAACAAAGCTTACCCGTATTTACCTGATAATTGGGGAGGACGTTGCTATTTAGGATCAGTTTTCCCAGAAATGGAAATGCGACAACACTTGCATAATACCCCCGCACTCATAAGGACACAACGAAGCACCTATTGGAACGACGACGGCACCACCACCTTACATGGCGCTGATTGGGAGAAGGCCGTTAGTTTCTTTTTCCCATGGGCTGGGACGGTCATGAGCAGTTACCGCATTGACAAAATTGCGTTAATCTTAGAAACTGTGGCCAACACCACCGCTACAGCACATGACGAAATGTTGGACACAGTTGTCCATCTGCGTACAATGGTTATGCAAAATAGGGTTGCATTAGATATGCTATTGGCAGAACGAGGAGGGGTATGTGGGATAATTGAGGGTAAATGTTGCACTTTTATTCCTGACCCCTCACAGGGTGTCAGTGCTGCTATTATAACGTTAAGGGAAAGCGCTCACTCATTGACAAGGGATCGACTGGATCGGGAAGCCTCCCACCAGTGGCTTACCGACTGGTTCAAAGGGTGGACAGGCACAATTGTAAAGTGGGTACTGACAGCCTTGGCAATAGTCCTTGGAATCGTGGTTTGTTGTGTAATAATCAAGGCTTTAGTCCTTGCGTGTGTGAGGAAGTTTTCCACAGGATGGACACTGAAGACGACAACAGAAAAGGCCATGGTGATGCTTGAAAAGCTGACCGCGGATCCAGATGACACACTGGCCATCGACGTGACTGTAGACCGCGGATCCTGGAACGACGACCCGGACGAGCCACTGGGCCGCGGCAATGAGATCTCCGCTTCCGAAGATTGTTCTTCCATTGTTGATATTACCGATAATGATGTCGAGTACACTTATGCGGACCTCGAAGCATTTCAGGCTACCAGGAGGCCGTTTAAACTGGGCCCCGACACATCGAATGAAGAAATCGACGATTTCCTGAAGGATTCCTCTCGTTTCATCACGATATGCCATGCCGTGGCTATGACTATGGGTGGCCGTCCACGCCGCAGGCCTACGCCACCTAAGAATAATGTTACTGATGATGTTACCAATGATGATGTGGGCCACTTGCGAGGGTCCCCGGCTGATGTTTATATTTCAATGCAGGCTCTGCCTCTCCATGTTTCACGAGCTCACCTTTATGTCTCACAAGCCCACAGTGAGTCAAACGCCACTGACCCAGTCCGGGATTTGGACCCAGCTGTGAACCCAAGCCCGGATGGAGAGGAACTCGATCGTGAAAATACTCTGAGTTCCGAGTCTGATTGTTTTGGAGATTCGCCCGTGGATAACAGCGAAGCAAGCAGCATCGCCTCGGACGATCTCGATTTTGACCCAAAGGAAGTTTCTCTCCCACCTTTGGATCGTTATGCTTTATTTCATGGCCATAGGTTTGAGCCACCTGATACTGACGATGTTGTGTCTCCCCCAGATCACCAGCATGTAAGAGACCTCATGAACATGAATATCGATTGAGCGCCGAAGATCTACAAGGATTTCACTTGGGGAAGCCTGGGCGAGCTCCAGTTGGGGAGGAGTCCGGCTGCACCTCTGTGGACCAAGGGTGGGTCGGAGATCTTCCTGGGTGTGGACCCCGGTGGAACCAGAGGTCTTCGTTGTGGATTTGGCGCGCTATTCGATCTTCATGTCTCTACGGCCTCACCTCATACACCCATTTACACCCGCCTTACATCATACATCCACTTACACCCGCTTGCACCCACACACCCGCGGATCACCCTGCTGAGTGCGCTGTGCGGTACGGGGGTACGGGACATGCTCACTGGGGTGCATTCGTGTGGTACGTTACGTTTAGTGAATCCTTTACACTGTCTCTCCCACCTCTCTTGGTGGATTTTGTGTGCCATTTGATCACTCTGCTTTTACGGCCTTACATTGCATACTCACATACAGACGCGAATCATCCTACTGAGTTTGTGTGGTGCTTTGGTACGGGACATTCTTACGGGGCTGCCTTCGCGTGATATGTTGAATGATTTTTCTGTTTTGTTTGAAATAAAGGCCTTTGATTGGCTCGTAGATAACTTTGTATCTTAGATCCAAAAGGGCGGTATGTAGGGAGCTGTAATGCCCCTCCCCCTTTGTATATCCTTGCTGCTTTACCAATTACCAAGTATAACCAATTATATGTTTTGTTTTGACTTGCTACTGTACTCTTTCATGATACTGAGTTCTTTCTTGTGCATTGAGGATGTGTAATATCCTAATAAGGAGTTCTCTGCCTGTGAGCTCTGGCCTGCGTGGGCACAATCTCTAGTTCCCCTTCCCAGGCCTTGGAGGCAACTGTTATCTCTCTTTGCCTTTCTCCTGACTTTGCCATTATCTTGCAAGCTGACAGTTTTATGAGTGTCCACTCCCTTTGTACTTTCCCAAGCTAGCTTTCTTTACAGAAAGTTGTAAACATGTTGCCACATAATGCTGACCATCTCCTTATCAGAGCTAACCCATGACTGGCCTTGGATGAACTTCCTTCCATTAACTGAACAACAGGATGGGACTATGGTGGGGGAACCAATGAGCCCATTCTGTCTCTGTGTCTTGTGAACTAACTCCACCCCTGATTTTCCTTATATAAAGCAATGTTAATTGAATTATTTTAGAGCATCTTGTTGTGCTGTTGGTCACTCCTTGTGAGTTTCAATACAACTTTGCTGTCCTCAAGCTTGTGTACTCGAGTTCTAATAAATATATCCGTTGCTCCTTTCTTCTGAGTCTTCTGAGTCCCAAGTCCTAAGTCCCAATCCGACATACATACATATACATACATATATATATATATATATATACATACATATATATACATATATACATACATATACATACATATATATACATATATACATACATATACATACATATATATACATATATACATACATATATATATCCAGGGGTTTGGAGAAGGGGTCTTGGTGGGTACCAATTTTGGGGAGGGGGCCCTTCCGCAGTCCAAGTTTGAGGGTTTTTTGGAGGAGGGGAAAGAGGGGGTGGTATTGTCCATTGTTGTTTTATCTCGTCCATATTAATTAGTCCAAAGTCTTCCTCAGTACACCCGTCGCAGTTTTCATTTTCGTGGTGGATCCACTCTCCATTGGGGAATTGGCCCCTATAGAAAGGAGGCCAACAACTCCTCCTATGTTCCTCGAAACCTCGGACAGGCCCCCATTTCTGGCACTGTTCGCGTATGTAGTTCTGACTCTGATCCCCCTTTTTATTTTGATTAAATTGAGCCCGTTTCTCCTGGACAAACATTTGCAATATTTCCTCCTTAATATCCTTCTTCTCCTCTAGGAAGGAGCCCGGGCATTGTTCCAGTTTGTCGCATAATTCGTTGGTTGTCATTCCCTTCCAACCGAAAAGGACGGACTGTACCTGTTTCTTTAATGCCGGCCGAAGCCCCTCAATTAAATATTGATTTACCAATGGTTGGGGTAACCCTTATCACTCAATGATTTGTGCTCAAAGCCACTAGACACCAAATGCCTTAGTACAACCCTGACAAGCCAAGGTTCTGACGGAACCGCGTGTAAACGAGTTTTCCAATACTCTCCCCCCATCCAGCCCCGACACCTTGAGGAACGTCCGGCGCCGGTGTGGGTTAAGCCGGCTAAGGGGGCCCTCTGCTTAGAAGGAAAGGGCCAAATAATGGTAGGCAAATCCGTGTGTAGAGATACCCTCCTTGCGGACCCTAGGGAAGGGAAACACATGCTGTTAGTAAATGTTACAAGTTCGCCCTTACATAACCCCACACACCTCCAGTTGGCATGGGAAGGGGAAAACGGGACAAACACAGTCCCAGGTCGTCGCTCTTGCATGACCACCCATTTAGTGGCTCCACACGGGACCATGTTTGTATGCGGGAACAAAGCTTACCCGTATTTACCTGATAATTGGGGAGGAATTTGCTATTTAGGATCAGTTTTCCCAGAGATGGAAATGCGACAACACTTGTATAATACCCCTGCACTCATAAGGACACCACGAAGCACCTATTGGCACGACGACGGCACCACCACCTTACACGGCGCTGATTGGGAGAAAGCCGTTGGTTCCTTCTTCCCATGGGCTGGGACGGTCATGAGCGGTTACCGCATTGACAAAATTGCGTTAATCTTAGAAAGTGTGGCCAACGCCACCGCTACAGCACATGACGAAATGTTGGACACAGTTGTCCACCTGCGTACAATGGTTATGCAAAATAGGGTTGCGTTAGATATGCTACTGGCAGAACGAGGAGGGGTATGTGGGATAATCGAGGGTAGATGTTGTACTTTTATTCCTGACCCTTCACAGGGGGTCAGTGCTGCTATTATAAGGTTAAGGGAAAGCGCTCATATATTGACAAGGGATCGAATGGATCGGGAAGCCTCCCACCAGTGGCTTACTGACTGGTTCAAGGGATGGACAGGTACGATAGTAAAGTGGGTATTAACCGCCTTGGCAATAGTCCTTGGAATCGTGGTTTGTTGTGTGATAATCAAGGCTTTAGTCCTTGCGTGCGTGAGAAAGTTTACCACAGGATGGACATTGAAGACGACAACAGACAAGGCCATGGTGTTGGTCGATAAGCTGATCGCGGGTCCAGATGACACACCAGCTGTCGACGCAACTGCCGATCGCGGATCCTGGAACGACGACCTGAACGAGTCCCTGGGCCGCGACAATGAGATCTCCGCTTCCGAAGATTGTTCTTCCATTGTCGATATTACTGATAATAACGTTGATTACACATTTGCGGACCTCGAAGCATTTCAGGCTGCCAGGAGGCCGATTACTCTGGGCCCCAACGCGTCGCATGCAGACGTCAACGAGTTCCTAAGGGACTCCTCTCATTTCTTCTCGATGTGTACGGCTATGACTGTTGCTGGCCGCCGACGCCGCAAGCCTACGCCACTTGAGAATAATGTTACTGATGATGTTACCGGTGATGATGGGGGCCACATGCAAGGGCCCCCGACTGATGTTTATGTTTCAATGCAGGCTTTGCCTCTTTATGTTTCACGAGCTCACCTTTATGTCTCACAAGCCCACAGTGAGTCAAACGCCACTGACCCAGTCCGGGATTTGGACCCAGCTGCAAACCCAAGCCCGGATGGAGAGGAACTCGATCGTGGAGATACTCTGAGTTCCGAATCTGATTGTTTTGGAGATTCATCCGTGGATAACAGCGATGCAAGCAGCATCGCCTCGGACGATCTTGACTTTGACCCAAAGGAAGTTTCTCTCCCACCTTTGGACCGTTATGCTTTATTTTATGGCCATAGGTTTGAGCCACCTGATACTGATGATGTTGTGTCTTCCCCAGATCACCAGCACGTAAGAGACCTCATGAACATGAATATCGATTGAGCGCTGGAGATCTACAAGGATTTCACCTGGGGAAGCCTGGGCGAGCTCCAGTTGGGGGGGAGTCCGGCCGCACCTCTGTGGGCAAAGGGTGGGTCGGAGATCTTCCTGGGTGTGGACCCCGGTGGAACCAGAGGTCTTCGTTGTGGATTTGACGCGCTATTCGATCTTCATGCCTCTACGGTCTCACCTCATACACCCGCCTACACCTGACTTACATCATACACCCACTTACACCCACTTACACCCACACACCCGCGGATCATATTGCTGAGTGCGATGTGCGGTACTGGGTACGGGACATGCTCACTGGGCTGCATTCGCGTGGTACGTTACGTTTAGTGAACCCTTTACACTGTCTCTCTCACCTCTCTTGGTGGATTTTGTATGCCATTTGATCACTCCGCTTTTACGAACTTACATCGCATACTCACATACAGACGCAAATCATCCTACTGAGTATGTGTGGTGCTTTGGTACGGGACATGCTTACTGGGCTGCCTTCGCGTGATATGTTGAATGACTTTCCTGATTGGTTTTGTTTCTGCTTTGTTTGAAATAAAGGCCTTTGATTGGCTCGTAGATAACTTTGTATCTTAGATCCAAAAGGGCGGTATGTAGGGAGCTGTAATGCCCCTCCCCCTTTGTATATCCTTGCTGCTTTACCAATTACCAAGTATAACCAATTATATGTTTTGTTTTGACTGACTGCTGTACTCTTTTATAATACTTAGTTCTTTCTTGTGCATTGAGGATGTGTAATATCCTAATAAGGAGTTCTTTGCCTGTGAGCTCTTGGCCTGTGTGGGCACAATCTCTAGTTCCCCTTCCCTGGCCTTGGAGGCAACTGTTATCTCTCTGCCTCCCTCTAGACTTTGCCAATATCCTGTAAGTTGACAGTTTTATGAGTATCCCCTCCCTTTGTACTTCTCCAACCAAGGTTTCTATACAGAAAGTTGTAAACATGTTGCCACATATGGCTGACCATCTCCTTATCTGAGTTAAACTATGAGTGGCCTTGATGAGCTTCCTCTAACTAACTGAACAACAGGATGGGACTATGGTGGGAGGACCAATGAGCCCATTCTGTCTCTGTATCTTGTGAGCTAACCCCACCCCTGATCTTCCTTATATAAAGCAAGGTTTAATTGAATTATTTCAGAGCATCTTGTTGTAGTGTTGGTCATTTCTTGTGAGTTTCAATGCAACTTCTTGCTGTCCTCAAGCTTGTGTAATCGAGTTCTAATAAATATATCCGTTGCTCCTTTCTCTGAGTCTTCTGAGTCCCAAGTTCTAAGTCTCAATCCAACATATATATATATTGTTGCGAATATGGAATTTGGCCTCCATATCCGCTTGTAAATATTCCCCTATTTTCTCCAATACTCCCCAACTTTCCCCAATCCCCCATTCCCTAGTCCCATTGCATGTAAATAACAATCAGTAGAGCCGACCTTCCCCTTATTCCCCCATTAAATGTCGTGCCCAGGTCCACCGCACCACACGTAGACAACTTTCGGACATCTTCCTAGTTATTCTTATTCTATGTCAGTTAAGGCCTCGTTTCCATTAATTATGACTCTTCGTTGCACCAGAATGTGATTATATGGCATCAGTAGTGAGTTTAGGACCTTTCCCATACCTCCTCCCATCTTCTTCCCCAAACAACAACTACAACAACAATTACAACTACAACTACGACTACAACAACAGAGGGGCGGGGAGTGTGCGTCCTCACACCGGCTCGGTTACCCGCCATGACCATGCGCTCCACGGCGTTACCCCGAAGGGGCTGGCTGTCAGCTCCTCGTCAGGGGCGGAGCCAGTAACCCCCCCACGCACCCAATGAGAAGCAACGTGCCGATTCCATCTGGGGCGGAGCTAACGAGCCGAGGGCGTGTCACTCCCCGCCGGATATACGCGGCCCCGCGCCGGACGTGACGACAGATGCGCCTCAGCTTGGAGAGAGAAGCCACCGCCACCCCCAGCGCGACGATACCTCCCCGCATCTTTGGACCGGACCGGACCGTACTGTACCCTGCCCCGAGCCCAGGAGGACCTGGAGCCATCGATACCCGCTTTCCTGTCATCAACCCCCGTGTGAGTCAGCCGTTGTCCCGTTTGTCTGTCGTCTGTCCGGGGTTAATATAAGAGTGTGTCTAAGTGCCTGTCTTTCTGTGATTATACCTCTAGCCCCTGTAATCTGACCTTTCCGTACGAATATAATCTCCTCCGGAGGTCTTGAGAATTGAAACATTGGTGTCGTATTGTGTTATTGTAATCCAGCCGGGTGTCTTCTTTTTCTTATTGAGCCAGCATCGCGCGACTAGTCAACGTTCGGGCACAATCGGGTAACTTGTGCAGACGTGGTCATACCATAAAACCGCTCGGTAAATAACATCCAAGCCACGTCTGTAACAATTGGTGTCTGGGAGTGAGATTCGAGGCCCGACCAAATTTTGAAAAAAAAAAAAAAACGAATAGAGGAAAAAAAAAAATTTGGTCAAAATTTGGAGCGGCCGAAATTCGTTTTGTTTTCCAAAACCCGAATTTTGAAAGTCGCGCTATGGCGGATCAAGACGGCTGGGGTCCGGTAGGGGAGAGTGAAGCAGGGTCGGTCCAGGACCAAATTGAGACACGTGAGGAGAGCGAAACAGCGGGGGTAGCAAACGCACAAAATGGCGCCTCGCTGGTCACCGCGCCCGCGACCGTAGCAGCGCCGCCGATGGATTGGGGCCTATTTATGGAACAAATAAAGGCGCTCATGGTCCAGACAAGTGAAGACCTGAGGAATGACTTGGGAAACCAAATGGGGGTAATGGGGAACCGGATGGATGCTCAGAGTGAGCAAATGGGGGTAATGAGGGACGAAGCGAGGGGTACCAGTGAGGGGTTAGACAATAATTTTGAGAAGTTAGACAAGAAATTTGGGAAGTTAGACAATAATTTTGAGGGGTTAGACAACGGGATAAAAGAGGTGAAACATGGGTTAACGGGGGTAGAAAACAGAATGGCCGCTCAAGAGAATCAAATGGAAGGGATGCAAAAGGGGTTAGAGGGGGTAGAAAATAGAATGGCTGCCCAGGAGAATCAGATAGAGGGAGTGAAAAATGGGTTAGAGGGGTTAGAAAACAGTATGGAAGGCAAATTGAGGGACATGAGGGACCAAGCGGAAAGGGAAGTTAAACAAATGGAGCAGCAGATAGAGGGGGTCAGAATGGGGGTAGAAACCAAACTGGATGCTCACAGGGAGGAAATGGAGCAGATGAGGGTGGCATCTGGGCAGGAGATGCAAGTGATGGGAGAGGAGATCAGAGGAGGAGTGAGTGAGGAGGTCGGAGGAGTGCGCGAGGAGGTGAGGCACTGTAAGGAGCGCATGGAGAAAGAGGTGAGAAAGGGGACTGTAAAATTGCAAGGTGGTATAGAGGAGTTGACGCTGGGAGTAGAACAACTGACAGTGGGACAAAAGGAGTTGGGGGACCAGGTAAAGAAGAACACAGCGGTAATAGAGGGTTTAAAATCGACACAGAAGGAGATGAAAAAGGACGTAGGGGTAATTAAAAAAGAGTGTCAGACGGTACATGAGGACCTGACGAGGAAAATGGACAAGGTGGTAGAGGTAATGGAGGTTAAAGAGCGGGAGGTGCGGGAGCACATAGAAAAAAATAAAGTGGAGTTAGAGGAAGAACTTAAAGGGGCGCACGAAGAGATGAAGGAGATGAAGCAAAAATTAGAAGAAGTGGAAGAAGGGGTGAGCGAAATTAAAAAGCGACGGAGAGAGGATAAGAAAGAGATAAAAGAGGAGGTAAAAGAATTGGTCCAGAGTCTGTGTTCGGATCGTGATGATGTGCTCATTAACCGGATGAGGGATTCGCAGGTGATGGAGGAGAAGCGAAGAGGAAGAGGACCCGGTGTAAGTGGTGACCAATATGGTCGTGCGTATGATGCGCCAGGGGATTTAAGAAGCTTGGGGGTCGAGATAGACCCGGGTGTTCGTGAGAGGCCACTGGTGAAGTGTGCGACAGGTCTGGTGTGCAAAAAAGGAAGTGTGCGAGAAAGTCCGACTCTGGGGTGTGTGAGGAAAAAGTGTGTGCCAAGGAGTGAGGGTGTTGGCGAGAATGAGTCGGTCGTAGCGCGTGTGCGAGGGAGCACATGGAAGCGCGGTGTGGTGAGTGTTGCAGAGGGTGTGACGGGAGAGTGTGCGCGAGAAAGGTGTGTGACGGACAGGTGCATGAGGGAAGAGTGCGCTGTCAGAAGTAAGGAAGAGTGTCCACCTGTGGTGAGTGTTACAGAGGGTGTAACTGGAGAGTGTGCGCGAGAAAGGTGTGTGACGGACAGGTGCATGAGGAAAGAGTGCGCTGTCAAGAGTAAGGGTGAGTGCGCTGTCAGGAATGGAGGTGAAAGTAGTGAGAGTGACAAGGAGCGTGAGTTAGTTGTGACAGGTGAGCGAGGATGTACACCTGGGATGGAAGGATGCACACCTGGAATGGTAGAGCGTGAGTGGGAATGCACGCTGGAGTTGGTGGTGAGGCACATGGTTGGGTGTGCGAATGAGGGCACGCCTGTGATTGTCACAGAGGAGGTGACCGAGGAGGGGGCGCGAAGCGGTGTATTGGTGAGGTGTGCGAGCAACGAATGTGTGCCAAAGTGTTCGGTGGTCAGGTGTGTGACCAAGGCTGTGAGTGGAATGGGTGTACCTGGGTGTGTAAGGAAAGGTACGAGGAGCATGGGCACGGCGGGATGTGTGAGCAAGGAACGGGCTGCGGGGTGTAAGCGTCCAGGTGAAGCATCGACGTTAAACGGGTTAGAGGTTAGAGCGACTTTTAGCCGAAGCGGGCCCTCGGTGCGTGCTGGGCCTCGCTTTGAACGGCCGCGTCCGTGCTCCACTAGGCGGAGCGGGCAGCCCGATAGGAAGGGTCGTTATGGCGACCACGTTCTGTTGAGACGTGCCGGCAGGTCGAGATCGGGACATTGGATGGCTCCACGCCGAGGTGGTGCGTGGGATCTCGGCCCGGGTAAGCCCCCGTCCCTGTCCCGAATGCCGGACGCATCCAGCCGCAGGCACAAAACAACCAGCATCCATTGCTTGGCTTTACGAAGCCGGGCTTTGGACAGGGATTGGCGCACCGAGAGGTGGTAGTGAGTCGACTGGGTGATGAGGTTAGTGTTTTGGACCCAAAATTAGAGAAAAACAAAATTTGATGATTGGCAAAGGATTGGCAGAGTGATGATTGGTAATGGTACAGTGATTGGCAGATGATTGGCAAATTTTTGATTTGTTGAAATTTGATGTGCAAAATTGGTAGTGAGAGACCCCCGATGTGGTGGGATGGCAAAACCACCATCCTTCCCATATGGGGGCAAAGGAGCACTAGAGTATGGGGTGTATGGCAGTGAAAACTAGCCCGGGTGGGTTAGGTTATAGTGTGTGTAGGGATCTAGCGAAGATGACATTAGGTGACGTTAAGTTTAGTAAGTGACTGATACCTGTAGTGGGGACGCAGGTAGATTAGTGTGGATGATAATGACGTGGGAGCGCAATAGTTTAAAGGGACGACTGGGAAGCGCAAGTTTCAGAAGGGAGTAGTTAGCTGAGATGATGCCGTGTGTGTGAGGATTGTACAGGTGTGATTGCACAGGTGTGCAACTGGACAGGTGTGTGGAGCAGTGTGTGAGTAATGAGTGTTGTGGATCAGCGCGAATGCGCTTGGGGAGAGAAGGGTGCAGGTGGCACCAGGTGTGAGAGCACAGGTGTGCAAGTACAGGTGTGTGGAGAGAGTTGGAGTAAGTGGTACGGAGTGGTGTGCATGGTGCGAAGGTGTGGATGGGGGAAGAGTGGACCCCTTTCACGAGTACCCGGGGCGGGTAGTGTAAGTGTTAGGTAGAGGGTACAGGTAAATTGTGGTTGGATATTGGCATTTGTGGTGCGGTTGCAGAATGGTGTTGTGAATGGGTGCATTAGTGTTGTGGAAATGGCTGGGCGTGTAGCCTGTTAGTGTGTGTAGTTGGTTGGGCACTCCACCACTGTGAGGATGTCGGCCAGGTGAGCCCGCAGGTGGGCTCTGGGAGCCGGTAGAGTTGTGGATGGGGCCCGAGGATCCGGAGGATGGACCCGGGTAGCCCAGTGCCAGAGAGGGCACCGAGTGGGGAGAGTGCCAGAGGGCCTTCCCCTGGTAGTTAGGTTAGGGTAAGGAGCAGGTAAGCTCAGAGGCAACTGCAGTGGTGGAGGTGTGCAGGTGGGTAGACCCACTGGGAGAGGTACACGTCGCAGCCCAGAAATTGTACGAGGGCACCGGGAGATGAATCGGGGGAGTGAGACCCCAAATTGAAGAGCACCACAGTTTGGCCAATGGGAATTGGTTTTTAGAACCCATAGTGTAAGAGGGCCAATGGTTTGGCCGGAGAAAGACCCCGGGTAGTGTAAAGTTGTTAAAGTCATTTAGGAAATAGTTAGGATTGATGAACCTGTCGCACCATACGCAGCCACTTACCTGTGGTGATGATGATGACTCCACACCTGTGTTTTCTTTGTTTTGTTGCAGAAAATGAAATTGCTGTGTGGATTGTGAGACGCATCACGACGTGGATGAGACATTGGGGTGATTCCATCTCTCCCTCCCTAGGAGGGACTGATGATGAATTGGTAATGGCAAATTTTGATGTGCAGTTGGAGATGGCAAATTTTGATGAGAGTTGAAAATGGCAAATTTGATTGGTTAGGAGGGAGAGAAGACGAATTTGGTTTATGGGAGGAACGGGGAAGACAGTAGGGATGTTTGTTGATTTGTAAAGTAGATGTTTATGGGTAGTGTTGTGTTTTGTGGATACAGTAAGGGGTAAGGGAGGGGCCATGTAGGTTACCTGGTGGGGGGGGGGGGCGTACGATAGGAACGTACCTGTCTCACCTGGTTCCCATGTGCCCCCAGTGTGCATCACCTTACATTGCGTGCACTTTTGCGCCCTTACCACCTTACTCACTTGTCTGCTTCTTTTGTCTCCCACCTCCGAGGATCTGGCTTTGGGGTAGAGAGAGAGGAGAGAGAGGTGCTGGCTGCGCAGTTGTGGGCCTGCACTTTCGCTGTTCGCTGCCTGGATCGGTACACCATATGGACCGCAATGGTTGTGGCCACCCACAATGGACCGCAGTTCGTTTGCGGCCAAGCACCACCCGGGGATGGACCTATGGGTCAACGTGGCACCTATGCCATAAAGGTGAACCACTGTTAATTAACACCACTGAAGGCCACACGAAGAGCAAGAGACACCTGCAGGGTTAGGGGTTGTCGAATTTATTTTTATTCCAATGAACAATGGTGACTGCACCGATTGGTGGTGGGGTGGTGCTTTTGATGCTCGGGAAAGGGTGCTCTGCACGTTATTAAAGGCCGTCGGCCACAGAGCACTCGTGGGTTGGTGTATCGATGTTGGCAAGCGCGCTCTCTCTTTGCATAACATCTGCATGTGTTCCTCCAAAAACAGGTCCTGGATCGTAGTGTAGATATCAGCGTAATCTTGTAAATAATGCTCCCTACCGGCTGTATGTTTAGTTTGAGAATTCTTTCCGGATTCGGTTATCCTGTGGGTGTGTTTCTGTGAGGAGAAGGGTGCAACGTCGCAGGGGGACATATTTACTCATTTGTGAATATCTGTAAAACTGTCGCACTCAGGGTAGAGTTAATAGTAGAGGGAACTACATTGCGTGCCACACTAAAGTAGGTAAAAATTTATCGGGTCGGGACGCCCCGAGGGTAGAGAAGGGTGCAATGTTGCGAATATGGAATTTGGCCTCCATATCCGCTTGTAAATATTCCCCTATTTTCTCCAATACTCCCCAACTTTCCCCAATCCCCCATTCCCTAGTCCCATTGCATGTAAATAACAATCAGTAGAGCCGACCTTCCCCTTATTCCCCCATTAAATGTCGTGCCCAGGTCCACCGCACCACACGTAGACAACTTTCGGACATCTTCCTAGTTATTCTTATTCTATGTCAGTTAAGGCCTCGTTTCCATTAATTATGACTCTTCGTTGCACCAGAATGTGATTATATGGCATCAGTAGTGAGTTTAGGACCTTTCCCATACCTCCTCCCATCTTCTTCCCCAAACAACAACTACAACAACAATTACAACTACAACTACGACTACAACAACAGAGGGGCGGGGAGTGTGCGTCCTCACACCGGCTCGGTTACCCGCCATGACCATGCGCTCCACGGCGTTACCCCGAAGGGGCTGGCTGTCAGCTCCTCGTCAGGGGCGGAGCCAGTAACCCCCCCACGCACCCAATGAGAAGCAATGTGCCGATTCCATCTGGGGCGGAGCTAACGAGCCGAGGGCGTGTCACTCCCCGCCGGATATACGCGGCCCCGCGCCGGACGTGACGACAGATGCGCCTCAGCTTGGAGAGAGAAGCCACCGCCACCCCCAGCGCGACGATACCTCCCCGCATCTTTGGACCGGACCGGACCGTACTGTACCCTGCCCCGAGCCCAGGAGGACCTGGAGCCATCGATACCCGCTTTCCTGTCATCAACCCCCGTGTGAGTCAGCCGTTGTCCCGTTTGTCTGTCGTCTGTCCGGGGTTAATATAAGAGTGTGTCTAAGTGCCTGTCTTTCTGTGATTATACCTCTAGCCCCTGTAATCTGACCTTTCCGTACGAATATAATCTCCTCCGGAGGTCTTGAGAATTGAAACATTGGTGTCGTATTGTGTTATTGTAATCCAGCCGGGTGTCTTCTTTTTCTTATTGAGCCAGCATCGCGCGACTAGTCAACGTTCGGGCACAATCGGGTAACTTGTGCAGACGTGGTCATACCATAAAACCGCTCGGTAAATAACATCCAAGCCACGTCTGTAACAATATATATATATATATATATATATATATATATATATATATATATATATATATATATATATATATATATATATATATATATATATATATATATATATATATATATACAGTGGGACCTCTAAATCCGAATTTAATTCGTTCCAGCAGCAGTTCGGATTGGGAAAAGTTCGGAATTAGAAACTATTTTCCTCATAAGAAATAATGGAAAGTGAATTAAACCGTTCCTGGACCACAAAAACCCATTATCAAGACACTGTTAACTGCAAATACACATGATTCAAGGTAAAATAAGATGAGTAAATGCCCTAAATATCAAATAATAATAATAATAAAAACAAGAAATAAATGTACTGACATGAAAATAACTGCATTTACCTTCGTGGAGAGTTCTGATGGTGCATGTGGAAGCTGGAGAGGAGGAAGGAGGGAGAGGGTTTTATTGCTTGGAAGGTGAGGCACCTTCCAAGCTAACATCAGATGACTGTGCTTCTGGTGATTGCTCTCTTTGTCTCTTAACACCACTTGTAGAGGGTTGGGACTCACTAGGCTTGCTTTCTTTAGAGAACCACCTCTCCAAAGTTGCCTGGTGTTGGCGACTTTTCTTAATTTTTCTGAAGTGGTCAATCACATTGTCACTGAACAAGTTAATGCTCCTGTTAACCACTGATTTATTAGGGTGCCACTTTTCAACAATGGCAAAGGATATGAACGACGCTAACGCTATGTTGGCGGTTCGGTTATAGAAATACATTCGGAATTAGGGACAAAATTTTCTCGAATTTACGGTTTGGAATTTGAGTAGTTCGAGATGAGGGGCGTTCGGAATTAGGGGTCACTACTTTATATACACATATTATATATATATATATATATATATATATATATATATATATATATATATATATATATATATATATATATATATATATATATATATAAACATATACAGATATACATATATATACATATATATATACATATATATATACATACATACATACATACATACATACATACATACATATATACATATATATATATATATATATACATACATACATACACACATACATATATACATACACATACATATATACATACATACATATATATTGTTACAGACGTGGCTTGGATGTTATTTACCGAGCGGTTTTATGGTATGACCACGTCTGCACAAGTTACCCGATTGTGCCCGAACGTTGACTAGTCGCGTGATGCTGGCTCAATAAGAAAAAGAAGACACCCGGCTGGATTACAATAACACAATACGACACCAATGTTTCAATTCTCAAGACCTCCGGAGGAGATTATATTCGTACGGAAAGGTCAGATTACAGGGGCTAGAGGTATAATCACAGAAAGACAGGCACTTAGACACACTCTTATATTAACCCCGGACAGACGACAGACAAACGGGACAACGGCTGACTCACACGGGGGTTGATGGCAGGAAAGCGGGTATCGATGGCTCCAGGTCCTCCTGGGCTCGGGGCAGGGTACAGTACGGTCCGGTCCGGTCCAAAGATGCGGGGAGGTATTGTCGCGCTGGGGGTGGCGGTGGCTTCTCTCTCCAAGCTGAGGCGCATCTGACGTCACATCCGGCGCGGGGCCGCGTATATCCGGCGGGGAGTGACACGCCCTCGGCTCGTTAGCTCCGCCCCAGATGGAATCGGCACGTTGCTTCTCATTGGGTGCGTGGGGGGGTTACTGGCTCCGCCCCTGACGAGGAGCTGACAGCCAGCCCCTTCGGGGTAACGCCGTGGAGCGCATGGTCATGGCGGGTAACCGAGCCGGTGTGAGGACGCACACTCCCCGCCCCTCTGTTGTTGTAGTCGTAGTTGTAGTTGTAATTGTTGTTGTAGTTGTTGTTTGGGGAAGAAGATGGGAGAAGGTATGGGAAAGGTCCTAAACTCACTACTGATGCCATATAATCACATTCTGGTGCAACGAAGAGTCATAATTAATGGAAACGAGGCCTTAACTGACATAGATTAAGAATAACTAGGAAGATGTCCGAAAGTTGTCTACGTGTGGTGCGGTGGACCTGGGCACGACATTTAATGGGGGAATAAGGGGAAGGTCGGCTCTACTGATTGTTGTTTACATGCAATGGGACTAGGGAATGGGGGATTGGGGAAAGTTGGGGAGTATTGGAGAAAATAGGGGAATATTTACAAGCGGATATGGAGGCCAAATTCCATATTCGCAACATTGCACCCTTCTCTACCCTCGGGGCGTCCCGACCCGATAAATTTTTACCTACTTTAGTGTGGCACGCAATGTAGTTCCCTCTACTATTAACTCTACCCTGAGTGCGACAGTTTTACAGATATTCACAAATGAGTAAATATGTCCCCCTGCGACGTTGCACCCTTCTCCTCACAGAAACACACCCACAGGATAACCGAATCCGGAAAGAATTCTCAAACTACACATACAGCCGGTAGGGAGCATTATTTACAAGACTACGCTGCTATTTACACTACGATCCAGGACCTGTTTTTGGAGGAACACATGCAGATGTTATGCATAGAGAGAGCGCGCTTGCCAACATCGATACACCAACCCACGAGTGCTCTGTGGCCGAAGGCCTTTAATAACGTGCAGAGCACCCTTCCCGAGCATCAAAAGCACCACCCCACCACCAATCGGTGCAGTCACCATTGTTCATTGGAATAAAAATAAATTCGACAACCCCTAACCCTGCAGGTGTCTCTTGCTCTTCTTGTGGTGCACTTGGTGGTGTTAACTATTAGTGGTTCACCTGTATGGCATAGGTGCCACGTTGATCCATAGGTCCATCCCCGGGTGGTGCTTGGCCGCAAACGAACTGCGGTCCATTGTGGGTGGCCACAAACATTGCGGTCCATATGGTGTATCGATCCCGGCAGCAAACAGCGAAAGTGCAGGCCCACAACTGCGCAGCCAGCACCTCTCTCTCCTCTCTCTCTACCCCAAAGCCAGATCCTCGGAGGTGGGAGACAAAAGAAGCAGACAAGTGAGTAAGGTGGTAAGGGCGCAAAAGTGCACGCATTGTAAGGTGATGCACACTGGGGGCACATGGGAACCAGGTGAGACAGGTACGTTCCTATCGTACGCCCCCCCCCCCCACCAGGTAACCTACATGGCCCCTCCCTTACCCCTTACTGTATCCACACAACACAACACTACCCATAAACATCTACTTTACAAATCAACAAACATCCCTACTGTCTTCCCCGTTCCTCCCATATACCAAATTCGTCTTCTCTCCCTCCTAACCAATCAAATTTGCCATTTTCAACTCTCATCAAAATTTGCCATCTCCAACTCAACATCAAAATTTGCCATCACCAATTCATCATCAGTCCCTCCTAGGGAGGGAGAGATGGAATCACCCCAATATCTCATCCACGTTTGTGATGCGTCTCACAAATCCACACAGCAATCTCATTTCCTGCTACAAAACAAAGAAAACACAGGTGTGGAGTCATCATCATCACCACAGGTAAGTGGCTGCGTATGGTGCGACAGGTTCATCAATCCTAACTATTTCCTAAATGACTTTAACAACTTTACACTACCCGGGGTCTTTCTCCGGCCAAACCATTGGCCCGCTTACACTATGGGTTCTAAAAACCAATTCCCATTGGCCAAACTGTGGTGCTCTTCAATTTGGGGTCTCACTCCCCCGATTCATCTCCCGGTGCCCTCGCACAATTTCTGGGCTGCGACGTGTACCTCTCCCAGTGGGTCTACCCACCTGCACACCTCCACCACTGCAGTTGCCTCCGAGCTTACCTGCTCCTTACCCTAACCTAACTACCAGGGGAAGGCCCTCTGGCTCTCTCCCCACTCCGTGCCCTCTCTGGCACTGGGCTGCCCGATCCACACCCGGGATCCTCAGGCACCCACTCACAACTACCGGCTCCCAGAGCCCACCTGCGGCCTCACCTGGCCGACATCCTCACAGTGGTGGAGTGCCCAACCAACTACACACACTAACAGGCTACACGCCCAGCCATTTCCACAACACTAATGCACCCATTCACAACACCATTCTGCAACCGCACCACAAATGCCAATATCCAACCACAATTTACCTATACCCTCTACCTAACACTTACACTACCCGCCCCGGGTACTCGTGAAAGGGGTCCACTCTTCCCCCATCCACACCTTCGCACCATGCACACCACTCCGTACCACTTACTCCAACTCTCTCCACACACCTGTACTTGCACACCTGTGCTCTCACACTTGGTGCCACCTGCACCCTTCTCTCCCCAAGCGCATTCGCGCTGATCCACACACTCACGACTCATACACTGCTCCACACACCTGTCCAGTTGCACACCTGTGCAATCACACCTGTTCAATTCTCACACACACACGGCATCATCTCAGCTAACTACTCCCTTCTGAAACTTGCGCTTCCCAGTCGTCCCTTTAAACTATTGCGCTCCCACGTCATTATCATCCACACTAATCTACCTGCGTCCCCACTACAGGTATCAGTCACTAACTAAACTTATCGTCACCTAATGTCAATCTCTTCTAGATCCCTACAATATAACCTAACCCACCCGGGCTAGTTTTCACTGCCATCACCCCATAATCTATTGCGCATTTGCCCCACCATGGGAAGGATGGTGGATTTGCCATCCCACCACATCGGGGGTCTCTCACTACCAATTTTGCACATCAAATTTCAACAAATCAAAAATTTGCCAATCACTGCCCATCATCTGCCAATCACTACTGCCAATCCTTTGCCAATCATCAAATTTTGTTTTTCTCTAATTTCGGGGCCAAAACACTAACCTCATCACCCAGTCGACTCACTAATACCTCTCGGTGCGCCAATCCCTGTCCAAAGCCCGGCTTCGTAAAGCCAAGCAATGGATGCGGGTTGTTTTGTGCCAGCGGCTCGGTGCATCCCGCATTCGGTGCAGGGAAGGAGGTTTACCCGGCCCGAGATCCCACGCACCTTCTCGGCACGGAGCCATCCAATGTCCCGATCTCGACCTGCCGGAATTCCTCAACAAAAAGTGGTCGCCATGACGACTCTTTCTATCGGGCCGCCCGCTCCGCCTAGTGGAGCACGGACGTTCAAAGCGAGGCCCAGCACGCACCGAGGGCCCGATTCGGCTATAAGTCGTTCTAAACTCTATCCCGTCTAACGTCGATGCTTCACCTGGACGCTTACACCCCGCAGCCCGTTCCTTGCTCACACATCCAGCCGTGCCCATGCTCCTCGTACCTTTCCTTACACACCCAGGTACACTCATTCCACTCACAGCCTTGGTCACACACCTGACCACCGAACACTTTGGCACACATTCGTTGTTCGCACACCTCACCAAAACACCTCTTCGCGCCCCCTCCTCTGTCACCTCCTCTGTGACAATCACAGGTGTGCCCTCATTCGCACACCCAACCACGTGCCTCACTACCAACTCCAGCGTGCATTCCCACTCACGCTCTACCATTCCAGGTGTGCATCCTTCCATCCCAGGTGCACATCCTCGCTCACCTGTCACAACTAACTCACGCTCCATGTCACTCTCACTACTCTCACCTCCATTCTTGACAGCGCACTCACCCTTACTCTTGACAGCGCACTCTTTCCTCGTGCACCTGCCCGTCACACACCTTTCTCGCGCACACTCTCCCGTTACACCCTCTGTAACACTCACCACAGGTGGACACTCTTCCTTACTTCTGACAGCGCACTCTTTCCCCATGCACCCGTCCGTCACACACCTTTCTCGCGCACACCTTTCTCGCGCACACTCTCCCGTCACACCCTCTGTAACACTTACCACACCGCGCTTCCATGTGCTTCCTCGCACACGCGCTACGACCGACTCACTCTCGCCAGCACACTCACTCCTTGGCACGCACTTTTTCCTCACACACCCCAGAGTCGGACTTTCTTGCACACCTCCATTTTCGCACACCAGACCTGTCGCACACTTCACCAACGGCCTCTCACGAACACCCGGGTCTATCTCGACCCCCAAGCCTCTTAAATCCCCTGGCGCATCATACGCACGACCATATTGGTCACCACTTACACCGGGTCCTCCTTCTCTTCGCTTCTCCTCCATCACCTGCGAATCCCTCATCCGGTTAATGGGCACATCATCGCGATTTGAACACAGACTTTGGACCAATTCTTTTATCTCCTCTTTTATTTCTTTCTTATCCCCTCTCCGTCGCTTCTTAATTTCACTCATCCCTTCTTCCACTTCTTCTAATTTGTGCTTCACCTCTTTTATTCCCCGGTACGTCTCCTCAAGCTCATCCTCCAAGGCTACCTTGACCGTTTCCATGTGCGTCCTCACCTGCCGGTCCTTCGTCTCCATTACCTCTATCACCTCGTCCAACCTCGTTGTCAGTCCCTCACGTACCATCTGACATTCCCTCTTCGTCGCTATCAAGTCGTCTTTTAGTTCTTTCTGTGTCACTTTTAACCCTCCTAATACCGCAGTGTTCCTTTGAACCTGCTCCGTTAGTTCTTTTTGTCCCTCCGTCAGCTGTTCCACCTCCTGCGTCAGGACCTCTATGCCCCCCTGTAACTTTACAGTCCCCTTTCTCACCTCCTTCTCCATGTGCTCCTTACAGTGCCTCACCTCCTCGCGCACTCCTCCGACCTCCTCACTCACTCCTCTTCTGATCTCCTCTCCCATCACTTGCATCTCCTGCCCAGATGCCACCCTCATCTGCTCCATTTCCTCCCTGTGAGCATCCAGTTTGGTTTCTACCCCCATTCTGACCCCCTCGATCTGCTGCCCCATTTGGTTAACTTCCCTTTCCGCTTGGTCCCTCATGTCCCTCAATTTGCCTTCCATCCTGTTTTCTAACCCCTCTAACCCATTTTTCACTCCCTCTATCTGATTCTCCTGGGCAGCCATTCTATTTTCTACCCCCTCTAACCCATGTCTCACCTCTTTTATCCCATTGTCTAACCCCTCAAAATTTTTGTCTACCTTCTCACCAGTACCCCTCGCTTCGTCCCTCATTACCCCCATCTGGTTTCCCATTACCCCCAATCGCTCACTCCGAGCATCCATCCGGTTCCCCAATCGCTCCATCCTGTTTTTCATGTCTTCATTATACTGGACCATAAGGGCCGTCATTTGTATACAAAACGAGTTCAAATCCATCGGGGGCGCTGCCACGGTTGCCGGCGCGGTGACCAGCGAGGCGCCATTTTGCGTGCCTGCTACCCTCGCCGTTTCGCTCTCCTCACGTGTCTCAATTTGGTCCTGGACCGACCCTGCTTCACTCTCCCCTACCGGACCCCAGCCGTCTTGATCCGCCATAGCGCGACTTTCAAAATTCGGGTTTTGTAAAACAAAACAAATTTCGGCCGCTCCAAATTTTGACCAAATTTTTTTTTTTTTCTCTATTCGTTTTTTTTTTTTCAAAATTTGGTCGGGCCTCGAATCTCACTCCCGACACCAATTGTTACAGACGTGGCTTGGATGTTATTTACCGAGCGGTTTTATGGTATGACCACGTCTGCACAAGTTACCCGATTGTGCCCGAACGTTGACTAGTCGCGCGATGCTGGCTCAATAAGAAAAAGAAGACACCCGGCTGGATTACAATAACACAATACGACACCAATGTTTCAATTCTCAAGACCTCCGGAGGAGATTATATTCGTACGGAAAGGTCAGATTACAGGGGCTAGAGGTATAATCACAGAAAGACAGGCACTTAGACACACTCTTATATTAACCCCGGACAGACGACAGACAAACGGGACAACGGCTGACTCACACGGGGGTTGATGGCAGGAAAGCGGGTATCGATGGCTCCAGGTCCTCCTGGGCTTGGGGCAGGGTACAGTACGGTCCGGTCCGGTCCAAAGATGCGGGGAGGTATCGTCGTGCTGGGGGTGGCGGTGGCTTCTCTCTCCAAGCTGAGGCGCATCTGACGTCACATCCGGCGCGGGGCCGCGTATATCCGGCGGGGAGTGACACGCCCTCGGCTCGTTAGCTCCGCCCCAGATGGAATCGGCACGTTGCTTCTCATTGGGTGCGTGGGGGGGTTACTGGCTCCGCCCCTGACGAGGAGCTGACAGCCAGCCCCTTTGGGGTAACGCCGTGGAGCGCATGGTCATGGCGGGTAACCGAGCCGGTGTGAGGACGCACACTCCCCGCCCCTCTGTTGTTGTAGTCGTAGTTGTAGTTGTAATTGTTGTTGTAGTTGTTGTTTGGGGAAGAAGATGGGAGGAGGTATGGGAAAGGTCCTAAACTCACTACTGATGCCATATAATCACATTCTGGTGCAACGAAGAGTCATAATTAATGGAAACGAGGCCTTAACTGACATAGATTAAGAATAACTAGGAAGATGTCCGAAAGTTGTCTACGTGTGGTGCGGTGGACCTGGGCACGACATTTAATGGGGGAATAAGGGGAAGGTCGGCTCTACTGATTGTTGTTTACATGCAATGGGACTAGGGAATGGGGGATTGGGGAAAGTTGGGGAGTATTGGAGAAAATAGGGGAATATTTACAAGCGGATATGGAGGCCAAATTCCATATTCGCAACAATATATATATACATACATACATACATATATACATACACATACATACATACATACATACATACATACATACATCTGTTAACCATGATATATGATTGTATCTGATATATGATTCTGCCACACTGTTAACTGTTACCACTGTAACTGTAACTGTAACTGTGCCACACACTGTTAACACTGTCCTATTAAGAGCAAAAACACAGCATTTGTCAGCTTCAAGAGTTACTACATATGAACTTGTGTTAATAGCTGCGACTGATATAATCATATATCTCATATACATATATACATACATACATACATACATACATACATATATATATATATATATATATATATATATATATATATATATATATATATATATATATATATACACATATATATATATACACACACACATATACACAGACTTGGCATTTAATATGGAATTTTTTTTTTTGTGGGGGTGAACTTACTTTTCAAGATGCCTTAGAACCAAAAGTTCATTGGAATTATGTTGAAATTATTCTAGATTTTGTTAATGTGACCTTTAAAAGAAACAAAAACCACATTTGACATTTCGAAACAAATAAATTGATCCTTGAAAGTGATGTAAACTGATATCGAACTCAATTCATGGACAGTACTGTGTTAAACTTCTGTACGTTTTCCAGAAGTATCTCTTTATTTTGCACATTAGCCCAATTTTTTTTTAACAAAAACAAAAGTTAAATTACGACTGGGATTACGGACAGTAAAATTACAGTTCATTACTTCGTGTAACCGCCACGAGCATTCAGGAGAGCACGTACACGTTGAGGCATGCTGTTCACGAGATTTGCTAAGGTTTGGACAGGAATCGCTTGCCATGCAGTGACAATAGCCTGCTGCAATTCACGCACAGAGGTCGGCTGCTGGTCCAAGTGGTCGATTTGACGCGTTAATTCTGCCCACACGTTCTCTGTCGGATTCATATCCGGGGACATGGCAGGCCATTCCGTATGCTCTCCAGCACGTTCAGCAAGAAAGTGTTGGATCATGCGAGCACGATGAGGCCGTGCATTGTCATCTTGGAAGACAACGTTTCCTCAAAAGGCTGCACGAGCAAATGGAAGCAATGTTTCTTCCAGAATGGCCCTGTACTTGAACTGGTTCAGGTTTCCATACAGAACAACCAGGTCAGTTTTGCCCCCTGCATGAAAAGCAGCCTAAACGGTCACCCCACCACCTCCATGTTGGACTCTTGGCACTATACAATCTTTGTTGTAGGCTTCATGCACTTGTCTGCGCACTCGGACGCGGCCATCTTGACGATAGACCAGAAATCTAGACTCGTCACTGAAGATCACGTGATTCCAGTGTCCTGGCTGCCATTGACGGTGCTCTCTGGCCCACTGCAATCGGCGCTGGCGGTGTTGTCTGGTCAGGCGTGGCTTTCTCAGGGGACGCCTGGCATGATAGCCTGCTTGAACCAGTCGTTGGTTGACTCACCTTCTGGATACAGGCACATTTGTCAGTTGCTGCCACTCAGCCCTAAGCTGATTAGCTGACTTGGTACGGTCATTGCGGACTAACCGGTGCAGCTGGCGATCATCCCTCGTTTTGGTTCTGCGGGGACGTCCTGGCCTCGGGATTGGAGTAGGGACACCCCTCTGAGCATTTCTTTTCAGGATCTTTGACACCTGACCTTGAGTGATGCCATACTGCCGAGCAATAGCACGCTGTTTCATGCCATAATTTCGTAAAGCCACCACTCCATGACAAACAACATTGTCGAGTTGACGGACCATCTCCAGAGGAAGCGGCAATAACTTTTGGAGACGTGCAGCAGTTGTTTTCCACTAATACAGAACGCAACCACCCTTGTATACCCGACTGTGAAGCCAATCATCAAATGCACCTGTCCGTACATTTTGCCACGCCACCTGTGATATAATCCTGTTGTTGACTTCTTGCTGCGACCGACAATCAGTGACATGGTTCTTTTAACAAATAAATCACCAAAGTGTAAAAGAAGCTCACCAGATTGATATACTGAGTTAAGAAAGTAAACCCAAGTCAAGAAAAAAAAAATATTCCATATTAAATGCCAAGTCTGTATGTATATATATATATATATATATATATATATATATATATATATATATATATATATAATTTAAATTATATGTCAATCTATTCCTAACAATAGTTAAAATTACATTTCAATGTGAATCTTGAAGAAGGATTCTCAAAGCATGCAAGGAAATGTGCAGGGAACCTGGAGCAAGCAGCCGACCATCTGTAAAATGACCCAGTGACCTCTAAGGATGTGAATGGAGGGAAGAATGCTGATTTGGCTCAGAGTTGGAATGTACCACTTCATTAGTGGGGCTTAGGGGATTGACTTCATCAGCTTTTGTGTGGTCCGTAATGATAAACCGATTGAGTTGGTGCCAGAAAGGCTGGCTCTAAGTGACCCCAGAATTCTGACCATTGTAGATCAGAGGAAATGAGTTTTGTATTTAAACGGAACACTCCGAGGCTTCGAGAGAGAATTCTTTTCCACGGAACGATGCGTCGTATTCTGTCTGTATTTTGTGTAAAGTATAACTGTGGAACCTTTCCGTAATGATTGAATAAAACGATTGGAACTCGGTTGAAGCCTCTTTAATTGTTATATTGAGAGGTCTCGCTGTGAAGTAATAGTCAACTACAGCCAGCTACAACAACCAGTCACAACAGTTGGTGGCTCATACGGCTTGCAGGCTGAACGAGATTGACAGCCGTACAAGCTCAAACTCGAAGTGCACAAGGTAAACTCGAGGTGCTCAAAGTAAGATCATGAATGCTCTTCAATCTCTTATCAATCTTTACAGCACGATGCAAAAAGAACCTGCTGATTTATTCTCTCATCGTGTATGTGTCTAAATGTCATGATGCATCAAGAGAATGGTATACGCCATACGGAGACCCGCTGGTTTTCGTTTGCACCCCAGGCTAGGTGACGTTTAATCTGTTGACCCCCGGGCTAGGTGACGTTTAGTCTGTTGAAAACAGAGCGGAGATCTGCTGGGGATTCATTCATAAATGTACAATCTATATTATAATAGGCTACGGTGATTCTGTCCGTCTGTCCAGGGGTGTGGCTTACTCCCTTGAGAGAGTAGCTCCACCCATTCTGGGAGAGGCTTCATATAAACAAATATCCACCATTTTATTAACTCGCATAGCTTTGAGGCCTGTTTTGTAGGCCCGTCGTGTCTTGCTCTCTCCCAGTTTTATTTCAAATCAAATTCGATATATCATTTCATTTTTCACAGAAGCTAACATAGTTTTAGACTCGATTGAAAAAAACGGGAAGAAAATCCGATGAAAGTTTCCGTTTATAGAACGAAATGAATTCTCAAAGGCCTGTAACTTCAAGGCCATTGAGTCTTTCTCATGCCTTTATCTCCAATCTAACTCACCATCTGATTTCATTTTTATCGATGGTTTTAGACTCGGTGTCAGCAATAATTGAGAACATTCACACACACGTGGGAAAATGCAGATATATTTTTAAAAATCGCGTCATGATGTATCATACACCGCCCAACATGACACCGACAGCAACGTGTCGACATATATTAAAAATTCGCTTTTTTTTCCGTTAAGCTACATTACTTTTTCGTTTGATGACAGTCATCACAAAAACGTCAACAATGATGCCGACATATATTTCTTCGTTTTTATTTCATTCAACATTATTATCCGGAAGTAAAGGTTCACATGTTCATTTCACGTGTGCAAAAATAAACTCCATTTCACGTGTGCATGGACATGAAACACAGACGGGAAATTGCTAAGAGATATTTTGTTCGAAGCAATTATACACCACCCAAATAAAAAATTTCACCGATACACCGAGTGAATTCCCCGAGCGAATTTCAGCGAATGTCACCGAGTTTCAGGAAATTACCCAGAGATATTTCTTTGTTTTTATTTCATTGGTTACTAGCAGAAGTACCCAGCGTTGCCGGGCGGGGGAGGGGGGAAGGGCACGTACACTTTAAACATGTATATACATGTCGGATGTGGGATATATACACGTGGGACGTGTGTGTGTGTGTGTGTGCGTGTGTGCGCACGCGTGCATATGTGTGTGTGTGTGTGTGTGTGTGTGTGTGTGCATATATGTGTGTGTGTGTATATATATATATATATATATATGTCTGTGTGTGTGTGTGTGTATGTGTGTGTATATATATATATATATATATATATATATACTATATATATATATATATATATATATATATATATATATATATATATATATATATGTCAGTCACTGAGTTTATTGTTGTACAAACCTCTGTTATAAGCTTAAGTATAACCGTTATTTTGTAGTTAATAAAGAGATGTTTGCTTTACCATTTATATTTCAAATGAGAATGCTCGCTTCCTCCAATGTGCTGAATGCAAGTCTGTTAAATCCTCTCTCTTGCTTTGAACATGCTTTACGAGCCACGGCCAGGAATGTGAGGCCAATGTGTGAACTATAACCTCTGACCATCCCTTTATGTTGGACACATGAGTTTTATATATATAAACCTTTCACTTGTAGACCAATATAATCGTTAATTGTATTCTGAATGACAAGGTTTGATTTCCACTGCGTAGGATCTGAATCTAATGAGAATGCTCGTCCCTCCGCTGAGCCGAATGCAAAGCCTGGTACTCCTCAAACGGGCTCCAGCATATTTATGGTGCAATTGTGCCTGGGAATGTAAACTCCTTCGTGTGAAATACAGCCTCCGGTCGTCCTTGAGTTCTGAAGAGACATCTGGCCCACGAGATAACAGCTCTTGCTTCACTCCCCTGAGGCAACAGGAACGGATGCCGGTAGGAGGAACTTTAGCCCAATTTCCTTTGTTCGAGCGTACTCTCAGCAGAGATTTCCTGATTAAGTAATTCCTATATAAACGGACCTGAGTTCGCATATTCTTTAGGAGGGCTGACGAGGCACGCTGCCCGACTGTGCAGTATATGTTGGCTCTTCCCGCAGCTGCGTACCTGATGGATTAATAAACGCTTGTTACTCTTTTTCTTTGTGGTGGAAACCTGATTTCCCCTCCCGACATTAAATGGTACCAGGAGTGGGGTGACAGCAGTGAGTGGAGGCCAGAGGAGCGGACTCTGCACGACGGAGAGAGGTCGCCTGGGGCCGGCGCCGGCTCACCGATTTGTTTTAAGGTGAGCATTTTTTATCAAAGGGTTATTTCTCCAAATTCGAACCTCTCTCCCTCGGGTGGGCTTTGTCCGCTCCTTCGTCATCTGCCCCTGCCTGCACCTCGAACAAAATTGTAAGTAAAGGCTGTTTTGGCTTTGGAGTGATGGGTGATTGTTGATCCACCAGGATAACGTTAAGGATAGATATATCAAAGGGTAACGTTACAGTTAGCAAGGAGAGGGGGAAAAGTGAGGTCGGACAGCCATAGGCTGTGCCGATGACCAAGAACTTTCCAGGAAGGACCAGCCTAGAGACAAGATGGGGTATGCCATTGCATGCCAGGGAAAGAATGGGCTGCGGCTAACGTAGAAGACCCAAGGAACATGGCCAGGAAAAAGGAAATGCGCAGGTACCAGGTAGGCTTGACAAGAGGGTAGTGGCAACTACGAGGTCAAGCCAGGAAACTCTAGACAAAACCCTAGACAAGAGGGCAGGAAAGGTGCTGAAACTGTAGGGGCAGAGGAAGTAAGCAGCAGAAATCCAGGTAGAAACAAACCAGGACCAGGTGAACAAGAGAAAATAAATAGGCTCACAGCAAGGGGCCAGGTAAGCACAGGTAGGAAGGACGGAAGTGGTTTTTGAAATATTGAAAAATTGAAGCATTACAGCTGCAGTTATTGAAGCTACAAGGACAGAGGACAATTAAGTAAACAGCTAAGCAAGCAAATCAGCGGCTGATGCCGCTGGTCCAGGATCCGGACCAAGACCCCGCGGCAGGGGAGGTAGTTACCAAACCAAACCCCTACCCTCCAAGACCTGAGCTCTGTCCCAGGGCTCCAGGCAACACAACACCCCCCCTGCCCCACCCTTTTCACCCTGACCCACCCTTTCCACCCCGTCCCAAAATCCCCTTTTTCCTTGAATGGAGTGAGACGTAATATGAATGAATGGGGATTGTTGCACAAGATGTTGAAAAAGATTGTACAAAGAGACATGTGTGCATGAATTATGCTGTACTGCACGTGGTTAATGACAAGTTGGTTGGATATAAGGAAACGCATGAGATGCGAGCCGGTTTGTCAGTCACGTGGTATGGAGGAATGTATAAGAAAACGCATGATTCGAAGTACGTTGCATAGGTGGGCATGGGAGTTTCAGTTGGGGGTGCATGGTTGGAGTCGATCCGGTGTTCACGTGACGTCTGAGAGACTCACTGGTATACGAATGAATGAATGAATGTATATAGGGATATTAAAATTTGTATGGAAGCACGAAAGTGCGAACCGAACCAAAAACGGCATGACGTCATCGCGTTGAATTGGTTGAGTCAGGTTGATTGGCGATCTCATATTTGAATTTAAATCGGATTTTTGTCGTGTGTATTTGACGTGTGTATTGTGTGTATTCGTCATCGACGTGTGTATTTGGCCGACTTATTTGTCTGTATGAAATATGCAAAGTAGATGGGTTTTGGTGTGAAGTTTTGCAAATTGGCTGCTTGCCGTGCGGGAATCCATGCCGGGAATGTCGATTTTAGCGTCCATCCGAGGGTCCTGGTGATGTTCGTTTAATTGAGTCTGGATTTTCATTTGTTTGGGACGAGAGGTGAATGAATGGTTTGGCAGCAGTGCTTGGGTCGGTTTGGCGGTTTTATTGTCGGTGTGGTGCGAGCCTGTGGTTCCTGCCGTGCGGCTCCGTGGAAGGTGCATTTAGTTTGGGAATAGAGTTATTGTGCATTCGGGCTGGAGCCGAGCGAGCCGCGAGTCACGTGTGCGCTGTATGGAGGGCCCTCGGTTTGGGGCTGTTGTTGTTGTAGTTGTTGTTGGATGGATTGGTTGGGTGCCACTGCTAATTGGCTGCGGTCTTGGAGTCGTGGATTCTTTGTTTTCCATCTTCATGGAATTTGGAATTTGTTGAATTAAATTCAGAATACGGAATTTGCTCAGAGTGCCGGCGATAACCTGCCTACTCTCAAAAAGGATGTGCCCCGCACGGTGGGATGACCGTGAATGGTTGACAAAGGGTTTCTTAATTGCATAATTTCTGCAGGCAATTCAACGATTATATTGTGTATTGGCAACTTGTGTATTGTATGTGTGGATTGTATGAGTATATCCCTGAGGCAGGTCACCTTTAGGAGGATGTTATGTCACGTGGGATGTCATTGATTGCATTTTGGGTTAGAGGTGAGAGCAAGTGCTCCGCATTTCAATTGAAGATCGTCGGAGGTGGCTTGTGTTGGCGGGAGTTTGCGGGTTTAATCCCCACCAAATGCATCCGTCTGCAAACAAGACGGCTTTAGGGTTTAACAATAATTGGTTTTGATATCAGTTGGAGGGATGTGTGGAGTGAGCACAGGTGCGAAAGGTGTGCACCAGGTAGAGATGGTGCTGCATGGTAGAGCACGCCTCCCAAGAAAGGCTGTGGGGTTTTGGCGGGAGTTCCTGGGCGGATTGTTGGTGGTTATTTGATTCATAGGGTGTTAGCATTTTGCAATGTGGAGCCTCAATGATGGTCGTTTATCTGTCCGGATGTGGAGTTCTTGCAGAGGCAAGATGTCGGCCGGACTTGTATTTGTAAGATGAAAGCGCCTGTTACCCCAATTTGACGTTTGTTACCACACCTTCCTTCGTTTGAAGTTTGACCTTTGAAGTTTGTTTTACCTTTGTTTGAGATACGCATGGAATGAGGTCAGAGTTAATTCGCTAACCTTGGAAGGACGACAGGCTGAGTCAATCCACTGGGTGTTAATTCAACGACATGATATAGAACTTGGATCGGGACAGAAGGAGATGTATTGTTGGTTGAACTGAAATCGTGTACGTAATTAGTGAACAGAAGAATATTGATTTCTGAAATTTGTTGTTGTCGTTGTGGGCGACGTCTTATTAGGTGTTTCGGGGGACTCAGGAAATAAACAGATTTCCGGTGCCGACTGGAAAGCGTCTGTTACAGTATGCTTTGAATTTAATTTAATCGTGCCGAGTACAGTGATGTGTATGATCGGGCTCTGGGGTTATTCATGTTAAATGGAGGACATTTGGAGGGTGCAAGGAGATGCAAGAAGCATGGTCCAAGTCGTGGTATCAATAGGGTTGGTACCCTCTTGAAGAGGGTGTGTGCCCAGGTGTATTGTGGGTTATCATAACTTGCCGATTATGGGGGGTGCACCAAGTAGAGATTGGGCTGCATGGTGGAGCATGCCCCCACCCCCCCCCCCCCCCGAGAAGGGCCTTGACGGTGTTGTCCGTTTCATTTCAAATCTGGCCTCCAAAGCCAGTCGCCGACTGGGCATCCTCCATCATGCGAAGTCCTTCCTTGGCACACCTGGGCTCCTCACCACATACAAGGCTTTCATCCACAGCTCTATGGAATACTGCTCTCCCCTCTGGTCTGGTGCTCCTGCCTCGCACCTAGCTCGTCTTCATGCTGTTGAAACCAAAGCGTTCAGAATCATTGGAATCTCCCGCGATGAAGCTAACTCCAAGGGCCTTTCACTCACTCACCGCAGGCAGGTTGGTGGTCTTTCCGTCTTCTACCGACTCCTCTCTGGCCTTGCCCTCCCAGCTCTCTCTGGGCTCTGTCCCCCAAATATTCCTACAGGTCGCACAAGATCTGCCTGCAACCCTCTTATGGTTAAACTGCCAAAATCAAGACTTTCTGCTCACCTTCACTCCTTCATTCCTCTTTTCTCCCACCTCTGGAACAAACTCCCTCACTCTCTTCAATCCCACTCCACCCTCCAGGTCTTTAAAACAGCTGTTCACCACCATCTCTTATCCTCCCCCATCCAAAACCTTGATCTTTTCTACCCCCGCTAATTTCGGTCCCCTTGTGTTTTATACCTCTCCCCCCCCCCCCCCCCCGCCCCCTTCCCACGCCTCCTGCCCCCAAGCCCTCTCCCTCCCACACTTCTCCCTGCTCTCAAATGTTGTGGTTGTGTGCTTCCCCTTCTCTCCCCATCTTGTCTTCCGCTCCCTCTTTTTGTATATTTTGTTTGTCTGGTTGATTTGTTTGTGAAATAAATGTTAGCTCTTTCACGAGCCTCGATTCAGTATACAAAAAAAAAAAAAAAAAAAAAAAAGGGGTAAATTCCCTTTTGTGTTAGAAAAATTTTATCTAAAAAATACTCTGAAAGACATGGAAACTCTTTTAGATTTTGAACCAAGTTAGCCAATGGACTTGCCATGAATTAAAATGTATCAAGAAATCTGATATGAGTAATAGGAGATGTGTGAATTGTTTTTGTGAATGAAATGTATTTCTGATCCGTGTTAGGAATTGCTGAAATGTGTCCAGATGTCTTTGAAAGTTCATTAATAAATAGATGCGTATCATAATGAGCGTTGTTATGAAGAAAGACAGGAATGAAAGAGGGGTGTTTATAATTAATATTACAACTTTGATGAGCCGGACCTCTATATTTACCAGTGAGATGACGATGATCTCTAACCTTTAGACCTTCACCAATTTTTTCCTCACAAATATGACAAACATTGTTTTTTCTAAATTCCCTTTTCTGGTCACTCGTCAAGGACATTGGTTTATTGGTTTCTCTCCTTATCTTGGTTAATCGGACACAGTCTTTTTCTAGTCGTTTCACAAACTCCTCTAGGGTATTTGAGCCTCTATACTCCTCTAACTTGTTATATTTATCACCAACGGATGATTTGATATAATAACAAAAACCGCAAGGAGTATGTTTTTGATATTTATTTGTGTATGATTCTTTTGGATCTGGAGAAGCAGTATCTATTTTTTCTAGAATACTTTCGAAATCAGCATATATAACAAATGGATGTTGGATTGTTTTCTTTTCATCTTTGAATGTGATCTTTGAGCCTTCTTTAGGCATATTGATTACCGTTGATTTATGTTCACCACAATAATTCGAATGTTTATCTTATCTTTCTTGTGTATGGAAGAAGTTAAGACAATGCAAACAAATATATATTTTATTTGTTCTTTTACATACTTGTGGTTTTATTAATTTAGCAATATCTTTGATGTATGTATAATGTGAATTTTCCTCTGAATTAAAATATAGAAGATTAATATGAGTTTGTTTACAATTGTCAGAAAGCTTTAAAACCTGAATGCTGTTTGTTTCTGTTAGACAATAAACATTAACTGATAAATTATTCATCTTTTCAAATTTATGAATATTATTTAAAGCCATAGGAAACTTTAGAACTTTCGTATTTAATGTATTCTCATATTTTTTATAATGAGATACTCTTTCATCATGAAAATGTGGAGGATGTAAGTGTGCTAGAATAGACCAGAGAAAACATTTATTGTCTTTATTTTTGATATTGATAACTGCTTTTCTATTTTTGATAACACTGGGTAAATCAATGTAAGAAGAAGCTTTTAGAGGATCTGATTTAAGAATATGAATGTCTATGTAAATAATTTTTCCTATATTGAATCCACTTCCTACGATTGAATTATCCACATCTTGCTCTTGTTTAATAAGTTCATCATAGACTCCTGATGTTTTAAAATCTTGATATGAAGATATAAAGTGTGGCTCAGTTCTCATGTATGGTGTATCTATAACTCCTTCGTCCTTTGTCATTTCTAATTTTACTCCCATATAAAATTTAAGTGGTTTCATTTCTTTTAGTGTTTTTTCAATCAACGTTTGAACAGCAGGTTTAACTATTTCTACAGCATCAACTATAGACTCTGGTTCAGGAGGTTTGAAGTTAAAGACTTATTTTAATATGTCCTTTGAATGCGCCATCAGAGTTTTTAGTTGTGATAAAATTTGATAAATATAGATTTGTTTTAAGATGTATTTCGAAGCCTTTCTTGAGGATATTTTTTATGACAGACAGAACAGTGTTTTGTTTCCTTCTGAATAGGAGCTAGTAGGTGAAGTAGATTAAATGTGTGTTTGTTAGTTTTAAGGTGTCTTTTGTATTGTTTATATTCTTGTTCACAAACGTCGCAATACGTTGCTTTGATCATATTTATATAGCAAAATTATACTTAAAGTAAAACACCTTTTTACAGGTATACTAAAAGTAAAGCACTTTTTAATAACAAAATTCAACACTAAAATCATTATCATCACTATCATCTAAGTTCAATGAGAACACAGTATCATTTGTGTACACTGAATTATCATCACTAAAATCACTATCACTATCACTCATTGATTCACTATCATCATCAATAAAACTACTCTCATAACTATCATTTGAACACAAACTATTAGTATCATAACTATCTTTAGATCCCAGACTCTCAGTATCATATTCAGATCCTAGACTCTCAGAGTATTGACTGTCAATATCACTCATTTACATACCATTAAACTTCCATCAATATCTATATATTTTCTTTCATTAGAACTAATAACCACAATATTTTTTACATTAAATGTTATTTTTAAATAATCTCTAATAATCAGGGTACGGAATGATAGTTCACCACTAATATTCATATTATTAATTTCACCCACATCTTTGGGTCTATTAAAGAATATACAAATGTTTCCTCTAGAATCGTTGATGGTCTTATCATTCATTTTCAAAGCTTCTTTATCAATGATCTTTTCAAGCTTTGAGTAAATTGCCAGTAGTAGTGGAGAAACTTTTGTCAAATTTACTTTAATAGAGTTATTAATTAACATAGCTTGTCCTGTAAATTTAATAAAAGGACACATGTTATTCTCCATAACTGGTTTAATCCAAAAATTTCCATATTTATCTTTGTTCAATTTAACATCTTTGACATATTTTTCTGCTGGTACCGAAGTGGAGATTGATTGAAATTTGTCTTTTGTGCTTTGAAACATTGTATTTATTAACGAATAAACTTGCGTTTAGTTTAAGTAAAAATTTACTATAAAAATATGATAGAAGGATATTTAGAATTTCCAGACTCTCCATCTGATAAATTAGAGAATTGTCCGGCTTGTGATAGAATAGGGCTTAATAATGAGGGTTCATATAAACAATGTATTTTCTGTGATTTAATTTTAATTAATAATAATAAAATATATATATATAAATATAACTTTTAAATTAGAACCAAAAATAAATTACTTTACAAGATTAATAAGAGAGATGAATGTTAAGTATTGTGATGATAATACACCATTTCTTTCAAGGGAAGAGACTATTTGTATTGAGGAAATGTATAAGGGTTTAATGATATTTATTATTCAAAATAATTTTAATGGAAATGTTAATACAAGATACTATATAAATAAACTAACCAATGTCCTGGCGAGTATTCTTCATCAGAGGAAAGACTGGAATAAGACAAGTTGATGCTCATCTTCGTCAAATCTAAAGGGTTTCACAACGAACTGAACACAGCTTTTTATAATGGGTTTAGGGAATTGAAACTTAAACTGCCCTGTCGTTGTTTCGGGGAAACTCGAGGCATGTGTGAAAAGCAGGAAACAAGACAATGAGAAATTCCCAACGTGTCATTTCTTGTAAAGTTAAGCAACATGTCATTTCTTTCATTAATTAAAAAAAGGTTCGAGGTTTAAGTATGGCATCCTTAATGAATGTGAAAAATATCAAATAAGACTTATTGAAAAGGCAACTGGTAAAAAAGTTCACAAAACAAATAAGAGAATTAATTTAAATACTGGTGAGTTGGGTAAAAAAGATGGAAATATTTTTGAGTTGTTAGGATCATTGTTAGGATCATAAACAAATATTTGTAGGATCATCGTTTCAGTGGTCTACTCGGGATCATTGATAGTAAGAGTACCATAAGACCAAGGGGGGAAGGAATAGAGGTGTTAAGGGGAAATGAAGAAAAGTGATGGTGAGAGGAAAATTTACATGCAAGTGTGAAGGATTATAGGTTCATAAGGTGAGAAAGGGATAGGTTCATAGGGGAAGAAGGAACATAGGTTCATAAAGGAAGAAAAATCATAGGTTCATAAGGTGAGAAGGATTATAGGTTCATAAGGTGAGAAGGATTATAGGTTCATAGGGGGAGAAGGAACATAGGGGAAGAAATAGAGGTGTTTATGGTTTTTGAAAAAAGACAGGGGGGTAAATGACATTAGATAGGGATTTCCCATGTTAAATGGAAGTGTCCCAGAAACAACATTTATCATCTACTGATATGACCCGAGGACAGAAAAGTGATTAATCAGTTGTCATGAGGTATAGGTCAGGGGTGATGTGGAAGTGTAAATTTATGAAGCAAGCAACTTTTATGAGCCTCAACCCTTATTCCTAGTCTGCGGGTGTTCTTTTGCAGTTTCCATGCAAAACTTTGCGATCTCCCTGCAGTTAGCAAGTTATCTCCGGCACTGCCCAGAATCATTTGCTCGAGAAAAAGTAAAACTCTTAGTATAAGGCAATGGCAGATCGCATGTTGCCATGGCAAAATCATTTTTCTAACTGAAGGGAATATGTAATACAGATGGGATGTTTTTTGGAAAATAATGTGATGTTGGATCAAGTGTCTTAAGCAAGTTGGAGAAAAGATATTGTTTTCTTTTAATAATTAAATAATACAACGGGAGCCACGATGTCTACCGAGGCTCTGTGAAGTGATTTGCTGGGTTATCGAGGCTTAAACAAATGCTCGTTATGACAAACCGTTTCAGCTCGAGGTCTGGCAAACTACCATTGTTTAGATGTAAATATTTGTAGGGTGTGTCCTCTCCCACCTTTGCCTACGTGACTTCTGGAGGATGGTAGTTCCGAAGTCCATTCTCAACTTAATGTTACAACTGGGTTTAGAGGAAAATTGTGGAAAGAACTAAAAAATTGCATGCAGTATTGAGTTTTAAAACAAAAATAAACTGAACAACGGTTCAGAAATAATAAAGTATAAAATCCATGTAGGCTAGCTCTCTCTCTCTCTGGCTCTCTGCCTCTCTGCCTCTCAGTAAAATCTTTTGTGTGATTGCAATATGCTTTTGACTTATGAGGGAAAAGACAATTTACAGAAGGATGTGATCGTCATAGCTACTGAGTGACCTTTTGACTTTCTTATTGTATATTTTCTAAATATTAAATCATAAATGTCCCTGCAATGGCATTATAAAACGTCGCTGCAATATTTACGCATCAATATGATTGCTTGGTGCCAAAGAGTCTGAAGCAGCACATTCTTCTCATTAAAGGATTTGTAAATGCAGATCTGCTCCCAGCGGGGAACACCCTCATCCCAATATTTCACTTGACCAATCACATTGTATCCCCCGATCCTTGTGCCCTCCCACCCAAACTTTTGCCCAAACCAATCCGATTGCTCTCCTCCCCTCTCTTCGCTCCTCCCCCATCCTCTTGCTCCTCCCACTTGAAATGTTTTAAAAATCAGAACGAATGACCATATAACCAGGATTAGCACTGGGTCTGTAAGATGTTGGTTTGCTGAACTTAGGATTTCACTTGGGACCTTCTGTGATGTTGACTGTATAATGTGCATGCTCCTGTGTATTTGGTGTATCCTTATGATGTTTCCTTTGTGCATCTATACTGGACCAGCATTTCACTTGGGACCTTCTGTGAATCTTGCAATGTAATTTGTGAATTGTAATATGCTCTCCTTGGTTTAATAAGGGTCATTGCTTTCTTGTTGTGTATTTTTGAAGACAGAAAGTGTTATCCTCCTCGGGAATTAAAATTTGTGACCCTTCTGACATTGAATTTTTTGGTTCATCTATTACATACTACTGTTGAAAAATATCTTTAACAGTGATGACCAATGATCAGAGATCTCAGTCAACAGATAACGCTATTCTGACAACATTGGAAAAAGGGTTTATGTATTGAGTCATCTAAATGATTGATTTAATTTATTGATTAATAATTAATGATTAACTGATTGATTGATGTGTGAGTGAGTTCTTAAGAAATAAGCTTTGACATGTTTGTGA
Source organism: Myxine glutinosa (assembly GCF_964187855.1). Taxonomy (NCBI): domain Eukaryota; kingdom Metazoa; phylum Chordata; class Myxini; order Myxiniformes; family Myxinidae; genus Myxine; species Myxine glutinosa. The sequence goes on along the minus strand of NC_136261.1, from coordinate 445,998,518 downwards.
GACATCATCAATGTGAAGAAACCTTGAAAAATGAGCAAGGTGGTGAGTTGGGAAGGAAGAAAGGTCCATATATATATATATATATATATATATATATATATTGTTGTGGATATGAGAATGTTTTTTGTTTTTATTGTTGTGTAATGAATTGTTGTAAAATGTCACCCTCCTTCCTGCATTTGTTGTTGTATAAAGGTCAAAGGGCGTTCCCGTAGTTAATTCCATAAAACATACACGCAGGACACCATATATCCCTGTTCAGTAGTTATATCCTTATTATGTGTATTAGTGTAAGGCTGTGTCTTCCATTAATTTAAATACTCCATTGCACCAAGTGAAATAAGAGTAGAGCCCCTTCACATTCCCCTTCCAACCATTGCCAACTGCATTCCCTCAAAGCCTCAATTGCCAACTGCACTGGGCGGTTTGTTAGGGTTGCTACAGCTGTGGTTTGTTTCATCCCAAGACTCCATTAGCCACGAGGTAATCTCGGAGCCAAAGGTGGGAGGAGTCGGCCCAGTGCCGGGAACAAGGCGTGGCCTTGCCAACGCCTCCTCTAAGGGTGGGATCGGGAGCCCGCGCGACCAACCAGGGCCGAGGTGAGCTCACTGATGGGCGTGTCCTGGACACCAGCGGCTTGATCGCCTGAGGCACTATAAAGAGCGCGCGCGGAAGCCTTTAAGAGAGAGGGTGAAGCGAAGGAAGAGAGCAAGAGAGAGAGAGAGGGAGAAAGAAGCAGAAAGAGGGAGTCAGGGCGAAGCAAGAGAGGAAGAGAGGGAGTCAGAGAGAACAAGTGCCAAGTGCCAAGCCTGAGGACAAGTAACAAGTGCCAAGCCTGAGAACAAGTGCAACCACCGCAGCTTTAAACCACCACAGCTTTGAGCTTCGACGGCAAGTTTCATCCGTGGCTGCGAAGGAACGGCGGCTGCTAAACGTGCCGATTGACCAGGGGGGCGGCGGCTTCTCACTCTCGGCCTGACGGTGCTCCGGTTCCAGTTTTCATCCTCTCCCTCCAGCCATCCACCTCCTGCCATTCCTGTCATCATTCCCCACGTGAGTCTGTCTTTATTTGTTTGTTCTGTCCCTGGGTAAAGTAAGACTGTTTAAATAAGCTAGCAATTTTCACCGTGTCTTCTTGATTCCTTCTGTCTTTATTTTATTATCCTTCCTTCTCCTTGGTTACTTTTGGTTGTAAATAGCAATAAATTATATTCGTATTCCCTACTTCTGTCTTCCTCTTCTTCACATCCATGTCGCCTTTGTCTTTTCCCCATTGAATATCTGTGGCGCGATTCGGCCAACGTTCAGGAATTGGGTTAGTCGGGGTAACTGTTCGGGCACGGCGGCCATCCGCTCGGCAAACAACATCCTCGCCGCGGTCCCGTAACAATATATATACTAGCTTGGCTCGGCTCGCTGCGCTCGCCTCACCAAGCATCGTTACTGAGGAATGGGCTTCTTTTTGGTGAGGATAATGACTGTACCTGAGTTGCTGTGTTGTCATGATTTACACCAATCATAATACAAACAATTATTTTGCACAAATGTATTTGTTGTGTTTGTGATATTACATTTTTATAGGCAATTTAGGTTGAAGATTGAGGTTGAATGTTTTTTTTCCCCCTCAGCACATACATAAGGGACCCCCTCATGAGGGGAAAGAACCCCTCAGCACATACATAAGGGAGGGGTAGGTGCAGACTGGATGTTTGCGACGATTACACCTCACCACCACGAAATTAAAAACACCTCACAGCCATAAAACACGTAATAAAAACACCTCACAGCCATAAAACACGTAATAAAAACATCTCACAGCCATAAAACACGTAATAAAAACACCACCACCACAAAATTAAAAACACCTCAGCCATAAAACACGTAATAAAAACACCTCACCACCACAAAATTAAAAACACCTCACAGCCATAAAACACGTAAAAAAAACACCTCACAGCCACGAAATTAAAAACACCTCACCACCACGTAATTCAAAACAACTCACCACCATGTAATTTTAAATACCTCACCACCATGAAAATCAAAACACCTCACCACCATGCGATTAAAAAACCCCTCACCACCGTGTGATTTAAAAACACCTCAACACCACGTCATTTAAAAACACCTCAACACCACGTCATTTAAAAACACCTCACCACTACATAATTCAAAATACCTCACCACCACGTGATTCAAAACCACCATAACGTTATTAAAAACACTTCACAACCATGGAAACAAAAGTTTGAAGGAGTTGTTAAGTGACAACACAGACACTGCCCAGATGTGTAGATATCTATCTATAATTCCAGTAATCTCTGTATGTGTGTTTGTTTGTTTGTTTGTTTGTTTGTCTGTGACCGCTGTTTCTCGACAACCACGGGTCCGATATACTTTAAACTTGCCAGGTATATTGCTGGGGACCCGAGGATGTGCCTTTTCAAGGTTTCATATTAATCGGACAATTACTTACCGAGCTATGTCCAAAAAACGATTCAACCAATCAGAGAGCAGCGAGCTATCGCGTGTGCCGAACGTGGCGAACACACTCTGCCTCGGACGGCACATTTGAGAGCGTATTCATTTATTTCACGTTGGAAAACTATGTTGCCGTTAAACTATGTTTTAAAACTAATTAAAACTACTATCTATAATTCCACGGGTTCGATAAAAAACACCGTACTCGCAAGCCGTTCGCTTTGGACCAAACCATTTCATGTAAATAGAGGGGGGGGATTGTCACCACTCGCAAGCCGTTCGCTTTGGACCAAACCATTTCATGTAAATAGAGGGGGGGGGATATAATTTTAGATATATATATAGTACGGGCATGCCCTAGTATAGATAAATGACTGTACCCGAGTTGCTGTTTTGTCATGGTTTAAACCAATCATAATTCAAACAATTATTTTGCACAAATGTATTTGTAATATACGTGATATTAGTTTTTATAAACAATTGAAGTTGAAAAAAAAAAAAAAGGAATACTTTTCAAAAAACAATACCCTTAGGACATACCGACGGGAGAGATATGTGCATACCAGAAGTTTGGTACGATTTTACAAAAGTTTGAGCAAGTAGTTCAGTGACAAGACAACACAACACAACACAGGACAGACGCTGCACAGATATAGATAGATATATATATATATATATATATATATATATATATATATATATATATATATATATATATATATATATATATATATATATATATATAGTTGCGGTTTTCAGAACCCTTCACTTGTAAATACTTGTAAATAATAATTCTTGTAAATAATTCTCTTCATCTAAAAAGGTTGCACCCATAGATAGTCCACAAGCAACACGTAGGACACCATAGGAACCTTTCAGTTATTTCCTTAGTCTGTGTTTAGTTAAGGCTGTGTTCCCAATAGTTGAATCTGCGTTGCATTAATTAAATAAGATAGGTCCTTTTCAGTTCCGTTCATTTTGCGGCTTGCCTCTCTCCAAATTGGTACGTCCCTCTGCCAGCCGCAGCCGCCTTCGCGCTCGCCCCGGCCGCCATTACGCACGTGGTCAAGCTGGAGAAGAAGGGGGCGGAGCGCCAAGAACTAGGCGTAGCCCTGTCAATGCACCAACCAGGGCTGAGGTGAGCTCACTGGTGGGCGTGGCGCGGCTTGATATCGATGCGCACTATAGAAGCGCAGGCGCCAAGCCCTTTCACGGACTGCGCGGGGAGAGCTCGATTGATTGTGACATTATTGAACAGACTGCGCAGGGGACCGTCGATTGCATCATTGATTACGGAATCGAGAGAGCAGATTGCATCATAATGGACTGCGTGCAGAGAGCTCAAGTGATTGTCACGTTACTGGGATGGTGGCGCAAGGGACGATTGATTGTATTGAACTGCGCATACGGCCTTGCGAAGGACTACCCCCCGCCATATATAAGGTCCGATCGCACACCAATGGTACGCGCTCGCTGCTGCCCGGGTTCTCGCCACGGTACGAGTTAACACCTGGAGCCGGACCTCAACGACTGAACCATCTGCCTGGACCTTCCTCCCCTGACATCTGCCTGGACCTTCTCCTCCTACCACTACCCTCACGTGTAAGTCTGTCTGTTTGTCCTGGGGTTAAGTAAGACTGTATAGTTAAGGTTGCCCTGTGTCTGCTTCTTCTTCTTCTTCTTGTATATTCTTTCCCTTTCGTTTCCTCTTTGGGTTACTTGTACATAATAAATAAATCATATTTGTTCTTTCTTTACTTTGGTTTCCTCTTATTCGATCGTCTTCATCCTTTATTTCCATTGAGTACCTGTGGCACGATTTCGGAACCGCTTTAATCGGGTTTAGTCTTATTGTTAATGGCTCGGGCTTTGGGTTGCTAAACCGCTCGGCATTTACCATCATATCCGTGGTTTGAGCGGGAATTATCTACCTGCTTTGCGGTCGGATTGGCACTCAGGTATTTGGGACTCCATTGACCAATCACCCTGGCCAATCTCGACTGGAAAGGAGCGTTATAATTTCCAGGGTTGGGGAACGGCCAGCTTAAAAGACAAGAGGATTAACCCCCCCCCTTGGTAAGGGGAGCGCCGACCCTGAATCTGCAACAATTGGTGTCTGGGAGTGGGATTGGACCCGGACCAAATTTGAATACATCGGAAAAAAAAATTGGGTCAAAAATTACGAGCAGGAATAGAGGTGTTAAGGGGAGATGAGGGAAAGTGAGGGTGAGGGGAAAATTTACATGTAAGTGAATGGGGAAATGAGGGTGGTCCAGGAACAACATTTTTCCTCGGCTGTCAACCGAACGGGATTCTGGTCTCGATAAGACATCGTTCTGACGATCACTGGAGTGTGGATCGACTTTGGCTTGATGCTGGGATAGAGACATTGGGAATGTTATTTTCGCTCACTTGGAGCACAGTGAGTTATATTGCACGAAACTGATGGTACCATCATAAGAATGATATATTGGTTGTACAATTGATTACTATTGTTTTTGTGCTGTTATTCTTGTGTGACCTTAATACAATACTTGTTTGTTGGTAACAATTGGTGTGGTTTCACCATTGATCTTTGACACACAGAATAACACATCTTTCTGCCGTGACTCCTCTCGGGGCTCGGAGGTACACCGTGACCGGGGTTTGGGAAGGAGCACGTAACAAAAGGGAAGGATGGGGCGGACAAAAGGTTTGATGGTGATTGGGTGAGGCACAGTGAAGTATTATTTGAGGGGGGTGGGGCAGAGCGAGGCAGAAGGTTGGGGAAGATGGAGGTGAGGGTTGGAAGGGGGAAGAAGCAGGGAGGAACGCTTTGAGGAGGAGGGGTGAGAGGGGGGAAATGGAGAAGAAATAAGGGTGGGGAGATTTAAAGGGGAGGGGCAAGGGGGGAGTCAATGGGGGAGGGGTGAAGGGGGAGTTTGGGAGGGGAGGGGCAAGGGGGAGTCTAGGAGGGGAGGGATGCAGGGGGAGTTGAGGAGGTAAGGGGCAAGCAGGACATTTGAAAGGGATGGGTGATGGGGAAAGATATGGGGGGAGGGGTGAGTTTGGATTCTCGAAAGTGTTGTTCGATTAATGGGAAATGAACATTTATTGCAAAATGAGTTTCTTATGACCTTCGAGTCAAAGATACGTAGATTCGGTGAGCAAGTCAAAAGCACCCTTTCAAAGAAGAAAAAGAAAAAGGTGTTATAATATGACAGAATACATCACTTCAGGGGAAGGTTTAAGCATTTTAAAATTGAACAGTGAAAACTATCTGTGGAAATGGGGATGAAACATGTGGCCGAAGAACGAACGAACGAATAAGAACAACAAATAAACAAAGAAGAACAATGAATAAGAACAAAGAAGGAAATGTTTTTTGTTGTTTTTTTTTGGTTGAGATTTTAACCAAGGAAGTATGGGGTGAAAAGACTGGGAAAAACTGAGAGAACCAAAGTAATTGGACCACAATCGACGGCTGAGAGAAAATGAAGCCTCAAGGTAGGACACAAGGTACTCGGCTGAAAAAAACGCGGCACGAAATAACCGATGATTTTTTATACAGGTATGAAAGATTAACACCGAGAATCTTCCTTGGGACACACGATAGGTACACACACCGAAAGATAAATATAGTTTCGACAAAAATCCAATTGTGAACAATTACTTAACTTCGAAAACGTGGAGAGCGTGTGCAGCTTCGAAAAACCATGCCCTCGTCGACAAGATCTCGCGTGATTAAATGCTATTGCCACGTCATTAGTGTATTATTTGCTGTTGCTATTTTGGCCGCCGCCAAAGTGAAACTGATGCATGTTCCTCTCAGGGACCAAGTTTGACCGGATAAAAAGAATCTTCCTACGTTTTTCTTCAGGCTTTGATGACTATTATTATTTATTAAACTACCCTGTCAATTTTTTTTTTAAATGAGTGTTTTTTTTAAACATGACTTAAATGTCACACTGCATTATAAATTATACATATTTATCTTTTCTCTTTCAGATGCCCAACAAAAAATGCAAAGTTGTCAATTCAGAGGCACAGCCTGGCTTAGCTTCAAGACATTTAGATGAGAATTTCTCCAGCATTCCTGACTCCTCAAAAGATCTGAAAAAAATGGACATGTGTTAGACATTTTTATTGGTTCCAACAGTAGGTCATGTACAGAGAATGAAAAAAAAAATCGCTCACATTTTGCCTCAGAACCATTGTGTTATTCTTCAGTGAATTCCAATGTGAAGTCTCTTGTCACCAGAACTTTATTTAAAAAATAAATTTTGCATATTTGAGAATCATTTTGTACATAATGATGCTTTTGAAATGAGAAGAGTACTCAACTTTGTATTTAATTTAGAGAGGTATTAAAAAAATACAGTAAAATTGAATCTTTGGCAACCATTTTGTTTTTGGCCATTTTTGAAGCTTTTGCCTTCATTTGAGAGGGTGACAGACAGCAAAAATGGACTCAGCACACCCAAATTATGATAAAAAAGTGGTCTATCAACTTTTCCCCAAAAATGCTTCTAGGATTTTATAGAAGCACATTTATCAGATTTCCGACCAGTCTAACACGAAAAGTAATGAGTACCCAAATTTGGATTATTCCAACAGAGATGTCCTTGAGGACATTTTTAAAGGGAACATTCTTGGAAGGAAGGCATGTCATGTGTGGTTTGAAGATGGTGGTCTGCTTGTCCACAACGCCAAAATAGAGAAGCTCCGGAAAACAAAGTTGTATAAGGTCGCGTACTGATCACAATCCGAGGAGTATGATAATGCCACCGAGTATGACATATCCATGTATTCATTAGCAGCAGATCTTCCTCACAAAGACATAGTGTTTTGCTAAGAATACAACAACAACAACAACAACAACAACATGCATTTTAAGGCCATTTTCCCGGTTAGAGCGGGGGTTAGCCTTGCGGTCCTCATGACAATCTTCTCCATCTTGCCCTATTTTCTGCATCTCTCCTTGTTAACCCCCTTGTCCACATTTCTTCTTCCACCATCTTTAGCCAAGTCTTTCTCGGTCTTCCCCGTCCTCTACTTCCTTCTACATTCATTTCCATCACTCTTCTCAACCAGTCACTTTCATCCTTCATCAACACATGACCAAACCATCTCAACCTGTTTCTCTTCACAACATCAATCACAGGCTCTATTCCCATCATTTTTCGCAAATCATCATTTGTCTTCCTCTCTCTCTCAATGATACTCCGCACATCCACCGAACCATTCGCATTTCCACCCTTTCCAGCCTTCGTTGCTGCTCTATGTTCATTACCCATGTCTCGCTCCCATAAATCATAACACTTCTCACACATGCAGCATACACCTTTCCCTTCAGCTTCAATGACACTCCCCTCCTCATCAGCACACCACTCAGTTCCCGAAACTTCTTCCATGCACATCTCACTCTGTGTTCTGACAAATATATATTTGTGTATATATCTGAAACGAGTAAAGTCAAGTGAGAGCCATAAACTGTACATTTTGTTACAATTTCAATTTTGGCAGTTTTTACTTTCACAGTAGCCGATATTCTGTCAGGAAATGTTACGAAGGCAAGTTTCATCAAAATCGAAAACAAAAATGTTGCTTTTGTTCTTTATCGCACCCACAATCTACTGAAGTTTGGTTAAAAGTCAAGGGCAATAACTCTTGTTGTTTTTATGGCAAAAAATTTATTATAATGATGCCAAGTTTCATAAAAATGACATCAGTATTGTTGCTTTCATAGCGTTAAAAAGGTATGAATTGGATGCATTTTTTTTTTTCAAATAAAGGGCAATACCTCCAGAACCATATGTCAAGGATTACTAAAATTTAAACTCCACAAAGATCTTATCATCATATCTAATCATACCAAGTTTCATCAAAATCCAAGAAAAACTGTTGATTTTATAGTGTTTAAAGGCTATATTTGATGCATTTTTGTTAAATCAAGGGCAATAACTCGAATGGTACGGCAAAAATTGTCAAAATTTAAAACTCACCAAGATCTTATCATCATAACTAATCATGCCAAGTTTCATGAAGGTCTCATCAAAACTGTGGCCTCCATGGTATTTATAAGGTATTTTCAACATATTCTCGTTGATTCAATGGCAATAACTCTGGATCGATTAAACGCTAATTTTTGGTCTGTCTGAATATTTTTTTTCTTACCCTCTTCGCCGAACCTCAGTTCACATTTTCTGAAAAATTCATCTGATTACCTTCATTTTTAAAGAAACCATGATTACTTAGTCATAAAATTTGCAATAATTGATCACAGCTTTTGTTTTAGTCTAATAGCTAATCAATACAGGTGGAGTGTCAAATTTCCGAATATGAAAGTGTTTCCTTAATTTTTAAGATATGGATGTGGTTTTGGTACCGTATTAAAGGTATTTTCATACTTTATCTGGATTTAACATTTCCAAGTTTGTTTTTTTCATAACAAATTTTTTTGTAACATCCCTAAACAATAGGCTTCCAGTGCGAACCTCACAGGAAGCCTGTTATCCCGATACCGTAACTGGTAACTTGGTACAGCCAACAAAAAGAACCAATTACACCGTACAACTACGAAAAGTTATGTTATTGTACAATCAAAATTCAGACAACTTATCATGAAATAGTTTCTGAAATATTGAGCATGACGCTGCAGTGTCCAGTTCCATAACAATGTCTGTGTGACCTACCGACCGTCACACTGAGTGCAACTGCTGGGGTTCAGCTTATGAAGAAGAGGAGCCGCGAGGGCTCGAATTGTGAAGAAGAGGAACACCGTGCAAATAGGATTACAGGAAACCTTCGGTCTCGTGCAGAAGGCGTTTTATTCGTTGGCTTCGTGAAACTACAACATGAGAAACAAACAGCAAATTACTAACTAATCTCCATAATTGCAGTTCACACATTCGGCTTCAATACAAACAATCATGCAGCAGTTTGTCGTTCTGCACGAGAAATCAGCAATGGCGAAATACAAACTGTTTGCAAAGCATTTACCTCACAAAGCGGCAAATGCACATCAAATCAATTTCTTACAGTTTAAGCAGCGAATGTATTACTATTATGTATCAAAGAAACAATTTAAATAACATACCAACTTTGGATCCTCAGTTAATCTTTTTCAGATTTCAATGTTTAACCTCTTCACACCGTTTCATGTGCTCGACCATTGCGCACGCTCCAGCTCGACACAACATGAAATGTCCTAACGACTTCGCTAGTTAAAAGATAAAAGATATAACTAACTATGAAGCCTAATGGTGGTGGTGGACGTTACAAAACCGAGATACAAATTGCTGTTATGAAAAGCACAATGTGAACCACCGATAACAAAACTTCACACAGCCGCTACACCGCCACAAACACCAATACGGAAAACCACCCAAAAATTAGACTGCCACGAACGAATGTGGTCGGCAGCCGTTACACTCAGTATTAATAATAATATGATAATCTTCGAACAAACCTCTTCAGATGAGACCCGATCACGTGAACCTTCATCACAGTTACATTCAAAGGTTTACAAGATCACTCAGAGGTTCTTCATCGTTATTGAATACTTCCGCTTTACGCACATTGTCTTCTTCCTCTTTGTAAGAAGATTGTTTGTGACGTCAGCAATTTGTATGCGCCGCCATATTAAAGTGCGAAAATAAAATGTAAAGATAAAGAAGAACCAGGGACGGCTTCCGTGTTAGGAATGAACCACGTGCGAATGAGCACTGCTCGGTCCGCAATGGCGGATTAACGCACGTGCATAATGGTCACGTGCCCAAGGTGACCCAAATTCAATGACTTCAGGCAATCAATGCAACCTGAGATCACGAGAGATGAGAGATATCGCGAGACCGATCGTGGTCCACAATGTTTCGAGATGAGACCGAGGGTGGGTCTCACTTTACCCACAAAACAAATCACCTTGTGAGTGGTGATAAACACAGCGGAAAGAGAATGCTCAATCTCGAGGAAAGAAAGCATTGTCACGTGATTAATCGATTTGAAAAAACGTTTTTTCCCTAATGTTTAACTGGACGAGACGATTATAAAATGAAGGGGTGATGTTGGTATTGGTAAAAAAGCAGGTTAAGTGGAATAATGAATAACTCATTGAATATATACAAATGCAACAATAATCACATTAAAATTCAATAATTGCTATTGTTAATACATATTGATATTGTTTATCAAATGCACATAATAATATATTGTACAATGACAGAAGAAGGTTCATTAGGAAATGGAATAACCCATGAATTCGGCGGAACGTTACGGTTTTTAATATCAGAACTCCTGTCCCGAGGATGATGATGCAAACAGCTACCCGAGGATGATGATGTACCGAAACTACCCGAGGATGATGATGCACCGAAACTACCCGAGTATGATGATGTAACAAAACTACCCGAGCGGTGATGAAACGCCAAACATAGCTCAACGAGAACAGCACTCGGTAGAGAGCACACCTGCACCAGGTGAACAGTTTCTGATTTGTTAGATCGGACACGAATAGCTCCGATCTGGATCCCACTTGAACCAAAACCGAATCGCTTGTTCTTGTCTCTTCTCCAACTCATGAACCAAGTTTTGTTATAATCCGTCCACAAGTTTCTCACATCTCGTGCTACATATCGGTTTTTGTCCGATCTCTCAATGGTGAAGAATCTCTGAAAAATGCTCAAATCCAGATCCAGATCCAGATCCGGCTCCAGATCTTCACCAAAATCAAATCATTTCTAATTCTCAAGTTGGCAGAACTTATCAAAAAAAATTTCGGCGACGTTTCGAGCACTAAAAAGTTGAGATCTGGCGATCTATGAAATTAATGCAAATCGGCGCTCAGCGGCACAAGGTGTTTCGAGGGTCGGGAGGAGATGTTGAGAGCGTGGGTACGATGTGTTCAGAGGGTCGGGACGGGGTGTTGAGAGGGTGGGTACGAGGTGTTGAGAGGGTGGGTACGATGTGTTCAGAGGGTCGGGACGGGGTGTTGAGAGGGTGGGTACGAGGTGTTGAGAGGGTGGGTACGATGTGTTCAGAGGGTCGGGACGGGGTGTTGAGAGGGTGGGTACGAGGTGTTGAGAGTGTCGGGACGGGGTGTTGAGAGGGTCGGGATGGGGGTGTTGAGAGGGTCGGGACGGGGTGGTGAGAGGGTCGGGACGGGGTGGTGAGAGGGTCTGGACGAGGTGTTGAGAGGGTCGCAAAAAGGCGAGGCTCGACTTTTGTGTCAAATTCCTAGGTAGATGAGGGTGAGCCTGGAAGTAATCTATGACGTGGATCCGTCCATGGAAATTGATGAAATTAAGAGCTACTTAGTGGACAGTGGAGTTGTCGACCCTCAGCTTCTTACCACGGTCATGGATGGGGTTAAGGTTGTCCCTACTCGGTGGTTCTGTCCTTCAGCTGCCCTTCCATCCCGTCGAACATTTCTTTGGGAATATTTGTCTTCCCAGTTTGTGTTTACATTCTGGCTCCCTTAAGATTCCACAAGTGCCAGACGTCCGGTCATACTGTCCCTGCTTGTCGGGGAAAACTACTCAGTAGTACATGTGATGGTGATCACGAAGGTAGCCTTTGCTCCAGCGAACGGTTGTTGTGTGGCAACCATCATCATAGTTTGACCTCTCCATTTGGGGGGGGGGGTGGAGGGAGGAGGTTTGGGGGCTTAATACTAATAATGGTTACCTCGGTTCGACATCCAAAGTTACGGTTTGTTTGTGTAGTTACGTGTGTGTGTGTGTGTGTGTGTGTGTGTGTGTGTGTGTGTGTGTGTGTGTGTGTGTGTGTGTGTGTGTGTGTGGGGTCTGTGTGGTGTGTGTGTGTTCGTCCGTACGGGCCATAACTTTTTTAACATTTGAGATCTGTCATCAAATTTTCACCAAACCTTTATTATGATAACTAGCGTGACTCGGCATGCTCCAAGTGCCTCACCACACGTCGTTTCAGAGGGGTAGGCATCTTTGACATTTCGGTGTCTTTTGTGTTTCATGGTGTTTTGGGTCTTCAGGGCCATTTGGGTCTTCAGGGTCTTTTGGATCCTCTGGGCCTTTAAGGGTATTTTGGGTCTTTGAGGTGTTTTGGGTCTTCGGGGTGTTTTGGGTCTTCGGGGTGTTGTGGGTCTTCGGGGTGTTTTGGGTCTTCGGGGTGTTTTGGGTCTTCGGGTATTCAGGGTCTTTGGGTATTCAGGGTCTTTGGGTATTCAGGGTCTTTTTGAGCCACAGGGCCTTGAAGGGTATTTTGGGTCTTTGGGGTCTTCAGGGTATTTTGGGTCTTCAGGGGGTCTTGGTGGTCTGAAGGGTCTTGGGCAAATTAAAGGGTCATCAAAGGTCTGAGGGGTCTCAGCAGTCTCAACGCAATTAAGAGGTTTAATTAAGAGGGTGGTAATTTTATTTGAAGACGAAGAAGAAGACGTTTCGTCACATATAAACAAACATACATACATACATACATACATAAATAGCGAACCATATACGTTTGTTCTATTATAATAAGGTTTAAATAAAAAGAGAAAAAGCAATTTTTGGTGTTTTTTTTTTTTCAGGAGTGGGGGTTGGGGGGAGAGGGAGTTTGGGCGATGGCGGTTCTTGGATGACAAACACACAACATCAACCACACACCAACCCTTGACGAGACCGCCACAGACACGACACGACACTTCACTCAGATGCACACAATCTCCCCATCCATACTGAAGTCACAAACGTCCTGCCAATATCCCGCGCTCCTCATAGTTGAGTCTATCTTGGCCCGGAATCAATCTTGTAGGCCTGTGCTGAATCCTCTATAGTAGTTGTCAGACTGGTCTTTCCAGACTTGAGGTGACCAAAATTGCAAACAATATTCCAGCTGAGGCCTCACAAAGTGTTCATGGACAAACTTCAATTTTCATAAAATAATGACATAAAGGATCGTAAAAAATCCAGAAGTTTCGCATTACCAAAGCAACACAGAATCTTGTTTCTCGCAATCTGAGAGTCTTTTAAGTGCTTTTTTGCAAACTCCAAGCAGGCTTTCATGTGTCTTTCACTGAAGAGAGGCTTCCGTCTGGCCACTCTGCCATAAAACCCAGATCGGTGGAATGTTGCAGTGATGGTTGTCCTTCTGTAAGTTTCTCCCATCTCCACACAGGATCTCTGGAGCTCAGCCAGAGTGACCATCGGGTTCTTGGTCACCTCTATTACCAAGCCCCTTCTCCCCCGATTGCTCAGTTTGTTCGGGCAGCCAGCCCTAGGAAGAGTCCTGGTTGTTCCAAACTTCTTCCATTTAAGAATTATGGAGGCCACTGTGCTCTTGGGAACCTTCAATGCAGCAGAATTTTTTTCTTTTGTGTATACAAGATCGAGGCTCGTGAAAGAGCTAACATGAATCACACAAAAAGTCAAACCGACACACAAAACAAAAAACAAGGGGAGCGGCAGGCAAGATGGGGAGAGAGGCGGAAGGACACAAACACAACATTTGAGAGCAGGGACATCGGGAGGACTTGGGGGGAGGGGGGAGAGGTATAAAACATATGAACACTGCAAGGACTCTGGGGTGAATTGGTGGGGGTAGAAAAGATCAAGGTTTTGGATGGGGGAAGATAAGAGATGGTGGTGAACAGCTGTTTTAAAGACCTGGAGGGAGGAGTGGGATTGAAGGGAGTGGGGGAGTTTGTTCCAGAGGCGGGAGAAAAGGGGAATGAAAGAGTGAAGGTGAGCAGAGAGCCTAGATTTTGGCAGTGTAACCATAAGAGGGTTGCAGGCAGATCTTGTGCGACCTGAAGGAATATTGGGGGGACAGAGCACAGAGAGAGCTGGGGGAGCAAGGCCGGAGAGGGGTCGGTAGAAGACAGAAAGACCACCAACCTGCCTGTGGTGAGTGAGTGAAAGGCCCTCGGAATTAACTTCATCGCAGGAGATTCCAATGATTCTGAAAGCTTTGGCCTCAACAGCGTGAAGCCAAGCTCGGTGTGAGGCAGGAGCACCAGCCCAGAGGGGGGAACAGTATTCCATTGAGCTGCGGATGAAAGCCTTGTATGTGGTGAGGAGCGCAGGTGTGCCAAGGAAGGACTTCACACGACGGAGGATGCCCAGTCGGTGACTGGCTTTGGAGGCCAGATTTGAAATGTGGTTTTCCGAGGAAAGATCATGGCAGATAGTGAGACCCAAAAGCTTGAGTGACAGAACTTCTTGGAGAGGATTATTCAGAAAGTGGATGGGAGTGTTGTCCAGTCGGTCTTTTCGAAGAGACATCGTAAGAGTGTGAGATTTGTCAGGATTGAAAGACATGTTCCACTTCTTTGCCCAGTCAGTGATTTTGTCCAGGTCTCCAGAGAGTGAGGAGGCTGCAGACTGCCGATCTGAGGGATGAGGAATGGAGCGGCAGAGAGTGGAGTCATCAGAAAAGAGAAAAAGAGGATTATCAAGAGAGCCGGAGAGATCATTGATGAAGACCAGAAAAAGCACAGGGCCCAGAACACTGCCTTGGGCAACTCCAGCCTGAACAGGAAGAGGAGATGAGAGAACCCCATTCAGGGCCACACGTTGACGACGACAAGAGAGGAAGTCCGCCAGCCATGCGTGGAGATTTCCATGGATACCAAAGGAGGAGAGTTTGGTGAGGAGAGCGGGCTGCCAGACCGTATCGAAGGCACGTGATATGTCGAGGGAGACAGCTCTAATTTCCTGTTTGGCATTGAGGACCTCCATCCATTGTTGAGACAGCAGGAGCAGCATGTCCAGAGTAGAGTGACCTGGTCTGAAACCAAATTGATGATCAGAGATCAAGCCATTGGAGAAGAGGAAAGATTTCATATCTGAAGCAATGATGGATTCCATGACTTTGCTGGTAATTGGAAGAAGGCCGATTGGTCTGTAGTTGCTAGGATCTGTTTTTGCACCTTTTTGTGTAAAGCAGTGATGTTGGCTAATTTCCAAGCAGATGGCAGTTGACCTTGAGCAAAAGAGCGGGTGAAAAGAACAGCGAGAGGGAGTGAAAGAGTGGAAGAACAGGATTTTAGGACCCGTGGGCTGATGCCGTCAGATCCAGTTGCAGAATCAGAGTCGAGGGTTGACAAACTTTTCCACCTTGTCAGGAGGAAAGGAAACAGAGTCCAGGAGCAGCTGAGTACGACTGGGTCCGGTGGGTACAGAGAGGGATGGGTTTGGGACACAAGATTTAGAGGCAAACACAGAGTTGAGACATTCAGCTTTTTCACGTGCGGAGTCAGCTGTGTAGCCATTTGAGGTAAGGGAGGGGATGGAGGGGGAACAAACACCAGAAACAGATTTGACCAGACACCACCAGGATTTGGAAGAGGGGAGACAGATAAGAGAGTTCGGTCTTGAGAACGGAGAGATATTGTTTCCTGGCTCTCCTGAGGGTTGACACACACTTGTTTCGGGCTTTGTGAAAGGAAATGAGATTTCCTTCCGTTGGATTTGCTTTCCAGGAGACGAAGGCAACTTGTTTCTGGGCAACAGCCTCACTACAATATTCCGTGTAGCATGGATGGGAGGAAGGGTATGACAACTGAAGACGAGATGGGATAAATCTGTGCATGAGAGAGAGCAATTTACTTTGGAAGAATTCCCAGCATGAGTTTATGTCAGAGGTGGTGGAGATGGGAGACCAGTCCAGATGATTGATGGCTGCTTGAAGACCGTGCCAGTTGGCCTGAGTGAAATGCCCCACTCGTCGACGCTAAGGAGGCTCCCTGAGAATGGTCGGAGAGATGTCCACTTTAACAAGCACATGATCAGATGAGCCGATTGGAGCAGAAGAAGAGCAGCAGACATTTTCAGGGAAGTTAGTCATAACCAAATCCAGAAGAGAAGATGCTCCGTTGACTGAGATCCGGGTCGGGAAATTGACAGATTGTGTCAGTCCCAGTGAGTCGCAGAAGTCCTTTGCTGAGGAGCCATGGCTGGTGAGAGAGGTACCCACACCCAGCCAACTAGCATGGTGACAATTGAAATCACCACATATGAGGAAGAGAGAGTTGGGATGAGTAGATAGAAGATGGTCCATATTATCAGACAGCGAGATGTATATGGAGTCATCACTGTTTGGTGGATGGTACAGCACACATATGAACAAGAGGTGGGAGTGAAGGGGAAGCCGTAGCCAGAGTTATTCTTGGGGGTGAGGTGGAGAGCGGGCAGTGCAGGGCAAGTGAGGAAGAGAGTTTTTGATAAAGACAGCAACCCCACCTCCAGGACGAGGCTCAGTTCTATCATACCGTAGGAGGGACTAACCCGGTAGAGATACTAAGGAATCAGAGACATCATGAAGGAGGAAAGTTTCTGTTAAGCAGATCACATCTGGTTTGTCAGAAGCAACCTGTGTGGAGAGAACAATTACGTTTGAACGAAGGCCCCGGATGTTTGAGGTCCATACCGTTAATGAAGAGGAAGGGGGAGCATCGGATACAGAACAGGGGGGAGGAGTACCGAGTTGTGGAAGATGTGGAAGGTAAGATGTGGAAGAGGAGGAAGAGGTAGGGAGAGCTGTTGAAGGTGTGTCAGATATTTCAGAATAGCTCTGAGAAAGGGAAGGATGGGGCGGACAAAAGGTTTGATGGTGATTGGGTGAGGCACAATGAGGTGTTATTTGAGAAGGGGGAGGAGTGAAGCAGGAGGTTGGGGGAGATGGAGGTGAGAGTTGGAAGGGGGAAGAAGCAGGGAGGATGCTTTGAGGAGGAGGGGTGAGAGGGGGGAACTGGAGAAGAAATGAGGGTGGGGAGATTTGAAGGGGAGGGGCGAGGGGGAGTTTATGAGGGGAGGGGTTAGGGGGGAGTTTAGGAGGGAAGGGACAAGGGGAGGAATTTGAAAGGGATGGGAGAGATTTGTAGGGGAGGGGTGAGGGGGGAGTCTAGGAGCGGAGGGGCGAGGGGGAGTCTTGGAGGGGATGGGTGTGGGGGGAGTTTAGGAGGGAAGGGGCAAGGGAGGAGATTTGAAATGGGATGGGTGATGGGGAGGATTTGGAGGGGAGGGGTGATGGGGAAGATTTGGAGGGGAGGGGTGAGATTGGATTTTGGAAAGTGTACGATTAATGGGAAACGAACAATTATTGCAAAATGAGTTTCTTGTGACGTTTGAGTCAAAAATACGTTTGTGGACGCTGGATGGGGGGTGGAGGGCAGGTGAGTTTAGGGAATGTCGAAAAGAGGCACTGTAAGAGATGGAAATTTTTGGGGGGATGAATAGATTTGGTGAGCAAGTCGAAAACAACCTTTTAAAGAAGAAGGAGAAGAAAAAGGTGTTATAATACACGACAGAATACAGAACTTCAGGGGAAAGTTTAAACATTTTAAAGTTTACAGTGAAAACTATCTGGGGAAATGGGAGAGCAACACGTGGTCGAAGAACGAACGAACAAATAAGAACGAATAAGAACAGAGAAGGAAATGTTTTTTTTGGTTTTTTTTTTTTTTTTGAGTTGAGATTTTAAACAAGGAAGTAGGCTATGGGGTGAAAAGACTGGGAAAAACAGAGAACGAAAGTTATTGGAGCACAAACGACGGACCGCTGAGAGAAAACAAAGCTTCAAGGTCAACACGGTGGCCTGCAAGGCCTCAAAAGACACGACACAAATTAACACGATTTTCTATACAGGTATGAAAGATTTACACCGAGAATCTTCCTCGGGACACATTATAGGTACAAACACCATAAAATAAATACAGTTTTAACGAAAATACAAACAGGAACAATTACTTAACTTCGATTTCAATGGATAGCGTGGACAGCTGCGAATAAACGAAACCTCACCGGCAAGACCGGAAGCGGAAGTCAAGCTTTTTTTTACCTGGAACTGTCGATCTGAGGGTTGAGAGATGGAACGGCAGAGGGTGGAGTCATCAGAAAAACAATAAACATTTTCCAGAGAATCAGAAAGATCATTGAAGAAGATGAGAAAAAGCACCAGGCCAATAACACTGATTTGAGGAACTCCAGCCTGGCAAGTAAGAGGAGATGAGAGAATTCCATTTAGAGCCACACGCTGACTACGGCAGGGAACATCTGTGAGCCCTTCCTGAAGATTTACATGGATTCCATAAGAGGAGAGTTTGGTGAGCATGGCGGGGTGCCAGACCATAATCGAAGGCACGAGATATGTCAAGGGAGACGATTCTGATTTAATCTCTGGCGTTGAGGACATCCGTCCATTATTGAGACAGCCGAAGTCGTATGTCCAGAGTAGAGTGTTCTGGTCTGAATCTATATTGATGATCTGAGATCAAGCCATTGCAAAAGAGGGAAGGATTTAATGTCAGAAGTTGTGATGGATTCCATGATCTTGCTGATGATTGGGAGCAGGCTGATTGGTCTGTAGTTGCAAGGATCTGTTGTTGTAATTTTTTTTTTTTTTTAGTTTTTGGAATAATTTTTGCTGCTTGGTCTGGGCAGTGGCCACATCGACTTGAATCTCAACCTTTTCGGGGGCAGAGGTTCGTTCCCCTCTTCTTTTCTTTCGAAGTCTGTGTTTAAAGGTATTCCCTCCATCAACAATGCTTTACCATTGATGTTGAGAAAAAAATGTGGTAGCAACCAGGTGTGTGGACTTCCAGATTGGGACCTGTGTGTCTGAGCTGCTTGGCAGCAATCAGTGATGGCATCAAGTGCAGTCATGTCATTATGTCACATGCTATGCAAGGCAATCAACTGGTTTGGTGAACTCTGTTTGATCAGGATTACTTATGGGGACATGGACAACTCCAAACTCTCCACTGACTGATAAATTGATCATAATGCCCCATTACATATCTATATATATCAAAGCGAAATGTCCATTTGTTTGTTTGTGAAGCTACTCCACTGAGCTCCAAAGGTTAATCGGCACAAAACTTTATAGGATGACATATTTTACCACCCTGCACCTAAACAGGTGTTTTAAAACAGTTATTTCTGCACAATTCGTCCAAAAACCATCCGAGCCGCCACTTGTTTCCATGATCTTCATGGGTCGATCCACACATACAAATCTTAATAAAAAGCCCTAATTGTTATCGGATTTCAACACGGATATCGATATGATTACTTTGATGGTGAGTTCCGATCCAGGTTACCTTTTTGCTAAGTTTACTAAATATACACCTCGAAATATACACCTGTGGCGGACACGATGGCACCGGCGCGATGACATCATTCCACGCACCAAGAGGGCGTCGGCCACGCCCGAGGAGTAGGCGTGGCCTCGGGATATACACGGGGCTCACAGCCCCGAGCACGGCAGTGCTACAGTGAACTCTGATAATAAAGACCATTTAAACTTACCGCGTTGTCCGCTTCCTCCTTGGTAGCATGTAGCGTGCGTAGCACCGCGCTCGCTTCATTGGTGACCCCGACGTGACCCCGACGTCCGTCGCCGTCGTCGCCGCCAAAGGCACGGCCTCCGGCCACTGCGTGGTGCCTGGCAACCGCTGGCGTTCTTCAGCCGGCAGCTTGCCCGAACGCCGTTACAGTACCTTCGACAGCGAGTTGCTCGGGCTTCACCTGGCGGTCAGGCACTTCCGCCATCTGCTCGAGGGCCATGCATTCACGGCCTTCGTCGACCACAAGCCGCTGGTTTTCGCGATGGGCAAGGTCGCCGAGCCGTGGTCGGCCCGGCAGCAGCGTCACCTCTCGGCCGTGTCCGAATACACAACGGACATCCGGCACGTCACGGGGAAGGGCAACCCGGTGGCGGATTGCCTTTCCCAGTCCGTCACCCACACAGTCCACATTGGCATCGACTATGCCCAGATGGCAGCGGACCAGGCCACCGACCCCGGGGTCCAGGCCCTGCGGACCGCCGTCACGGGCCTCCGCATCACCGAGGTGCCATTCGACGGTGCGGGCACGGCCCTCGTGTGCGACGTCTCCCTCGGGCGGCCTCGCCCCATCGTGCCCGCGGGCTGGCAGTGCCAGGTTTTTGACGCCATCCACAGCCTGTCCCAACTGGGCACGAGTGCCTCCCAGAGGTTGGTCGCCGACAAGTTTGTCTGGCATGGCCTCCGGAAGGCCGTCCACGGCTGGACCAGGATGTGCCTCGCGTGCCAGCGCGCGAAGGTGCACCGACAAACCCAGGCCCCATTGGCCCCGTTTACGGTGCCGGAACGTAGGTTCGACCATGTTCACGTGGACCTGGTGGGACCTCTCCCCCCCCTCGTGGGGTTTCACCCATGTCCTAACCATGGTGGACCGCACCACCCGGTGGCCGGAGGCCGTGCCTTTGGCGACGACGATGGCGGCGGATGTAGCGCAGGCATTCATCGCCACCTGGGTCGCCCGGTTTGGCGCCCCCTAGGACATCTCGTCCGACTGCGGCCCCCAGTTCACCTCGGAGCTCCGGGGGGTGGTCGCGCGGGGGCTCGGGGTTCCAGCTGCACCGAACCACGGCCTACCACCCCCAGGCCAATGGCCTGTGCGAGTGCTTCCACCGCTCCTTGAAGGCCACGCTCCGGGCCACCCTCCGCGACGGCGGTTGGGTCGACAGGCTCCCCTGGGTCTTGCTGGGCCTCCGGACGGTGCCCAAGGACGACCTGTGCGCCTCCACGGCAGAGTTGGTTTTTGGACAACCGCTGCGGGTGCCGGGTGAGTTCTTCCCCGACCCCACGGCGCCATGGTCCACGGCGCAGGATTGCTCCGCGCTGCAGGAGACCACCCGGAGTTTCGCCCCGGTGCCGACGGCGCACCACGGGCACCCACCTACTCACATCGCCCCGGAGCTTCGCACCACGGAGTACGTCTTCGTCCGGCACGATGCCCACGGGACACCACTGCGGCCCCCGTACGATGGGCCTTTCCGCGTGCTGGAGACCGGGGCGAAACACTTCACCCTCGACATCGGCGGTACTCCTGACCGTGTTCCTGTGGACCGCCTCAAGCCGGCCCACCTCGATGTGGACAAACCCCCGCCAGTGGCTCGGCCCCCGCGGTGGGGCCGCCCCCCGGCGGGCGGACCTCGGGCACCGCCCGGCCCCACCGGCACGCCCCCCAGGTCCTGCACCCATCCCAGGTGCCGCCGGAGGCATCCCAGATGACATCCAGGCATCCCCGATGCCGCCACCCGCCAGAGGGCACTTCGGCCGGGTCATCCGTTTGCCCCGCAAACTGACCCTTCAGGTGCGCGGGAATTCTGGGGGGGCGCGTGTGGCGGACACGATGGCACTGGCGCGATGACATCTTTCCGCGCACCAAGAGGGCGTCGGCCACGCCCGAGGAGTAGGCGTGGCCTCCGGTTATACACGGGGCTGACAGCCCCGAGCACGGCAGTGCTACAGTGAACTCTGATAATAAAGACCATTCAAACTTACCGCGTTGTCCGCTTCCTCCTTGGTAGCAAGTAGCGCGCGTAGCACCGCGCTCGCTTCACACCCTCCAAATATACATCCTAAAGTTTAAACAAGCGATGTTAATCCGTAAAACCTTTATAGTTGTTTAGAGAATGCGTTACAATGGCATTGTCGAACAACAAAACAGATTTCGAATATATTATTTAATTAAGAGGTTCTGTGAGCGTGAGACATCGTGGGTGGGTCTGCGGGTAACCTGGGAAACAATATATTTTTTCGATTTCAAAATGGTTTCTGGTCATTATTACAGAACATTCAATCGTAGGTGAAATATATTTCATTTCTTGCGATGTTGTCGATGTCGCCAACATCTTTACAATGTCTTATCCATTCTAAAATTATGTACGGGTGTGGTACCTAACGCTTAATGTGTGGGGGTGGGGGTTGGTGTTTGGAGTGGGTGGGGGTGGGTGTATGTCCAAATGTTATGGAGTGTTAGCGCCGAGAAAGGGCTACATAACGACCTTTTTCTTTTCATATTAAAATGAGCTTGAGGACTTTTTGGACATTTCTGGGGGAGCTTTTCCATAACCTTTAATGAGGTTCTGAAGAGCTTTTCTCTATCAAGTATCAGCCATAACTTGCGGAGATGTCTCACTGTAAGTGTAAGCTGGTCGATGGAAGAAAAAAGTGACACCACAACCCTGATAATAAGAAGAAGAGGCTGCTGGGGGAAAATAGGTTGGCTATCCCAGCTAATTCCAGGCACCAGAATTACTTGTCGTCGTCAAGCTGCCATCCCTGGGAACTGTGATGTGAGGGAGGGAGGGGGCAGACTTCAAACGTCATGTAACATTATTAGAGGGTGTCCATTGAAGCGTTACCGAGGTTTACAAGGTGTGGAAGTGTGGGGAGAGGAGTGGTGGGGCAGGGGTGTTTTGAGGAGCAATATCAGGAGACGATTTTAGCGTTACCTAATTTTTTAGCGTTATTCTGTTAAACCGATTAAGTATGTCTGTAAATATGTAAATAAAGGTCAAGATATGGCTGTATTTTAATTAGGCAGAGATGGACAAGACCACTATGACGAGACCTATGCATATCAGAATGTTCGATATGTAAGCACCAATGAAGCCCTCTGGAGAATCTTTGGCTTTCCCATCCCTGAGCATCATCCAACCATTCAGAAACCTCAAGTTCATCTAGATTCTAGAAAATGGTCAGAGGATATATTATAACTCCAGCACTGCAGCACAAAAAGCCCAAGAAGCCCCCATTACAACTCTTACAGCATTTTTTGCAGCTTTGGAGAGAAGATAATTTTGCTCAGACACTGAGGATGAGGAAGTTGGCAATTTTGCCAAATTACTCCTTGATATTGGAGATGGCATAAAAATTCCATTCGCTCACAATTCCAACCAAATTACAATCCCAAATTGATGTGGAATTATTGTAAAAGATGAAGAAGAACTTCACAGTAATGTCTTCCCAACTATTAAGCAATATTACAAGACATTGATTGGCTTTGTGGAAGGGCAATCTTCGGGTCCCAATAACTCTGATGTCGAAAAGATCAATATACAATTGATAAAATAAATTCCAGGAAAAGAAGTGTCACATAAATCACTTGACACTGTACCAAATGATGATGATGCTACACAATATCCCGGAGAGTTTATCAAATCTTTGACACCAACAGGAATGCCACACCATATTTTATTCTTGAAAGTTGGGATTCCAATCATTATATTGAAAAATCTCGATGCACCAAGATGATGCAATGGGACAAGATTGGTAATAAAGAAGATGCTGCCACATGCCTTGAAGGTCACTATAACAACAGGGAAATGTAAGGGTGAAGAAGTATTCATACCAAGAATTCCAATGATCCCATCAGATTATCCATTTCTGTTTAAGAGATTGCAACTTCCAATAAAAGTTTGTTTTTCAATCTCTATAAGTTATCCTGATTTTCACATGGTCAGGTGTACGAGGTGTGTTCAAAAAGTATCCGACCTTTGTTCATAAAAAATACTCATATCCAGATACAACAAACTTACACTAATCTCCTTCAAAGTAGTCCCCTTGGGCTTGGGCGTGAATTTTTTCCCACCTGCAGAAGCTGTCATTCGACAGCAGACCGCCGATGAGTGTGGAAGTGGAAGTGAGCGCCGTCGGATTTTCGTTTTTGACAAAATGACGGAAAAACTTGAACAACGCTACTGCATCAAATTTTGTGTAAAGCTTGGCGATTCCCAAGTGGAAACGATCCACAAGATTCAACAGGCCTTCGGGGACGAAGCAATGAGCACCACACAGATAAAGGAGTGGTACAACCACTTCAAGGATGGCCGCACATCAGTGGAGAGTTCACAATGCAAATCACAATTTTGTGCAATGGAGTCGCACAAAATCACAATGGAGTCACAATGTGATGTGTGCAATTGTCACAATGTCAAAGTGGATTTGCAAAATCAAATGTGAAAAATTCACATTTGTGCAATTGTCAAATCAATTTGTGTGCAAAATTCACATTCACATGTGAAATTCACAATGTGTGAATTGCAATTCACAATGTGACAATTCACAATGCAAATGTGTTCTCCACAATGGAGAATTTGTGATTCACAATTCACAATTCACAATGCAATTCACAATGGAGCACAATGGACTCCATTCACAATCACCGTCGAAAAAAAATGATTGTGAATTGTGCATTGTTTCACATTGTGAAAGTCGAATTGGAAATTGTGTGATTTGTGAAACAATTTCACAATTGTTTTTCACATTGCATTGTGATTGACAACATTTCACAATCCATTGTGAATTTGCACACAAATTGATTTGACAATTGCACAAATGTGAATTTTTCACATTTGATTTTGCAAATCCTCTTTGACATTGTGACAATTGCACACATCACATTGCGACTCCATTGTGATTTTGTGCGACTCCATTGCACAAAATTGTGATTTGCATTGTGTACTCTCCACTGATGTGCGGCCATCCTTGAAGCGGTTGTACCACTCCTTTATCTGTGTGGTGCTCATTGCTTCGTCCCCGAAGGCCTGTTGAATCTTGTGGATCGTTTCCACTTGGGAATCGCCAAGCTTTACACAAAATTTGATGCAGTAGGGTTGTTCAAGTTTTTCCATCATTTTGTCAAAAACGAAAATCCGACGGCGCTCACTTACACTTCCACACTCATCGGCGGTCTGCCGTCGAATGACAGCTTCTGCAGGTGGGAAAAAATTCACGCCCAAGCCCAAGGGGACTACTTTGAAGGAGATTAGTGTAAGTTTGTTGTATCTGGATACGAGTATTTTTTATGAACAAAGGTCAGATACTTTTTGAACACACCTCATATGTTGCATGTTCTAGAGTAAGATCACCAAGAGATTTCTATATTTTGCCCCAAGAAGGTTGAATAACTACCAACATAGTCTACAAAGAATCAATCTCAACACCAACAAAAAAAAATGCTTGAGCTTATGTAAAATTATTGTAGCTACCAGTAACGTATATGAAATAAAGTTATTTTAAGATAATTTACATGCCAGATATTGTGATATTGATAACATGAGTTTTAATTCAATTATGGTGTGGAATGAAGTCACTGGAAAAGAAATTACATGTCAGATATTGTTCTAATTAAGCTTGTGATGTGCAGAAGATATATGTCATCCTGATTTAATTCCAATCTGTCATCTGCGAGACATAGGACTGGTAACTCAGATGTTAAATATAACTGTTAATTTAAGCCTTTAACATGATTGGTAAAGAAGGAGTCACGTGACCTCTCAATTGCACAAATCATTCAAAAACTAAAATAGTACAAACACAACTAATACATCAATTTAAAGGTAAATTTACTGCACATCCAACAACATCACTCTCAAGGGTGAAAAAAGATTACCACTAAGTAAGCTTTACTACAGACTTGGCATTTAACATGGAATATTTTATTTGTGGGGGTGAACTTACTTTTCAAGATGTCTTAGAACCAAAAGTTCATTAGAATTATGTTGCAATTATTCCAGATTTTGTTAATGTGACCTTTAAAAGAAACAAAAACCACATTTGACATTTCGAAACAAATAAATTGATCCTTGAAAGTGATGTAAACTGATATCGAACTCAATTCATGGACAGTACTGTGTTAAACTTCTGTACGTTTTCCAGAAGAATCTCTTTATTTTGCACATTAGCCAAAAATTTTTTAAACAAAAACAAAAGTTAAATTACGACTGGGATTATGGACAGTAAAATTACAGTTCAGTACTTCGTGTAACCTCCACGAGCATTGAGGAGAGCAAGTACATGTTGAGGCATGCTGTTCACGAGATTTGCCAAGGTTTTGACAGGAATTGCTTGCCATGCAGTGACAATAGCCTGCTGCAATTCACGCACAGAGGTCGGCTGCTGGTCCAAGTGGTCGATTTGATGCGTTAATTCTACCCACAAGTTCTCTATCGGATTCGTATCCGGGGACATGGCAGGCCACTCCATATGCTCTACACCACGGTCAGCCAGAAAGTGTTGGATCATGCGAGCACGATGAGGCCATGCACTGTCATCTTGGAAGACAAAGTTTCCTCGAAAGGCTGCACGAGCAAATGGAAGCAATGTTTCTTCCAGAATGGCCCTCTACTTGAACTGGTTCAGGTTTCCATTCAGAACAGCCAGGTCAGTTTTGCCCCCTGCATGAAAAGCAGCCCAAACGGTCACTCCACCACCTCCAGCTTGGACTCTTGGCACTATACAATCTTTGTTGTAGGCTTCATGCACTTGTCTGCACACTCAGACGAGGCCATCTTGACGATAGACCAGAAATCTAGACTCGTTACTGAAGATCACGTGATTCCAGTGTCCTGGCTGCCATTGACGGTGCTCTATGGCCCACTGCAATCGGCGCTGGCGGTATTGTCTGGTCTGGCGTGGCTTTCTCAGGGGACGCCTGGCACGATGGCCTGCTTGAACCAGTCGTTGGTTGACTAGCCTTCTGGATACAGGCACATTTGTCAGTTGCTGCCACTCAGCCCGACGCCGATTAGCTGACTTGGTACTGTCATTGCGGACTAACCGGTGAAGCTGGCGATCATCCCTCCTTGTGGTTCTGTGGGGATATCCTGGCCTCGGTATTGGAGTAGGGACACCCCTCTGAGCATTTCATTTCAGGATCTTTGACACCTGACCTTGAGTGATGCCATACTACCGAGCAAGAGCACGCTCTTTCATGCCGTAATTTCGTAAAGCCACCACTCCATGACAAACAGCATCGTTGAGTTGACGGACCATCTCCAGAGGAAGCGACAATAACTTTTGGAGACGTGCAGCAGTTGTTTTCCACTAATACAGAACGCAACAACCCTTGTATACCCGACTGTGAAGCCAATCGTCAAATGCACCTGTCCGTACATTTTGCCACGCCACCTGTGATGTAATCCTGTTGTTGACTTCTTGCTGCGACAGACAATCAGTGACATGGTTCTTTTAACAAAGAAATCACCAAAGTGTAAAAGAAACTCACCAGATTGATATACTGAGTTAAGAAAGTAAACCCAAGTCAAGTAAAAAAAATAAAATTCCATATTAAATGCCAAGTCTGTAAATATACACCTCCAAATATACACACAAAATATACATCCTACAGTTTTAAACAATCAATTTTTATTCGTATACTGACATCGTTGTTTCGAGAATGCGTTACGATTGTCTGACAACAAAACAGATTTCGAATATCTTATTTCATTAAGTCGTTATGATCTTGGGTGATCGGGCCAACTGGTGCGTTTTTTTAAACTAAGGCCGTTTGTTATAACTATAAGTTCCCATTGGCTGCAGTTTGAAATTATAAGTCGTGCAGATGAAACAAATCGATTAAATTAAAGCCCGAACCCCCACACATTCAATGACAAGTCAGAAGGGGTAAAAAAAATAAAAAAAATAAAATAAAATAAAATTGGAGTCGTCACAGCACTCGAGGGACATCATCATAAACGATGCCTGCCAAATATCCTTCTCGGCAATGCCTGCCAAAACACCACGTGCCGTCATCTCCAAGCCACCACATGCCAACGGGTAAACCTCCAACATCGACCTCACTCACAATAAGGTGAGTTGTTGTTTTTCTGTTTGTTTGTGACCTTACTGCTTTGAGCTCCCAAGGTTAATCACAACGAAACCTTCCACAATGAGACTTTTTACAACAATGCACCTGAATAGGGGTTTTAAACAGTCATAAGGACGTCATTTGGCCCCTTATTTCCATGGTGCAATCCAGAGTTAATTTATTTATGAAACCTCGGTAATTTCTTGACTACACCTTCACTCCTTTACACCCTTCAAACTCTTTCCACCCCTTCGACCCCTTACCCCCCTCAAGGAGTACTTCGGAGGTACAACAAGCACAGATTGGAAATCTTCACTGATGGAATGGAATGAGGTTGATGAGGTTACCAGCTCCACCCATTGCGACATATGCTCACTGAATATTTACATTTAATTCCCATTTCTACCCATACACACTCCAAAGTTAATTTCTCAATTCAGGTCAGACATTTACAAACGCCCTTCATTGACGGGTATCTTTCCGAGAATCCCCAATAACACAGACATTGCATTTGTGGTTTTAGGACCTCTGTTTATTGCGAAACACTTTACAAATTCAAGTTTCGTAATAGGCAGAAGACTTCTTCTGACAAACAATTTTACAACAAGTGTGTTCTCTCCATATCAGACATGTCAATGAAACATGGACTATAGCAAAGATTGAGCAACAAATGATGTCCAAACTACCATGGAAAGATGCCATCTGAGCATAACCAAAAAGGGACAAGCAAAACAAATAAATCGGAAAGAAAACTAAATTCCTAAGCACAGGTCACAATCAAAAACCACAAATGGAACTTGGCTGGATACATGGCAAGTACGGAAACAAGAATTACAAACTGGCAACCAAAGGAAAACCCTGAAAGAAAGCACAATGAGATCCAAGATCAGATTGAAAGATTAAGTTATATTACCTTTTGAGTTTGTGGCATCAATTTTCCAATAATTATCTATTATGAGAATATGGAGAACCAGATTAATAAATTTTACATTTTATTTAAACCTGTCATTTTCTTATCCCACAACCTCATTTTTAATGTCCGGGTATTTCAGATTTCAGCTCTCCTGTATGGATCTTCATCTGTGATTTCAAATTTATTTTTTGAGAGAAACCTTTGTCACATAGAGCATTTGTGAGGACGCTCTGCTGTGTGGATCCTCATATGTTTATTCAAATTGCCTTTTTGAGAGAAACCTTTATCACATATTGAGCAATTGTAAGGACGCTCTCCTGCATGGATCTTCATATGTCTATTCAAATCGCCTTTTTGAGAGAAACCTTTATCACATATCGAGCATTTGTAAGGTCGCTCTCCTGTATGGATCCTCATATGTAATTTCAAATCGCCTTTTTGAGAGAAAACTAACACATATTGAGCATTTGTAAGGTCGCTCTCCTGTATGGATCCTCATATGTGATTTCAAACTGTTGCTCTGAGAGAAACCTTTATCACATATCGAGCATTTGCAAGGTCGCTCTCCTGTATGGACTATGGATCCTCATATGTGATTTTAAACTGTTGCTACAAGAGAAACCTTTATCACATATCGAGCATTTGTAAGGTCGCTCTCCTGTATGGATCCTCATATGTAATTTAAAATTGCCTTTTCGAGAGAAATCTTTATCACATATGGAGCAATTGTAAGGACGCTCTCCTGTATGGATCTTCATATGTTTATTCAAATCGCCTTTTTGAGAGAAACCTTTATCACATATTGAGCATTTGTAAGGTCGCTCTCCTGTATGGATCCTCATATGTAATTTCAAATGGCCTTTGAGAGAAACCTTTCTCACATATCGAGCAATTGTATGGACGCTCTCCTCTATGGATCTTCATATGTTTATTCAAATTGCCTTTATGAGAGAAACTTTTATCACATATCGAGCATTTGTAAGGTCGCTCTCCTGTATGGATCCTCATATATAATTTCAAATGGCCTTTTCGAGAGAAACCTTTATCACAAATGGAGCATTTGTGAGGTTGCTCTTCTGGATGGATCTTCATTTGTCTATTCAAATTTCTTTTTGTGAAAACCTTTATCACAGACCGAGCACTTATGGGGGCGTTTTGCAGTGTGGATCCTCATGTTTTGATGGTATCTGTTGAAACAAAATCCATTCTGCACACAATACATTTATAATGCATTCACCTTTCTACAACATTTTTGTGTTTATTCAATTCAATATCAATCTTGGTGGACATGCACTTGTATTTCATTCAAAGTGAGTCATGATTATGTGATTTTTTTTTCTTCAAAAAAGGCTTCTTCTTCACTGTCAAGCTGCGACTGGACCTTATTTGTCCCATATGACTTCTGGATTGTTCTACAGAAACAAAGAACATCACTTTTTTTGTCAAAATCAAATTTGCAAAATATTTAACACCTTTCCAAAATTTTTATATTT
This sequence comes from Myxine glutinosa, assembly GCF_964187855.1. Classification (NCBI taxonomy): domain Eukaryota; kingdom Metazoa; phylum Chordata; class Myxini; order Myxiniformes; family Myxinidae; genus Myxine; species Myxine glutinosa. Next base: position 445,968,282 of record NC_136261.1, on the reverse strand, counting down.
TCTCAACACAAAAGATTGTATGTTAATTTCATACATTTCCACTCACCAGTTGCAAAACAAGAAGCACTTCCGTTTGTTATGTGAATATCATCTGAACCTTCCTTTGCAGAAGCACATTTTGAATCTTCTGTGACAGATGAATAATTGTTTTCTTTTTTTTTTTTTTTTTTTTTTGTTTTGTATACAAGATCGAGGCTCGTGAAAGAGCTAACATTAATCACACAAAAAGACAAACCGACACACAAAACACAAAAAACAAGGGGAGCGGCAGACAAGATGGGGAGAGAGGGGGAAGGACACAAAAGAGAGGGGGAAGAGGGGGAAGGACACAAACACAACATTTGAGAGCAGGGACATCGGGAGGACTTGGGGGGAGGTGGGAGAGGAATAAAACATATGAACACTGCAAGGACTCTGGGGTGAATTACCGGGGGTAGAAAAGATCAAGGTTTTCGATGGGGGAAGATAAGAGATGGTGGTGAACAGCTGTTTTAAAGACCTGGAGGGAGGAGTGGGATTAAAGGTTGTGGGGGAGTTTGTTCCAGAGGTGGGAGAAAAGGGGAATGAAAGAGTGAAGGTGAGCAGAGAGCCTAGACTTTGGCAGTTTAACCATAAGAGGGTTGCAGGCAGATCTTGTGCGACCTGAAGGAATATTGGGGGGACAGAGCACAGAGAGAGCTGGGGGAGCAAGGCCGGAGAGGAGTCGGTAGAAGACAGAAAGACCACCAACCTGCCTGCGGTGAGTGAGTGAAAGGCCCTCGGTGTTGACTACATCGCAGGAGATTCCAATGATTCTGAAAGCTTTGGCTTCAACAGCGTGAAGCCGAGCAAGGTGTGAGGCAGGAGCACCAGCCCAGAGGGGGGAACAGTATTCCATTGAGCTGCGGATGAAAGCCTTGTATGTGGTGAGGAGCTCAGGTGTGCCAAGGAAGGACTTCGCACGACGGAGGATGCCCAGTCGGCGACTGGCTTTGGAGGCCAGCTTGGAAGTGTGGTTTTCCCAAGAAAGATCATGGAACTTGTTGTTGTTGTTGTCTAGTTTTGTTGTCGAGTTTCTATAAAGTTTTTATAATGTCTAGTTTTTTATTGTCTATAAATAAAGTCTTGTTGTCTAGTTTCCACATTTACCAGATCGACATCACCTGTGTACAAATCAGCATCAGTCTTTTGCAGGGAAATGAGAATGACAACAATCTTGAGAGTTCATGGAACATGTTACACCATGAAATATACACTTCCATTTAAATATAACAATGAAGTTCAAGATTGTTTAAAAAAAATTCCGGATGTTAAGCGTTATTGATGTGAAGTGTCTTCGACATCAGCCTTATTCGCCCCATGATTTAACATGTCCAAGTACTGCTAAACTCAAGGTTATTGGAAGTACCAATTAGGCAATTTGTGTTCAACAATGTTCAAGTATCTATTTCAATTTAAATAAAATAAAGATTGACAGATTCATCAAAATCTTTCTCTGGAAATTACTGCCGTTAAAAATTCTCAAAATTTACTTTCACAAAGCTTGGAACAAGTGTGTTTCTACCCTCAGAAGAGCCAGGAAATAGTATCTCTCTACTCTCAAACCTGTCTCCCTCCAAGTCCTGGTGGCATCTGGTCAAATCCATATCTGGTGCTTGTTCCCCCTTCCATCAACAAACAGTAACTACAGTGAGTAGTTAGCTGCAATGGCTACACACATGACACTGCACATGAAAAAGCTGAATGCCTCAACTCTGTGTTTGCCTCAAAATCTTGTGTCCCAAACCCATTGCTCTCTGTACCCACCATAACCAATCATACCGAGCTGCTCCTGGACTCTTTGTCCTTCTATCCCAACAAGGTGGAAAAGTTTCTGTCAAACCTCGACTCTGATTCTGCAAATGGACCAGGCTGCATCGGTCCTGCAGGTCCCAAAATGCTGCTCTGCCGCTCTATTAAACCATCCCTCTGTTCTCTTCACCCTCTCTTTTGCTCAAGGTCATCTGCCATCTGCTTGGAAATCAGCCAACATTTCCACTTTACACAAAAAATGTGCAAAAACAGATCCCTGCAACTACAGATGAATCAGCCAGCTCCCAATCATCAGCAAGGTTATGGAATCCATCATCGCTTCTGATAAGAAATCCTTCCCCTTCTCCAAAGGCTTGATCTCTGATCATTTTGGATTCAGACCAGGTCTCTCTAATCTGGACATTCTGCTTCCACTGTCTCAACAATGGATGGAGGTCCTCAATGCTAAACAGGAAATGAGCCGACTTCCTTGACATCTGTGGTGTCTTCAATATAGTTGGGCCCTTGTCACCAAACTCTCCTCTTATGGTATCGATGGAAAACACCATGCATGGCTTGCGGACTTCCTCTATGGTCATAATCAACGTGTGGCCCTGAATGGAATTCTCTCATCTCCATATCATAGGTATCTCCATCTCATCATAATCATCATCATCATATCATCATATCATCATATCATCATCTCCATAAAATCGGCCATAAAAACATTGCCCCAAACAGGGAACCATGATCGTCATGGGGCCCGCAAGGCTAACCCCCGCTCTTGCGGGGAAAATGGCCTTAAAACGATCATTCATATTATATTCCCCTTCCTGTCCAGCCTGGAGGTCCTCGAGGCAGTTCTTGGCCCTGTGCTTTTTCTGGTCTTCATCAATTATCTCTCTGACTCTCTGGAATATCCTCTATCTATTTGCTGATGACTCCACCCTCTGCCACTCCATCTCTCAACCCAGAGATCGGCAGAGGCAGCCTCTTCACTCTCTGCAGAATGGATAAAATCATAAACTGTCGAGCAAGTTGAACATGTCATTCAATCCTGACAAATCTCACACACTCACTATTTCTCTTTGGAAAGACCGTCTGGAAAACCCTCTGTCATTCAAGCTTTTGTGTCTCACTATCTGCCATCATCTTTCCTGGGAAAACCACATTTCCAAGCTGGCCTCCAAAGGCAGTCGCCTACTGGACATCCTCTGTCGTGTGGAGTCCTTTCTTGGCTCTTCTGAGCTTCTCACCACATGCAAAGCTTTATCACAGCTTAATGGCATACGACTCACCTCTCTGGGCTGGTGCACCTGCCTCACACTTGGCTCAATTTCATGCTGTGGAAGCCAATGCTTTTAGAATCATTGGTATCTGCATGATGAAGCTGATTCTGAAGGCCTTTCACTCTCACAGCAGACAGGTTGGTGATCTTTCTGTCTTCCACAAACTCCTCTCCAGCCTCGCTCACACTGCTCTGTCTGTGCTCTGCCCCCCAAATATTCGTTCAGGACACACAAGACCTGCCAGGAACACTCTTATGGTGAAAATGCCAAAATCAAGACTCGCTGCTCACCTTCACTCCTCTTTTCTCCCACCTTTGGAAGAAACTCCCACACTCTCTTCAATCCAACTCCTCCCTCCAGGTCTTTAAAACAGCTGTTCACCACCATCTCGTCTTCCCCCATCCAAAACCTTGATCTTTTCTACCCCCGTTTATTCACCCCAGATCCATTTTTTTTTGAAATACTGAAGTCCATGCAGGGTCCTTTTGTTTTTTTCCCTCTACCAACCCTCCTTTCCACAGATCTCCCAATGTCCCTGTTCTCCACTGTTATTGGTGCTTTGGTGCTTTCCTCTCTCTCCCCGTCTTGTCTCCCGCTCCCTTTATATATGTTTTATGTGTTAGCTTTTACATGAGCCTTGCCTTTGTATACAAATAAGAAGTAGAATGGCTCAGCAGCACTTCTTTTTGACTTGAAAATAGTTGGTGGTTGAATTCAATCAGCTGATATGAATCTCTTATACAAATTTCGAAGTCAATCGGATAAAAATTCAAGATTTTAGAAATCTGGAATGGTTGTTGACCTTTGGCCGATGCTGATCACAAAAATAGTTGGTGGATGAATTCAGTTAGCCGATATGAAAATCCTTTTCAAGTTTCAAGTCAATCGGGTGAAAATTGAGGATTTTAGAAACTGGAGAAAAAGTGGTTGACCTTTGGCGTATGTTGACCTTTTGACCTCAAAAATAAAAATGATTCTGCAGGACCACAAACTACCATTTGTTGAAGTTTCGTGAAGATCAGTTTAAAATTGTGACGTGTATGCAAGTATAAGTGAGCGGACAGACAAACACACAAACCAGAGTAATCAACATACTCGTCAAAAAAAAAGAATTTTTGCCAAGTAACAAAACAGAAAAAAACCCAGAACAAACAGACAAACGGACAGACAGGGGTGAAAACATATCCTCTATCCACCTTCAGTGGCGGAGGTAAAGAAACCTGTTTTCTGTACCTTGTTCAGGAACTCAAGTAGAAGCTGAGATGAACTGAGTAAGGTCATGTAACATGGCAATGTTAAATGTGCTGACACCAGGAAGATATGTGCTGTGAGAGTGAACTACGTCAGAGAGAACCCATATATCTATTTATTACATACCATTGAGTGGAACCGTGAATGCACGTTGGTGAGAGGCACGAGTGATCGGTGAGGAAAAACTTTGTCTCTCTATTTGTACACACTAAATCAAGCTCTTGAAGGAAATGAAACAAAAATGGACAGGATGGAAAACCATGTACCAAAGAAAAGGCAGGTATTTACAAGCACACAAGATTCAATAATAATGTGGCACACATTTTCAAGCACATCAAACAATAACCAAACATCAAGAAAGGCACAAAAGAGCATATCTTACCCTCAGCACTTATTTTCCCCTGAGGCATTCTTACTTATTTATTGATACACAAGACATGGCTCCAACAGAATCATTAAGGAAAAATAGAGAGGAAGTAATGAGGATAAAAATGGAGGGAAAACTATATTGAAGACCACTGACCCAACCTCGGCACGTGTCGACATACGTGTGCTAATCCCGCAATGGGAAGACAAACAAGGAAAGAGGGAGGGGTAATGAGAGCAGAATGTAGTGTGTGTGAATGAGAACAGTGTGTGCAGTGTAAGGCTTAGGCTTCAGAGGAAGAGTGTGACATGCGAATGTAAACCTCGAACAGACTGTTCAAGAGGCCAATCGTTGATAGTTCTTTCAATCATGATACTTCTTGTGCCTCTCAATGAGACAAATTAGCGGTTATTTTGAGGAAAGCAAGAGAAGGATCATGTACATCAGTAGTGGGGATACCTTCACACACCAAGGACCATGTGTCTTTCTTGCTCTCGTCCTTCGGCCCCGTGCTCAACTCCTCACAGCGCAGTCCGCCCAGCGCTGTCTGGCTGAGCGATGGAGCAGCTCGTCCCAGCTTTTGCACAATTTATCTTGGCAAGTGATCACTCCATGGCAGAAACAGGTAGGCAGCTGCTCCTCGGGTCCCCAGCACGTTCCAACAGCAGAAACTCTGGCATTCCAGCTTTTTAAGCCAATTGGGTTCGGCGGATATACAATGGAGTAATGTGCCTGGGAAGTGGAGTTCCTGGAAGGAGAGGTCGTGGCATGCCCCTTGACTCAACGCAGCACGTACCAGCTTACTCTCCCGCAACAACAATCATTCCGAATGTCCGGCTTATTCCCAGGGTCGGCTGCACCTCTTGTCATGGTTTTCCCATACAGCCCACGATCTTTCCCTCAGAGCGCTTTTGAGTGAGTGAAGAGTTTTTTTCTGCAATGTGATTTTGTTTAAAATATGCGAGAGCATCGTGCAAGAGAATTGTAGAAAGGGGAAAACCAAACTAAACCCACCCAACGCATTTGTCCCATTTCCCTCTGAACAGGTGGAGGTCTATTTGTGCACGTAAACTATCAGCATGACCGATTATAGACAGTTCTAAATGTTCATAGATGTTCTCACTCCGGGGAGGGGGGGATGGGGGGGGGAGGTGGGAGGGAGGTTTTATCAACATCAAAATATTGTTGTGGATCTCGACGCCGGCCTTCTCCCCTTACCAAGGGGGGATTAGTCCCGTTGTCTCTGACTGGCCTGGCGGGACACGGGACCTACGACGTCCCTTCCGGACAGCGCGAAATAGGGTATTAGGACAAGGATTCGTTATTACCTAATTACTCGTGCTGCCCTGGAAGTGAGGAAATAAGCCCCACACGAACCACGTGTGTTTGAGACGCCGAGCGGTGCGTACACGCTATCCGTGCCATTTAGATGGTGACGCCGGTTCTAGCGATCTTATTTGTGCCACGCTTAGTCAATGGATAAATCACAAAAGCGGTCAAATTGGAAAAAGGAAGAGCGGATTTATTTACACGATTCACAATGGTTCAGAGAAAAACGGGACAGTGCAGCCTTGTACAGTCTTAACTTACTACCCAGAACAAATGGGCCCGTCACACACATACACACTCAAACGGGGCTTGCAGCTGCAGGATGATGGTCCACGTCCAAGGATGGCTCCCGTGCAGCTCCCTCCAGTCTCTGACTCATCCTGTGCAGATGGTAAGTGGGGAAGGCAGGAGCTCTCTGCATGTCGTTTGTACGTACAGGGTTGTTAAGGGGCGATTTGGAAGGGAGCGGACTTCGGCGGTTAATCACTCTCAGGGATTACCACATTCACTCGCGTGGCTGAAGTAGGCGCTATTCGCCACCGGCACGTCTGGCTGCAGCCGTGTACTCAATGCCTCTTCTTCCTCTCCTCTGGTGCATACGTTATACTGTGCGAGTTACAGTTCAATGCCTCCAAATGCTTGTCGCACGAGGTTCTCTCCTCGCTGCAACAAGTGCTCACAATGCGCTCGCCCCCTCAAGTCCTTTATCTCTCTCTCCACTTGCGAGTCAGTCCTCTTCGATGCGCTCCAACAAATCCTCCGCTTCAGTCCTCTCAAGGGCTTTGTGTAGCGACATATCGGCACGCCCTGCGAACCTTCAATAACTCACCAGACGCGCCTCTCCACGCCCTCTCATGCCATGCCGTTAGAGCCCTGATTGGCTGGTGGCTCTTACCGTCATCGCCTTTGACGCTCAACCTTGACGCCGCCCCCACCCCGACCCTGCGCTCCTCCTTCTCAGGCCTACCTCGTGTTACTCGACTAGTGAGCGAGCAAAGGGCAGCCAAAGCGTAATAAACTGAGCGGGCAGCCAAATGGGGGCGCGGGATCATTTACGCCCATCGACGTGGAATTGGAGGGTGGATGCAAAATGAATGGGACCTAATCTCATGTCTTTACACAACGCAGATATTTACTAGGGGAAATGGCCTCTACTTACACATACTATGACATAACTAATACTACAAGTGGGCCTCCGTGTTGCTCATGGACTAACTATGTGGGGCAAATCTTTAGCCTTTAATGATCAATATGTGCAAATCTCAAAACCGTGGCACAGCCCCCCTCCCTTGCCAGACTCGTCCCCGATTTGAACCCACACAGGTGAGAATGACCGGTTTCGAGGAGGGTTCGGGACTCGTTTTAAAATTACGTGTGACACTTAGATGTGGTTTCCCTCTACATTTAATCTAACACCCTGTATGTGACAGTTTTACAACACTAAGTATGTCCCACCTACTGCGTTGTGTACTAACTAACAGACTCACACCCACGGCTAACCGAATTGCGGAATTGATTCTCAAACTAAACATAAAGCAGGTGGGGAGCATGTTATTTACAACACTAAACCAATTATTTACATCTCTATAACCCAGGACCTGTTCTTTTGTGGAAAGAAGTTTGGAGGGGAGAAAACAAAACAATGCACCAATGCACCAATACACATTTCACAAAAATGCACAGTTCACCATTTCAAATGTCATATTTAAATGTCACATTTGCTGCGTGGCTGTTGCTTGGCTGCATCTTCTTGCTTCCTGCTTTGTCTTCGGTGTGCCATAATAAAAACTTAAAGGTCTTCTTTCCTGACACCAGAATACAGTGTACAAACCGGGTCCGTTTTTATTTGCCAGCAGGGCCAATCTTATGGTCTGACTACGTGACATCGACGCCACTTAAAACCAGTGGTCCGCAGGTGCAAGGTAACGTTTGCAGCAAATGACCGCTCAGCAAAGATGCCAAGGCCACAGAACGTGTGGTCCATAAGGTGTATTGGTGCAGCAAAAGGTAGCAGGCATGCCGCACAGGTGTAGCAACATTCTGCAGCACAGTTCAGTGTTCCTGCACACTCCCCTCCAAAATGGGTCCATGGGTGGGGAGGAAGACAAAGCACAGTTAGCAAAGGAAAGGACGCAAAGGTACACATCAATACAAGGCAATGCAATATGAGGGGCGTGGGAGAGAGAGCAGAGAAAGCTCGTCCCTAACCGTTCGTACCCCCCCTCCCCCCGTGTCAGCCTACACTACCCTTGCCTTCCCTGTATTTACACTTTACAAATCCGTCTCTACGTCTCGTCTCCCATATCCCCCTCTGAGCCAAAATCGTCTTCCAATCCCTCCCAAGAAGGAAGAGATGGAACAAACACAATGTCACATTCACGTCGAGATGCGTCTCACCCACTCAAATCGTTCACAAAACCTGGTGCGGAGTTCCGTCTCCTTGGTGAGTGAATGTGGATGGTGCGAAGAGATTTCTCATCCTAACTACACTCTAATAACATTAACTCAGTTACACTACCTGGGGTCTTGCCCTGCCAATTCAATTGGCCATTGTTACACTATGTGGTTCTAAAAACCAATTCCCATTGACCCACCCTGTGGTGCTCTTCCAAATTTGGGTCTCTCTCCAATTTTTCACTACTGTGCCTTTGCACAATTTCAGGGCTGGGTCGTGTGGCTCCACTAGCAGGTCCAACTACCTGCGCACCTCCACCACTGAAGTCGCCACCCGAGCTTACCTTGCTCCTTGCGACTACCCTAAACTGGGGGAAGGCCCTCCCTGGCTCTCTCACCCCTCTGATGCCCTCTCTGGCATTGGGATACCTGGGTCCTTTCCTCGGATCCTCGGCCCCCAATGAACACTATTCTGACTGGCTCCCAGAGCCTACCTGCGGCCTCACCTGGCCGACAGACTACCAGTGGCGGAGTGCCCCAATAACCATACTCACCAACAAAGCCCACATTCCCAGCCATTCACTGACTCACGCACCCATCCAAGCACTTCTTTGCCACGACCCGCACCACAGGTGTCAATATCCAACAATTTACCTAAACCCTCTACCTAACTTTAAACTACCCTCCCTGGGTATTCGTGAATGAGTCCATCTTCCCCCATTCACTCCTTCACACCATGCATTCCAAACCACTCATTCCACACCATTTATTCCACACACCTGCTCTCCACTTGCACCCTATGCAAGTCAATTCACTCAACACAATTCCATTCGTCCTCAATACACCACTTATACACTACTACATACACACAACATCATCGAACTAACTACTTCCCTCTAATACTCGTGCTTTCCCGTATTCCCTTACATGAAGCACTCCCTCGTCATTAACATCCTTCTAATCCCTCTACCTGTACCAATGTCACTACTTAACTCTCATGTCTCCTATTGTCATCTCTAAATCCCTAACAATATCCTAGCCGACCCTCAGCTAGTTTTCACTGCCACCCCCATATTCTAATGCTCATTTGCCCCAAGAGAATGGTAAAGCTACCATTCGCCAACACTATTACTAACTGTCCACTCCACTCGAGCCTCTCCGTGCGGCAATACATTTCCATCACAGCTCGGCTTCGAAAAGCCGAGCAATGCATATGGGTGGTTGGTCTCCTGTTGGTTGGGTCCGTCCAGCATTTTCGATTCAGGGGAGGAGGCATGCTTGGGCCTAGGTTCCAGGCACCATCTCTGCGCAGGGCCTTTCGGTCCCCGGCACGATGGCCCAACCGCCCACGGTCGGAGAACCACGGCCGCCAGGGGGTGAAGCTCCAACCTCTCCTACCCCCCCCCCCTTCCTCGAACCATGCCGTTTCCCTCTTTCGCCACGGCACGGCACCGAACATACAGGGTGGGGCCCGGCACGAATCATGCATGACGCTCCTTGCGAAACCGCCGCGGCAACAATCCCCGCCGGTCCCCTCTGCACACAAATCGCACCACGCCCGAGAGCGCGCATCGGCTATACGTTGGCCGAAACACTCCCACGGTCTGCGTCGATGCCCGAGTCGCATTCTCACACCCACACGCGACCCGCTCCTCTCTCGCACACCGAGGCACCCCCATACACTCCATTACTGCACTCTGCTGTGCACACTCTTCTCTCACACACTCAGGTGCACACCACTCAAGTGCACTCACGCCATTCACACACTCCATTACACATCCTCGCGCACACCCTGGCACACTCATACTACTCACGCACTCTGTTGCACACTCGGTCATCACACACCTTCGCGTACAACCTTTTGTTGCACACTCAGTAACAATGATGGGTGTGCACTCTCTGGGTACACACCCACTCAGTGCACACTTACCCATGGGTGTGCACTCTCTGGGTACACACCCAATGGTCCGAGAGCTAGGTGGATTTTATTTGACATGGAAACTACAAAAGCTTTGTCATGCTGGTGTGGTACAGGTAGCTTACCTGACCCCAGAAAGCCAATTCTTAAGTGCAGCTAGCGGTGGGTGGAGTAGGGGGCGCCACTCAAAGTACCCCCCAGATTGGTTTTATTTGACATAGAGACTACAAGACCAACTCATATGCCAAGTGGTAGGGTGATCTCCACCGACTACAAATCTGCAACTTAAGAAGAAACTTTCTGGTGGGGAGGTCACTTAAGAACAACATTAATTAGTGCTAATTAGGCCTTTATATGACATATAAGCTACAAAACTGAAATCACATACAACATGTAGAGAATGGTCCCCTCATCAATAAACAACAACTTAAGAACAGAATATGTGGTGGTAAGGTCACTTAAGAAGAGGTCAAAGGTCACGGAATAGGGGTTTCCAGCTCTTAATTACTGTTTGATTACAACATTCCACATGATACACACATGGCGTTGTCATTGAAACCTATATCAGTGGAGCCTGAAGTGAGATACATGAGAAGCAGAAATTTTCCAATACCATTTCCTTTGATTTCAATCAGCGAAAACATTTTTAAATGCACCTATTTGACCCCCATGGCTAATAACACTGTTATTTGACATGTAAGCTACAAAACTGAAATCACATACAAAATGTAGAGAATGGTCCCCTCATCAATAAACCACAACTTAAGAACAGAATATGTGGTGGTAAGGTTACTTAAGAAGAGGTCAAAGGTCACGGAATAGGGGTTTTCTGCACTTAATTACATGAAAAACTTGTAAACTGTGAAGACATTGTAAAAGCTGTAACATTTATTATAACAATTTCTGCTAAATTAGTACAGGTAAAATTTCTTCTAAATTACTACAAGTAATTTCTTAGAATTGCCTGTACAAACTATACTTCAACAATTTCCGAGAAATTATATTTGAGGAATTCCCTGTCCAGCAATTTCCTGTAAATTATAAACTCCAAGGATTCCTCATCTAACATACTTGAAAATAATTCACCAAATTCCGAGAAATAATATTTGAAGGACCCCACCCACCGCTAGCTGCACTTAAGAATTGGCTTTCTGGGGTCAGGTAAGCTGCTGTACTACACCAGCATGACTAAGCTTTTGTAGTTTCCATGCCAAATAAAATCCACCCAGATCTTGGACTATTAGACCTGTCAGACATGTCAACGATTAACGACATACCTAATCTAATTTACATTGTAATGCCCTGAAAGAGAGGTTTTGCGTTTCTGATTTCCACACAATCTGATAATAGGAGCATTATAATCGACACATGCAAAAACCTTCAGAGATCCATGTTTCATTTTCTCCATAAGAAATAACATGCCCCCAACTTTTGTTGATTTTCAAACCCACTAACATATGTCATTTTTTTATTTCAGGTGAGGCCTATGCTTGATTATGGAGCATGCTAGCGGGGTAGCTCCTGACCCTGGCAGGAAGTGTATCCTCCATGTGGGAAAAGCAGATGAGACCACTGGCAACATCGCACCCATCACTGAAGACCATTGGTCATCCATCATCAATGTAGCAGCAAGGAGGAGACAAAAACGAAATTTTGTCACATCCAAGTACTATACGATAATTCAGTCGCTGCCAGATGAATCCGACAGTAGCCATGGCTATCACGTGAACTGTTACAAAAACTTTACTGCCGTGCCACGTGATGATACAACAGAAAAAACCCAGACACATGCATCAAGTGAGAAGACCCTGCGTTCATCATGTGATTTTGCCCCGTCAACGTCTACCTTGGGTATTTTCCCACGCATTTGCCTGTTTTGCAAGAAAGCTAGGAAGAAGAAGTAGGGTGGTAGAGAAGAACATCTTGGTGAATGTGAAACTCTCGAAGCTGAGATAAAAATAAAAACTGCTGCAGCTGATAAAAAGGACAACAGCCTTCTTGGACTGATCTCTGGTGTAGACTTTCGATGTAAAGAGGTTCGGTACCATCACAGTTGCAGAAGTACTTACCTTTCCAATGCACAGTCTCTCCATAGGCCTACTGCTATTGCAGGTAGCATTTCTTTGTTAGGTTTATATGCTCACATCGAGAAATCAGTTATATTTGGCAAAAGGCCTGAACTTCTTACATCCATCTTCACTCGGTACCAAGAGCTTTGTGAAGACGCCGGTGAGACTCCAATTTCTACAGCCAGAAATTTGGCAACAAACTTACAGAATAAATTTGGTGACATAATTAGGGTAGAGTGTAAAGATAGGGCTAGAAAGGCAGGGGCCATTGTTTATCCCACAGGTTTAGGTGAGCACCTTATCCATACAGCCTATGATTATGCAGCATCGCCTGAAGGCATTCAGTAGATGCCCAGTAGATCTTACACTGGAACAGACAGTAAATGCCGATTCTGCATCCAGACGGACTGGTATATCATCCATGACAAACAACTTCAGTGGACGTCTTCGCTGGATGTTAACCAAGTCCACCAGAGCAGCAATTATATCAAGGGCATTAGCAATGACCGGACTATCTCAAACGGAAGACATCACAGCTGAACTCCGCCCAGCCCGCATCAGAAGGGACACAAGCAATTTGCATAAGGTTGTAAACCAGATAAAAGACTCATGCAATCCATTTAAGTACACTGAAATATCGGATAGGCTGTACAACATCAGCACTGGTAAGGCAGCGACAGATTCCATCAAGACATGTTTGCTGGCCATCCGGGAGAAAGGACAAGCCAGATACAACGAATTTGTTGATGCCTGCATTGAAGATCCAAATCGGTTTGAACGGCCAATCAAAAGGGAGAAGCTCAGAACCTTCACGGAAAATGGCACAGTAAATAAGCGTAACAGAGACAAACGTGTTGCATCACTTGTGTGCACTCGTGACCTTATGGGACGCCTGGTTGTCATTGCTTGTCAGAGAAAACTTGATTTGAAACATATCTTTTCATATCCACTGACACCGGTTCCACTGTCCATGTGCAGCACAGACGGTTGTATGGTCAAGACGGAAAAGAGTGGCCTTCTGGAGCTGTTAGAGAGCAAAGTTCCCTCTGTCACACCAAGCTCAGTTGATGCCTATGTGGTTGATGGTATGTTCCTGCTACATGTTCTTCCACCCCACATTCCAGGAACGTATGGAGCCTTGGCAGCCGGCATTTTAAGACAAGTCACCGCTCTCTCCCGTGGAAGAGTGCATCTCATCTTTGACGCATATCCAGTCCTATCAATAAAAGACTGTGAAAGAGCAAGAAGAGGTCTGGATGACACAGACAAGAAAGAATACGCCATATCTGGACCTGAACAGCACCGCCCGAGAAATATCTTGGATTGCCTAAAGTCAAGATCATTCAAAGAGCAGCTACCAAAATTCCTGGCAATGGAATGGGAGGCCCAGCAATATGCAGACATATTTCAAGGACGACTTGTGTATCTCTCGTATCTTGGAGCATGCTACCTTTTCTACGTGAAAGATGGGAAAGTCATGAAGGAAGAAGTAGAGACCTTGAAAACCAATCATGAAGAAGCTGACACCTTGATCTGCACTCATGTTAGTCACATTGACAAGGAAAATGCAAAGAACATAGCAGTCAGGGCATCAGATACAGATGTCGCCGTCATTCTGCTGTATCACTGCAGGCAGTTCAAAGCACATATTTGGATGGATGTTGGGACATCGGGAAGGAATGACAGGCGATTCATAGACATCACTGCAATTAGCAAAGTCTTGGAACCCCCACTCTGTCAAGCACTAGCTGGCTTCCATGCATTTACGGGATCAGATTACACATCTGCCTTCTTCAAAAAAGGAAAGAAACGTCCCTTCAAAATTATTGAGGGTTATAAGGATGCTCAAGACGCATTTGCAGAGATGGCAACGGACAACTTGGGATTGGATTCAGTGGAAGTAATCATGTCTTTCACTGCAAGAATGTATGGAGCCAAGCCAATTCAAGCACTTTCACTCAATGCACACCGCTATAAAGTGTTTCAGAAGACATATGCACCAAAGGCCACAGCGAAGAATCCTCTTGAGAACCTTCGGGGCATCGATGCAACCATGATACCACCGTGTGAAGCCGAGGTCTCCCAGCAAATCAAGCGTGCATCATTTGTTGCCAAAATGTGGGCGGATGCCAACAAAAAGATGATATGTCAACAGCCAACTGCAGAAAATGGCTGGGAGGTTCAAGGGGCAAGCCTACGACATCATATGGTTTGATGGACCACAGATACCTGGATCTCTTGTTCCTGATGAAGGAGAAACTGAAACTGATGCCGAGGATAATGACAACTTTGAACCCTGCTCTTCTGATGAGGACATTTTGCAATCCGATGAAGATGAAGAACAGTAACTCTTAATTTCAAATCTCAGATACAATGTATGTTACACTTACAGGAGGACAAGGCACTGCAAACAGTTTCCAATACGTTTTCTAACATTCTAAACACTAGGAATTCGTCGAAGGATGCATTCAGTGTTTGGTTCTTGTGCAGGAGTGTTTTGTGCTCGAGTTTTAGGCCTACTTAATTATCCAGGTGTTATCGATGTACAGTGTACAGTAGTTGCCATTTAACTTTCCAATCAGATTGAGAGGGTTAAATGCCCTGTTCTTAAGTGACCTCCGCACCACAAATTTTTTTCTTAACTTGTTGTTTATTGATGAGGGGGCCATTCTCTATACATTTTGAATCTGGTTTCAGTTTTGTAGCTTACATGTCAAATAAAACTAGTTCAAAGGTCATTCAGTCAAAATTGGCATTTTTGACCTGTTCTTAAGTGACCTCCCAAGCACAAATTTTATTCTTAAGGTGGTGCTCGTTGATTAGGGGACCGTACTCTACATTTTCCATGTGGTTTCAGTTTTGTAGCTTACATGTCAAATAACAGTGTAAATAGCCATGGGGGCCAAATAGGTACATTATAAAATGTTTTCGCTGATTGAAATCAAAGGAAGTGGTAAGATTGGAAAAATTTCTGCTTCTCATGTATCTCACTTCAGGCTCCACTGATATAGGTTTCATTGACAACGCCATGTGTGTATCATGTGGCATGTTGTAATCAAACAGTAATTAAGAGCTGGAAACCCCTATTCCGTGACCTTTGACCTCTTCTTAAGTGACCTTACCACCACATATTCTGTTCTTAAGTTGTTGTTTATTGATGAGGGGACCATTCTCTACATGTTGTATGTGATTTCAGTTTTGTAGCTTATATGTCAAATAAAGGCCTAATTAGCACTAATTAATGTTGTTCTTAAGTGACCTCCCCACCAGAAATTTTCTTCTTAAGTTGCAGATTTGTAGTCAGTGGAGATCACCCTACCACTTGGCATATGAGTTGGTCTTGTCGTCTCTATGTCAAATAAAACCAATCTGGGGGGTACTTTGAGTGGCGCCCCCTACCCCACCCACCGCTAGCTGCACTTAAGAATTGGCTTTCTGGGGTCAGGTAAGCTACCTGTACCACACCAGCATGACAAAGCTTTTGTAGTTTCCATGTCAAATAAAATCCACCTAGCTCTCGGACCACAAGCACGTGCTCTGGTGTGCACTCCTGCACACTCGACAACTCGCTCCGGTGTGCATTCTCGCACATCCTCTTCGGCCATCGCACATTGTTGCACTCTTCACACATACACTCCATTGTGTATTCGCTCTCACTCTCTGTAACACACTTTCCCGTTACACACTCGTGCTCCGGTGCACACTTTTTCCTCACACGCACACCATTCACTTTCACACATCGCACCACGGACCTTCCACGAGCGCCCGGGTTACGTCTCGATCCCAAGCGCGCCAAAAATGTTTCCCCGCCAAACACTTTCCCGCCAAACATTTCCGCGCCATACATGCTCCTACTCACCTTCAGGATTCTCTTCTCCGCCAACCACACCTGCAAACCTTTGTTGGGATTAGCAAGTACGGCATCACAATGCGAACACAGACTTTGTGCTAATTCCATTTCGACCTTCCATGATACATTTTCTAACTCCGCCATCTCTTCAACCCCAATTTCCACTATGATTTCTTTTCCTTTTTCTATTTCCTCGACGACCGCCGGTGCCCATACATTTTCCTTGTCCAATTCGGTGGCCGTCGGCTCCTCTACACCCCGTGTCGCTATTTCGTTTTCCCCAGTCAACTTAACTGCGCTCTGCTCTACCTCGCTCTCCACGCATTCCTCGCGCTGCGTTACTTCGTCGCGTACCAATGTGACCTCTTCGTCAACATGTGATCAATGTCCTCCCCCATTTTTTTTTATGTTCTGGGTGTATGTGACTTTGGGAATCCATTTTGTTTTCCAATTTGTTTTTTAACTCTTTCAATTCCCGGGTGGATTTGTCCCCCATTTCTTTCAATTGGCCACCCATTTTGTTTTCCAACCCAGTTACCCGTCTTTTATTTCTCTCATTTCTGCTCTTGATTTGTCCCCCTCCATTTTCATGTCTTCACCCGACTTGACCATAAAGGCCCTCATTTGTGCCATAAATAGGCCCCAGTCCATTGGCACCACGGGCTCGGCTCTCGCTGCCATGTGCGAGGCGCCGCCATTATCTACCCCTGCTACCTCTTCTGCCGCACCCTCATTAATGTCCTCCTCCATTTCTCCCAATTCTTCCCGGGGGTCCTGGGTTATTGATTCTTCTATCTCCTCATCTTCTACCCCCACCGGCATCTGACCGCTTTGGCTAGCCATGGCACGAATTTAATTTAGGTGTTAATAACTATATTTCAGTCGCTCGTAATTTTCGAGTGCATTAAGCGCACATTGGGTCCCAATCCAAACTCCTGACACGAAATGTTGTGGCCAATATTACATTTGGTGTCCAAAATTTTGTCTAACAAATTTTGTCCCAGGTTCCAAATCCTACTCCTGACACCAAATGTTGTGGATCTCGATTCCGGCCTTCTCCCCTTACCAAGGGGGGACTAGTCCCATCATCTTTGACTGGCATGGCGGGACCCGGGACCTATGACTCCCTTCCGGACAGCACAAAATAGAGTACTAGGACTAGGATTTGCTATTACCTAATTACTCGCGCTGCCCTGGAAGCGAGGAAATAAGCCCCACACGAACCACGTGTGTTTGAGACACCAAGCGGTGCGTATGCGCGATCCGTGCCGTTTAGATGGTGACCCCATTTCTAGCGATCTTATTCGTGCCACGCTTAGTCAATGGATAAATCACAAAAGTGGTCGAATTGGAAAA
This sequence comes from Myxine glutinosa, assembly GCF_964187855.1. Taxonomy (NCBI): domain Eukaryota; kingdom Metazoa; phylum Chordata; class Myxini; order Myxiniformes; family Myxinidae; genus Myxine; species Myxine glutinosa. The sequence goes on along the minus strand of NC_136261.1, from coordinate 445,950,689 downwards.
AGGAAGAACAGATTTATTTACACTATTCACAATGGTTCAGAGAAAAAGGGGACACAGTGCAGCCTTATACAGTCTTAGCTTAATACCCAGGACAAACGGGCCCATCACACATACACACTCACATGGGGCTTGCAGCTGCAGGATGATGGTCCGTGTCCAAGGATGGCTCCCGTGCAGCTCCATCTGGTCTCCAGCTCATCCCGTGCAGATGGTAAGTAGAGAAGCCAGGAGCTCTCCGCGTGTCGTTTGTACACACAGGGTTGTTACGCGGTGATGTGGTAGGGAGCGGACTTCGGCGGTTAATCACTGGCAGGGATTACCGTGTTGACTCGCGTGGCTGAAGTAGGCACTATTCGCCACCAGCGCGTCTGGCTGCAGCAGTGTACTCAACACCTCTTCTTCCTCTCCTCTGGCACGTACGTTATACTGTGCGAGTTCAGTTCAATGCCTCCAAACGCTTATCGCACGAGGTTCTCTCCTCGCTGTAACAAGTGCTCACAATGCGCTCGCCCCCTTAAGTCCTTTATCTCTCTCCACTTGCGAGTAAATCCTCTTCGATGCACTCCAACAAGTCCTCCGCTTCAGTCCTCGCAAGGGCTTTGTGTAGCGACTTATATAGGCAAGCCTTGTGAACCTTCAAGAACTCACCAGACGTGCCTCTCCACGCCCTCTCATGCCATGCCGTTAGAGCCCTGATTGGCTGGTGGCTCTTACCGTCATCGCCTCTGACACTCCGCCTTGACGCCGCCCCCACGCTCCTCCTTCTCAGGCCTACCTCGTGTTACTCGACTAGTGAGCGAGCAAAGGGCAGCAAATGCTGCGGGCAGCCAAAGCGTAATAAACTGAGCAGGCAGCCAAATGGGGCGCGGGATCAATTACGCCCATCGATGTGGAATTGGAGGGTGGACGCAAATGAATGGGACCTAATCTCATGTCATTACACAACGCAGATATTTACTAGGGGAAATGGCCTATACTTAAACATACTATGACATAACTAATACTACAAGTTGGCCGACGTGTTGCTCGTGGACTAACTATGGGGGGCAAAACTTTAGCCTTCAATGATCAATATGTGCAAATCTCAAAACCGCAGCAATATTATCTCACTCTCTGCGCATGTGAGGTCGGTAAAAATTCACAGCCAAAGTACTGTTGAAGGACAGGTTTGTTCAGATTCATGTTCCGATTAGTGTTCAAAATATAACATACAATTTAAATACATTGTCCACTTTTGTAGACAGACAGACATGAACCAATTGCTTAACCCCACTTATGAATGAGTTTGCGGGGTAATTAAACAGCGTCCTCTAAGCACAACATGGGAATCTAGAAGTCTTTCTTGTCGAAGACACAATAAATGTCAATATTATGGATTGCATATTCCAATTTGCAGAAACCCTTGCTGACACCCTAGTTAAACTAGAATTTTTTCAGTGACTTTTGTCCCATCTGAAAGTACAACAAATACGGCGAGCAAGGTTAGATCAGGTCTGGCAGCCCATCGCCACGCTCGCTTTCTGCCGGTACTCTACTGGAGTATTTAAGCAGTGGAGATGAAGCTCAATACGACGTGAATGTAGATTGCAGACCCAATCAGAGGTGGTTCGTGTCTCTGGAGAACTTTGTGGTTTCCTGGGCGCCGATGTGAGAGTTGAGGACGATGTGGCTGGTAATTTGAGTGGGACAGAGAATAATCAAGGAGCGGAAATGAAGCCCAACAGGAGGCAAATGTGGATTGAAGGCCTGCTTCCACCAGAGATAATGCTCAGAGACTGTTCCCATCTCGAGAGGACATGAGGACGACCTTGCTGGGAAGGAAATGCTCAGAAAGGCAGGGAAAAGCACTTCACTGACAAATACAATGGGCATGGAAGTCTGCGAACCCAAACAAGGCCTTGCGGTTGATTGTGTGCTGCGAACATTATAGGGAGAAACAATCTCTGAACGTAACGTCGATTCGCCAGCTCAGGGATCCCCGAGGTGAGAAACTACTTCTGATGGGTTGAAGGAGGGTGGGCAAAGTTCCGGGGGAAGGTAAGAGCCTTCGACAAATGAAATGGTGTTGGTGATGAGGGAAAATAAAACAAATTACGGGACACAGACCACCATGTGGTATTAGTTGATGTGGCGGCACATAGCTCACTCCAAAGAATGAAGCCTGCACCTCCTCCAGTGGGAAGAAACACCAACTCACAATTGGATAGAGATTTGCACCAAGCCAAAAGGCTCTTTGGCTGTTACCCATCTCAAAAACTAAATTCAAGAAAAGGAACTTCAGAGCAAGGAGGAGAAGGAGTCCATTTACTAAGGTAATGTCTATTCAAGACATCAATAGTGGGGAATGGCCAGCAGAGGAACTACATTAATGGTCCAGCTGAGGAATACCAGATTGACCACCAGAGCAGGGATGGTGCCATCCAAAAAAATTGAAAAAGTTGAGTGAACGGCACATAACTCCGAAAATAAAAATAAAATAGGTTTGGTGAAGGGCAGAAGACAAGCACAAGAAATGAGGAGGATGGGAGCCACATGGTCACCAGAGATGGACAGAGGAGAGGTGGAAAAGTGGCCACAATGGCATGGGGGAGGGAATGCACGATGAAGCAATGGTTTGGAATGAGGAGCATCACTGGGGACATCGCGGCGAAGGCGTGGTGAGAGAGGTAGAGGAGAAATAACCACCATAATGGGGAAGAGAAACGGAACCAACTTGCAACCACGGACCGTGTGACAACCCTAACTAACACAAATTGAATGGGATAAAAATGGAAACGGCGGATGATAACTGTTACGGATTCATCACTTCCGTTGTTGTGGTTGTCATCCACTGTAAACATTTTTGGTTGCATGTACTACTATTATCATTTAAGTGAAATAGAGATACCTGTTTTCAAAAGGTAAAAAAAAAGTTAGTGTTTTAAAAAGAAACCGGAAACCAGATTGGGAACCGGAAGAAGAGGAAGAAGAGGAAGAAGAGGAAACGGAGGCAGAGCGAGTAACCTGGTTGGTTTCACCATTGATCTTTGAGACACAGAATAACACATCTTTCTGCCGTGACTCCTCTCGGGGCAGGGCGGTACACAGTGACCGGGGTTTGGGGAGGAGCACGTAACAGAAATTGGGGGCCTCGTCCGGGATAGAATTCCCTAACATTCCCAAATTTGTAATTTTTCTAACATTCCCAAATTTTTCAAAAAATTTGAAATTTTTTGTGTGAAGGTTAACAGGTGCTAACTGATAGTCACCATGGTGTTTGACAGAAAAGTTTGCGGCGTCCACTAATGAGGCACAGTTCCAGGCATTAAAAAGATCGGAACTCATGATATTGGCCAAATATTTTAACTTTGAAGTCCGAGTTAGTATGAAGAAAGCAGAGATTCAGACCATGGTGGTAGACTGGTAGAGTCTCTAGTGGGGTAAGGAACATGGGAAGAGGTAGCCTTGGATTGGTTACCCGAGGAAAAAGGAAATGTGGAGCTCCGGAAAATGGAGATGCAACTGCAGAGCCAGGAAAGGTTAAAAGAGTTGGAATGGAAATGCCGAGGAAAGAAGAGCAAAGGAAAGAGCAGAACATGAACGAGAACTCGAGGAAAGAGCAGCAGAGGAAAGAGCAGAAGAAAGGAGAGCTGAAAAGGCAAGAGCAGAACAGGAACGAGAACTCGAGGAGAGAAGAGCAGTGGAAAGAGCAGAGGAAAGAGCAGAGGAAAGGAGAGCCGAAAGGGAGTTAAAGGAACGTGACATGGAGTATCAGAAGGAACTTAAACTCAAGGAGCTGGAATTACTGCGAGAACCAAGAGAAGTAGTATCCATGCCGGCTAGTTCGACAACTAGTGAGAACTCTTGGGATGTCGGTAGGCATGTGAGGCTGGTTCCACCCTTCAATGAAAAGGTTGCCAAGTTCTTTTTACACGTTGAGATGGTGGCTCCAAAATGCTAAAATGGCCTGTGGGGTCCTGGACTATGTTAGTGCAAAGTGTTCTGGTGGGTAAAGCTCAAGATATCTGTTGACTTTACCGATTGACCAATGTGCAGATTATGAGATAGTGAAGAAAACCATTCTCAAAGCCTATGAATTGGTCCCTGAAGCTTACCGGCAAAAATTCAGGAATGCCAGGAAGAGGGAGAGTGAGACCCATGTGGAGTTTGCCAGAATGAAGGAAACCATGTTTGATAGGTGGTGTGACCAGAAGGAGATTGGGAAAGACTTCAACTGATTACGACAATTGATCTTGGTGGAGGAATTCAAACAGTGTGTCCATGTGGACATTAAAGTACATCTGCATGACAAGAAAGTACCAGAGTTGTATGAGGCAGCAACCGTGGCAGATGACTATGCCTTGATACACAGGATGGGGTTCCACAAACCTAACTTCCCGCCTCGAGTTAGCCAGAGGAGTTATGGAAAATCAGGTTTGGAGAACAAATTTTCATGGAGGCGGCCTAGAGAGGACTATGCGGACAAATCTGATACCGTGATGTTTAGGGATCAGAAGACTGCAGTTCCAAGACATACCTATCTTCCGGGGGGCCCAAGACAGACCATGAGTTTTTCCTCCAGGCCGACTTGCGCTTTTTGCAAGAAACCTGGGCATTTGATGTCCCAATGTTACGCCCTGAAAAGGAAAAATCAGGAGCTGAGTCAAACTCGTGCAACTCCGAATGCATTGGCCAATGTGAGAAATCGTCCTTGGAGGACAGTGCCTTGTGAAGGTTCCAATGCCAAAGTTACGGCATCACAGAACGACCTTGTCCAAGAGGGTTACAAACCTTTTATTTCAGAGGGGTTTGTGTCACTGGATGGGGACTTAACTAACCAGAGACCTGTTAGGGTATTGAGGGACACAGGAGCACATCAACCTTTGATGCTTGAAGGCATTTTGCCATTGTCAGAGAAGATGGCAACTGGTGTTATTGTTCTTTTACAGGGGGTTGGTGGCTATGTTACAGCTCCTCTTCATGTCATCCATTTAGAGTCCGAGTTGGTGTCAGGACCGGTCACCGTAGGTTTACAAGCCACTCTTCCTGTGGAGGGAGTCTCTTTTGTTGTCGGGAATGATTTGGCCGGTGGTCGAGTTTCTGGTCGTCCAATGTTGGTTGAGAAGCCTAGTATGGAAAGTAGCACCGCACAGTTGGAGCAGGAGATTCCGGGTATCTTTCCATCCTGTGCCGTGACTCATGCTGTGGGTGGGGGACGCTCTGAGGAGAAGGAGGAGGTACTGACGTCACGCTTTCCACAGGCACTTCTTGTCGAGTATCCTGAAACTAAGTGTCAGCACACACAAGTCATGCATGGAGGCAATGTTGGCAAGCTCTTTGTAGGTGGACTGAACTTTGACACAAGTGAAGATGTCCTGGACTCTATCTTTGGCAAATATGGACCACTCTTGGAAGTGCTGCTGATGAGACGGAGAGGCAAAAGTCGAGAGGGTTTGGCTTTGTAACATTTGAAAAGACAGAGGACGCCAAAGATGCAGAAAAGGATTTGAATGGCAAGGATTTGGATGATCGGACCATAACGGTAGAGAAGGCAGGCCATGGGCATCGAGTGGGCTGCAGAGGAGGAACACGTGGAGGTAGTTTCAGGGGTGGCTATGGCTCCCGGGGTGGGAGTAGTAGTTTTGGTGGTGGCCGCAGTCGTGATTACTACTGAGGCTCCCAGCAGCAGCAGCAGCGCCGTTTTGGCAACTCTCGACGGGATGACTATTACGGTGGTAGCTGAGATGGGGACCGCTACTTACGTGATTACAGCACCCGACGCTACAACCGCGATTATGATTCTTATGATCAAGAGAAGAGTTGGAAGCACCGAGTGCTCAGGAGCAGCCAAGCCAAGATTCCTACACGGATTAACCTGTGAACTCCCCGTCCCTAAATGCATCCATGCAGTGGAATACTTCCAGGCCTCACCACCCAACCACCATTAAACCTGGCTCTCAGCTCGGCCTCCTTCAAAAAGTGCTATAGATTTGCTTTGCTTTGGATTTTTTATCACAAATATATATATATATTTTATTTCATTGTCATGGTCAGCTTTTGTAATATTGATAATATAGTGCTGATGCTTTATCCAGAGTGAACTAACTTTGGAAATTCCTGTAGGTTGTTTGGAAGTTTTGTTACTTTATTTTGGGGAATATTAATTATTGTTGCTCACGTGAATTGATCATTTGGGTGTGAGTTTTACTTTTGTTTGTTAAAAGAGTTTTTGCATGCGAAGAAAGTTTTCACTATGTTCAAACTTTCTTTCTTGAGGGGGGCGTGGTGGGGAAGTGTTACGGATTCGTAACTTCCGTTGTTGTGGTTCTCATCCACTGTAAACATTTTTGGTTGCATGTACTATTATTGTACATTGTAATTGTACATATTGTAATTTGTATTACAATGTATATTGCAATATGTATATATATTGTAATGTATATATATTGTAATGTATATATATTGTAATGTATATTGTATTGTAATATTGTAATTGTATTATGTTTGGCTAACCCCCGCTCTTGCGGGGAAAATGGCCTTAAAATGCATGTTGTTGTGGTTGTTGTACTATTATTGTTATCGTTTAAGTGAAATAGAGATACCTGTTTTCAAAAGGTAAAAAAAGTTAGTGTTTTAAAAAGAAACCGGAAACCGGATCGGGAACCAGAAGAAGAGGAAGAAGAGGAAAAGGAGGCGGAGCGAGTAAGGTGGAAGAAGCCGAACTGCGTTGACGTTTTGAGCAAACGCTGGCGAACGGGGTCACGAGTGAACTTTGGGTTTCCTGGGAAAGGGATTCCTGCGACAGAGTTGTTATCGCTGTGACAGATAAACCTGCTTGACAGGTTTTGCGGTCGATTCCGAAGAGAATCATTGGCATGCCGTTGCTTCGGTGGTGGCTGCTTCGCCTCGCGCCGGATTTTGCATCGCTCCAGGTTTTCCACCTCGCTCCAACCATTTCAACGCAACCAGACGTTAGCATGGTTTGCATGTGTGACGTGGATTTCCAGTGGGAATTTGCGGTTCGCTGTGTGGGGAGCCGTTGAACATCCATACCCGAAGGTGTCATTTCTCAGTCGCCTCTTGAGGACACCTTTGCCCATCTATGGCAGTGTGACTGTCAACCGAACGGGATTCTGGTCTCGATAAGACATCGTTCTGACGATCACTGGAGCTTTGTTTGACTTTGGCTTGATGCTGGGATAGAGACATTGGGAATGTTCTTTTTACTCACTTGGAGCACAGCGAGTTATACAACAACAACAACAACAACAACAACAACAACAACAACATGCATTTTAAGGCCATTTTCCCTGCAAGAGCGGGGGTTAGCCTTGCGGTCCCCATGACAATCTTCTCCATTTTGCCCTATTTTCTGCATCTCTCCTTGTTGACCCCCTTGCCCGCATGTCTTCTTCCACCGTCTTTAGCCAAGTCTTTCTCGGTCTTCCCCGTCCTCTACTTCCTTCTACATTCATTTCCATCACTCTTCTCAACCAGTCACTTTCATCCTTCATCAACACATGACCAAACCATCTCAACCTGTTCCTCTTCACAGCATCAATCACAGGCTCTATTCCCATCATCTTTCACAATTCATCATTTGTCTTCCTCTCTCTCTCAGCGACACTCCGCACATCCACCGAACCATTCACATTTCCACCCTTTCCAGCCTTCGTTGCTGCTCTACATTCATGACCCATGTCTCGCTCCCATAAATCATAACACTTCTCACACATGCAGCATACACCTTTCCCTTCAGCTTCAACGACACTCCCCTCCTCATCAGCATGCCACTCAGTTCCCGAAACTTCTTCCATGCACATCTCACTCCAGCAACCGTTGCCGAGTCTGATCCACCTTCTCCATTCAGCATGTCTCCGAGATAGCAAAATGTTTTCCCACCTTCGAGCTTCACGCCGTCTCCAAGATCCAACTTAACATTTCCTCCATCTGCAGCTCCCTCTGTGCACACCTCCATTTGAATGTAGCTGCCACACTGGTTAAAGACCCTCTCAGACCACTACATTTTTGATGAACCCACTCAGCGCACATTGTACATTGAATGGAGTTCACTCCGACACCCTTTCTGCACACAGCACATGGCCACTTCCCAGTTCTTTCCACCTCACCACATGCTTTACCACTTGCCATCACCTTCGTCTTTCCTATATTCACCCTCAGACCTTTTGTCTCCATACTTTCCTTCCACTTGTTCATCTTTTCCCTCAATCCATCCATACTTTCCGCAAACAACTCCAGATCATCTGCATACAACAACTCCCACGGTAAACCCTCCTTTACGTTCTGAGCCAGCACCTCCAACACAGCTACAAATAGTAGTGGACTTAGTACCGACCCCTGATTCACTCCCACCTTCGCCTCATACTCACCACTGTTCCCGTCCTTCGTCCTTACAGCTGTGCGCGCTCTTTTGTACATTGCCATAGCAACTCTGATCAACCATTCCTCCACTTCTAACTTCCTCAATGCCCATGTCAATACTTCGCGTGGAACCCGATCGAATGCTTTCTCCAGATCAACAAACCCAAGAAACAACTTCTTCCTCTTCTCCATGTACTTCTCCTGCAACTGCCTCACAATAAAGAGCGCGTCTGTCGTTCCTCTTCCTGGCATAAATCCAAACTGCATTTCGTCGATCTTCACCTTCTTCCTTATCCTCCTCTACAACACCCTTTCCAATACCTTCATTCCATGCTCCAATAAATTTATCGCTCGGTATGAGCCACACTCCAGAGGGTCACCTTTCCCCTTGTATAGAGGGACAAGGGTACTCAGTTCCCAATCCACTGGAATGCGGCCTTCTTTCACCACCAGATTACAGATATCTGTCATTCTCTTCACACCCCAACTTCCTGCTGCCTTCAACATATCTCCCACAACTCCCGTCGGCCCTCCCGCTTTTCTACTCTTCATTGCTTTTATCGCTCCCTCAACTTCCTTCTCAGTTATCTTCTCTGCCGGTCCTAAAACTGGGTTACTCTCTATGTTGCCATCCCATTCATTCTCTGTGTTCAACAGCATTTCCATATATCTTTTCCATCTTCCTTTAATTCCATCTGGGTCCACAACGATTTGTCCCACTTCATCCTTCAAGCAACTCACCCCCATTACATCACACCTCTCTTTCGCTATCTGCTTTGCAATCCTGAATACCGCTCTGACCCTCTTCCGAATCCAAGCGTTCTCCGAACATTTTCCTCCACGTCTCCTGCGCCTTTGCTACCTCTTTCTTTGCAGCCTTCTTGGCTGCCTTATAACTTTCATGCTCTGCTTTTTCTGCTCCCATACCCTTCGCCTTCTGCCACTCCTTGAACTTCTGCCTCTTCTCGTTAATCCTCTTTCCAACTTCATCATCCCACCACCATGTTTCAGTTATATTGTACGAAACTGATGGCACCATCATAGGAATTATATATTGGTTGTACAATTGATTACTATTGTTTTTGTGCTGTTATCCTTGTGTGACCTTAATACAATACTTGTTTGTTGATAACAATTTGTGTGGTTTCACCATTGATCTTTGACACACAGAATAACACATCTTTCTGCCGTGACTCGTCTCGGGGCTCGGAGGTACACCGTGACCGGGGTTTGGGGAGGAGCACATAACAATAACAAACAGAAGGACGGAAGGCACAAGGGGGTGAAGGAGAGAAGGAGTATGGAGTATAAGGATGATGAGGACCAGCGAAGACTGGAATAAGAGCTGGCAAACAAAATAGTGGATATAAGATTGCACCATTTGGGGAAAGACCACAACTATACGAGAAAACAACCGATGGACAAAAATGCTGTTTGGGTGACACCCAAAAAAAAGAAGGAATGTGGAGCAGTCCACGAACCCATCTGCAAAAGTCTCAATATCCCAATTCCAGACAACTCATGTAAACGTTATCCAAAAGCAATCATGGAAAACAATGAAGTAATCCCTGGTTCAGGTACAACCTAATTATCCTAATGAGAACAGAAAACAAAGCATTGTGACCATATATATGGGTTATATATGCATAGGGGCTTGATCATCGACAATTTGTTACCATTTGTGTATATCTTATCTTATGTATTGTGTGTATTTGTGTATACCATTTGTGTATATATTGAGTAAATATTCGTGACGATGTAAAATTTAACAAATTAAGAAATATCGCGAATCACTTACATGATGAGCCCCATGAATATGATCTCAACTCGAATGTGTAAACCTTCAGATAATGACAACTGGGCGTTTCTAGTCCCCAATGGTCCCCTCTAGACAAATACATGGGTTTATGGTATAAATGTACACAGATGCATGAATGAAATTCACAATATTAGCCACTTTAGTGAAGTTGGTTCTCACACTATTACCGAAATAGAGGTAGATACTTCGAGACTGGGACGCCTCCATTCCAACTTCTGAAACCGGCATATGGGGACAAAAAACAACCAAACACACGTCTCCCTTGTGCGGCAGATGGGCTGATTATGGGACACGCATCCCTATCTTCACCAAAATTTAACCAATACGTCCTCGTCACACACGCAACCTGTCCAACAAGTTTGGTCAGAATCCATCCATAATGTTTTCAGATATCCTGCTCACAGACAAACAGACAGGAGTGAAAACAACCTGCATCCACCTTTGGTGGCAGAGATTTAAAAAAAAAAAATCAATCACAGAACCTAAAGGTTACTTCTTGACATGCAATGTTGTATTTAAAGAATACGTCACGTTCCAGACTTGGGTGTTAATCCATCATCCTGACATTGGAGACAGCAAGAATCACTGAGCCCGATTCCACAGAAACCAGAAACGTTGCCTTCTGCACATTTTGAGATCCAAAAATCTTTTCAGAGGAACTGGAAAGTTCCCGAATAACATTCTCCAAGTTTAAGGTGACGAAAATATTTCCCAATAGAGAAGAACATGCAATCTGGATATTTTGTGGCTTCGAAAAATAATTCATAAATTTACAGAAGTCAGCATACATCGCAAATTGTAATTTCTCTGGCGAGAGAGAGAGGAGCTCAGTCCACAATGGATCCGACACAGTAGAAGCTGAAATAACCATCTGATCCTCAACTCCGAGATTATTGATCACTGCTTGGGCTTTCTGCTCTCAGGCCTTGGGATTTGCGCCATTCCAAGAAGCTCTCCATTTCAGCGATGACATGCCAAGGATACCATGCTTATGTTAATCACAGAAAAGTTATACATGTTATTTTCTTTACTCAGTTTGGAATGTTTTGCGAGTTATTATCTTATCCAATTTGTTCACGTATCCAGCTAAACGGAAAACGTATCAAGCTTTATCACCACATTTACACTGACAGTATACAGAAGAGACAGCCACACTAACCTTTGAGCTGTGAAGCATGGTCAAAAACAAATGATTTGCCAGTACGTTATCCTGATGAGCCAAAAATAAGGGTGTAATCTGGATTGGCCACTCTAATTCCATGTATCTGTGACCAAAAATATCTGTCTTTAAATACCCGAGTAGCACATGGATGCTATACCAGTTTGAAGGTGATGTGTTGGCCTAAAATAAACATTTAAGCCTTAAATACAGATGATGCTTACATTAGTGAGATACTTGGTTTGCTTCTGAGAACCAATCAGATCAATCTGAGGTGAGATGGGTGAGAGGCCGACAGAGTACTCACAAAGAAGATAGTTTGTGACGTTAGCAAAGTTGCTTTCAGTTTATTGCTTGTCTTTGATTTTGTGCCTGTCACACGTGAAAACCCTGACTCACACAGGTATGTGGTGGTGAAAGGTAGCAGGAACTTGATTGCTCGCTCTGATTGAATCCCCTTCCACTGTAAATCAAAACTTGATATATCTGGGGTCGTATTTTCTGACAATGCATTTCACCTCCTTTTAGCAACTCCTGAAGATTCGCCAGCATAATCGGTTTTTCTTTTCAATTCATGGTCCACGTTTGTCAAAATAAAATACAGTAAAAGTAAAATACAGCAGCTTACCTTTTCATGTGAACACAAGATGCCTGAGACTTTCTCCATACACCTTTGATCAACCAAACGGCCAACGTTTGATACGGCCAACGGTGAAACTGCAAACACCGAATCCACGATTGTCACGGATGGAAACCCTTACGTCATTTCCTAATTCACCTTTCAACTCGATCTCTATATTTTCATTTCAAACAGCATCATTCCAATCACAAATTAATACAATAACATTAATATAACTTCTTTTTTTTGAGAGGTCAATTTTACAAATACTCGTGAGGTAAACTAATCACCTGCCTTCTCAGGTGGGTATGATGTCCGCGGACCACGAGGTTGCACCTTCCGTCCCTACTGATGGTCGCGACCCGCGACCCCCCCCCCCACCCCCCGGTTGAGAATCTCCGGTCAAAACGACTTTTTAAGAGCGGATAGTCCAACTTTCGTTTTGGATGTGGCAGATGGGACATTCTTTTTCCATACATAGATCGCTACATTAACATAGATCCCTCATCCATCCATCCATCCTCTACAACCTTTATAACACCTCCTCATTTAGAGGTCACATTGGATATACAAGTTAACTTTAAAAACTTTCTGCCTGGTTTATAGTTAAAAGGAAGAATAAGGTTTAACCATCGTTGTATGAAGTTTAGTGATAACGTCGTGTAAAACAATGCAGCGAATAAAACAAAACGAGTGAAAAACACCTCATTAAATGACCAATCAAACACCTCAACATCAATTTAATAAAAACTCGTTTAACTTATCTTCATTCCCGTCATCAACGAACAGAAAATTATTTTATCTTCAAATAAACGTTTTACAGATCTTTCTCAGTATAAATAATAAAATGAGAATCTCCAACAAACCTCTTCAGTTCAGATCCAATGCCCTCTTTGTCACAATTGCAGCACGAGGTTTGCAAGATCACCCGGAAGTTCTTCAACATTATTAAATACTTCCTGGTTAAGCCCATCGTTCTGCTTCCTCTTTGCAAGAAGATTGTTTGTGACGTCAGCAATTTGTAAGCCGCCACATTACAGTGCGAAAATAAAAACGAAGATAAAGAGGAAGCCGGGACTGCTTCCGGGTTAGGATTGAACCACGTGCGAGTGAGCGCGGCCATGTCCGCAATGGCGGATTAACGGTTAACGCACGTGCATAATGGTCACGTGCGCAGGGCCCCCAAATTCAATGACGTCATGCAATCAATGCACCAACTCGAGATCAGGAGAGACGAGAGATAACGCGAAGCCGATCGTCGTCCACAATGTTTCAAGATGAGACCGAGGGTGGGTCTCACTTTACCCACAAAACACATCACCTTGTGAGTGGTGATAAACACAGCGTGAAGGGAATGATCCATCTCGAGGAAAGAAAGCAGTGTCACGTGATTAATCGATTTTTAAAAACGTTTTTCCCTGATGTTTTACTGGGTATTGACAAAGATGTCAGAGCATATAACGATGATGTTAATACACAGTGTATAACATCATGTTAATCTGCTCTGCCAACACGAGTCCGTGTCATTGTATTATAGTGATACTTTTGTTCGTACCACGTGAGCGATGTTAATACACAGTGTATAACATCATGTTAATCTGCTCTGCCAACACGAGTCTGTGTCATTGTATTATATGGCTAACTTTGTTCGTACCACGTGATCGATGTTAATACACAGTGTATAACATCATGTTAATCTGCTCTGCCAACACGAGTCCGTGTCATTGTATTATATGGCTAACTTTGTTCGTACCACGTGATCGATGTTAATACACAGTGTATAACATCATGTTAATCTGCTCTGCCAACACGAGTCCGTGTCATTGTATTATAGTGCTACCTTTGTTCGTACCACGTGATCGATGTTAATACACAGTGTATAACATCATGTTAATCTGCTCTGCCAACACAAGTCCGGGTCATTGTATTATATGGCTAACTTTGTTCGTACCACGTGATCGATGTTAATACACAGTGTATAACATGGTTACCTGCTCTGCCAACACGGGTCTGTGTCATTGTATTATAGTGCTAACTTTGTTCGTACCACGTGATCGATGTTAATACACAGTGTATAACATCATGTTGATCTGCTCTGCCAACACGAGTCTGTGTCATTGCATTATATGGCCAACTTTGTTCGTACCACGTGATCGATGTTAATACACAGTGTATAACATCATGTTAATCTGCTCTGCCAACACGAGTCCGTGTCATTGTATTATAGTGCTACCTTTGTTCGTACCACGTGATCGATGTTAATACACAGTGTATAACATCATGTTAATCTGCTCTGCCAACACAAGTCCGGGTCATTGTATTATATGGCTAACTTTGTTCGTACCACGTGATCGATGTTAATACACAGTGTATAACATCATGTTGATCTGCTCTGCCAACACGAGTCTGTGTCATTGTATTATAGTGCTAACTTTGTTCGTACCACGTGATCGACGTTAATACACAGTGTATAACATCATGTTGATCTGCTCTGCCAACACGAGTCTGTGTCATTGCATTATATGGCCAACTTTGTTCGAACCACGTGATCGATGTTAATACACAGTGTATAACATGGTTACCTGCTCTGCCAACACGGGTCCGTGTCATTGCACTCTTGTGCTTCCTTCGCTCGTGCCACGTGATCGATGTTAGTACACAGTGTATAACATCATGTTGATCTGCTCTGCCAACACGAGTCTGTGTCATTGTATTATATGGCTACCTTCTCTCGTGCCACATGATCGATGTTAATACACAGTGTATAACATGGTTACCTGCTCTGCCAACACGAGTCCGGGTAGTTGTTTTGTTGGGCTACAAAACAACGACCGTCACGTCACGTCACGTTTGTTGGGTTTTGTTTGTTTTGTTGTGTGTGTGTGTGTGTGTGTGTGTGTGTGTGTGTGTGTGTGTGTGTGTGTGTGTGTGTGTGTGTGTGTGTGTGTGTGTGTCCCTTGAAAAGGCTAGGTTTTAAAGGCTTTGAGTCGTGCTTTCGGAGGGATTTGAGTGCAGGGTTGGGAGGGGGCGGGGGGGAGGGAGGGGGTTTAAGGGGAAATCTTTCGTCATGACTGTGTGTCAACCGGTTAAAAGACAGAAAAGACTCTGAGGACCCAACAGACCTCGAAGACCCAATGGACCCCAAACACCCAAAATACCCTGTCGACTGTTAATGACACGAAAGAACATGAAGACCCAGAAGACCCCAAGGACACAGAAGACCCCAAGGCCGCTCTATACCACCATCCCAAAATACCCAAATGACAGAGGACCCAAAAGACCCCAAGGACTCAGAAACCCCCAAGGACTCTGAAGACCCAAAAGTCTCAATGGACCCCAAACACCCAAAATACCCCAAAGACCCAAAATACCCAAAACACCCTGGAGACTGTCAAAGACCCAATAGACCCTGAAGACCCAAAAGACTGAAAAGACCCTGAAGACCAAATGGACCCCAAAGACCCAAAATATACCAAAGACCCTGAAGACGAGATCTTGGAGATGACGTCACGGATTTTCGAAGCTCCAGACAGTCTCCACGTTTTCAAAGTTGTCATTGTTCACAATTGTATTTTGTCGAAACTGTATTTATCTTTCGGTGTGTCAACCTATATATAGTGTGCCCCTTGGAAGTTTCTCGGCGTTTATCATAAATCGTTTCTGTTTGCCGCGATGCGTGTGAGGCCTTGCAGCCTCAGGCTTCCCCCTTCGAGGTTTGTTCCTTCCTTCGCTGTTTTTGCTAGGTTTTTTATTTTCCCTTCTCCCCCAAACTTCACCGAACATCTACTCTTTGTCTACCGTTGTAACCCCCCCCCCCCCCCCCAAAACAAACAAAAAAAACAACTTTTATTTCCCTTTCTCCTCATGTGCTTTTGTCCCATCGTGGGCCTCTGTCCATGTGCGCTGTCCCGCCCTGCCCCCTTATCCCCTTGCCTTCCACCTTTTGCCCTGTGTAAGTGACTCATGGTTGTCCATCAAGGCCCTCTTCCCGTTGGTATTTTTGTGAATATAACATTGTTCTTCACGGTTCTGTTTAAATATGTTTAAACTTTCCCCTTCAGTGTTTTATTCAGTGGTTTATAACAACACGCTGTTTTTCTTCCTATATAAAAGGCTCCTTTCAATTTCCTCTTCAACTCATTCCATTTCAAAAAAATATTCAATCTCTTAAAATTATTTCTCACAACATGCTCTAAATCCTCATTCATTCCACCCCTCCTCCATCGTTCTTAAACGGATCGCTAACTTGAAAATCACAACAAACCCAATTTGTTATAAATTTTCATTTTTCATTAATCATCCACTTTCTAAACTCCCCCCTTACCCCTCCACTCCAAATCTCCCCCCTTGCCCCTCCCCTCCAAATCTCCCCCCTTGCTCTTCCCCTCCGAAACTACCCCTTTTCCTCTCCCTTCCGAAATTCCCCCCTTGCCACTCCCCTCCAAATATCGCCCCTTGCCCCTCCCCTCCGAAACTCCCCCCTTGCCCCTCCCCTCCTAAACTCCCCCCTTGCCCTCCCCTCCTAAACTCCCCCCTTGCCCTTCCCTTCCTAAACTCCCCCTTGCCCCTCCCATTCAAAACTCCCCCCAACCCCTCCTCTTCAAATCTCCCCCAAAACCATCCCTCCCAAATTCTCCCTCCTCCCACCTCCTTCTCAAAGCTGCCTCCTCCCCACTTCGTCTCCCTTCTATCTCATACCTCCACCTCCCCCAACCTTCTACTTTCCTCTGCCCCCCCCCCCCCTCAAACAACCCCTCACTGTGCCTCATCCCATCACCATCAAACCTTTCATCCTCCTCATCCCTCCCTTTCTTGTAACTCTTCTGTAATCTCTGACACACTATCAACTGCTCTTCCTACCTCCCCCTCTCATCCTTCATCTGTCCCTACACCTCCCCTCCCCTGTCCTGCACCCGATTCTCCCCCTCTCTCCTCATTAAGGTATGGACCTCAAACATCCGGGGCCTTCACTCAAACCTGACTGATCTCTCCATACAGGTTGCTTCTGACAATCCAGACTTGATCTGCTTAACAGAAACTTTCCTCCTTCAAGATGTCTCTGATTCCTTAATATCTCTTCCTGGTTACTCCCTCCTCCGGTATGACAGACCAAATTCTGTGTCCTTGGGATCTTCTGGGTCTTGTATTATTGGGCTACGTTTGCTCGTACCACGTGATCGATGTTAATATACAGTGCAGAACATCATGGTTACCTGCTCTGCCAACACGAATCCATGTCATTACATTATAGTGCTTCCTTCGCAAGTGCCACGTGATCGATGTTAATATACAGTGTATAACATGGTTACCTGCTCTGCCAACACGTGTCCATGTCATTGTATTATAGTGCTGCCTTTGCTCGTACCACGTGATCGATGTTAATATCTACCATAAAAAACACAGTGTGTGTGTGTGTGTGTGTGTGTGTGTGTGTGTGTGTGTGTGTGTGTGTGTGTGTGTGTGTGTGTGTGTGTGTGTGTGTGTATGTGTGTGTACCCCGAAGACCCAAAAGACTCAATGGACCCCAAACACCGAAAATACCCCGAAGACCCAAAATACCCAAAAGATCCAAAACACCCTGGAGACTGTTAAAGACCCAATAGACCCTGAAGACCCAAAAGACTGAAAAGACCCTGAAGACCAAATGGACCCCAAACACCCGAAAAAATGTACCAAAGACCCTGAAGACCTAATGGACCCCAAAGACACAAAAGGTCCCAAAGACCCAAAAGTCTCTGAAGACACAATGTACCCCAAACACCAAAAAATACCCGGAAGACCCAAAAGACCCTGAAGACCCAAAATACCCAAATGACCCATAGGACTTAAAAGATCGACAAGTCGCTGAAAACCCAAAATACCCCCAAAGACATTAAGACCCTTTCATATCCAAAAGACAACAAAAACACAAAAGACCCTAGTAGATCATAAATGTTGTTCCTGGGACAGCCCCAAATCTCCATTCACTTACATGTAAATTTTCCTTTCACCATCACTTTTCTTCATTTCCCCTTAACAGCTCTATTCCTTCCCCCCTTGGTCTTATGGGCCTTTTACTCTTACTATCAATGATCATTGTTGTTTAGTAGACCACTGAAACAATGATCCTACAAATATTTGTTTATGTGTGGGAAATAATTTAATTCTCCTACCACTTCCATCACCATCTAATACATTAACAAAGAAGATGTTTGAGTTTGGTTCTTTATCAAGATATTTTAACTGAGCTAAGATAAAATGATAAACCTCCCTCAATGTTCTTGTCTGAGCACCTCCTGTGCCACACACTTTTTGGTTGGCTCTGCCCACTTTTTGTTAAGCACCGCCCACTTTTTGGTAAGCCCCACCCACTTTTTGTTAAGCCACGCCTACTTTTTACTAAGCCCCGCCCACTTTTGCTAAGCCCCACCCACTTTGTTAAGTCCCACCCACTTTATAAACTCTGCCATTGTATCATTTTCAGTTAAGACATTACATCATTTTCAGGGAATTTCCATCACATCATTTCCAGTTAAGACATGCCCAGGGAATTTCCACAGGAAATGACACACCCAGTCCTTATAAAAGGCACCGACCACACAGGCTTTTTCAAACACGCTTTCTGCTTCACTTGAGAATGGACTACAGTGCTGACATGGATTGGGATAATTTTGGTATCCCTTGGAGTCCTACTACCTGTGTAGCGCTCAACCTTCAGATTGATGAACTGGACTCGAACCTCTTATCAATGGAGGTAAGTTTGTTTATTTGCTTATTTATTTATTTAATTTTTTTTTTTTTTTTTTTTTTAACGTGAGGCTCGTGTAAGAGTTAACAAAGTTTATTTTAATATTCATAGAGCTTGATTTATACAAATAAAAATATTGTATTAAATTAATACATTGTTATTTTCTCCCACAGGAAATTGTATCAGATACGAAATGAAAATCTACTTTTAACACAACTTGGGATAAAGTTATTTTTTTGTTTGAAGATCTTTTGAACAACCAAGACCCACAGAACGAGTTCTACCTTGATGACCCAGCCAAAGAGTTATACCTTGGAGATCCACAAAATCCTGAACAAGAGTTTTACCATGATGATACTTATTGTGAGTTATCAAAACAAAACCCACTGAACAAGTTCTACCTTGATGAGCCAGAATACAAGTCATACATTGAAGACCCACAAATTTCTGAAAATTGGGAAAGGAGAGATCTCCCTGATGGTCCGCAGTTATACTATGTGAGACACATCATAGAAACCCTAAAAATATTGGGAAACGGGAATTCTCCCTGATGGTCCGCAGTTATACTATGTGAGACACATCATAGAAACCCTAAAAAATTGGGCAAGGAGAGTTCTCCCTGATGGTCCGCAGTTATCCTATGTGAGACACATCATAGAAACCCTAAAACATTGGGAAACGGGAATTCTCCCTGATGGTCCGCAGTTATACTATGTGAGACACATCATAGAAACCCTAAAAAATTGGGCAAGGAGAGTTCTCCCTGATGGTCTGCAGTTATACTATGTGAGACTTATCACGGAAACCCCCAATATTTCTGAAAATTGTGGTTCTACCTTGGAGACTTGGAAAGATGGTTATATTTTTGGAGACTCGGAATGGGAGTTTTGTTTTGATGACTCGGTATGTGATACCTATCTTGGAGGCTCAACAGGAATGTGGTTATACCTTGGGAACTTGGAAAGTTGGTTTTATTTTGGAGACTCTACCTGTGGGGTCCATCTTGGAGACTCTTTGGATTCTAAAGCAATTTTTTATTAGCAATTTTTATTCTAAAGCAATTTTACAAGATCGAGGCTCGTGAAAGAGTGAACATTATTCACACAGAAAGACAAACCGACACATAAAACATATAACATAGGGAGCGGTAGACAAGATGGGGAGAGAGGGGGAAGGACACAAACACAACATTTGAGAGCAGGGACCGAGAGACATGGAGACATCGAGAGATCTGAGAGAGGGCGAGGGCTTTGGGGGGGGGGGGGCGTGGGAAGGGGGCGGTGGGAGAGGTATAAAACATATGCACACTGCCAGGACTTCCAGGAAAGAAGTTGGAATTTCAAACAAGGTGGATCTGGGGTGAATTAGCGGGGGTAGAAAAGATCAAGGTTATGGATGGGGGAAGATAAGAGATGGTGGTGAACAGCTGTTTTAAAGACCTGGAGGGAGGAGTGGGATTGAAGGGAGTGAGGGAGTGTGTTCCAGAGGCGGGAGAAAAGAGGAATGAAAGAGTGAAGGTGAGCAGAGAGCCGAGATTTCGGCAGTTTAACCATCAGAGGGTTGCTGGCAGATCTTGTGCGACCTGTAGGAATATTTGGGGGACAGAGCACAGAGAGAGCTGGGGGTGCAAGGCCGGAGAGGAGTCGGTAGAAGACAGAAAGACCACCTACCTGCCTGCGGTGAGTGAGTGAAAGGCCCTCAGAGATAGCTTCATCGCGGGAGATTCCAATAATTCTGAAAGCTTTGGTTTCAACAGCGTGAAGCCGAGCTAGGTGTGAGGCAGGAGCACCGGCCCATAGGGGAGAACAGTATTCCATTGAGCTGTGGATGAAAGCCTTGTATGTGGTGAGGAGCTCAGGTGTGCCGAGGAAGGACTTCGCACGACGGAGGATGCCCAGTCGGCAACTGGCTTTGGAGGCCAGCTTGGAAATGTGGTTTTCCCAAGAAAGATCATGGCAGATAGTGAGACCCAAAATCTTGAGCGACAGAACTTCTTGGAGAGGATTGTTGAGAAAGTAGATGGGAGGGTTGTCCAGTCGATCTTTTCGGAGAGACATAGTAAGAGTGTGAGATTTGTCAGGATTGAAAGACATGTTCCACTTGTTTGACCAGTCTGTGATTTTGTGCAGGTCTTCAGAGAGTGAGGAGGCAGCAGACTGCCGATCTGAGGGAAGAGGAATTGGAGCGGCAGAGAGTGGAGTCATCAGCAAAGAGATAGAGAGGATTTTCGAGAGAGTCAGAGAGATCATTGATGAAGACCAGAAAAAACACGGGGCCCAGAACACTGCCTTGGGGAACTCCAGCCTGAACAGGAAGGGGAGATGAGAGAAACCCATTCAGGGCCACACGTTGACGACGACTAGAGAGGAAGTCCGCCAGCCATGCGTGGAGATTTCCATGGATATCAAAGGAGGAGAGTTTGGTGAGCAGAGCGGGGTGCCAGACCGTGTCGAAGGCACGTGATATGTCGAGGGAGACAGCTCTAATTTCCTGTTTGGCATTGAGGACCTCCATCCATTGTTGAGACAGCAGAAGCAGCATGTCCAGAGTAGAGTGACCTGGTCTGAAACCAAATTGATGATCAGAGATCAAGCCATTGGAGAAGAGGAAAGATTTCATATCCGAAGCAATGATGGATTCCATGACTTTGCTGATAATTGGGAGAATGCTGATTGGTCTGTAGTTGCTAGGATCTGTTTTTGCACCTTTTTTGTGCAAAGCGGTGATGTTGGCTGATTTCCAAGCAGATGGCAGTTGACCTTGAGCAAAAGAGAGGGTGAAGAGAACAGAGAGAGGGTGAGATAGAGCAGCAGAGCAGGATTTTAGGACCCGTGGGCTGATGCCGTCGGGTCCATTTGCAGAATCAGAGTCGCGGGTTGACAGAAACTTTTCCACCTTGTCAGGAGGAAAGGACACGGAGTCCAGGAGCAGCAGGGTACGACTGGGTATGGTGGGTACAGAGAGGGATGGGTTTGGGACACAAGATTTAGAGGCAAACACAGAGTTGAGGCATTCAGCTTTTTCACGTGCGGAGTCAGCTGTGTAGCCGTTTGAGGTAAGGGAGGGGATGGAGGGGGAACAAACACCAGAAACGGATTTGACCAGATGGCACCAGGATTTGGAAGAGGGAGACAGATAAGAGAGTTTGGTCTTGAGAACAGAGAGATATTGTTTCCTGGCTCTCCTGAGGGTGGACACACACTTGTTTCGGGCTTTGTGAAAGGAAATGAGATTTCCTACCGTTGGATTTGCTTTCCAGGAGACGAAGGCAAGTTGTTTCTGGGCAACAGCCTCACCACAAGATTCCGTGTACCATGGACGGGAGGAAGGGTATGACAACTGAAGACGAGATGGGATAAATCTGTGCATGAGAGAGAGCAATTTACTTTGGAAGAATTCCCAGGATGAGTTGATGTCAGAGGTGGTAGAGATGGGAGACCAGTCCAGATGATTGATGGCTGCTTGAAGACCGTGCCAGTTGGCCTGAGTGAAATGCCAGACTCGTCGACGCTGAGCAGGCTCCCTGAGGATGGTCAGAGAGATGTCCACTTTAACAAGGACATGATCAGATGATCCGATCGGAGCAGAAGAAGAGCAGCAGACATTTTCAGGGAAGTTAGTCATAACCAAGTCCAGAAGAGAAGATGTTCCGTTGACTGAGATCCGGGTCGGGAAATTGACAGATTGTGTCAGTCCCAGTGAGTCGCAGAAGTCCTTTGCTGAGGAGCCATGGCTGGTGAGAGAGGTACCCACACCCAGCCAACTGGCATGATGACAGTTGAAATCACCACATATGAGGAAGAGAGAGTTGGGATGAGTAGGTAGAAGTTGGTCCATATCATCAGACAGTGAGATGTAGATGGAGTCATCACTGTTTGGTGGACGGTACAACACACATATGAACAAGAGGTGGGAGCGAAGGGGAAGCCGTAGCCAGAGGTATTCCTGGGGGTGAGGTGGAGAGAGTGCAGTGCAGGGCGAGTGAGGAAGAGAGTTTTTGATAAAGATAGCAACCCCGCCTCCAGGACGAGGCTCAGGTCTATCATACCGGAGGAGGGAGTAGCCCGGGAGAGATACTATGGAATCAGAGACATCATAAAGGAGGAAAGTTTCTGTTAAGCAGATCACGTCTGGTTTGACAGAAGCAACCTGTATGGAGAGATCAGTTAAGTTTGAACGAAGGCCCCGGATGTTTGAGGTCCATACCGTTAATGAAGAGGAAGGGGGAGCATCAGATACAGAACAGGGGGGAGGAGGGGTAGGGTAAGATGTGGAAGAGGTGGAAGAGGTAGGGAGAGCTGTTGAAGGTGTGTCAGAGATTTCAGAATAGCTCGGAGAAAGGGAAGGATGGGGCGGACAAAAGGTTTGATGGTGATTGGGTGAGCCACAATGAGGTGTTATTTGAGGAGGGGGAAGAGCGAGGCAGAAGGTTGGAGGAGATGGAGGTGAGAGTTTGAAGGGGGAAGAAGTGGGGAGGACGCTTTGAGGAGGGGGAGTGAGAGGGGGGAAGTTGAGAAGCAATGAGGGTGGGGAGATTTGAAGGGGAGGGGTGAGGGGGGAGTTTGGGAGGGAAGGGACAAGGGGAGGGATTTGAAAGGGATGGGATATGGGGGAGATTTGGAGGGGAGGGGTGAGGCAGGAGTCTAGGAGGGGAGGGGCGAGGGGGCGTCTTGGCGGGGAGGGGTGAGGGGGTAGTTTAGGAGGGAGGGGGCAAGGGGGGAGATTTGAAAGGGATGGGTGATGGGGAAGATTTGGAGGGGAGGGGTGATGGGGAAGATTTGGAGGGGAGGGGTTATGGGGAAGATTTGGAGGGGAGGGGTGAGATTGGATTTTTGAAAGTGTACGATTTATTGGAAACGAACATTTATTGCAAAATGAGTTTCTTGTGACCTTCGAGTTAAAAATACGTTTAAGGACGCTGGATGGAGGATGGAGTGCAGGAGAGTTTAGGGAATGTAGAAAAAAGGCACTATAGGAGATGGATATTTTTTTTGGGATGAATTGATTTGTTGAGCAAGTCGAAAGCAGCCTTTTAAAGAAGAAGAAGAAAAAGGTGTTATAAAATATGACGGAATACATAACTTGAGGGGAAAGTGTAAACATTGAAGGTTAATGAGTGAAAACTATCTGGGGAAATGGGGGAGAAACACGTGGTCGAAGAACGAACGAACGAATAAGAATGAATAAACGAATGAGAACAGAGAAGGAAATGTGTTGTTGTTTTTTGTTTTGTTTTGTTTTTTTTGAGTTGAGATTTACACAAGGAAGTAGGCTATGGGTGAAAAGACTGGGAATACAGAGAACGAAAGTTATTGGATCACAAACGACGGACCGCTGAGAAAAACAAAGCCTCAAGGTTGTACAGTGCACACTGTACAAGGCCTCAAGACACGACACGAATTAACACGATTTTCAATACAGGTATGAAAGATTTGCACCGAAAAATCTTCGTCGGGACACAATATACGTACAACACCATAAATAAATACAGTTTTAACGAAAATACAAATGGGAACAATCACTTAACTTCGATTTCAAATCGTTCGCGACGCGGCAAAGGCCTTGCTCACGACACGGCAAACAGACGATCAATTTATGAAAGATAAACACCGAGAAACAACCAAAGTTGCACACAATAACTTCACACACCGAAAGATAAATACAGTTTCGACAAAATACAATTGTGAACAGACTTAACTTCGAAAAACGTGGAGACCGTGTGGAGCTTCGAAAATCCCTGCCGCCGTCGCCAAGATCTCGCGAGATGATGAAACAATGAACAATGTTCTTTGTTTAATGACGCTTGATTTAAGCAATATCAAGAAAGTTCGAGGAAGAAAATGCTGGAAAATTCTTTCTTCCCATTTCTACTTCTTCAAACTTGAAAGCCTTGAAAGACAGAATTGGAGGAAGAGAAAAAAATATAAAAATGAAATACGTATTTAAAAAAAGAAGAAGAAAAAAAAGAAATACGAATTTTTTAAAAAGGAGAAGAAAAAAGATTATGTTAGGGTTAGGGTGGGATTTTGAATGTGAGGGTTAGGGATGAGGTTGGGTTAGGGATGGGGTTGGGTTAGGGTGGAATTTTGAATGTGAGGGTTAGGGTTGGGGTTGGGTTAGGGATGGGGTTGGGTTAGGGTTGGGATTTTGAATGTGAGGGTTAGGGATGGGTTGGGTTAGGGATGGGGTTGGGTTGGGGGTGGGTTGGGTTAGGGATGGGGTTGGGTTAGGGATGGGGTTGGGTTAGGGATGGGGTTGGGTTAGGGTTGGGTTAGGGATGGGGTTGGGTTAGGGATGGGGTTGGGTTAGGGATGGGGTTGGGTTAGGGATGGGGTTGGGTTAGGGATGGGGTTGGGTTAGGGTTTGTATATTATTATGACTCACTCACACATACACACACACAAAAGTTAAGCCCCAACTGAAAAGTTGAGGGATTCTGTGTTTGGGGTTCACAGATCTCAAGAACGTATCCCCATTGTACACACAAAAGTTAAGCCCCAACTGAAAAGTTGAGGGATTCTGTGTTTGGGGTTCACAGATCTCAAGAACGTATCCCCATTGTACACGCACACAAAAGTTAAGCCCCAACTGAAAAGTTGAGGGATTCTGTGTTTGGGGTTCACAGATCTCAAGAACGTATCCCCATTACATTTTATTTATTTATTTATTATTTTCAAGGGTATTATCTGCTTACTTGTGTTTTTTATAATTCTTGTGAGTAAAATGAACCCAAGATTTCTTCCCCATTAATATAATATAATTTGTAAGTCCAAGGGACTGTATCCATTACATCAACAATTTTCAATAATTCATTAGTCCATCTCTTTGTATAACCTTTCTCAAAATGGCTTTTCCATCTATATATTCTTACAATATCACCAACTTTGAACTTGGGCTTTTTCAAATTAATCTCCTTTTCATATTCTAATTTTGTAAATGTTTCCGATGGTTTTGATTTTGTTGATGAATGAACTGTATTATTGTAATTATCTACAATATTCTGGATTAAATAAACCCATTTTTGAGAACCGAGTTGTGTGAATTTTTTAATATAGTTTCTCTTTCAAAGTGCGATTAAAACGCTCAAGAACAACTGCCTTTCCTTCATTGAAGATGCTGTATAATTTAATATCCTCCCCCTTAAGAAATTTCATAAATATTTTGTTATAGAACTCTGTTCCCTCGTCAGTCCATAACTTCTTTGGTTTTCTTTTACTTTTATTAAATATTCCACTGAAAGCTAACATAAGAGTATTACCCCTTTTGTTTTTCAAAGGAACAACCCAGGCAAATCTACTCCTCAAATCAATAACGGTTAAAGCATACCTGTATCCCTTATCATTATTTAGTTCGATTAAATCAGCGGACCATATGTGGTCGGTGTATTTAGAATAAACTTTCCTTCTTTTAAACTTTGTGATTATAGGTTTATGTAATTCATTAGACAAAAGCTCCTCAGTCTTGATGACATCATTGGAGTTTAATAGTTTTTTGGGGAATAACCAAGACCAAGTTTCAATTTAGCACTTATCATTTTTTTCACAATAAACCGATCAACTTTCTCTCTCAACGTAGGATTTCGTATCAAAGACAAATTATACAACATTTCTCTGTCTACTTCATGTTTTTCATCCAATATAGTGGTATTCCCATAAGCAATATCATGCTTCATACACACTTCATCAACCCTATTTATAGGTTTCGACCAAGGTTTAGGATTGTCAGCCTCATCTAATCTTTTATCCAAGTTTGTTCCTGGACCACAGAAAGAATACCCTGGAAGGTGTAATTCCCCTGGAATTCCAGTTGTTGTAAATTTACTTCCTGACAGAAACTTTTGTATGTCTCCTCCACTTTTAGGAGAGATGAATTGGCACTTTTTAGAGCCACACACTTGACATATTCCTTTTTGATAAACTCTATTATTTTTAGCTTTAACAAAAGAGATATTTTTAGATTTAGTTTTCTTTTTACATTTGAGACAATAACTCATTTATTTATCAGAAAAATTCTGACAGAGTATCAAAACCTTTTTGGTTTTTAACATATACATTTCAATCTTTATTTTTAAAACATAAAGAATCCTAAGGAATGCCTTCACTCTCTCCTCCATTTATTTACAAATAAAACTAACTAAAGTCAATAACACCAACATCATCAACCACATAATCTTTGTCTTCTTCATGTAAATCTCCTCGCTGGACTCATCTCAACCATTTTTTAAATCATTATCTTAGTAAGAGTCGTTATTTCTTTATTTTCCTCTTTGGTGCATTGAGATTGATTTATTTGCTGTAATACACTCAATCTTTTACGAATCTCACTGATTTCCATCTTTTTATATTTTTCCTCCCTCTCTCTTTGCTCCCTCTCCTCCTTCTCTCTTTTCTCCCTTTCCTCCCTCTCTTCCTTCTCTCTTTTCTCCCTTTCCTCCCTCTCCTTTTTCTCTCTTTCCTCCTTCTCATTTTTCTCCCTTTCCTCCTTCTCCTTTTTCTCCCTCTCCTCCTTCTCCTTTTCTCCCTTTCCTCCCTCTCCTCCTTCTCCTTTTTCTCCCTCTCCTCCTTCTCCTTTTTCTCCCTTTCCTCCTTCTCCTCCTTCTCTCTTTCCTCCTTCTCTTCTTCAACTCCTTCCTCATCCCTTGCTACCCTTGAGTTTGAGCCCCAAAGAATATTATACATATACTCATCTGGATTTTGAGATATTCTTGTATCTATAATTATTTTTCTCATAATAGGATACCAATAACATTTGTTGACGATTTCTAAAAGAGTTTTATATTTCATAACTTTGAGAAGTTCATTTTTATTTAATATTTTAAACAAGTCTCTATTTGTGGGTTTAACAATATCAGTATAAGGCCAGTTTTTAAATACAAAATTTCCATGTATATGCTCCATATCATAAGGTATGTAATACCGAGCACCTTTTCTTGTAGGTATCCCTGAATACAAAAATTATAATTCTCTTGTAGTCTTTTTCCTGCCATTTATGTATCAGAAATATATGGGAGATTAATATTATGACAGGTAATACCACCCCATCTTCCCACTACCAAATCGGTTTGTATTCCTCAGCTTTCTATCCTTATCTCATTACCTTCCTTCTTTGTCATGCTAACCATCGCAAAACTATCATATATTTTTCTTTTCTTAAAATCATGTATTTATTGTTTACTAATTGTGCTTCCACATAAATCCTTATCCTCACCAAGCAGATAATATTCTTCTTTACGAGACTGATTAAAATCATGTAGGTCTTCTAAGTTTATTGGAAAGGACCAATTATACCCTAAATCAGGCATATCATACCCCCCATTTATTAATTCGCATATTAACTATATGTCCTTCTTTATAAAATTCAATTGTAAGCAGGTAGTTAAATTTAATGAGGAAAGGTGTATGGTCAGTATAACCAGGTGTTGTGGTTGTAAATTTTACTTGTTTAACAAAACGTGCTGTTTTATTTAAAGATATATATTGTGATAAATCACTGAATCGAATCAAGTCATTCGCATCTGTGGGGTTTGGATAATTGATTAATTTATAAGTATTCTTCATATTAATATTTTCACTTATACTATATTTTTGTCGTTCAGCCTGTGCCTTTGTATAATAATTTGATAAATCAATATCCTGAGAGGATTCTCCAAAGATAGAACCATCTTTTCCAACATAAGTCATTTATATTAGATTAAAAATGACATCATAAAAATTTTCATTATTGTTGAGTTGAAATAATACATATAAACATAATTGACCACAACATTTATAATTAATTTCTTGAACTTGAAATGTTTGATAAACACCATTCTGTAAGAATTGTACTACTTCAACAGGCGGTGGCATACCATAACTATCAAAATAATATTTATCCTGACTATTATGAATACAAACCCAATGAGAACCATTTTGTGTGTCTAAATTCATAATAATATTCTTTATATTCTTGGACAACTTTGTTAATTCATCTCTCATACAGATTACCACATTATCAATTTTTAGTTTTTTACAATACTTAGCAAGTTCAATATTTGACGTTGTATTCTTTCCAAATTGTTTAAACCATTTATCCTTTTATTTATGAGAAAGATACAATCCATTACCCATTTTAGTTAGTTTAACACCCGCTTGAGCGATAGAGGAAAGCATATCTCCAACCAACAATCTAGCTTTATCAGGTAGGCTTTCAAGCTTTTCAGCAAAATCTACAATTATACCACTTCCACTAATTTGTTCCTCCAACACCTTGTTATGTCTTTCCAATTCTTTTTGAGCTTTTAGTTGTGCCTTCCTTTCATTAGCAGTTTTTACCGCTGCTGAAATACCACCAGTCAATACTCCCGCTGCACTTAAACCAGCAAATAAAGGAATTAGAAACGGGAGAAATCCTCCCTCTTGTATTGAATATTTCTTTTACATAGGTTTTGTCATTTTAATTTAAGTGATTCAGCATCATTTAGTGTTTTTACCTGCTCTCTTGTGAGTAAAACATCAATTCTTACTGCTCCTTTTCTTTGAATTGTATTAACATTAATAATACAAGGCTTTTGATTTTGAATACAAGATGTTAATTTATTAAGATTGATTTGATTAACATACCTCGGTTCTTTCCGACTCATTTATTTATGAGAATAAACCTATGTGATATTAATCATAACACCATTATCTGTATTAATCTGTAATTCTGTTTCCTCCAAAAGCAAACAATAAGCATCAACTTCTTCATTCTCTCCTCTTTCAATGTATAGAGAGGTATCTACTCTATTAGACTTTATAGTTTCCTTTTGAGAACTCAGGTCAATTGCGTAGATTGTATAAAGTTTTTGAAACGCAACCATATCCAAAATAGGATCATTATTACCGTTGCTTTCACACACCTTTTGGTAAGACTTGTAGGCTTCCGCATAATCATTTTTTTCCCAATCAATTTCCAATCTATCTCGCGGATAAAATGTGCCATCAAGAGAAACCCGAAGTTGTTTCACCTTAGCATTATCACTCAGTGCATTATTCTTGTCAGTACCTTCATCTCCATCTGGTTTCTTAAAAATGAGCCATAGGTATCGTGGCTTTCCTTGAAGAACACCTAAATTCCAAGTGTAGGTGGTAGTGTGTTCCAGTTTAACGCGTTGACATCTTCTTTTAAGGTATGATACATTTAGTGTTTCTTTGAGTTAAGTCTTCTATTTAACATCTCTTCCATTTTAAGATTAGGAGTATATTCACTAATATACCAACACAAATCATTAATAACAAATTTATTATTATCACCAAAAGCATTTTGAGCCCCAAAAAGCAATCTATTTACATTATCATTCCTTTGTAGTTGAAATCTAATTTTAAGCCCATACAAAACATTGTCATAATCACAAAATCCAAATATACCTTTAAGAGGTACTGCTATGGCAAAACTATTCTCTGCTTTTGTTTCATCATGATACATTGCCTTCCTTTGACTATAACCAGGGTGGGTCAGCATTTGTTCCCGTTGACATACCAGGAATAAAACCTTCAACAGCTCCCTTACCCATTCTATCACGAAACGAATATAGTGTAAATTTTATCATTTCAGATGTAGCAGAGACATAATCAACCGCCTCAACCTCTTGTGTTCAAATATATAGGCGAACACTATCAAACATTTTCCAGAAGAAATCATTTACGAGTGTAGCATTAATCATTTACGAGTGTAGCAATATGATAGTAATTAAAAAGTATTATTCGCAGCCTTAGTGAATTTAAATTTACACAGCAAGAAACTATCAGCTATATTCAAGTAAGTTTGTTGATTATTTATTTCAAAACTTTTTGTTCCATTTGAATTTCAGTCTGGTCCTGATATAGCATTTACCTTGAAATAGTCTGCCTTTTTAGTGAAGTTTGAAATGATAATCGCATCATCCAAATCATAGATACTATCAATCGCTTCCATACTTGTATTTATATAGTATTAAAATCGTTGAAACCCTGACCCAAGTATTTTAATGATTTTTTGTCGTTCTTGTGAAGATAGTTGAGTTTTACCTTTTTTAATTTCTTTGATTGCTTGTAATTTATGAGACTCCTTTTGAGCATCTTTTATACTCTTTATTGCACCCGCAACTGAGCCCACGGCAGAAGCAGTTGAAACAATTAGGTCTTTATGTTTAAGAATGGTTGAACCAATACCCATTAGAGTATCAATTATCCCATCTCCTTTATTTCTAAATTGATGTCCCACACCCCGTTGTCTCTTTGGTTTATAGTATCCTCTAACAAGAAACATACCTTCACCCTTATAGTATGGTGAAAGGAACATCCCATCCCCTGTAATTACTTTATATTTTCCCAACTCGTGTTTTCTCACAATAACCATTATTTATTTATTGAAAACCTTCACGTAGGTGAATTCTGATGGATATAATTTCTTCATTAAAGGAGATCATACGATTATCTTGATCGGTTATCCGAAAATTTACTCTGTATATGGTTTTTCCTGACACAGGTAAATAGACAAGATTTTTTGGTTCCATATTAAATTTATAACCAATCGGGGTTGAGTATGCGCTGAATGAAAATATTGTATTTGTTCTTATTCCATCGTTATAAGCACCATCAATCAAATCACAATGAATTAATACTGAATTTATACTGGGAGGATATTTGAATGACATTATCACTGTAAGATGTCCCGTTAGTTTCAATCTTTTTTGAAGAGAAACCCAATAGCTCTCTAAACGATTTTTCTATCGTGAAATCAACGTTATAATTATTTTTAAGTTTAATAGTTGATTTTGAAGTGTGTTTTTGAATATCTATTACCATATTTTTTGGTTCATCACCTTGTTCTTTCATAACGGAAGAGACTTCAGAAGATATTTGAAAATCTCGTAAGCTCTGGGTGAAACGGTTATAGTTTTATATCCACTTCCTGGATTATAACTAAACTTGTTGTTTTTCTCTGTGATATTAAACAAGGTATTATAAGTTTCCATCGACAATAAAGATGCCTCAAATTCTTTTGAGGGGTTAAGTTGTATTGGGTAAGGGAATGATGCTGTGTAATCACTCATTGTGAAATTAAAATTAAGAATTGTGCTTCTCATCTTATTTAATATCTAATAAAATATCTTTGTATTGATATTTATTAATTATTTTCATATTCATCAACTGGTCTAAAATGGCGGATGTTTCATTAAAACAATTATTGTTTCCAGCCTTCTTACTACCTAACAACAATAATAGTCTATTAACTAATTGTGATGGGTCATTTGGAAGAAAACTAACACCTGAACCAAGCTTACCTAAAGCACCAAAAATATATTTCTCCTTCTCATTCTTCTTCCTTTTACCAGCACCAGAAACTCCATAATCAAGTGAGTTCAGTAAATCAATATATACCCTATCTTCCTCTCTTTCCATATCAAGTGGTTCCTCAAAATATTTTGATCCCCTGAATCCGGAGTTTGTTAGAAGAAACATTAATCTTGGAGTTAATTCAACATTTGGTCAAGCAGAACTTAAGAACACCAATTTATCATTAAATATCAATACCTTTTCTGTCACAAGATAGAACTGTGCTGGTTCTTCTGTTGGAATGAGACCTGCTCTGGTTTTTGAATCCGCCAAATATTCATTGTTTTGAAGAGCTTCCATAACATAATTATGGGGTTGATTTACCTCCTCATGTTTCCGAAATAATCCTTCATCATCATATTCTAATTCTCCAAGTTCTTGCTCTGTCATTTGACTGAAATCTTTGAGCATTTGAAGTTTTTTTGGAGTAAATTCTAACGTGGGAACTGTAGGTGAAATCGTTTGTTGAGTTTTTTAAAGTGGTTAAAATTTTTTATCTTGTTTTCTTTCAAAGGCTTCTTCACCAGTTAGTTTCTGTCTTCGTTTCTTCTTTATCTCTTCCTGTTGCTTTTCAACTTTTGAAACCAACTCTTGATGTTCTTTAAACTTTCTCGCTCTTTCTTTGGTATTCATTTTCGGTATTTATTTATTGAAAAATATCATTTAGTATCTCATCTTGTTTCACAACAATATATTTATATTTTCCAATCGCATGTTTCATGGGAGCCTCAAATTCTTTTTTACTACATACCGTAGAGCAATTATTTCTCCAAAAATTATTTACATCCATTGAATTTAACTTAAATAAAATAAAAGTATTAGCATTGTTTCTTATTGAGCGCCGAGGGAGTTGAAAATATGACTGACTAAGATAAATACAATTACAAGAAGAATGTCTCCCTCTTGTATAGTAGCTATCCATTACTGTTTGGTTTCTCTCATTAACACAATCATCAAAGATAACGAGGTTCTTTTTTGATTTATCTAAATCTTGAGGTGAATGTATATCAACCGTATTATCACTGAGAATACAAGTTATGGGTTTTGGTTTCGGTTTTGATTTCTGTGTATCACAAAATAATTGTATTATATCTTCAATATTATAATCATTTAGTTTGATTTGAAGTTTAAATAAACCGATAATGTCTTCCTTTTTAAGACCCGCATTAAAACCTTGTGATAGTAGTTGATACTCGAGTTGAAAACTTGACTTCGTAAAAATTATTAAATTATCATAATCTAAAAAGTTGGGGGTAAGGAGCATCTTTAAAAGCAAACAGGTTTTTCCGCAGCCGCTTGAACCAACTATTAGACATCTTAATGAATTTGGAAGATTTTTATGGTTGTTAAATTTTATCTTGTTTTCCCAAACGGGTAAAAAATCATTCAGTTATATATTTGGAAAACAAGTCATCTAACTTTTTTTGAGCTATTTTAGAAACTCTATATTTTATCCTGAGTTCACGTTTAATTTCAAAATAATTCATTATTTTATTTATATAGTATCTTGTATTAACATTTCCATTAAAATTATTTTGAATAATAAATATCATTAAACCCTGATACATTTCCTCAATACAAAGATTCTCTTCCCTTGAAAGAAATGGTGTATTATCATCACAATACTTAACATTCATCTCTCTTATTAATCTTGTAAAGTAATTCATTTTTGGTTCTAATTTAAAAGAGTTATATATATATATATTTTTTTTAATTATCATTAATTAGAAGATAATCACAGAATAAACATTGTTTATATGAATCCTCATCATTAAGCCCCACTCTATCACAAGCCAGACAATTCTCTAATATATCATATGGAGAGTCTGGAAATTCTAAATATCCTTCTATCATATTTACATAGTAAATTTATATTTAAACTAAATGCAAGTTTATTAGCTAATAAATACAATGTTTCAAAACACAAAATACAAATTTCAATCAATCTCTACTTCGGTACCAGCAGAAAAATATGTCAAAGATGTTAAATTGAACAAAGATAAATATGGAAATTTTTGGATTAAACCAGTTATGGAAAATAACATGAGCCCCTCTATTTCATTTAAAGGAAGAGCTCTAACTATACCTGGAAAGACATCCATTAAAGTAAATCGAACAAAAGTTTCTCCTTTACTCCTGGCAATTTATTCAAAGCTTGAAAAAGTGATCGATCGCGATACTTTGAAAATGAATGATAAGACCATTAATAATTCTAGAGGAGACATTTGTATTTTCTTTAATAATCCAAAGGGTGTAGATCTAAGTAAAATGAATGATGTTAATATTTCTGGTGAAATGTCATTTCGTTCTATGTTAATTAGAGATTATTTTAAGAGAAGTTTAGATATTAAAAATGTAGTGATTGAATCCGTTAATGAAAGAAAGTATATTGATATTGGTGGGAATATTTTTCCTGCTAATTAAATGAGTGATAGTTCCTGCTCAGAGGTGTCCTCATATACTGAGTGCCTCTGTGATACACAGAATCTCTGCTCCTGTGATACGGAGAGTCTAGGTACAGTAGATAGTTTTGATTCAGAGAGTCAATATGATAGTTATGATAGTAGTTTTATTGATGATTCAGATGTCTCTGATTGTGAGATTGATTCTGAATATGACCCTGGTTCTGATATGGATTGGGAGATGTAAAGGTGTTTAAGTTGAAGTAAAGTTATACATATAAAACAAGCCAAAAAGGCATTTTAGTTTAAGTAAAGTTATACATATAAAACGAGCTGAAAAAGCTCGAAAAGGTGTTTTAGTTTAAGCACAGTGATATATATAAAACACTCTGTTTTCTTACCCTATAAATATGGTCGATTGTGATACTTGCGAAAAGGAGGTAAAACATTATAGAAAACACATACTCACAGTTAAACACACTTACAACATTCTAAATCAATTATCACCACTTCCTAAGAACAAAAAACATTGTAGTCTCTGTAATAGAGATATCCTAAAGAAGGGGTTCAAAGCCCCTCTAAAAACAAACAAACATTTATCAAATTTTATCACAACTAAAAACTCTGATGGCGCATTCAAAAGGCATATTAAAATAAGTCTTTAACTTCAAACCTCCTGAACCAGAGTCTATAGTTGATGCTGTAGAAATAGTTAAACCTGCTGTTCAAACGTTGATTGAAAAAACACTAAAAGAAATGAAACCACTTAAATTTTATATGGGAGTAAAATTAGAAATGACAAAGGACGAAGGAGTTACAGATACACCATACATGAGAACTGAGCCACACTTTATATCTTCATATCAAGATTTTAAAACATCAGGAGTCTATGATGAACTTATTAAACAAGAGCAAGATGTGGATAATTCAATCGTAGGAAGTGGATTCAATATAGGAAAAATTATTTTCATAGACATTCATATTCTTAAATCAGATCCTCTAAGAGCTTCTTCTTACATTGATTTACCTAGTGTTATCAAAAATAGAAAAGCAGTTATCAATATCAAAAATAAAGACAATAAATGTTTTCTCTGGTCTATTCTAGCACACTTACATCCTCCACATTTTCATGATGAAAGAGTATCTCATTATAAAAAATATGAGAATACATTAAATACGAAAGATCTAAAGTTTCCTATGGCTTTAAATGATATTCCTAAATTTGAAAAGATGAATAATTTATCAGTTAATGTTAATGGTCTAACAGAAACAAACAACATTCAGGTTTTAAAGCTTTCTGACAATTGTAAACAAACTCATATTTATCTTCTATATTTTAATTCAGAGGAAAATTCACATTATACATACATCAAAGATATTGCTAAATTAATAAAACCACAAGTATGTAAAAGAACAAATAAAATATATATTTGTTTGCGTTGTCTTAACTTCTTCAATTCACAAGAAAGATTAGATAAACATTCAAATAATTGTGGTGATCATAAATCAACGGTAATCAATATGCCTAAAGAAGGCTCAAAGATCACATTCAAAGATGAAAAGAAAACGATCAAACATCCGTTTGTAATATATGCTGATTTCGAAAGTATTCTAGAAAAAAATAGATACTGCTTCCCCAGATCCAAAAGAATCATACACAAATAAATATCAAAAACATACTCCTTGCGGTTTTTGTTATTATATCAAATCATCCGTTGGTGATAAATATAACAATTTAGAGGAGTATAGAGGCTCAAATACCCCAGAGGAGTTTGTGAAATGACTCGAAAAAGACTGTGTTCGATTAACCAAGATAATGAGAGAAACCAATAAACCAATGTCCTTGACGAGTGAAAAGAAAAGGGAATTTAGGAAAAACAATGTTTGTCATATTTGTGAGGAAAAAATTGGTGAAGGTCTAAAGGTTAGAGATCATTGTCATCTCACTGGTAAATATAGAGGTCCGGCTCATCAAAGTTGTAATATTAATTATAAACTCCCCTCTTTCATTCCTGTCTTTCTTCATAACAACGCTCATTATGATACGCATCTATTTATTAATGAACTTTCAAAGACATCTGGACACATTTCAGCAATTCCTAACACGGATCAGAAATACATTTCATTCACAAAAACAATTCACACATCTCCTATTACTCATATCAGATTTCTTGATACATTTAAATTCATGGCAAGTCCATTGGCTAACTTGGTTCAAAATCTAAAAGAGTTTCCATGGCTTTCAGAGTATTTTTCAGATAAAGATTTTCTAAAACAAAAGGGAATTTACCCCTATGACTATATGGACTCATTTGAGAGATTCAATGAAACACAACTTCCTTCAAAAGAAAATTTCTATAACAAATTAAACAACAGTCATATATCTGATAAAGATTATGTTCAGGCACAAAATGTTATGGGAAAAATATAACATCAAGAATCTTGGCGAGTATCACGATTTGTATCTCAAAACTGATGTGCTTTTATTGGCCAATGTATTTGAAGCCTTTCGATCTGTTTGTCGCACTGGATATGGATTGGATCCTGCTCACTACTACTCAGCACCTGGATTGGCTTGGAGCGCGATGTTGAAAATGACAAAAAACTTTGGATTTGATAACCGATATTGATATGCTTTTGATGATTGAAAAGGCAAAAAGAGGTGGAATTTCACAAGTCTGCTCGAGTAGATACGCAAAAGCAAATAGCAAATATCTTCCAAATTATGATTCAACGAAAAAGAGTTCTTACTTGATGTACTATGACGCGAACAACCTGTATGGCTGGGCAATGTCTCAGGCTCTTCCTTATGGAAAACTTAGATGGGTAAAGGAAAAAGACTACAAAAAGGTTTTACAAGATGTATGTATCTCTACACAAAAAGAATTGGATGATTCAAAGGTTGGTTATTATTTTGAGGTTGATTTAAAATATCCTGAAGAACTTCATATCAAACATAAAGATCTTCCATTTGCTTGTGAGAAAGAAAGTCCAAAGAAAGAATGGTTGAGTGATTTATCAACGATCGTTTGATATAGGTGAATCAACAGAAAAATTAATTACTACATTATATAACAAGAAAAATTATGTTCTACACCAAAGAAATTTGTGACAATATTTATCAAAAGGTCTAAGAGTAGAGAAGATCCATAGGGTTCTAAAGTTCAATCAAAGCCATTGGCTAAAGGAGTACATTGATTTTAATACACAAAGAAGAACAGAGTCAAAAACAGATTTTGAGAAAGACTTTTATAAATTGATGAATAATGTGGTCTTTGGTAAGACCATGGAGAACGTGAGGAAAAGACAAAATATCAGACTATCAACATCTTGGGAACAAGCATCAAAATTAATTAATAGACCGAGTTTTATAAGAGCCGAGGTCTTTACTGAGAACTTTTGTGCGATCCATTTGGTTAAAGAGAGTATTGAAATGGACAAACCTATTTATATTGGAACATCAATTCTTGATTTATCAAAGTCATTAATGTATGATTACTTTTATAATAACTTGAGGAAGAAATATCAAAATGATGTTAATGTACTTTATATGGATACAGATAGTTTTATTTTGAAAATTAATACTGATGATGTTTATTCAGACATGAAAAAGGACATTAATATCTAGAATACAAGTAATTACAGTCCAGAGAGTGAGTTGTTCTCTTCTAAAAATAAAAAGGTGATTGGAAAGTTCAAGGATGAATTAGGAGGAAATGTTATGAGTGAATTTGTGGGATTGAGGTCCAAGGCTTATGCTTATAAATACATTGTGAATAATGTTGAAAAGACTGATAAGAAGTTAAAAGGTGTAAATAAAAATGTTATTAAAGAAACAATAAACTTTAAGGATTATTATAACTGTTTAACAACAAAGAAAGAAGAGTTTCGAAAGATTAATGGAATAAGAAGTTATAAACATCAATTATATTCAGAAGAGGTGAATAAGAAAGCATTGGGGGCTTTTGATGATAAGAGGTTTATTTTAGAAAATGGAATTGATAGTCTCCCTTATGGTTATATAAGTGATAAGATAAATAAGTGATAAGATATATATAAGTGATAAGATATAAGTGATAAGATATATATAAGTGATCAGATATATATAATTGATAAGCTAAAAAGGGGGTTAGGGATTTTAACGGGCTACCGTTGCCTTTTTTTACTATTATATAAATGATAGAACCAAGTATCAACCAGACTAAAGAGTGGAGGTGTAATCAACCTTG
Source organism: Myxine glutinosa (assembly GCF_964187855.1). Taxonomy (NCBI): domain Eukaryota; kingdom Metazoa; phylum Chordata; class Myxini; order Myxiniformes; family Myxinidae; genus Myxine; species Myxine glutinosa. The sequence continues at coordinate 445,912,039 of NC_136261.1, read as the reverse complement.
GTATATAAATGGAAAACATCATGAATGTGAAAAATATCAAATAAGACTTATTGAAAAGGCAACTGGTAAAAAAGTTCACAAAACAAATAAGAGAATTAATTTAAATACTGGTGAGTTGGGTGAAAAAGATGGAAATATTTTTGAGTGGACGGAAAATTTTGATGGTTGTCAGGAAAATATATACTTTAATTTAAAAAATGGTGTGTGGCACTGGAGGCGCTCAGACAAGGACATTGAGGGAGGTTTATCATTTTATTTTAGCTCAGTTAAAATGTCTTGATAAAGAATCAAACTCAAACATATACTTTGTTAATATATTAGATGGTGAAGAGAGTTGTAGGAGAATTAAATTATTTCCTACGCATAAACAAATATTTGTAGGATCATTGTTTGAGTGGTCTACTAGATGATCTGCCAGATGATATGTATAAGGCTCAGTGTCAATAGTAGAAGAAGGATCATAGGTCCATAAGGTTAGAAGGATCATAGGTCCTCAAGTGGGGTGAGAGGGAGCAAATATTCATATGATCATTGTTTGAGTGGTCTACTAAACAACAATGATCATTGATAGTAAGAGTAAAAGGCCCATAAGACCAAGGGGGGAAGGAATAGAGGTGTTAAGGGGAAATGAAGAAAAGTGATGGTGAGAGGAAAATTTACATGAAAGTGAATGGAGATTTGGGGCTGTCCCAGGAACAACATTTATCATCTACTGACCCTGAAGACACAAATTCCCAAAGACCCATAAAGACCCCAAATACTCCAAAGACCCCAAAACCCTTAAATACCCAAAAGACCACAAAGACCCTGAAGACCCAAAATACCCCAAAGACCTTTGAATACCCAGAAGACCAAAAATATCAAAAAGACCCAGAAGACCGAAAAAAGGTCGAAAACCCAAAAAACTCCAAGACCCAAAATATCCAAAATACCCTTAAAGACGAAGAAGACCCAAAAATCTCCAAAGACTGAAAATATCGAAAAGACCCAGAAGACCAAAAAGACCCAGAAGACCCCGTATACGCTTAAATACCTGGAAGACCCCAAATACCCAAACAATCCAAGAGACCGAAAAGACCCCAGAGCCCATTAAATACCCCGAGGACCCAGTGGATCCCAAATTACCCCGAAGACACAAATACCCCCAAGACCATTAAATACCCCAAATATCCAGATCATGGACCCAAAATACTTGAATGACTCAAAAAACCTCGAGGACCCAAAAGACTCAATTGACCCAAAAGACATGGATAAACCAGAAGACCCAAAAGCCACAAAAGACGCTGAAGACACTGAAGACCCAAAGGACCCAAATGACCCAGAGGACACAAAAGACCCCAAGGACAAAAAAGATCCCAAGGACTCCGAAGACCAAAAAGAAGAGTAATTATGCCTCTTACGTTGGAATTGTAGACGGTGGCTTGCAAACTGAGCCTTAAGGTCGGTGTACAGAAGCGTTATGTTTTTAATCACAATAAATACAAAGCACAGGGAGGTTGAATTTGCTGCACGTGACGTGCAATGTGCGCAGAGTAAAACGAGTGTTCATTTGCGTCTGTGGGATGTCTAATAAATAAAGATGATGTAAACACACCTGACACTAGGCCCAGACTTCAGACTTTGGCATGCTCACGTGGCTGTACCATCAAAAACTGTTCCTACCCGTCAGTTTTGATGGAGTTTATGCAAGCACAGTACATAAGACCGTGGTTACCTGCTCTGCCAGCATGAGTCCGTGTCATTGTATTATAGGGCTACCTTTGCTCATACCACGTGATCGATGTTAATATACAGTGCAGAACATCATGGTTACCTGCTCTGCCAACACGAGTCCGGGTCATTGTATTGTCGGGCTAGCTTTATTGGTACCACGTGATCGATGTTAATATACAGTGTATAACATGATGGTTTTAGTACATGGTGTTGTGTCATTGTAGTGCAAAATTTGCTACACTAGTGGAACCAATGTTTTTTGGAATCCTTATACCCTAGGCAACAAGACCTGAGTTGGTTCCATTTTTTTCAATGGCGTCTTTGGCGGCCATTTTGACTTTCAAAATGGCCGTCATTTTTTGCAATTTTGTATGTATCTTTTGACATAAAACACTTTGATTAACCATTTTTTCTGGCATTTATGTCATTCCTTGTATAGTACTTGTACAGCTACAGTCTCGTAATCTGATACATCTGGGGGAACTTGTTGATAGACAGCAAGAGCAGTCCCATGGAATGTGTTCCGTCCATCAGCTGTGTCTACCTTGGCATCTATGTTGTCAGCTGAGCATCTGATTGGCAGATTTTTCAACAGTCCTGGAGGCACGTAAACGCCATTGAATTAATTCATATTCTCTTGGACTGTGGTGGCAATCTTTGAAGTGATCTCCTTTACACGTTGATATGAAACACCAACGCCACTCTGGTACAACATGTCTATGTCTCTGCGACTGCGGTGTGCATGATGGCTATGGAGTGAAAGTCCAAACCCCTAATGGCGTTTCAGTTGTGAACCTGAAGGTTGAAGTTGAGGACTTTGGCTGATATTGCACCTGCCGATCAGATTTGAACTCCTGGATGATGTGCTGTCCAATAAGTGCACATGTTCCATTTATCTTTTCATTGCGTGATTGTGTTTTGGTGGTGGCTGCTCCCTGGAAATTTGAACTTGCACATTTGAAATTGGCATGAGCAACGTCAACCAAAGGTTCAGGAGTTCTCTCTTGGCAGAATACACAAATTTCGTAACTTGTGCATTGCTTCTTAGAAAGCGGCTCTTCAAACGATGACATTATGCGGCGGTGAAGCTGAAATCCAATTTGTCTATGAATACCTGTGAGATAAAAAAGAATAAAGCAAATGTTCATATTTCTTTCATTATTGTAATTATAGTTATCTATGTGTAATTTAAGACTGTAGAAATTAGAATACATACAAAATTGCAAAAAACGGCGGCCATTTTGAAAGACAAAATGGCCGCCAAAGACGCCATTGAAAAAATGGAACCAACTCAGGTCTTGTTGCCAAGGGTATATAGATGCAAAAAAACATTGGTTCCACTAGTGTAGCAAATTTTGCACTTACATATAATAATTCTACATAACACCATGTACTATTTCCTGCTTTGACAACATGTGTCTGTCATTGTTGTATTCTGAGACTACCTTTGCTCGTACCACGTGATCGCTATTCTTCATAAGAACTGAGCCACACAGAGCCCCAGACTTTAACTAGTTGGAAACATCCAAGCTTTTCCATGACGTCACATCTTCCAATGTGTAAACACTTTTGCAGATAAAAGAGAATCTGGGTTCATGGGTCATGAAATTGGATTAAGAAAGTAAACAAATCACAATACCTGAACCGATCTGATTGTGGGTGTTTATTATTTATTTTATTCACTGTTGCCAAGCTAAGCTCCGCCACCGATGGATTGATGTGCGCGGAGCTCCGCACCGGTGCGCTCCACCTGGACTTCACCTGTGTATAATTAACACGTCACGATGACGTTAAGTGAAATTACACGTCGACATCATTGAATGTTGATATTACAACCACTATGACGAATCTGCGCAGGTATTATGTTTGTGTCGAAAGTGAAAAACCTGCTGTAAAATCATGCATGAAATGTGCTTTGTGACATCACAATAGGAAACAATGCACAGTGCACGCGAGACTTGGAAGTGGAATGTGTGGCGTCGTTTGAACAGAACACGAGTTGGACAGGTGCTCTGAACGCTTTTTTTCACGATAAATCTCCTGGTGAGAAAATGAAAACACGATGCTTCATAAAACTGATCAGAAGAATATCGAAACGATGTCCCTGGAAATGTTTGTGGCAAGTAAAGTACACGCCACGTTTGTGTACCTGTCCTCTGTGCTTGTTCCTTAACGTCGTCCATGGGGGAGGGGACATCGTGGGTTTCAGTGTGTTTAATATCCGGGCGAATGTTGCTCACAACGTCACTCCATGATTTGTCTGGCAGGATGTCCTGGACTCCACAGGTACGCACACTCACCTCTCTTGCCTGAGTTCGAATCCCGAACAAGCATACAGACCCTCAGCCCTGTGTTTCACAGGGAGGGTGATCTTTCAATGCGCGTACTGTTGGATGGACGTCAAACGCGAATCCCGTCTACAGGAATCCTTCCGGGTTCGGTTGCGAGAGGACGCTGGCGTTGCATATTCGCCGCTTCTCCGACTGGATGGATGTACAGGGTCTGCTTCTACCTTTCTGACCTGACATCTCACACCTGTCCTGCCTTTTCACACCCGCACGTGCCGCGTGTTCTCCGGCTGGATAACGGAATCTGCTTTTGATGGTACGGAATACGGAATTCGAAAGGCCCGCTCCCGTTGATTGTGGCCGTGGCCTTGTTTGCCGGTGGCCTTGTGGCCTTGTTTGCCGCTGTGGTCTTGATTAGCGGCTGCAGTCGTTTGCCGCTGTGGTCTTGATTAGCGGCTGCAGTCGTTTGCCGCTGCGTTTGCCGCTGCGTTTGCCGCTGCGTTTGCCGCTTTGCCTCCTCGACCTTGGCCTCGTACTCGTCCCTTCGCTCCTGCCTGGCATGGCTCTGAAGTACTCCGCCGCAAGGCTTCTTCTGCTCAATACCCGCTCCACCCCATCATGCATCTCTGCCATCAAATCAAATGGACTCCTCCGACGACCCAGGTACATTCACCGTGGCTCCGGTCGCAAGTTTGTTTATTTGCAATCAGGTCACTCCATCCCCGTCCTCTGGTCGGCTCAGCGCACTCTCACTCTTCGTCCCAGCGCACCTGGTCACAGCAACCCACACGATCGCACCTCTTGCCTACGAACCCTGGCTAAATCACCTGAATTCATCCCTGCTGTTCAAAACAACATCAAGCTCACCCTGTTCAACACCCGGTCCCTCAACAATAAATGCCTCATCCTGAACGAATACATCCTGGATAACAAACTGGACTTTCTCTGTCTCACCGAAACCTGGCAACAACCTCTGGACTACTACACACTCAACCTCACCACACCCAATGGATATTCCTACGTCAATAAACCACGCTCGGAGGGCCGAGGTGGTGGAATTGCCGTTATCCACCGTCAAGACATCAAGACCAACCTCATCTCCATCTCATCTGCTCCATCATTTGAACACCTGGCTTTAAAACTCTCTGGTCACACGCAGTCAGTCATGGCTGTCGTCTACCGCCCTCCCAAACCACACCCATCATTCCTGTCTGACTTCTCCTACTTTCTGACCCAGCTATGTTCCCTCTCCCCCTCAATCCTCCTCCTTGGTGATTTCAATATCCACATGGACTCCACTGACTCCACAATAACCACTGACTTCACTGATTTACTCACCTGCTTTAACCTCACTCAACATGTCGACTTTCCTACCCATATCCGTGGTCACATTTTGGACCTTGTCTGCTCCACTGGATTAAATTTGCACCATCTCTATGGCTCCGACCTCACCCTCTCTGACCACTTAGCCATCACTCTGACCATCAACATCCCCGCCCCAACACCAAGGCATTATCGCACAATCAACTTCCGTAAGCTAAACGCTCTTTCACCTACCTCATTCTCATCCACCCTCTCTGAAAAAATGTCCACTTCTCCCTTCATTGACCTCCACACCCCTTCCGACCTCACTGACTACTACAACCACACTCTCTCCTCCTGCCTTGACCAGCTTGCGCCTGTAAAAACCAAAACAGTTTCTTTCACCCATTCTGCTCCCTGGTTTACCCCTGAACTCCACCTGATGAAAACTCGTGCTCGCCAACTTGAAAGACTCCGCAATAAAACGGGTCTCACAGTTCACTCCCAAGCCTACAAGGACCACATACAACACTACAAAGATGCCCTCTCCCGCGCCCGCTCTGCCTACTACTCTCAAATTATCCACTCTGGCTCCGGAAACCCAAAAGCACTCTTCTCGACAATAAACAAACTCCTCCGCCCCCTGAACACCACCACCCAGTCATTCACAGTAGACAACTGCATCTCCTTCCTCTCTTTCTTCCAACGCAAAATTGACAACATCTACAACAGCTTGACCACCGCCGCACCCGCTCCCCCTCCAACCACCTGCCCCCCCTTGTCCTGCCATCCCCTGTCTCGGTTCTCCCCAATCTCTCCTACTGACCTCTCTGAACTCCTCATAGGAATGAAAACTGCCACCTGCACTCTTGACCCCATCCCCTCCAGCTTTGTCAAAGCCTCCCTCCCTGCTCTCTCTCCACTTATCATTGCAACAATAAACTCCTCCCTGTCTACAGGCATCGTCCCACCTTCCCTCAAAATTGCTGCTGTTACCCCCATTCTAAAAAAACCTGGTCTAAACCCTGACACCCTAAACAACTTCAGACCCATCTCCAACCTACCCTTTCTGTCAAAAGTTTTGGAACGCGCTGTAGCCACTCAACTCAAACATCATCTCTCTGCCAATAACTTGTATGAAACATTCCAATCCGGATTCCGCTCCAACCACAGTACTGAAACTGCTCTCCTCAAAATCACCAACGACCTTCTCCTCTCCTCTGACGCTGGCAACCTCAACATTCTCGTCCTCCTCGACCTCAGCGCTGCCTTTGACACCATCGATCACACTATCCTCCTCACCCGACTTGAATCCACCTTTAACGTCACCGGCACTGCCCTCTCTTGGATTAAATCATACCTCTCTGACAGATGCCAGTTCATCTCCATCAATAACTGCAAATCCCCCACTGCTCCCCTCCCCCAAGGTGTCCCCCAAGGTTCAGTTCTTGGCCCCCTCCTCTTCATCCTTTACCTGTCCCCGCTCGGTCACTTAATCCGCCGTCATGGTCTCCAATTCCACTGCTTCGCCGATGACATCCAGCTTTTCATCTCCACCAAGTCCGTCTCCACCGACACCCACTCTATCCTGACAAACTGCATCACTGAAATAAAATCCTGGCTTCAAATCAACTTCCTCAAGCTTAACTGTGATAAATCTGAAATAATCATCATTGGCCCAAAAACGCTCACAAAATCCACCCATAACTTTGCCCTCAACATCGACGGTATCCCAGTATCCACCTCCCCTCACATCCGGAATCTTGGCGTCATCTTTGGCCAAACCCTTTCCTTCGACAAATACACTAAACAGATCACAAAGTCAGCCTTCTTTCACCTGAAAAACATTGCCCGTCTCCGCTCATCCCTCTCCTCCACGGCTGCAGAAACCCTCATCCACGCCTTCATCACCTCCCGTCTGGACTACTGCAATAGCCTCCTCTATGGTTCACCCTCAAAAATCACCAATAAACTCCAATACATTCAGAACTCCGCTGCCCGTCTACTCACTCATTCCCGGACCCGTGACCACATCACCCCCGTCCTTTACAAGCTTCACTGGCTCCCCATCCCCCAGAGAATCCAGTACAAAATCCTCCTCTTGACATACAAAGCCCTCCATAACCTGGCCCCATCCTACCTGGCTGACCTCCTCTCCAGACACACTCCCACCCGCAACCTCCGCTCTGCTGGTACCAACCTCCTGACCCCCTCCATCCGGACCAAATTCAGATCCTGGGGGGACAGGGCCTTCTCCATCGCTGCTCCCACCCTCTGGAACTCACTACCTCACACCATCAGAGACTCCTCCTCACTCACCACATTCAAAACATCACTAAAGACCCACCTGTTCAACGCTGCATTCAACATTCAACCCACAGCATTTAACCCCTGACTATCTCTTCTCCTTCTCCCTCCTTTTGCTTTAAATATTTCCCTATTGATTCTTGTCTTGTCTTTTTGATTCTTGTCTTATATATATGCCGTATATCGCTGCTGTTTGTTTTCTTGATTCTTGTCTTTTTGCAATTGTTGTTTTCATGTATTGTTATGCATTATGTTTTCCACTCTGTCAAAGCGCCTTTGGGCTTCTGGAAAAGCGCTATACAAAATAAATGAATTATTATTATTATTATTACAGACATTAGATGGTGAACGTTATAGATCCCAAGGTGTCCTTCGTGAAGAGTAGGCGAGCTATCACCGGCATCCTGAATAAATTACAGAACAAATCCACATTAACCTGCACAGGTCATTGGTCATTTACGTCACAGCCATGCACTCGCTTCCCCGACCATGCACTCGCTTCCCCTTGTCAATGACGATTCCCTGACACTTTGTGTCGCTTTCAAAAGAAGAAGAAGAATCCATGAATATACACCATGTATGTTTCGGTTCTGAAGCCACGTCAGTCCAAACACCATTGAACTTACGGCTAGTTTCACTCACAGTGAAATGTACCTGTTGGAATTCTGCACCTATATCTGGTGGTGGATGATTCTTCATCACCATCAGATATTGTGGGATACCTGCCACGTGTTTACTGTGTCCAGTAGATATCAGGTATGGCAGCATGGCAGCATGTTTGTACTTCAGTAAGATGCTGTTCCCACCTGCCAGCTCTTTTAGCTTCCACACACCTTTTTAGTACGAGGACCATTTTGATGGACACAAGACACATTGGTATCTCTTGGTTCTTGTACAAGTTTCCGGCCGCACAAGGAACGACTTTGCTGTCGATCTCTCAAGGTTAGACCACTCACCTTAGTCTGGAAATGCTGAATTCCTGCCCATTGAGCTCTTCTCGGTGTTTTAGTTCATGGTCTAGTCCTGATGCAACAGCTTTCAACACATCATCATCGTTACCTGAATGTTGGTAGATATGGTGGGCAGTGCCACGCATTGTTGTACCTTCCAGTGTGTGTTCATGGAAGTCCAGGTTATCAATGGCACTTTGAGTGAATTTTCCAACTTTAAGGTTTGTGGGAATCAAGAGCTCACCTTGTTCCTGGTCCTCCTCACTAGTCCGTGACATGGAAGCGATACATCTCTGGCTCGTTGATACCTGATGATATTGACAAAACGGGTCAATATTTTAACTACTTCTTTACTCCTAGCTTGATTTTAAGGTGTGAAATGCGAGAATTATTTAATATTTGATTTAGGTGAAGATCGCAATATGAATTCGGATACGATAATTATTTTATATTTGATTTTGGTGAAGATCTGAATATGAATTCGGATAGGAGAGTTATTTAATATCTGATTTTTGTGAAGATCTGAATACGAATTCGGATACGATAATTATTTAATATTTTATTTTGGTGAAGATCTGAATATGAATTCGGATCCGAGAATTATTTACTATTTGATTTTGGTGAAGATCTGAAAATGAATTCGGATCCGAGAATTGTTTAATATTTGATTTTGGTGAAGATCAGAATATGAATTCGGATATGAGAATTGTTTAATATTTGATTTTGGTGAACATCTGAATATGAATTTGGATATGAGAATTATTTAATATTTGATTTTGGTGAAGATCTGAAAATGAATTCGGATCCGAGAATTGTTTAATATTTGATTTTGGTGAAGATCAGAATATGAATTCGGATATGAGAATTGTTTAATATTTGATTTTGGTGAAGATCTGAATATGAATTCATGTACGATAATTATTTAATATTTGATTTTGGTGAAGATCTGAAAATGAATTCGGATCCGAGAATTGTTTAATATTTGATTTTGGTGAAGATCAGAATATGAATTCGGATATGAGAATTATTTAATATTTGATTTTGGTGAAGATCTGAATATGAATTCATATACGATAATTATTTAATATTTGATTTTGGTGAAGATCTGAATATGAATTCGGATCCGAGAATTGTTTAATATTTGATTTTGGTGAAGATCTGAATATGAATTTGGATATGAGAATTGTTTAATATTTGATTTTGGTGAAGATCTGAATATGAATTTGGATATGAGAATTGTTTAATATTTGATTTTGGTGAAGATCTGAATATGAATTCGGATCCGAGAATTGTTTAATATTTGATTTTGGTGAAGATCTGAATATGAATTCGGATCCGAGAATTGTTTAATATTTGATTTTGGTGAAGATCTGAAAATGAATTCGGATCCGAGAATTGTTTAATATTTGATTTTGGTGAAGATCTGAATATGAATTCGGATCCGAGAATTGTTTAATATTTGATTTTGGTGAAGATCTGAATATGAATTCGGATCCGAGAATTGTTTAATCTTTGATTTTGGTGAAGATCTGAATATGAATTCGGATCCGAGAATTGTTTAATATTTGATTTTGGTGAAGCTCTGAATATTAATTCGGATACGATAATTATTTAATTTGGAGTGATTCTTCACAATTAAGTGATATGACCGGTGGTGCACAAGTCGATCGACCGCGGCGGTGTACAGGTCGATCGACCGCGGCGGTGTACAGGTCGATCGACCGCGGTGGTGTACAGGTCGATCGATCGCGGTGGTTCACAAGTCGCTCGATCGCGGTGGTGCACAAGTCGCTCGACCGCGGTGGTGTACAAGTCGATCGATCGCGGTGGTGTACAAGTCGATCGATCGCGGTGGTGTACAGGTCGATCGACCGCGGTGGTGTACAGGTCGATCGATCGCGGTGGTGCACAAGTCGCTCCACCGCGGTGGTGTACAAGTCGATCGATCGCGGTGGTGTACAAGTCGATCGATCGCGGTGGTGCACAAGTCGCTCGACCGCGGTGGTGCACAGTTCGATCGACCGCGGTGGTGTACAAGTCGATCGATCGCGGTGGTGTGCAAGTCGATCGATCGCGGTGGTGTACAAGAGAACGGATCCATGGTTCGCGCGTATTTGACGGGCTGAAAATTAACCAAATTAATTTTATGGACGCACTCAATGTACATTGCTATGCGAATGTGAATTCAATTGAAGGATTTTAAAAGTTTAATCAAACCAATTTTATGAACGCACTCACTGTACATTGCTTTGCAAATGTGAATTCAATTGAAGAATTTGAAAGTCTTAATCAAAACAATTTTATGAACGCACTCACTGTACATTGCTATGCAAATGTGAATTCAATTGAAGGATTTTAAAAGTTTAATCAAACAAAATTTATGAACGCACTCACTCTACATTGCTATGCGAATGTGATTTCAATTGAAGGAATTTAAAGTCTTAATCGAATTATTTTTTTATGAACGCACTCACTCTACATTGCTATGCGAATGTGATTTCAATTGAAGGATTTTAAAGTCTTAATCGAATTATTTTTTTATGAACGCACTCACTGTACATTGCTATGCGAATGTGAATTCAATTGAAGGATTTTAAAGTCTTAATCGAATTATTTTTTTATGAACGCACTCACTCTACATTGCTATGCGAATGTGATTTCAATTGAAGGATTTTAAAGTCTTAATCGAATTATTTTTTTATGAACGCACTCACTGTACATTGCTATGCGAATGTGAATTCAATTGAAGGATTTTAAAGTCTTAATCGAATTATTTTTTTATGAACGCACTCACTCTACATTGCTATGCGAATGTGAATTCAATTGAAGGATTTTAAAAGTTTAATCAAACCAATTTTATGAACGCACTCACTGTACATTGCTTTGCAAATGTGAATTCAATTGAAGAATTTGAAAGTCTTAATCAAAACAATTTTATGAACGCACTCACTGTACATTGCTATGCAAATGTGAATTCAATTGAAGGATTTTAAAAGTTTAATCAAACAAAATTTATGAACGCACTCACTCTACATTGCTATGCGAATGTGATTTCAATTGAAGGAATTTAAAGTCTTAATCGAATTATTTTTTTATGAACGCACTCACTCTACATTGCTATGCGAATGTGATTTCAATTGAAGGATTTTAAAGTCTTAATCGAATTATTTTTTTATGAACGCACTCACTGTACATTGCTATGCGAATGTGAATTCAATTGAAGGATTTTAAAGTCTTAATCGAATTATTTTTTTATGAACGCACTCACTGTACATTGCTATGCGAATGTGAATTCGATTGAAGGATTTTAAAGTCTTAATCGAATTATTTTTTTATGAACGCACTCACTCTACATTGCTATGCGAATGTGAATTCAATTGAAGGATTTTAAAGTCTTAATCGAATTATTTTTTTATGAACGCACTCACTCTACATTGCTATGCGAATGTGATTTCAATTGAAGGATTTTAAAGTCTTAATCGAATTATTTTTTTATGAACGCACTCACTGTACATTGCTATGCGAATGTGAATTCAATTGAAGGATTTTAAAGTCTTAATCTAATTTTTTTTTTGAACGCACTCACTCTACATTGCTATGCGAATGTGAATTCAATTGAAGGATTTTAAAGTCTTAATCGAATTATTTTTTTATGAACGCACTCACTCTACATTGCTATGCGAATGTGAATTCAATTGAAGGATTTTAAAGTCTTAATCGAATTATTTTTTTATGAACGCACTCACTCTACATTGCTATGCGAATGTGATTTCAATTGAAGGATTTTAAAGTCTTAATCGAATTATTTTTTTATGAACGCACTCACTCTACATTGCTATGCGAATGTGATTTCAATTGAAGGATTTTAAAGTCTTAATCGAATTATTTTTTATGAACGCACTCACTTTACATTGCTACGCGAATGTGATTTCAATTGAAGGATTTTAAAGTCTTAATCGAATTATTTTTTTATGAACGCACTCACTGTACATTGCTTTGCAAATGTGAATTCAATTGAAGAATTTGAAAGTCTTAATCAAAACAATTTTATGAACGCACTCACTGTACATTGCTATGCAAATGTGAATTCAATTGAAGGATTTTAAAAGTTTAATCAAATAAAATTTATGAACGCACTCACTGTACATTGCTTTGCGAATGTGAATTCAATTGAAGAATTTGAAAGTCTTAATCAAAACAATTTTATGAACGCACTCACTCTACATTGCTATGCGAATGTGAATTCAATTGAAGGATTTTAAAGTCTTAATCGAATTATTTTTTTATGAACGCACTCACTCTACATTGCTATGCGAATGTGAATTCAATTGAAGGATTTTAAAGTCTTCATCGAATTATTTTTTTTATGAACGCACTCACTCTACATTGCTATGCGAATGTGAATTCAATTGAAGGATTTTAAAGTCTTAATCTAATTTTTTTTTTTGAACGCACTCACTTTACATTGCTATGCGAATGTGATTTCAATTGAAGGATTTTAAAGTCTTAATCGAATTATTTTTTTATGAACGCACTCACTTTACATTGCTATGCGAATGTGATTTCAATTGAAGGATTTTAAAGTCTTAATCGAATTATTTTTTTATGAACGCACTCACTTTACATTGCTATGCGAATGTGATTTCAATTGAAGGATTTTAAAGTCTTAATCAAATTATTTTTTTATGAACGCACTCACTGTACATTGCTATGCGAATGTGAATTCAATTGAAGGATTTTAAAGTCTTGTTCCGGAGTGTAAACAAGGGCGACTTGGGTTTAAAAGGATTTGTCCCCATTGAGAGATCAGGCGATCATTGAAAGAATTATACCAACGTAGAATTCAGGAACTTCTCAGAATACGGTGCTGGAGATGGAATCGCTTTAATTACGATCGGTTTGAGAAGCAGGTGAGTGGGCGTCCGCCAGCGCCAGGTAAGGGACGTGTGCACCGATATATTAAGGGCGATTGGGGAATCCTTCGTCTGGGTCGGGGCGGGTGGAGGCGAGCGGGAAAACCGTGCGTCGGACCCGCGTCGCTCTCAGCCGCACGTATCCGCAGGTGGTCGGGGTCTGGTCACGAGGCCTGCACGAACTAGTGACGTCACGATATAGCAAGGCATTGCATCAGCGGCAAACGCACCCCCCTTTTCACCCCATCCCCCCCCCCCCCTCTTCCCCTTTTCACGTCACGTCACGCTCATAGTAAGAATCAATTTAAAGTTGATTATAATTTGTTGATTAATTATAATCGATAAAATTGAACACTTTGATACAGTGTCCCGTGAACAAAGTATTAATTAGACGAGTGACGGTACCCCCCCCCCTATGGGCGGAGTTTCAATTGGGAAGCCAAAATGAAAACGCAAAATATCAGAAATTGAAGGCTTTTTTTTATTTCAAACGATTCATATCAACATCCGTTGAATTATATCACACGCAAATCATCAAAATCTAAACAGTACATGGCGGCCATTTTGAAAAAAGATCGAATTCTGCAAAACGGAAGTGGCCACCACACGTCTTTCTCAGTCGCACATTTATGTGTGAAGAGTGCGCGCCAAATCTGTAACACGGAAGCGGCCGCTACACCTGTTTCTCAGTCGCTTTTCACACCTGCCGTGTTACTTCGGAGCCGCACGTTTATTATTGGAAGAGTTCGTCAGGAGTCGATCTACTCTCTCCTTGTATGTAGAATTTCAACAAAAGCCACATCACTGTTCATATCGGTAAATATTATTCCATCGTGTTTGGAAAAACTGGAAAATTGGAAAATTGGAAAACTTGGAAAACTTGGAAAAACAATTTATCCTATTTTACTCCAGGGGGTCCTTGGATTACCCACCCAAAATATCGTTGCGATCAGTTCAGCCGTTTTTGCGGTACCTTCGAACGCAAAGACGGACGGATATTTGATGAATTATAATAAGATGGTATTCATAGAATACTTACCCTGTGCAATCAACTTGGTGTGAGCCAACTCTTCTGTTTTTGAACATTTTTTTTCATCCAATATGGCTGCCAGACCACATGAGCGATGACATCATAAATTTTATATTCTCTAAATAATTGTTGCATCGATCACGCTCAATAAATTTCAAACTGATCAGACTAAGTGTTGTCCCTGTCGAATTATGACGTTATAATTATGGCACCAATGACGTCATCGTTAACAACACCTATTCCCAATATGGAGTTATTTACATTGACCACGTTTCAATTTCTTCAATAGAGCGGTTTTGGAGACATAGAGGTGCAACGTTTTTCGGTTTTTCCAAAATGGCGCCTGTAACACATGACCTATGACGTCATGATTATCATTAAAATATTATAAAGGTGGAGGCGCTCCTATGGTGAAAATTTCGTGTCCATCAGACCAACAGTTGCTGAATTTTTTAAAAATAATTATCGGATGGATGTATTGTATTTGTCGAATTATGACGTAATAACGAAGGCAGTGATGGCATCATCATTAACATATCTTATTCCCCATGGGGAGTCGGTGACAATGTGCCAGGTCTCAATTGTTTCCATGGAGTAGCTTCAGAGATAATAAAGAGGTGCGAAGTTTTTCCAAGATGGCGCCCGCATGACGTGACCTGTGACGTCATAATATTCACTGAAATATTCCACAAGAGGCGCCCTCCTATGGTGAAAATTTCATGTCAATCGGACCAACGGTTGCCGAGAATTTTTTTTTTAAATGCTGTTACGTGGTCCCCTCGGTGAATACCTGGTCTCAGTGACCCCCGGACCGTGAGAGGAACTTCGCCAGAAAGCTGTATTATATATGCGCTTTCGCCACGCAAGCCATATGAATTTCACCCAAGAGACAACTGACGTTCAAGGATATATTTCAATGGTAATGATACCAAACAATTTCAATGACACAACCATCAACAATATTTCAAGGACACAACCACGGAGATTTTCCCCGAGCAATCAACAATACATAATCATCACCAATTCCCAATTCACAATCAATTCCCTATGATTAAGATGGCCATCTTATACATGTGTGTCCCGGTGAGTACTCACACCCCCTTTCGGTCTCTGCTCCTCACAATGTCTCTGGGCCCCTCCTGGCCAAGATACTGCTACTGGTCGGCGTCTCCGCACTCGGGCGGTTGAACGAACCCCGGGTGGACGTTTCTCCACCGGGCAGGTATCGTACCAGGCACCGTGGCTGCAGCCCCTCGTGGCCACGCGGAGCGGGTACGGTAGAGCAAGCCAAACCCCACGCCGCTTGCAAGGCGCGTTAGGCCCCAACGTGCGACCCGCACGCGTCTGTTTGGACGGTGCCGCGAACGATTCCAGACGCGGGGTCGATGCACGGCCCCACGTCAACTTGACGTCTCCACTGGGCAGGTACACGTCCCGGGAATTCCTCTCGCCGGACAGGTTTCGGAACGCCGCTGTTTTCCACGCAGCGCAAGGTCGATTCCACCTTTTGTCGGAGCGGGGCGAGGAAGAAGAAAACTCGTCCTTTTTCCTCGTGTCTTTTTCCTTCCGTTTCCGGTCACTTCCGTTTCCGGCCACTTCCGTTCAGAAGGGCTCCTGACCCTCCAATCACAACAACCCTTAATATAATACACACGGATAAGCAACCTGAATGGTAATTCACATACATTCACATAAATATGTAACACTCCCCCCCTTCAAGAAAGAAAGTTTGAACCCAGCGAAAACTTTCTTTGCCGGCCAATTTGGAGAAACAAACCAGATAACTCAACCCCCCCCCACATTATCAGTTCCCCCCGGGCACAGTTATCTATCTATAATTCCAGTAATCTCTGTCTGTACGTTTGTACGTCTGTTTGTCTGTGACCGCTGTTTCTCGACAACCACGGGTCCGATATACTTTTAACTTGCCAGGTATATTGCTGGGGACCCGAGGATGTGCCTTTTCAAGGTTTCATATTAATCGGACAAGTACTTACCGAGCTATGGCGATTTAGCCGTTCGCCGTTCGCTTTGGCATTGCGAATGGACCAAACCATTCATGTAAATAGAGGGGGGGGGGGGGGTTCTGTGGTCGTTCGCTTTGGCTTTGCGAATGGACCAAACCATTCATGTAAATAGAGGGGGGGGGGGGGTTCTGTGGTCGTTGCGAATGGATCAAACCATTGTTTTTTTTTTGCAGTTTTTTTTTTTTTTGCAGTTTTTTTTTTTTTGCAAGGAACGGGCACCCACGTACGGGCACGTCCTAGCTTATATATAGTACGGGCATGCCCTAGTCACTTAAAAATAAAGCAACCAAAATTTCACCACAACCCCTCCAGATTACTCCCTCTGGACTAAGTACCAACAACGACATTGTCCCTGCCAAACCAAACTCCATCTCATGACCCTCTGACTTTGACCGTCAGTTTCTTGGGAATGAAGGTTAAGGGGTTGATCAAAGATCCAAAGTTAAGCAACTCGATAGCACTTTTTCCGGGAGGCCAAGCCGAGTATTCACTACATGGATGCCTTTAGGAACGCGGAGTTCACGGTTAGTCCGTGCAGGAAAGTTCTCTACATGGGCGCCTTGAGGAACGTGGAGTTCACGGTTAGTCCGTGCATGAAAGTTCACTACATGGACGCCTTTAGGAATGGCGTTCACGGTTAATTCGTGTAGGAATCTTGGCTCGGCGGCTCCGCCGCCTTCAGTGCTTCAACTTCTCAGAACTTCCCTAATAATTAGGGTGGGACCACTGGTCCCTGTAGTCCCATGAATAGCGGTCTCCTTCTCGGCCACCATTTTGCCAATCCTTCCTTCGGGAGCGGCCATAACTCAGGGAGCCTCCATAATAATATTGATTGCGGCCACCACCAAAACTACCGCCCAGTTGTCCTCTCCTGTAGACCTCTCGACGCCTACGAAATGCCTTCCCTACTGTTATGGTCCGACCCTCCAAATCCTTGCCATTCCAATTCTTCTCTGCCTCTCTGGCGTCTTTTGTGCTGGCAAACGTGACAAAGCCGAACCCTCTTGACTGTTGCGTTTCCCAGTCTCTTACCAACCGCACTTCCCCCAGCGGCCCATATCTGTTGAAGACAGAGGTCAGAACTTCTTCCTCTGTTTTGAAGTTCAGTCCCCCTACAAATAACTTGGCACTTTTGTCGCCATCCCGAGCTGGTGTGGCGTTATTTTCCCTGCTGGGCTCTTTACCAACCCTCTGGTTACCATAAACTTGACCCCCGGCCAAATCATTCCCGATAACCACAGATACACCCTCTACAGGAAGCGTGGCTTGTAAACCGACGGTGACCGGTCCTGACACCAAATCGGACTCCAACTGGATGACCTGAAGGGGAGCACTAACACCGCCCCCGATCCCCTGTAAACGCACACTATCCCCCGTTGCCGTCTCCTCGGACCATGGCAAAATGCCTTCAAGCATTAAAGATTGATGGGCCCCTGTGTCCCTCAATATCCTAACCGGTCTCCGGTTAGTCGAGGCTCCATCCAGTGACACAAACCCCTCTGAAATAAATGGTTGGTAACCCTTTTGATGGCGATTTCTTACGCTAGCCATCGCATTCGGAGTTGGAATAGTCGGACTCCGCTCTGGGTTGTCCCTTTTCATGAGGTAACAACTGGACATCAAGTGTCCAGGTTTCTTGCAAAACGCGCAAGTAGGCCCGGAGGAAAAACTCGGGGTCTGCCTCGGGCCCCCCCGAACTATAAGTTTGTCTTGGGCCCGCATCCCTCTGATTTCGAACCGGTGGGGTATCATAGTTGTCCCCATAATCATCTCGAGGCCGCCGCCATGTATGGTCGTTCTCCGCACCTGCTGTTCCCCACCTCCCCTGGGGAGATCTAGGCGAGGAGTTAGGTTCGTGGACCCCTATTCGGTGGGTTAAGGCATAATCATCTGCCATGGTGGCTGCGTCCCACAACTTTGGTACCTTCTTTTCCTGCAGGTACACTTTGATGTCCTCGTGGACACACTGCTGGAATTCCTCCACCAGGATCAAGTCCCGCAATGTTTCGAAGTCTTTCCCGACTCCTTTTGACTCACACCACCGATCAAACATGTTTTCTTTCACTCTGGCAAACTCCACATGGGTCTCACTCTCCCTCTTCCTGGCATTCCTGAATTTTTGCCTGTAAGCTTCCGGAACCAACTCATAGGCTTTGAGGATGTGCTTCTTCAGTACCTCATAATCTGCACATTGGTCCATTGGTAGCGCCGAATAAATTTCCTGAGCTTTCCCCACCAGCACACTTTGCACGAGTATGGTCCATGCCTCCTCCGGCCAGTTTAATTGTCGAGCCACTTTCTCAAAGTGTGGAAAAAATTTCGCGACTTCTTTCTCACTGAACGGTGGAACCAGCCTCACATGTCTGCCCACATCCCAGGTTTTCTGGTTAGGTGTCGACCCCGTCAGCAAGGGTGGTGCCTCTCCCCGTTCTCTCATTAACTCCAGCTCCTTGAATTTGATTTCTTGCTGAAGCTCCATGTCACGTTCCTTTAATTCCCTTTCCGCTTTTCTCTCCTCTGCTTCGAGGTCCCTTGCAGCTCTCCTTTCCTCTGCTTGTTCCTTTTCTCTTCTTTCCTGGAGTTCTCTTTCCACTCTCCTTTCCTCGGTTCTTTCTTGTGCTGTTTTCTCTTCCAACCTTTCCTGGAGTTCTCGTTCCACTCTCCTTTCCTCTGCTTTTTTGTCTTCTAACCTTTCCTGGAGTTCTCGTTCCACTCTCCTTTCCTCTGCTTGTTTCTCTTCTCTCCTCGCTTCTGCTTTCCTTTCTTCTTCTCTTAACCTTTCCTGGAGTTCTCGTTCCACTCTCCTTTCCTCCGCTTGTTTCTCTTCCCTCCTCTCTTCTGCTTTCCTTTCTTCTTCTGCTCTTTCCTTTTCTGCTTTCCTTTCTTCTTCTGCTCTTTCCTTTTCTGCTTTCCTTTCTTCTTCTTTAATCCGTTCCTGGCTCCGTAATTGCAACTCCAGTTTCCGGAGCTCAACGTCTTCTGGTTCTTCGGGTAGCCACTCCCAGGCTAACTCGTCCCATGTTCCTAATCCCACCATAGATTGTATCACCGTGGCCTGCAACTCTGCCTTCCTCAAATTAGTTCGGACCTCCAAGTTAAAATGTTTGGCCAATTTCAAGAGGTCCGACTTTAGCAACGCTCGGAACTGTGCCTCACTCGGGGTTACCCCAAAGTTCTGTGCCACAAACGCCATGGTGTCTATCGTTACCCCCTGTTAACCTTCACCCAAGACTTTACCCCAATTTCTCAAAAAAGTTACCAATTAATAATTAATTAATAAATTTTAATTAAAAAAAATTATTATTTTATTATTTTATACAATTTTAAATCCCGGACGTAGACCCAATTGCGAAACCGCAAATCGTAATTTGGACGAGCCCCCAATTCTGTTACGTGGTCCCCTCGGTGAATACCTGGTCTCAGTGACCCCCGGAACCATGAGAGGAACTTCGCCAGAAAGCTGTATTATATATGCGCTTTCGCCACGCAAGCCATATGAATTTCACCCAAGAGACAACTGACGTTCAAGGATATATTTCAATGGTAATGATACCAAACAATTTCAATGACACAACCATCAACAATATTTCAAGGCCACAACCACGGAGATTTTCCCCGAGCAATCAACAATACATAATCATCACCAATTCCCAATTCACAATCAATTCCCTATGATTAAGATGGCCATCTTATACATGTGTGTCCCGGTGAGTACTCACACCCCCTTTCGGTCTCTGCTCCTCACAATGTCTCTGGGCCCCTCCTGACCAAGATACTGCTACTGGTCGGCGTCTCCGCACTCGGGCGGTTGAACGAACCCCGGGTGGACGTTTCTCCACCGGGCAGGTATCGTACCAGGCACCGTGGCTGCAGCCCCTCGTGGCCACGCGGAGCGGGTACGGTAGAGCAAGCCAAACCCCACGCCGCTTGCAAGGCGCGTTAGGCCCCAACGTGCGACCCGCACGCGTCTGTTTGGACGGTGCCGCGAACGATTCCAGACGCGGGGTCGATGCACGGCCCCACGTCAACTTGACGTCTCCACCGGGCAGGTACACGTCCCGGGAATTCCTCTCGCCGGACAGGTTTCGGAACGCCGCTGTTTTCCACGCAGCGCAAGGTCGATTCCACCTTTTGTCGGAGCGGGGCGAGGAAGAAGAAAACTCGTCCTTTTTCCTCGTGTCTTTTTCCTTCCGTTTCCGGTCACTTCCGTTTCCGGCCACTTCCGTTCAGAAGGGCTCCTGACCCTCCAATCACAACAACCCTTAATATAATACACACGGATAAGCAACCTGAATGGTAATTCACATACATTCACATAAATATGTAACAATGCTGACATCATCGCATTGCAAAAATCCGCATCGAGTTGGGTGTACCTATTGATAGTTTGAGAGTAGTCTACCACCAAGCGTCTGCGATGGGTAGGGCTGTTCACAACCAGCACCTGAGCTCGCCACGGGGATCGGCTGGGTTCCATGATCCCTTCCTGTAAAAGACGCATGGTTTCCTCGGCAATAAAGAGCCTGTCTGACTGCGAGTATCGTCTAGATTTCATGGCGACGGGTGGGAAATTAGCAGTTAAACTCGGGAATAGTGGAGGCGGTTCGACGGCAATTTCCGCAAGTCTGCATATTGGACTCGGCTCGGGGCCCACGGAGAGCGTGTGTGGACCATCGCATTGCATCTCTAGACGTCTGTGTCTATTCCAGAAGTCGTGCCCCAGAGGTACAACCGCACACAGGTTCAGAAGAGCCAAGAACTTAACATCAGTATAAATCACATCACTGGCAATCATGGTAACAGTACACACTCCACGTGATTGCTGCCACAAGGCCCCCGAGGCCATGTAGACCCGCTGTGTGGCCGGTTCGGTGGCCAAGCCGTGACGTTGCGTGACGTTGGCACACGTCAGAACGGGTGGGGTCCAGCTCCGTGTTCAATTCTGAACCTCCGTGTTCCTCCGAGCGTTGCAGCACTGAGAGTTACTGAAGGGCGGCCGGATGTTTCAGACATGGCTTGGGCAGTTTGCAAAACGCGGGCTTGGTACAAGGCCGTCTTCAAGTCCAGCGTCTCGTTTTCGAGCAAACGTTGACGAATTGAAGCCGACTGCAGACCAGTAATAAAAGCATACCATACCAGGTCATCGGTACCTTGCGCCCGAGCGTTCCGGTATGGCACACTCCTTCCCCAACTGTTTAAGCGCCTGGCCGAATTGATCCAGCGAGTCAGAATTCCCTTGCCGGCGATTGGCCAGAATATGACGAGCGTAAATGGAACTGCGGGGTTTAATGAACAGACTTTTTAGGGCAGTCATGGCCTCGTCATACGTCGGGATCTGCGCGATGTATTTGTCGATTACATGGGAGACGTTGCTGGTTTGGACTCCAAGCTTCTGGGCATCAGAAATGTCCGGAACCAGATCCGTAGAGAGCTGCAGGGAATTCAGCCGATGATTCAGCTGGTCCACAGCATCACTTGCCTCAGGGTCTCCGTTTAACTTTAAGCGGTCCAGGCGAATTAGTTTTTCCATCCTCGTGCGAGTTGAAGCAAATCTTTGATTTCAATAAATTGTGGTGAAAATATGATCATTGGAACCTGTTGCAATTAGCTTTATTGAAATCAATGACGTGGCGTACACCTACACAAGGCACAGCACATAATACCATTACTACAGAATAAAGCGAAAAGCATGTCTCAATCGATATACACCGAAATCCAATGACAGTTCAGCTTACCAAATCTCCCAGGAAGCAAAGCGGCATCTCGCGGCACCTCGTAGCAGCAGATTAAATACGCTAGCCAAGCACATGCCAAGTAAGACAGATAAGAACCCCTTCACTCCTTCCACCAGCGGAATAGCAGTTTGAATAGGGTTTTATTATCACAGAGGGTAAGGCGACCTCGAACATCCCCCTCCCCCCCACACCTGAAGAGGAGGATAAGGAGATCTCTAGCAACCCTCCCCCCCCCCCCCCCCACCCTAAGAGGAGGGTAAGGCGACCTCGAGCATCCCCGCCCCCACCCTAAGGGGAGGGTAAGGCGATCTCTGGCATCCCCCCTCCTCACCCACCCAAAGATGAGGGTAAGGCAATCTCTAGCATCTCCACCCCCCCCCCCCTCACCCCAAGAGGCGGGTAAGGCGATCTCTAGTTTTCAATGGGGAAAAGACAAAGACGAACGGATGTGAAGAAGAGCAGAACAAAGGTAGGAAATACGAATATGATTTATTTACTATTATTTTGTACACCCAAAATAAACCAAGGAGGAGGAAAGATAAGAAAATAAAATACAGAAGAAGAAGACACAGTGCAATTATTAGCTTATATATAACAGTCTTACTTAACCCCAAGGACAAGACAAAGACAGACAACGAGCACTCTTACACGGGGGATGATGGCAGGAACGAATGCTGGAGGTGGATAGCTGGAGGGAGAGGAAGGTCCACGGGAACTGGGTCACGGTCGGGCCGGGAGCGGCAGCCCTGTTCCTCCGCGGCCACGGTCGGCACCGCCGTCAATGTCCAAGCTGCGGTCGTGCGGGCTGCCGCGGGACGAGCTCTGCCGGTTGAGTTAAAGCTGCCTGGTGGAGTCAAAACTGCTTGGTACTGCCTCTGGCCTGGTCTCTCGGTCTTACTCTCGGTCTTTCTCTTTCTTTCTCTTTCTCTTTCTCTTTCTCTTTCTCTTTCTCTCTCTCTCTCTCTCTCTCTCTCTCTCTCTCTCTCTCTCTCTCTCTCTCTCTCTTTCCCGCAGCACTTGACCGCCTGGATGCTCTCTCTCCGACTCCGCCGTATCTCTCTCTCCGACTCCGACTCTCAGAGGCTTACGCACGCACTTTTATTGCGTGCCTCGAGATCAATCCACGGGCTCCCTGGGCATGCCTACCGGGTCGCTCACTGCAGTGCAGGTTGGCTGGCATGGGCTCTTTCGCTCCACCTTTGATGACGATTGGCGGCCAACGCCCTGGATTCGGCCGCTCCTCCCCCTTCTTCTCTGATCTGACCGCGTGTTCAATGGTGGTGTTTTTCGGCGAAAACCACAAAGCAGCAGCGGCGAATGCAGAAAACCGCACGCGTAAAACCGCCCAATGCAGTTGGCAATTGATGCCAAAAGGGGGTTGCCTTTGGAAGTGGAGGCTTTGGGGAATTTGAAAAGGGATTCTACCTTGTTCCAATTTGGTGCAATGCAGTGTTAACTAGTGGGAAGACAGAACCTTAACCTAATACACATAATAAGGAGATAACTACTGAACAAAGGAAATCTATGATTGGCTACGTGATTGTATATGGAATAACTACGGGAACGACCTTTGACCTTTCTACACAACAAATGTGGGAAGGAGGGTGATATTTTACAACAATTAAACACAATTCTCATATCCATAACACTGCACCCTCCTCCTCTTAGGCACGTCCCGGGCCTATTACTTTTACCTTTAGTGTGGCATGTAGGTGTAGTTCCCTCTACATTTAACCTGAACCTGAGTGTGACAGTTTTAAACACAAATAAATATGTCCCGCTGCTGCATTGCACCCTGCCTAACAGACTTACGCCCACAGCTAACCGAATTGCGGCATTGTCTTCAAACTACAACATGAACGATGGGGGAGCATTATTTACAGTTACGCTACTTGTATTTACAAAATGCAACCCAGGACCTGTGATTGTTCTTTTGGGGGGGGGGGGAGACAGCTTGCCCTGCATCGACGCACCATAAAGCACCAAAACGCACCAAAGCACGATCAAGCACCAATAGGTGCACAGTCACCACAGTTCAATAAAAAATAACCAAACAAACCCTTGGTGGTCTTGCTCTGCGGCTCCCTCTGCTGGCTAATGCTCTTCCAGATGTTGTCTTTCTTCTTTGCTGGCGGCCTATTTGGGACATAATAAAATGACATGCACAGAACGTGTCCACTGTTCTTTTTATTTATGGCCCATAGGGCCGACTACGAGTGGTTCACCTGTATGGCATAGGTGCCATGTTACCAAGGTCCGCCAGGAAGATCTCGGGCCATCATGGCCGGTTTCAGCAGAGGGGCCATGCCCCCACCCGTGGGGTCCATAGGTGGTGCTCAGCCACAGACATGTGGTCCATAAGTGGTGCATCGATGCAGACAACTGGTTGTGGGAGTTTTGGGCAAGCAATGGCGGACTCCGCACGCTCCCCTCGGCGCCCAGTGGTGCACAGTCCTCGAGTGGGAGACAAGGGGGGGGGGGGAGAGAAGACAGGTGAGCGAGGGGTAAGGTCACAAGGGTACACATCAAACAAGGCAATGCAAGACGAGGTGTGTACGGAGAGCAAAGTGAGAAAGCCCGTCCCTACCATACGTCACCCCCCCTGTTACCTACTCTACCCTTGCCCTTACCCCATATGTACAAAAATCCAAACTACACATTTACAAATCCGTCACTACTGTCACGTCTTCCCCATATTTCCCCGACACCAAATTCGTCCCCACAATCCCTCTAACCAAAATTTTCCATCACCAATTCATCATCAATCCTCATAAGGAGGGAGAGATGGAACATTAGCACAATGTCACACCCACGTCATGATGCGTCCCACAATCCAAACATTTGCACAGGAAAATAACAAAAACAACCATGGCATGGTGTGGAGCTTTATCACCTCAGGTGAGTGGATGTAGATGGTGCGAGGAGATTCTTAATCCTAACTATCCTCTAAATGACTTTAATACACTTTACACTACCCGGGTCTTTCCCTGCCAAACCATTGGCTATCTTACTCTCTATGGGGTTTTAAGAACCAAATTCCCATTGAACAAACTGTGCTGCTTCATCAATTTGGAGTCTCACTCCCCCGATTCAACTCCCTGTGCCCTTGCACAATTTCAGGACTGGGTCGTGTGACTCTCCCAGCAGGTCTACCCACCTGCACACCTCCACCACTGTAGTTGCCTCCGAGCTTACCTGCTCCTTCCCTAACCTATCTACCTGGGGAAGGCCCTCTGGCGCACTCCCCACTCGGTGCCTTCTGGCACTGGGCTACCCGGGTCCGTCCTCCGGATCCTCGGGCCCCATCCACAACAACTCTAACGGCTCCCAGAGCCAACCTGCGGCCTCACCTGGCCGACATCCTCACAGTGGCGGAGTGCCCAACCAACTACACACACTAAGAGGCCACACGCCCAGCCATTTCCACGTCACTAATGCACCCATCCAAACACCATTCTTCCACCACGCACCACAGATGCCAATATCCAACCACAATTTACCTACTCCCTCTACCTAACTCTTAAACTACCCTCCCCGGGTATTCGTGATGGGGTCCATCCTCCCCATACACACCTTCGCACCATCCACTCCACTCCACAGTTTCCACCATACTCCCTCCACACCATCCATTCCATACTCCATATATTCCATACTCCATTTATTCCATACAACCATGCTCACCTGTATTGGCTCACCTGTGCGATCACTCTTGGTGCTACCTGCACCCTCCTTCCTCCCAAGCTTCCTCAATCATTCAATACAATGCACAACCACAATCGTTCCTCATGCACTGCTCCATACACTTCCACTCTCAATACAACTCACATCTCTCCCACAATACACTGCTCAATACACTTTCGATCCTCAAACACACGGCATCATCTGATCTACCTGGTTTCCCTCTAAAACTTGCGCTTCCCCGTCGCCCCTTACATTATTGCGCTCCCTCGTCATTATCATCCAACTACCCTCTCTATGTCCCCACTACCTGTCCAATGTTGCTACCTAACCTTACCGTTACCTATGGTCAATCTTCTCTAGATCCCTATCATTTTATCCTAACCCTCCCGGGCTAGTTTTCACTGCCAAACCCCATAGCTATTGCTCCTTTGCCCCCGCTGTGAGAGATGGCAGAGTTGCCATCCCACCACAACTAGTATCTCTCACTACCAATTTTGCCCATGTAATTCCAGCCAATCAAAAATTTGCCAATCATTTGCCAATCATTCTACCAATCATCAATCTGCCAATCATCAAATTTTGCTTTTCAAATTCCAACCAATTCTATTCACTATTCCAAATTTCAGATCAAAAACACTATCATTATCACAGTCCGCGATGCTTGAGCCTCGGTGCGTCATTATATTTTCAAAGCTCGGCTTCGCAAAGCCGAGCAATGAATGCGGGTGGTTTGTTGCCTTCAATTGGATCCGTCCGGCATTCACGATTCTGGGGAGGAGGCATGCTCGGGCCGAGATTCCATGCATCATCGCGGCGCGGAACCTTGCGGTCTCCGGCCCGACGACTGAGGCTCGCCTGGTCGGAACCCCGTCCCCGCCAGGGGGCGAAGGTCCGACCCGGCTCCCCTCCCCCGGAATCATGCCGATCGCCGCTCTGACGCGGCTCCGACCATTCAGTGCAGAACCCGGCCCGATTCGTGCGCGACGCTCTGAAGAGCGACGCGCTTACGGTCCCGGCCGGTCCTTGCTGCAAACAAAACGCACCGCGCATGGAGTGCTCGCCTCGGCTATCCGTCGCCCTAACTGCTAACCCGGTTAACGTCGATGCTTCACTTGCATGCTCACCCCACGCGACCCTTTTCACACTCACAAAACCCGGCGTCTCGGCGCCTCCAGTGCATCCCCCACACTCCGTCCATTCCACCACCGCACTCCCTGTTACACAGCACACCTCTCGCGCACCCTCTTGCGCACACTCGCCATTCGCACACTCCTTTAACACACCTCGCGCACCATCTTGCACACTCTCCCCACTCGGTACGTACTCCGTACCACTCAGCATGGGCGTGCACTCTCGCATCCACCCACTAACGCGCTCCGATGTGCCCTCCCGCACACGCGCCACAACCAACTCAGGTG
Source organism: Myxine glutinosa (assembly GCF_964187855.1). Lineage (NCBI taxonomy): Eukaryota > Metazoa > Chordata > Myxini > Myxiniformes > Myxinidae > Myxine > Myxine glutinosa. The sequence continues at coordinate 445,884,675 of NC_136261.1, read as the reverse complement.
TGCTTCCTCGCACACTCTCGCCGTTCATCCCAAACATGCTTCCTCGCACCCACTCCACCACCAACTCACTCCCCGTGTCACACTCCGTACACCCCGACGGTCATTCTCGCTCGCACTCGGTATCACTCCCACACTTTATAACATGCTCACTCCCCGATGCACACTTTTTCCTCACACGCGTGCCATTTCCACTCACATGGGACCCTTCACCAACGCCCGGGTGCCATATTGACCCCAATCGCGTGACAATTCTTTCTGCGCCAAACATCCTCCTGCTGAAAAACCTCCCCGCACAACATACAGCACGACTCACCTGGGGGATTCTTTTCTCCATGCGCACCTGCAAATCTTCATAAGGATTATTCAGCACAGCATCGTGATGTGAGCAGGGACTTTGCACATTTTCCATCTTTCCCTTCAATTCCCGGGCTACCTCCATCGTCTTTTCAATTTTTACTATACCTATTGCTTTTTCTTTGATGACCGCTGGCTTTATTAAAATTCCCTCTACTTCAGCGGTCGCCGGCTGCCCCATACCCTGAGTCGCGATTTCTACCCCCATCATTTTAACCTCGCTTTTCTCCACTTCGCCCAACCAGCGCTTCTCAACCCGCGTTACCCCGTCGTGCACCCTTGGGACCTGCTCACCCAACCTGCGGTCTCTGTCCCTCTCCACCCACTTTGCCTCATACCTGGCCTTGTCCCTCACCAGTCCCACATTATTGGCCCTCATTTCGTTCGTTATTGCTTCAATTTGGCCCCCCATTCTGTTTTCCATCCCTTTGAAATTATCGTCTGTTTTGACCATAAAGGCCATCATCTGTTTCATAAACAGGTCCAAATTCACCGGTGCTGTGGGCGCCGCTGCTCCAACCACGTGCGAGTCGCTATTTTTTGCCTCTACAACCACGTGCGCGAGAGCGCCATTTTGTGTGCCTGAAACCCCCTCAACCACATCCTCATTTCTCTCCTCCTCCATTTCCCCCACATACATTTCCCTGGGGTCCTGGGTCGACTCTACCCCTTCTATCTCCCCCACCGGCATCCCGTTGCCTTGACCATCCATGGCACGATTTAAAATTTCGATGTTATAACAATCTCGGCCGCTCCAAATTTTGACCACATTTTTTTTTTTTTGATGTTTAAAAATTTGGTTCGGGCCTCGAATCTCACACCCAGACACCAATTGTTACGGAACCCAACATCAGCCTCTGTTCCCCTTACCAAGGGGGGGATTAATCCCCTCATCTCTGAATGACCGACGGGGTCCCTGACGCTGCCCAGCTACCCCCGGAAAGGCAGGTGCACAGCCCCGTTCGTACTGCGGACAGATGTTTAATTGCCGAGCGGTTTTAGCAACTGCGGCACGAACTATTAACAGAAACTAACCCGATTCCGAAACGTTGGCCAAATCGTGCCACAGGTTTTCAATGGGGAAAAGACAAAGACGAACGGATGTGAAGAAGAGCAGAACAAAGGTAGGAAATACGAATATGATTTATTTACTATTATTTTGTACACCCAAAATAAACCAAGGAGGAGGAAAGATAAGAAAATAAAATACAGAAGAAGAAGACACAGTGCAATTATTAGCTTATATATAACAGTCTTACTTAACCCCAAGGACAAGACAAAGACAGACAACGAGCACACTTACACGGGGGATGATGGCAGGAACGAATGCTGAAGGTGGATAGCTGGAGGGAGAGGAAGGTCCACGGGAACTGGGTCACGGTCGGGCCGGGAGCGGCAGCCCAACGGCGGTGCCGACCGTGGCCGCGGAGGAACAGGGCTGCCGCTCCCGGCCCGACCATGACCCAGTTCCCGTGGGCCTTCCTCTCCCTCCAGCTATCCCACTCCTGACACCAGAGCGTGTTACAAAGTGTGGGAGTGATACCGAGTGCGAGTGAGAATGCACGTCGGGGTGTACGGAGTGTGACACGGGGAGTGAGTTGGTGGTGGAGCGGGTGCGAGGAAGCACGTTTGGGATGAACGGTGAGAGTGTGCGAGGAAGCACACCTGAGTTGGTTGTGGTGCATGTGCGGGAGGGCACATCGGAGCGCGTTAGTGGGTGGATGCGAGAGTGCACGCCCATGGTGAGTGGTACGGAGTACGTACCGAGTGGGGAGAGTGTGTAAGATGGTGTGCGAGGTGTGTTAAAGGAGTGTGCGAATGGCGAGTGTGCGCAAGAGGGTGCGCGAGAGGTGTGGTGTGTAACAGGGAGTGCGGTGGTGGAATGGACGGAGTGTGGGGGATGCACTGGAGGTGCCGAGACGCCGGGTTTTGTGAGTGTGAAAAGGGTCGCGTGGGGTGAGCATGCAAGTGAAGCATCGACGTTAACCAGGTTAGCAGTTAGGGCGACGGATAGTCGAGGCGAGCACCCTCCCGAACCTTGCCTCCAGACACAACTCACATGAGTCTCGAAGGCCAACTTTGCCATCCTCATGCAGACAAACAGTTTAACAACACCTGTTACAGTGAATATTTTTCCCTGCTCCCTCCCCTTACTCAGGAGCCATCATTTTGATAAAATCATTTGAGAACACGTCCCAATGGCAATCCATCCTGCTCAGCCTTGCGTGCTCCGAACATAACACTGGATTCCAACCTCCTTCTGTGAACCTGCAACCCCCAACCACACGGGGTGCCAGCCACCCAGATCCCCAGCAACGCATCCCAACTTTAATACAAGACCTCCTCCACAAACAACATCGTCAGGTTGTGATCGACATCCCACATCACCGCAATCGACATCCCACTCATGTCCCCGACAACCTCGGTCTTGGGGGGAGACGGTCGCAGTGCGTGGCATTCCCCTCACGTCACCTACGCCGCCCTCGTTCCCCAGTCCACACAACAGCAGCCCTGTCACGCGACAACATCTACACAGAAAGACCCATCAAAAGTGCCCGCTCCATCAAAATCCTTCAAACCCATCCATCCAAAAATCCATCAGACCCATCAAAAATTTTCTCAGGGCACACACCTGCCTCTTTGAAATCCATGTTTCAGAAATATAACTCCATGGCCTGCTAGACGACCAGACAGACACAGGGACACACATCGGTGATTTATCGCCGGCATTCTCAACCAACTCCCTATTCCTGCCCTAATTTTGGTGGTATGTGTTGACAATCTGTGCATCCTATCCTTTTGACAATCTGTGCATCCTATCCATGGGTTGGCGGCCCTTCCTGTCCGCCCTTGCGTTGCCCTGAGCAACGTCAGTGTCCGCCCTTTGGTGGCCTCCAAATTCTTTATCTCTTTATCTATTTATCTCTCCAAATTCTTCCAAATTATTTATCACCGAACCTGCGAATGTGAGGACACCTCGCATTTTCCAAATTCACTACAAGAATTCCCTACAAGGTTGTTTCAGCCTCTGGCCCAATCGCTGTCCAATATCTACAATATAAATCCCATACAAATTGTTTCAACTCGACTTTCAATGACAACGACTTTTTCCACCAACACACCACCATTAACCTCCCCCTATTATTTATTTATTTTCGTAAATAAACAAATAATAAAAATAACCAGGTCTATTTATAAAAATAGTGGAAATAAATATTGAAAATAAAAATAGAATTATAAAATAGAAAAATAAAAATAAAATAAAGATAATACAATAGTTCTCATATGTCTTACCGTCCCCATCTCATATGTCCAGTCCCCGTTGAAACTTACTCAAAATATCCACCAATATCCACCAATCTTCACCCCCTATGCAAATCGAAGCACCCCGGACAACCAACAACCAATATCAACCACTGTAGCCGCCTTCCCGACTCCAGGCAGCCACACACAGCCACATACATCTCCACCCACGTCACACAAGACAACAGACAACAAGTGTGTCCACCACACAGAAACCTTTGGCAATGCAACAACCGAACTCCCAGACAACCAACAACAAAACATCCAATCCATCTCCATGGCTCACTAAGCAGCCCATTGTCCCTGTCTATCTCTTTTTTTTTTTCCCCCATCTACACTGTTTACAGCGAGTACCATTCATTTTTTTTTTAAGTCACATCACATTAACCACGTGGACCCAGAGCATATGTAATAACCACTCAAACTTAATCCAGCTTCACATACCGATTTCCCAAAAACCTCGTGAAACTTCACCCCCATTCTGGAAAAAACCCTGGACTCAACCCTGACACCCTAAATTATTTTCGGACCAATCTCCAAACAAACCCTTTCTGTCAAAAGTTTTGGAACGCTCTGTAGCCATTCAACTCAAACATCACCACTCTGCCAATAACCTGTATGAAACATTCCAATCCAGATTCCGCTCCAACCACAGTACTGAAACTGCTCTCCTCAAAATCACCAATGACCTTTTCTCTCCTCTGACGCCGGCAATCTCAACATTATTATCCTCCTCGACCTCAACGCCGCCCTTGACACAATCACTCACACCATCCTCCTCATCCTACCTTGACCAGCTTGCGCCTATAAGAAAACCCAAATCAGTTCACTCCCAAGCCTACAAGGACCACCTACAGCACTACAAAGATGCCCCCTTCCGCTCCGCCTGCTACTCTCAAATTATCCACTCTGGCTCCGGAAAACCCAAAAGCACTCTTCTCTACACTAAACAAACTAAATAAACAAACAAATAAATAAACAAACTCTACAACGTGAACAAACAACCTCAAATACAACTACGAACAAACTCCTCAGCGCCCTGAACACCACCACCAGTTCTTCACAGTAGAAAACTGCATCTCCTTCCTTTCATTCTTCCAAAGCAAAATTGACAGCATCTACACCAGCTTAATCACCACAATTCGCTCCCCCTCAAGGTGTCCCCCAAGGTTCAGTTCTTGGCCCAAAACGCTCCTCTTCATCCTGTACCTATCCCCCCTCAGTCACTTAATCCATCGTGCACCATGGCCAACGCACCATGGTCTCCAATTCCACTGCTTCACCGATGACATCCAGCTTTAATCTCCACCAAATCCATCTCCTGACAAACTGCATTACTGAAATAAAATCCTGGCTTCAAATCGACTTCCTCAAACTTAACTATGCTAAATCTGAATTAATCTTCATTTACCCAAAACCGCTTACCAAATCCACCCATAACTTTGCCCCCAACATCGACGGTTTCCCAGTATCCACATCCACTCACAACCGGAATCTTGGCACCATCTTTGACCAAACCCTCTCCTTCGACAAATACACCAAACAGATCACAAAGACAGCCTTCTCTATGGTTCACCCTCGATAATCATCAATAATCACCAAACCTCAATAATCCAATGCGGTCAGAACTCCGCTGCCCGTCTACTCACCCATTCCCGGACCCGTGGCCACATCACCCCCGTCATTATAACTGAAACTGGCTCCTCATTCCCCAGAGAATCCAGTACAAAATCCTCCTCTTGACCTACAAATTCCTCCATAACCTGGCCCCATCCTACTTGACTGACCTCCTCTCCAGACACACTGTAACTCACAGTCAGACAGATAACAGAGGCGTATCACAAGCCCCAACAAAGGACATCACCTATTAAGACGTCCACCACAACAACTTACAAATTTCAGAAACCGATATTCTTCTATCCACAAATTACGTCCACAATTTCAGTTTTAACCAACAATATATTGTTCCTTTTTCCGATTTAACTTCTATATCAATTCGTTGAACTAACATCCAATAGATTGACTCAGCCTGTCGCCCTTTCAAGGCTAGCAAATTCACTCTGACCTCATTCCCATTCCAAATCATTCCCATGATCTCAAATCATTCTCAAACATAGGTCAAATGAACTTCAAAAAAAAGGTCAAATTTCAAACGAAGAAAGGTGCATCTTGCCTCTGCAAGAACTCCCGCCAAAATCCCACAGCCTCTCTTGGGAGGCGTGCTCTACCATCTCCGTGCCTGGAACAATATCCTCCCAGGTACACACATTCCGCTCCCAAGCTTCGTTACACACCTGACCACAGCACCCTCCCTATGTCTTTGCACCGATGCATCTCCAAGATGCATTAGCCATTACGCAACCCATCCACACATCATTCGCCCGGCGTGAACCACGTCAAACCGATAGTTAAAACCTCACATTCCTCCTTCCTCGAATGAGAGTTCGGTTGAAAACGCGACATTTCTGCTCAAATTATTGAACACAGAATCTTGTTGAATTTCCAATACTCTCCCTGCACTGCCCGTGAGGCAGCTTGTCTCACATTATCTGCCCTTAGAACCACATGCATTTTCATAACTTAATCTTACCACCATCGCTCGAATGCAAAGCCAATGTCCGGCGCATCGATCAACACAAATGCATCGATGCATCTTCCAGCCGCCACTCCGCACCTCGATCTTGCAACTGCTATTCTATATTTCATCTGCTCTAGACAACCTCATCTACCTCAATCAGAGATCTCTCTGAATCTCATCATTCACACTGTACCTCACTTACTGTATGAACAAGACTTCCTGTTATTCCATCTTAAACAATGTATTCCTTATTACAATTTACAATGCATGGCATGTCGCAGGCGCCCACCATTCTGACATGGCGTCCAGCACACCGCATAAAACACACACGAACGTCTCCCTTGCTCACTGACACTCAGCAAAGTCGCAATGACCCACAATGCATCTGGGCACACAGCCTCCGAGCAACCTCATAGCAGTATTCTCCCCCTGTGCGGGACACATCCCCTCTGAGAGTAGGCAAGTTATCACCGGCACTCTGAGCAAATCCCATGCTCCGAACCCAATTCAATAAACTCAAAACCCCGGCAGGGCTCGCATTTCCCAATTCCCATCCAATGAAACGGAAATCACGGAAGTAAGTTACCAAAATACCTCCCCTCCAGATCAAAGGTGTGTATTTCGCACCTCTGACAGCATTCCACACCAACAGAACTTTAATTAAACGAACGTCGCCAGGGTCCTCGGATAGACGCTAAAATCGACACACACATGTCAATGACGAATGCACAATACACACGACAAAAATCCGATTTAAATTCAGAGATCGCCGATCGACCTGGCACAACCAACTCAACGCGACAACGCCATGCCGCCCCCCGCCCCGCACCCTCGTGCCTCCACACGAATCCCAACACTCCCACCTTGCGGTTTCCTGCGAGGGCCGTTGCCGCGGCAACCAGCCTGCATGCCGCTCTATTCGGTTCACGGTGGGGTTTACCTCGGGTGGGGACTCAAAACATTGAGCTGTCAAAACATTCAGCTGTCAAAATAGTCAGCTGTCAAAATAGTCAGCTGTCAATCAGTTGGTTATTAACTCATCCCTAGCTCGTAATCATCGCAAAAAACAGGATATCAGACCCTTGACCTCTGACAGGATATCAGACCCCCAGACCCAAAATGCTCTACATGACATAATCATCATCATCATCAAAACATGACATAACATCATCCTAAAGGTGAGCTGCCTCAGGGATATACCAATACACGAGTCGCTAATACACAATGTAATCGTTGATTGCATCTTCTCCTGTCACACCCTGTACCTGTCGCACACCTTACCAGCGGCCTCTCACGAACACCCAGGTCTACACCAACCCCAAGCCGACTGAATCTCCCCTCACACACTTCAATGTGCCCGCCCGCACACCATAAAAGAACCGCCAGACCATCCGTTCGCCTCTCGTCCCAAACAAATAAAAATACACACGTCAATTACCGAACATCACCAGGACCCTCGGATGGATGCCAGAATCGGCAATCCCAGTCTGGATTCCCGCACCGCAAGTGGCCAATCACAATGATTCGAAGCCCACACAGTGGTGTTGCACATCAAGTGGTCATCAAAATCCACATTCGTTCATGTTCCTCATACCACGTGACTGTCAAACCGGCTCGCATTTCATGCGTTTCCTTATATCCGACCAACTTGACACTAACCGCGTACATTACAGCACACGTGGATTCATGCACACCCATCAATCTCAGAGCATCTTGTGCAGCAATTCCCATTCATTCGTATATGTCTCATTTCATTCAGAGGAAAAGGGGATTTGTGGGACAAGGAGAGGAAAGGGGTGAGAAGGGTGAAGCAGGGGAAGGGGGGGGCAGGGGGGCTCGCTGCGCAGGGGGGGGGGTGTTGCCTGAAGCCCCGGGACAGAGCTTTAGGGCTTGGAGGGTAGGGGATCTGTATCTACCTAACCTTCCACGGGTCTTGATCTTCAACGAGCGATATTGGTCGCTCCCTGGCTCGCTTATCTATCTTATTCCTTACTCCTTCTTCCCGCCTTATCCTGCACCTGCAATTAGTTTGCCTGCTTCCTCAGGCCATCGAGAGGCTCGACCGCCTGCACTTTCCGAGAGGCTCATCCGCCTGCACAGCTGTCTACCCTAACTCCTAGAGGCTTGCCCGCCCCACAACTTTCTATGCTAACTCCTAGCTTTCTAGTGTAACTCCTAGAGGTTCGCCCACCTCATCTCAGCTCTCTAACATAACTCCTGAAGAGGTTCGACCACCTCATCTCAACTTTCTGTGTGCTAACCGTATCTTACCTGTCCAGCTAACTGCCAGGTAATCAGGCAACCTTACTCCTTATTCCCGAGAGATCTCTCCTACATATAGCCGCCTAATCAGAGATCTCTCCCACATATATGCTAACTGTACCTTACTTTTGCCGGCGTCCTTATGATGCTTCTAACCTTACTTTCGAAACCAATTTATTCCTTATCCTCGGCGCCCTCTTGGGGCACCTTACTCCCCCATCCCGTAACGTTACCCTGACGAATCCTATAAACAGCTCAGTTGTTCTGGAGCCCAAAAACGGCTCGTTCTTAAATTTTGTTCGAGGATCAGACTCGAAGCAGGAAATGAGCAAACGGCACCGAGCGACAGAGTGAGTTCCAATTTAGCCTAAAATCCCAGTCTATAACAAAATAAACCCAAGGCTCACCTCACCCAGACCGATCAAACCAGCTGGTGTTTTTTCCCACTCACTCGCACCTGGAGCCGCGTCCCGAGTCTGCCGGAGCTGATGTCCCATCTGGGTCGCCATTTGATGGATCCGTTGATTTAGGACTCAAGACTCATGATTGAGAGAAGGCACAACTGAGATATTTATTTGATTCATCAAACACACAAGCTTGTGGAAAGCAAAATGCTTAAACTGAGGCCCACAAGGACCAGGATTCCAACATGATGCTCTAAAATAATTCGGTCAAGCCTTTCATTTTATAAAGGGAATATTGGGGTGTGGTTTTAGCTCTCGAGACAAAGGAAAGACAGAGTGGTCTCCAAGGTCATCAAAGGGTCAAACAACATGTTGACTACTTTCTAGAAACCTGATTTTTGGGGGAGTTCAGCAAGTCGTAAAAATGTCAAACATGAAAGTGATATAACGCAGTCCTTTAAGGGGGACTCGGAAAGATAGGTTGGTCTTCACAGAGGGATTATATCATCAGGGTCTGGATTTACAAAGCATATAACTTTTTATAACAAGTTTCCAAAGAACATTTCTACAGTAAGAGAACATGCCATCACAGTAACTTAATTCTTTAACAGGAAATATAATGGATAAGGTTTACAAAGCAACACATACAAATTAGTTATTTTCGGTAATTGAGCAACATCTTTAGCCTAATACTGGGATAACAGGTTTCCAAAGAACATGAAAGTATTATGAGTATACAGAAATCAATCAAAAACAGAACATTTTCTTGTTTATACTTGGTAATAGGTCAAACGATAATAGAACACAAGGGGGGAGGTGGGGGGGGGGGGGGGTCTGAACCCCCACATATATATATATATATATATATATATATATATATATATATATATATATATATATACAGTACATCTCTCCCACTCCTCTTCCCTTCCCCCCCTTTCTCCTGCCCCGGCCCTCTTCCCTCCTCTTCCCTCCCCATCCCTTCATCCTCTTCCCCCTCCCCTCCCCCTTCTCGCAGCAAGAGAGGTGACTACCTATTGGTCCATTAGTGAAGCGCTCTTCTCGTATAAAAATAAAATCCATCGACCTTGTGTTGGAGTTCCAGCATGTTGGTTCGAGCTTTGAATTTCAAACTCGAAGAGAAACTACTCATTCAAACTCGGAAAACATTACAGAGAAACGATCTGCTTCTGAAATTCTTCTTCTTCAAACTGGAAAACCATGACAGAGGAACTCAGCCATGATCATTCTTCTTCTTCTGGAGAAACGTCAGAAACAAAGCATTAGTCCTTCTTCTTATTCTTCAAAGCATGATGGATAAACTCAGCTCTCATGAGATTGCCAAACAACATAAAAGGATAACAAATGTTATCATTCCCTGTGTTTGTGGTAACATACACCACCCAGATCTTCTTCAAACTAACGAGAAACTTTTTTTTTTTAACTCGGAAAATATTACAGAGTTAATCTGTCTTCTGATAATTCTTCTTCAAACTCGACACCCCCATGTGCCTCTGTTGGGTTCCATGGTGACGTGCAGTGCCTCACCTGCTAAAAATGTCTTATTTCACCCCTTTTTGTGCGGTCTGCTTTCATTATATTAATATAGTTTTAATTATTATACCAATAAAAAATATACATGAAAGACAACCAACGTTGAGTGCTAACGCCACTTGGTTTCCAAGGTGATACGGAGGCTCGCTTCTCCATGGGGACATCCAAGGAATTAGCAGAAACTCGAGCAATGCGACTGTTGCCAATATGCCTCCACATAGTCCCACAATGGGTAGATGCCCTCGTTCACTGTCCTAAAAATAAACAAGTTTGATTTCAATCCCTTCAGCTGTTTACAAGTGTTGCATTTTCATCAGCCATGAGAGGTTTCACATTGATCGGTGAAGTGGTTTCAGAGAAGGGATTTTTTTTTTAATATCAGCTTTCAAGCTAATATGGCTGCCGCACCACATGACAGTAGTGTATATATGTTGCTTCTGGGAAACTCATTTTCCCATTGACTTACATGTTAATTTTCCTCTTAACCTCATTGCCCATTAACACCTCTATTTCTCCCACCCTAATCTTTATGAACCTTTTGTCTATAGTACCTATCCTTAATGTTGTTCATTAGACCACTCAAACACTAACAATATTTGTTTTCCCTTATAGACCTATAATCCTTCTTCTACATATCATCTGGCAGATTATCTTTGACCCACTCAAACACCGACCCATTCACTTACATGTTAATTTTCCTTTCACCTCTTCACGAACCTTTTAGCCTTTTGACATACTCTTATCCTCAATGTTGTTCATTAGACCACTCACACAATGATTCCCCCTTGGTCTTATGGTACTCTTACTATCAATGATCCCGAGTAGACCACTGAAACAATGATCCAACAAATATTTGTTTATGTGTAGGAAATAATTTAATTCTCCTACAACTCTCTTCACCATCTAATATATTAACAAAGTATATGTTTGAGTTTGGTTCTTTATTAAGATATTTTAACTGAGATAAAATAAAATGATAAACCTCCCTCAATGTTCTTGTTTGAGCGCCTCCAGTGCCACATACCATTTTTAAATTAAAGTATATATTTTCCTGACAACCATCAAAGTTTTCCGTCCACTGAAAAATATTTCCATCTTTTTTACCAAATTCACCGGCATTTAAATTAATTCTCTTATTTGTTTTGTAAATTTTTTTACCAGTTGTCTTTTCAATTATACCTATTTGATATTTTTCACATTCGTTATGTTTACCATTTATATACCAAGGTTGATTACATCTCCACTCTTTAGTCTGGTTGGTACTTGGTTCTATCATTTATATAATAGTAAAAAGGCGGCGGTAGCCCATTAAAATCCCTAACCCTCCTTTTTAACTTATCACTTATATACTTATATAACCATAAGGGAGACTATCAATTCCATTTTCTAAAATAAACCTCTTATCATCAAAAGCCCCCAATGCTTTCTTATTCACCTCTTCTGAATATAATTTATGTTTATAACTTCTTATTCCATTAATCTTTCTAAACCCTTCCTTCTTTGTTGTTAAACAGTTATAATAATCCTTAAAGTTTATTGTTTCTTTAATAACATTTTTCTTTACACCTTTTAACTTCTTATCAGTCTTTTCAACGTTATTCACAATGTATTTATAAGCATAAGCCTTTGACCTCAATCCCACAAATTCACTCATGACATTTCCTCCTAATTCATCCTTAAACTTTCCAATCACCTTTTTATTTTTAGAAGAGAACAACTCACTCTCTGGACTGTAATTACTAGTGTCATAGATATTAATGTCCTTTTTCATGTCTGAATAAACATCATCAGTATTAATTTGCAAAATAAAATTATCTGTATCCATATAAAGTAGATTAACATAATTTTGATATTTCTTCCTCAAGTTCTTATAAAAGTAATCATACATTAATGACTTTGATAAATCAAGAATTGATGTTCCAATATAAATAGGTTTGTCCATTTCAATACTCTCTTTAATCAAATGGATCGCACAAAAGTTCTCAGTAAAGACGTCAGCTCTAGTAAAACTCGGTCTATTAATTAATTTTGATGCTTGTTTCCAAGATGTTGATAGTCTGATATTTTGTCTTTTTCTCACATTTTCCATGGTCTTACCAAAGACTGCATTATTCATCAATTTATAAAAGTCTTTCTCAAAATCTGTTTTTGACTCTGTTCTTCTTTGTGTATTAAAATCAATGTACCCCTTTAACCAATGCCTTTGATTGAACTTTAGAACCCTATGGATCTTCTCTACTCTTAGACCTTTTGATAAATATTGTCGCAAATTTATTTGGTGTAGAACATAATTTTTCTTGTTATATAATGTAGTAAGTAATTTTTCTGTTGATTCACCTATATTAAATGATTGTTGATAATCACTTAACCACTCCTTCTTTGGACTTTCCTTTTCACAAGCAAATGGGAGATCTTTGTGTAGGTTATGAAGTTCCTCTGGATATTTCAAATCGACCTCAAAATAATAACCATCCTTTGAATCATCCAATTCTTTTTGTGTAGAGATACATACATCTTGTAAAACCTTTTTGTAGTCTTTTTCCTTTACCCATCTAAGTTTTCCATAAGGAAGAGTCTGAGACATTGCCCAGCCCTACAGGTTGTTCGCATCATAATACATCAAGTAGGAGCTCTCTACCGATGGATCATAATTTGGAATGTACTTGTTATTTGCTTTAGCATATCTCTTTGAACAGACTTGTGAAATTCCTCCTCTCTTTGCCTTTTCAATCATCAAAAGCATATCAACATCGGTTATCAAATCCAAAGCTTGTTTTGTCATTTTCAACATCACACTCCAGGCCAATCCAGGTGCTGTGTAGTAGTGAGCAGGATCCAATCCATATCCAGTGCGACAAACAGATCTAAAGGCTTCAAATACATCGGCCAATAAAAGCACATCAGTTTTGAGGTACAAATCGTGATACTCACCAAGATTCTTAATGTTATATTTTTTCCAAACATTTTGTGCATGTACATAATCTTTATCAGATATATGACTATTATTTAATTTGTTATAGAAATTTTCTTTTAAAGGAAGTTGTGTTTCATTGAATCTCTCAAATGAGTCCATATAGTCATAGGGGTAAATTCCCTTTTGTGTTAGTAAATCTTTATCTGAAAAATACTCCGAAAGACATGGAAACTCTTTTAGATTTTGAACCAAGTTAGGCAATGGACTTGCCATGAATTTAAATGTATCAAGAAATCTGATATGAGTAATAGGAGATGTGTGAATTGTTTTTGTGAATGAAATGTATTTCTGATCCGTGTTTGGAATTGCCGAGATACTTCCAGAAGTCTTTGAGAGTTCCTTGATAAATAGATGTGTATCATAATGAGCGTTGTTATGAAGAAAAACAGGAATGAAGGAGGAGAGTTGATAATTAATATTTCAACTTTTATGAGCCGGACCTCTATATTTACCAGTGAGATGACAATGGTCTCTAACCTTTAGACCTTTACCAATTTTCTCCTCACAAATATGACAGACATTGTTTTTTATAAATTCCCTTTTTTCTTTACTTGTTAAGGACATTGGTTTATTGGTTTCTCTCATTATCTTGGTTAATCGAACACAGTCTTTTTCTATTCGTTTCACAAACTCCTCTGGGGTATTTGAGCCTCTATACATCTCTAACTTGTATATTCATACCCACCGGATGATTTGCTATAATAACAAAAACCACAAGGAGTATGTTTTTGATATTTATTTGTGTATGATTCTTTTGGATCTGGAGAAGCAGTATCAATTTTTTCTAAAATACTTTCAAAATCAGCATATATAACAAATGGATGTTTTATTGTTTTCTTTTCATCTTTGAATGTGATCTTTGAGCCTTTTTTAGGCATGTTGATTACCGTTGATTTATGTTCACCACAATAATTTGAATGTTTATCTAATCTTTCTTGTGTATGGAAGAAGTTAAGACAACGCATACAAATATATATTTTATTTGTTCTTTTACATACTTGTGGTTTTATTAATTTTGTAATATCTTTGATGTATGTGTAATGTGAATTTTCGTCTGAATTAAAATATAGAAGATTAATATGAGTTTGTTTACAATTGTCAGAAAGCTTTAAAACATGAATGTTGATTGTTTCTGTTAAACCATAAACATTAACTGATAAATTATTCATCTTTTCAAATTTAGGAATATCATTTAAAGCCATAGGAAACTTTAGATCTTTCGTATTTAATGTATTCTCATATTTTTTTATAATGAGATACTCTTTCATCATGAAAATGTGGAGGATGTAAATGTGCCAGAATAGACCAGAGAAAACATTTATTGTCTTTATTTTTGATATTGATAACTGCTTTTCTATTTTTGATAACACTGGGTAAAACAATGTAAGAAGAAGCTTTTAGAGGATCTGATTTAAGAATATGAATGTCTATGTAAATAATTTTTCCTATATTGAATCCACTTCCTACGATTGAATTATCCACATCTTGCTCTTGTTTAATAAGTTCATCACAGACTCCTGATGTTTTAAAATCTTGATATGAAGATATAAAGTGTGGCTCAGTTCTCATGTATGGTGTATCTATAACTCCTTCGTCCTTTGTCATTTCTAATTTTACTCCCATATAAAATTTAAGTGGTTTCATTTCTTTTAGTGTTTTTTCAATCAACGTTTGAACAGCAGGTTTAACTATTTCTACAGCATCAACTACAGACTCTGGTTCAGGAGGTTTGAAGTTAAAGACTTATTTTAATATGTCCTTTGAATGCACCATCAGAGTTTTTAGTTGTGATAAAATTTGATTAATGTTGATTTGTTTTAAGATGTATTTTGAAGCCTTTCTTGAGGATATTTTTATTACAGGCAGAACAGTGTTTTGTTTCCTTCTGAATAGGAGATAGTAGGTGAAGTAGATTAAATGTGTGTTTGTTAGTTTTAAGGTGTCTTTTGTATTATTTATATTCTTGTTCGCAAACGTCGCAATACGTTGCTTTGATCATATTTATATAGCAAAATTATACTTAATGTAAAACACCTTTTTAGAGGCTTTTTTAAAGATGAAACTGTGCTTAAAGTAAAACACTTATAGAAGAAAGTGGCTTTTTACAGGCTTTTTATATATGAAACTGTACTTAAACTAAAACACTTTTTCACTCAGAATCATCTGAATCATAACTATCACATGAATACTCAGAATCATACTCAGAGTCATCAATAAAGCTACTCTCATAACTATCATTTGGGCACAAATTATTGGCATCATAACTATCATTTGAGTTCAATGAAATACTATCATCACTATCGTCCGAGTTCAATAAATTAGTAAAATCTTCACTGCTGTAATGACGCATATTTAATTAGCAGGAAAAATATTCCCATCAATATCTGTATACTTTCTTTCATTAACAGATTCAATCTCTACATTTTTAATATCAAAAGTTATCTTTAAATAATCTCTAACTATCATAGAACGAAATGACATTTCACCAGAAATATTAACATCATTCATTTTACTTAGATCTATACCCTTTGGATTATTAAAGAAAATACAAATGTCTCCTCTAGAATTATTAATGGTCTTATCATTCATTTTTAAAGTATTGCGATCGATCACTTTTTCAAGCTTTGAATAAATTGCCAGGAGTAGAGGAGAAACTTTTGTTAGATTTACTTTAATGGATGTCTTTCCAGGTATAGTTAGAGCTCTTCCTTTAAATGAAATAGAGGGACTCATGTTATTTTCCATAACTGGTTTTACCCAAAAATTCCCATATTTATCTTTGTTCAATTTAACATCTTTGACATATTTTTCTATATCTTCCACCGAAGTAGAGATTGATTGAAATTTGTCTTTTGTGCTTTGAAACATTGTATTTATTAACGAATAAACTTGCGTTTAGTTTAAGTAAAAATTTAGTATATAAATATGATAGAAGGATATTTAGAATTTCCAGACTCTCCATATGATAAATTAGAGAATTGTCCGGCTTGTGATAGAATAGGGCTTAATAATGAGGGTTCATATAAACAATGTATTTTCTGTGATTTAATTTTAATTAATGATAATAAAAATATATATATATATATAACTCTTTTAAATTAGAACCAAAAATGAATTACTTTACAAGATTAATAAGAGAGATGAATGTTAAGTATTGTGATGATAATACACCATTTCTTTCAAGGGAAGAGACTATTTGTATTGAGGAAATGTATAAGGGTTTAATGATATTTATTATTCAAAATAATTTTACTGGAAATGTTAATACAAGATACTATATAAATAAAATAATGAATTATTTTGAAATTAAACCCGAACTCAGGATAAAATATAGAGTTTCTAAAATAGCTCAAAAAAGTTAGATGACTTGTTTTCCAAATATATAAATGAATGATTTTTTACCCGTTTGGGAAAATAAGATAAAATTTAATAACCATAAAAACATTCCAAATTCATTGAGATGTCTAATAGTTGGTTCAAGCGGATGTGGAAAAACCTGTTTGCTTTTAAAGATGCTCCTTACCCCCAACTTTTTAGATTATGATAATTTAATAATTTTTACGAAGTCAAGTTTTCAACCCGAGTATCAACTACTATCACAAGGTTTTAATGCAGGTCTTAAAAAGGAAGACATTATCGGTTTATTTAAACTTCAAAACAAACTAAATGATTACAACATTGAGGATATAATACAACTATTTTGTGATACACAGAAATCAAAATCAAAACCCATAACTTGTGTTCTCAGTGATAATACAGATGATATACCTTCACCTCAAGATTTAGATAAATCAAAAAAGAACCTCGTTATCTTTGATGACTGTGTTAATGAGAGAAACCAAACAGTAATCGATAGCTACTATACAAGAGGGAGACATTCTTCTTGTAATTGTATTTATATTCGCGTCATATTTTCAACTCCCTCGGCACTCAATAAGAAACAATGCCAATACTTTTATTTTATTTAGGTTAAATTCAATAGATTTAAATAATTTTTGGAGAGATAATTGCTCTACGTTATGTAGTAAAAAAGAATTTGAAAATTATATGAAACACGATTGGAAAATATAAATATATTGTTGTGAAACAAGATGAGATACTAACTGATATTTTACACACATAAATGACAACTATTAATTATTAATCTTGTGGGTAAATCTGCTTCAGGAAAGAACTTTCATAAATCTAAACTCTTGAATAGTAAAAATGAAAAGATTGTAAGTTTTTTTTAAAAACACCCTATGATTCGTTTTGTAAGTACTACAACCAGAGCAATGCGACCAGGAGAAGTAGAAGGGAAAGATTATTACTACATTTCAATGGAGATACATATGCGATTGAGGAACGAAGGTCAAATATTTGAGGAGGTCTCTCTTGGTTCTACAAAATATTCACATTGTAAGAGTGAGTTAAATAAAGTAAAATCTAACAGTGTTGGGATTTTAGAAACGAATCCTGAAGGAATGAGACAAATTATTTAACATTTGTGTGGTGATGGAGTTAAGATTTTATCATTCGGTTTTGATATCAATGAGGAGACTCAACGCAAACATATGAAAAGCAGATATACAAGTATTAGTGAAGAAGAAATAACAACTCGTATTAATACCAATAAAGAATTTGATGAAATATTTAAAGAAAAGGATTTATTTCAACACATTTACTATAATGACGAAGAAAAGGAAAATTTTCCCATTGACCTTTACAATTCATTAAATGATATTTTTCAATAAAGAAATACAGAAGATGAATACCGAAGAAAGAGCAAGAAAGTTTAAAGAACATCAAGAGTTGGTTTCAAAAGTTGTAAAGCAACAGGAAGAGATAAAGAAGAAACGGAGACAGAAACTAACTGGTGAAGAAGCCTTTGAAAGAAAACAAGAGAAATTTTTTAAACCACTTTTGAAAACTCTACACTCACCTACAGTTCCCACAGTAGAATTTACTCCAAAAAAACTTCAAATGCTCAAAGATTTTCGTCAAATGACGGCGCAATAACTTGGAGAATTAGAATATGATGATGAAGGATTATTTCGGAAACTTGAGGAGGTAAATCAACCACCTAATTATGTTGTGGAAGCTCTTCAAAACAATGAATATTCAGCGGGTTCAAAAACCAGAGCAGGTCTCATTCCAACAGAAGAACCAGCACAGTTCCATCTTGTGAAAGAAAATTATTGATATTTAATGATAAATTGGTGTTCTTAAGTTCTGCTCAACCAAATGTTGAATTAACTCCAAGATTAATGTTTCTTCTAACAAACTCTGGATTCAGCGGTTCAAAATATTTTGATGAACCACTTGATATGGAAAATGCGGAAAATAGGGTATATATTGATTTACTAATCTCACTTGATTATGGAGTTTCTGTTGCCGGTAAAAGTAAGAAGAATGAGAAGGAGAAACATATTATTGATGCTTTAAGTAAGCTTGGTTCGGGTGCTAGCTTTCTTCCAAATGACCCATCACAATTAGTTGGATGTTTTAATAGGTTATTATTGTTATTGTTAATTTATTGTTATGTATTGTTATGATGTATTGTTATTGTTAATAGGTTACTAACATCACAATAGGTTATTATTGTTGTTAGGTACTAAGAAGGCTGGAAACAACAATTGTTTTAATGAAGCATCCGCCATTTTAGATCAGTTGATGAATATGAAAATAATTAATAAATGTCAATACAAAGATATTTTATTAGATATTAAATAAGATGAGAAGCACAATTCTTAGTTTTAATTTCACAACGAGTGATTACACAGCTTCATTCCCTTACCCACTACAACTTGACCCCCTTGTCTCATATGAGGCTTCTTTGTTGTCAATGGAGACTTACAATACACTTTTTAATATCACAGAGAAAAACAACAGGTTTAGTTATAATCCAGGAAGTGGGTACAAAACTATAACAGTTTCACCCGGAGCTTACGAGATTTCTCAAATATCTTCTGAAGTCTCTCGCCTTATGAAAGAAAAAGGTGTTGAACCAAAAAATATTGTAATAGATATTCAAAAACACACTTCAAAATCAACTATTAAACTTAAAAATAATTATAAAGTTGATTTCACGATTGAAAAATCGTTTAGAGAGCTATTGGGTTTCTCTTCAAAAAAGATTGAAACAAACAGAACGTTTTACAGTGATAATGTCATTCAAATATCCTGCGGTATAAATTCAGTATTAATTCATTGTGATTTGATTGATGGTGCTTATAACGATGGAATAAGAACAAATACAATATTTTCATTCAGCGCATACTCAACACCGATTGGTTATAAATTCAATATGGAACCAAAAAATCTTGTCTATTTACCTGTGTCAGGAAAAACCATATACAGAGTAAATTTTAGGATAACCGATCAAGATAATCGTATGATCTCCTTTAATGAAGAAATTATATCCATCAGAATTCACCTACGTGAAGTTTTTCAATAAATAAATAATGGTTATTGTGAGAAAACACGAGTTGGGAAAATATAAAGTAATTACAGGGGATGGGATGTTCCTTTCACCATACTATAAGGGTGAAGGTATGTTTCTTGGTAGAGGATACTATAAACCAAAGAGACAACGGGGTGTGGGTCATCAATTTAGAAATAAAGGAGATGGGATAATTGATACTCTAATGGGTATTGGTTCAACCATTCTTAAACATAAAGACCTAATTGGTTCAACTGCTTCTGCTGTGGGCTCAGTTGTGGGTGCTATAAAGAGTATAAAAGATGCTCAAAAGGAGTCTCATAAATTACAAGCAATCAAAGAAATAAAAAAAGGTAAAACTCAACTATCTTCACAAGAACGACAAAAAATCATTAAAATACTTGCGTCAGGGTTTCAACAATTTTAATGCTATATAAATACAAGTATGGAAGCGATTGATAGTATCTATGATTTGGATGATACGATTTTCATTTCAAACTCCACTAAAAAGGAAGACTATTTTAAGGTAAATGCTATAACAGGAACAGACTGGAATTCAAACGGAACAAAAAGTTTTGAAATAAATAATCAACAAACTTACTTGAATATAGCTGATAGTTTCTTGCTGTGTAAATTTAAATTCACTAAGGCTGCGGATAATACTAATGCTACACTCGTAAATGATTTCTTCTGGAAAATGTTTGACAGTGTCCACCTGTATATTGGAACACAAGAGGTTGAAGCGCTTGATTATGTCTCTGCTACATCTGAAATGATGAAATTTACACTATATTCGTTTCGTGATAGAATGGGTAAGGGAGCTGTTGAAGGTTTTATTCCTGATATGTCAACGGGAACAAATGCTTACCCTGGTTATATTCAAAGGAAGGCAATGTATAATGACGAAACAAAAGCAGAGAATAGTTTTACCGTAGCAGTACCTCTTGAAGGTATATTTGGATTTTGTGATTATGAGAAAGTTTTGTATGGTCTTAAAATTAGATTTCAACTACAAAGGAACGATAATGTAAATATGTTGCTTTTTGGGGCTGAAAATGCTTTTGGCGACAATAATAAATTTGTTATTAATGATTTGTGTTGGTATATCAGTGAATATACTCCTAATCTTAAAACGGAAGAGATGTTAAATAAAAGACTTAACTCAAAGACCCCGCTAAATGTATCATACCTTAAAATAAGATGTCAACACGTTAAACTGGAACACACTACCTACACTTGGAATTTAGGTGTTCTTCAAGGAAAGCCACGATACCTTTGGCTCATTTTTAAAAAACCAGATGGGGAGGACGGTACTAATAAGAATAATGTGCTGTGTGATAATGCTAAGGTGAAACAACTTCGGGTTTCTCTTGATGGAACATTTTATCCGCGAGATAGATTGGAAATTGATTGGGAAAAAAATGGTTTTGCGGAAGCCTACAAGTCTTACCAAAAGGTGTGTGAAAGCAACGGTAATAATGATCCTATTTTGGATATGGTTGCGTTTCAAAAACTTTATACAATCTACGCAATTGACCTGAGTTCTCAAAAGGAAACTATAAAGTCTAATCGAGTGGATACTTCTCTATACATTGAAAGAGGAGAGAATGAAGAAGTTGATGCTTATTGTTTGCTTTTGGAGGAAACAGAATTACAGATTAATACAGATAATGGTGTTATAATTAATATCACATAGGTTTTTTCTCATAAATAAATGAGTCGGAAAGAACCGGTATATGTTAATGAAATCAATCTCAATAAATTAACATCTTGTATTCAAAATCAAAAGCCTTGTATTATTAATGTTAATACAATTCAAAGAAAAGGAGCAGTAAGATTTGATGTTTTACTCACAAGAGAGCAGGTAAAAACACTAAATGATGCTGGATCACTTAAAATTAAAATGACAAAACCTATGTTGAAGAAATATTCAATACAAAAGGGAGGATTTCTCCCGTTTCTAATTCCTTTATTTGCTGGTTTAAGTGCGGCGGGAGCATTGACTGGTGGTATTTCAGCAGCAGTAAAAACTGCTAACGAAAGGAAGGCACAACTAAAAGCTCAAAAAGAATTGGAAAGACATAACAAGGAGTTGGAGAAACAAATTAGTGGAAGTGGTGTAATTGTAGATTTTGCTCAAAAACTTGAAAGTCTACCTGATAAAGCTAGATTGTTGGTTGGAGATATGCTTTCCTCTATCGCTCAAGCGGGTGTTAAACTAACTAAACGGGGTAATGGATTGTATCTTTCTCATAAATAAATGGATAAATGGTTTAAACAATTTGGAAAGAATACAACGTCAAATATAAAACTAGCTAAGTATTGTAAAACACTAAAAATTGATAATGTGGTTATTTGTATGAGAGATGAATTAATACATATAAATAAGAATACAAAGAATATTATGTTGAATTTAGACATACAGAATGGTTCTCATTGGGTTTGTATTCATAATAGTCAGGGTAAATATTATTTTGATAGTTATGGTATGCCACCACCTGTTGAAGTAATACAATTCTTACAGAATGGTGTTTATCAAACATTTCAAGTTCAAGAAATTAATTCTAAATGTTGTGGTCAATTATGTTTATATGTATTATTTCAACTCAACAATAATGAAAATTTTTATGATATCATTTTAAATCTAATATAAATGACTTATGTTGGAAAAGATGGTTCTATCTTTGGAGAATCCTCTCAGGATATTGATTTATCAAATTATTATACAAAGGCACAGGCTGAACGACAAAAATATAGTATAAGTAAAAATATTAATATGAAGAATACTTATAAATTAATCAATTATCCAAACCCTACAGATGCGAATGACTTAATTAGATACAGTGATTTATCACAATATATATTTTAAAAGAGAACAGCATGTTTTGTTAAACAAGTAAAATTTACAACCACAACACCTGGTTATACTGACCATACACCTTTCCTCATTGAATTTAACTACCTGCTTACAATTGAATTTTATAAAGAAGGACATATAGTTAATATGCGAATTAATAAATGGGGGGTATGATATGCTTGATTTAGGGTATAATTGGTCTTTTTCAATAAACATAGAAGACCTACATGATTTTAATCAGTCTCGTAAAGAAGAATATTATCCGCTTGGTGAGGATAAGGATTTATGTGGAAGTACAATTAATAAACAACAAATACATGGTTTTAAGAAAAGAAAAATATATGATAGTATAGCGATGGTTAGCATGACAAAGAAGGAAGGTAATGAGATAAGGATAGAAATCCGAGGAATACAAACCGATTTGGTAGTGGGAAGATGGGGTGGTATTACCTGTCATAATATTAATCTCACATATATTTCTGATACATAAATGGCAGGAAGAAGACTACAAGAGAATTATAATTTTTGTATTCAAGGATACCTACAAGAAAAGGGTGCTCGGTTTTACATACCGTATGAATTGGAACATATACATGGGAATTTTGTCATTAAAAACTGGCCTTATACTGATATTGTTAAACCCACAAATAGAGACTGGTTTAAAATATTAAATAAAAATGAACTTCTCAAAGTTATGAAATATAAAACTCTTTTAGAAATCATCAACAAAACTTATTGGTATCCTATTATGAGAAAAATAATTATAGATACAAGAATATCTCAAAATTCAGATGAGTATATGTATAATATTCTTTGGGGCTCAAACTCAAGGGTAGCAAGGGATGAGGAAGGAGTTGAAGAAGAGAAGGAGGAAAGAGAGAAAAAGGAGAAGGAGGAAAGGGAGAAAAAGGAGAAGGAGGAAAGGGAGAAAAAGGAGAAGGAGAAAAGGGAGAAAAAGCAGAAGGAGGAAAGGGAGAAAAAGGAGAAGGAGAAAAGGGAGAAAAAGGAGAAGGAGGAAAGAGAGAAAAGGGAGAAGGAGGAAAGAGAGAAAAAGGAGAAGGAGGAAAGGGAGAAAAGGAGAAGGAGGAAAGGGAGAAAAAGGAGAAGGAGGAAAGGGAGAAGAAGGAGAAGGAGGAGAGGGAGAAAAAGGAGAAGGAGGAGAGGGAAAAAAGGGAGAAGGAGGAAAGAGAGAAAAGGGAGTAGGAGGAAAGAGAGAAAAAGGAGAAGGAGGAGAGGGAGAAAAAGGAGAAGGAGGAGAGGGAGGAAAGGGAGGAAAATATAAAAAGATGGAAATCAGTGAGATTCGTAAAAGATTGAGTGTATTACAGCAAATAAATAAATCTCAACGCACCGAAGAGGAAAATAAAGAATTAACAACTCTTACTAAGATAATGATTTTTAAAATGGTTGAGATGAGTTCAGCGAGGAGATTTACATGAAGAAGACAAAGGTCATATAGTTGATGATGTTGGTGTTATTGACTTTAGTTAGTTTTTATTTGTAAATAAATGGAGGAGAGAGTGAAGGCATTCCTAAGGATTCTTTATGTTTTAAAAATTAAGATAGAAATGTATATGTTGAAAACCAAAAAGATTTTGATACTCTGTCGGAATTTTTCTGATAAATAAATATGAGTTATTGTCTCAAATATAAAAAGAAAACCAAATCTAAAAATATCTCATGTTAAAGCTAAAAATAATAGAGTTTATCAAAAAGGAATAAGTGAAGTGTGTGGCTCTAAAAAGTGCCAATTCATCTCTCCTAAAAGTGGAGGAGACATACAAAAGTTTCTGTCAGGAAGTAAATTTACAACAACTGGAATTCCTGGGGAACTACATCTACCTGGATATTCTTTCTGTGGTCCTGGAACAAACCTGGATAAAAGATTAGATGAGGCTGACAATCCTAAACCTTGGTCCAAGCCAATAAATAGGGTTGATGAAGTGTGTATGAAACATGACATTGCTTATGGGGATACCACTACATTGGATGAAAAACATGAAGCAGACAGAGAAATGTTGTATAATTTGTCCTTGATACGAAATCCTACATTGAGAGAGAAAGTTGATAGGTTTATTGTGAAAAAAATGATAAGTGCTAAATTGAAACTTGGTCTTGGTTATTTCCCAAAAAACTATTAAACTTCAATGATGTTATCAAGACTGAGGAGCTTTTGGCTAATGAATTACAAAAACCTATAATCACAAAGTTTAAAAGAAGGAAAGTTTATTCTAAATACACCGACCACATATGGTCCGCTGATTTAATCGAACTAAATAATGATAAGGGATACAGGTATGCTTTAACCGTTATTGATTTGAGGAGTAGATTTGCTTGGGTTGTTCCTTTGAAAAACAAGAGAGGTGATACTTTAATGTTAGCCTTGAAGCTAATATTTGATAGGAATAAAAGGAAACCAAAAAAGTTATGGACTGACGAGGGAACAGAGTTCTATAACAAAATATTTATGAAATTTCTTAAGGGGGAGGGTATTAAATTATACAGCACCTTTAATGAAGGAAAAGCAGTTGTTATTGAGCGTTTTAATCGTACTTTGAAAGAGAGACTATATAAAAAATTCACACAACTCGGTTCTCAAAAATGGGTGTATTTAATTCAGGATATTGTAGATAATTACAATAATACAGTTCATTCATCAACAAAATCAAAACCATCGGAAACATTTACAAAATTAGAATATGAAAAGGAGATTAATTTGAGAAAGCCCAAGTTTAAAGTTGGTGATATTGTAAGAATATACAAATGGAAAAGTCATTTTGAGAAAGGTTATACACAAAAATGGACTCGTGAATTATTTAAAATCATTGATGTAATGGATACAGTCCCTTGGACCTACAAATTATATGATTTAAATGGAGAAGAAATCTTGGGTTCATTTTACTCGCAAGAATTACAAAAAACACAAGTAAGCAGATAATACCCTTGAAAATAATAAATAAATAAATAAAATGTAATGGGGATACGTTTTTAAATCTGTGAACCCCAAACACAGAATCCCACAACTTTTTAGTTGGGGCTTAACTTTTGTGTGTGTATAATGGGGATACGTTTTTAAATCTGTGAACCCCAAACACAGAATCCCACAACTTTTCAGTTGGGGCTTAACTTTTGTGTGTGTATAATGGGGATACGTTTTTAAATCTGTGAACCCCAAACACAGAATCCCTCAACTTTTCAGTTGGGGCTTAACTTTTGTGTGTGTATAATGGGGATACGTTTTTAAATCTGTGAACCCTAAACACAGAATCCCTCAACTTTTCAGTTGGGGCTTAACTTTTGTGTGTACAATGGGGATACGTTCTTGAGATCTGTGAACCCCAAACACAGAATCCCTCAACTTTTCAGTTGGGGCTTAACTTTTGTGTGTGTGTGTATGTGTGAGTGAGTCATAATAATATACAAACCCTAACCCAACCCCATCCAGAACCCAACCCCATCCCTAACCCAACCCCATCCCTAACCCAACCCCATCCCTAACCCAACCCCATCCCTAACCCAACCCCATCCCTAACCCAACCCCATCCCTAACCCAACCCCATCCCATCCCTAACCCAACCCCATCCCCAACCCCATCCCTAACCCAACCCATCCCTAACCCTCACATTCAAAATCCCAACCCTAACCCAACCAAATCCCTAACCCAACCCCAACCCTAACCCTCACATTCAAAATCCCACCCTAACCCAACCCCATCCCTAACCCAACCCCATCCCTAACCCTCACATTCAAAATCCCACCCTAACCCTAACATAATCTTTTTTTTCTTCTTTTTTAAATACGTATTTCATTTATTTTTTTTCCTCTTCCGCCAATTCTGTCTTTCAAGGCTTTCAGGTTTGAAGAAGTAGAAATGTAGTCTGGAGGCACTTCCAGGAAATGTGACAGTAGGGGTACACTCATGTTACAAGCTGGCAACAATGTTTTTCTGAAAGCCCAGACCTCTAGGAACCCAAAAAGTCTTGTTGCCAGCTTGGGAAATGGTTTGGACCAGATTTGTGGCCATTTTTCAAAATGGCCGCCTACATTTTTGGTGTTTTCTAATATTTGAGCTCTAGAACTTATATCTGGCTGTCTTAAAGGTCTCTAGGGTTATGACCTTATAACATATAGTCATACAACAATCCTCACCCAAATTGGGGTGCATGGCATATCTATAAGTGGTTTTATTGAAGCAAAAAGGCAAAAATATGCCTGAAAAACGCCTTCATTTTGATTTTTCCAAATCACTAAATTGCATACTGTGAAGTTGTTCTTTGGTCAATTTCTTTCAAAATAGTTTTAAAATTTGCCCAGATCCCTCCTCTTCATTAGCAAATCTTCAGGAATATACCCAACTTCTCAGAAAATATGTTTTATGCATGATCAGCTACCCCTACCCCCTAAATCACAAAACGTGCCAATTTTCAATATTTCCAGATTCCAACCAATATCATTGTTGTATGACTTTTTCTCATCATGATAGGTCCAAATTAACTTACTCTATGTGATTAGGTGTTAATAAAAATTGAATTTCACACTTTAGTGAAAATCCAAGATGGCTGCCAAATGGCCAATAAAATATAATATTTCACATTATGACGTTAAGTTAAGGTAATGCAGTCTACCATTTGATACCAACACATTTTTGAGACATAATATATTGCAATAATGATGCTTTCCTTTGTATCCTTCCTCAGGTCCTGCCCGAATCATCATTTTAACATAATTGTTGTGTTAACAATGTACTATAACATATTGCTTGTTGCATGTGCTGTAAATAGCTTTCAGTGTTGTGGTAGACATAGTCTTTGTCTCTTTCCAGATATGAATGAAGATGGAACCTGTAGCTGTGATAGGCGGGAGACGGAAGAGAGAATCAGTTGCACTGGACATCGACTGGAGCACATGCCTCATTTGCCAAGGCAACAGAAAAAATGAAAAGACAACCAAGCCCACAGATGTTGGTCTCGAACGCTTTAAAGACTGTGTGATTACGAGACAGAAATACCATGACCATGAGTACATCTCAACACTTGACAGAATACAGAGTATTGACCTTGATGATGAAAAAGAACACATAGTATGGCACAGGGGCTGTTATTCAAAGTTTACACATGCCAACCATATTGAGAGACTGAAAAATCGGCATGAAAAGGAAGCAAAGGACTCGTGTGACCAACCATCTACGTGCATTCGCCCCTCTTCTAGAGCATCAGTTGCTTCAGTGTCCTGGGACAAATGTATTTTCTGTCAGGAGGATAAGGCAGGAAAGCAATTGAGGAATGTAGCCACTTTAGAGACCTCAGACAGAATACTAAATGATGCTCAAAAGAACAAGATTATGAGATGCCGGTTGGCAGGAATAAGTGACCTAATAGCTGCTGAAGGGAAGTACCACCTTCCTTGTTATGTAACCTTCAGGAGGAAGTCTGAGTCAACTGTGGTAGAAGAAGGCCCAGAATATCCACCAGATGTTTGTTTCAACAAAATGATCGAGGAGGTGGATGCTGGGCTGTCTGGAGGAGACATCTATACCATGAAAACCATCTGGCACCAATACTGTTACATGATGAGAAGAGACTTCAGTGTCTGTGTGGAGCAATGTGACCGACAGAGTTACAAAGCATTCAAGAACAAAGTCAAAAGGGTATTAGGAGATAGGGCAGATTTTGTACAGTCCATGAATCAACAGGATTCACTTCTAGTCTTCCCACTAATTCAAACAGGTATTGTTGTTCAGAACTTAGCAGAGATGGCAGATGAGCTAGAACAAAGTGAGATACAAGATTCTGATGAAACCTCCCAGCACATTCCATCTTTCTCAGCCAAAACAAAGGACAAGGAACTCTTGAGTTGGCTTTACAGAGTGGCAGTCAAAATGAGAAATGACATCAAGACAATGCCAGGACACTCAGATATTGGAGACATCAATACTGAAAGTGCACAGAAGGTGGTTCCTGAAAGCCTTTACATTTTCCTACGCCTGCTGTGTGATTGTGACAGCATATTTGAAGATTCTGAAGGGACCTCCGAAGGTGATGATGATGGAGAAAGCAAAAGGATTTTGAGCATAGCACAGGACATAGTATGTTTGGCATCTGGTGGCAGAAAGCAGACACCAAAGCAACTAGGGCTAGCTCTCACTGTTCACCAAGCAACAAGGTCCAAGGACTTGGTGCAACTAATGCATGCTGCAGGACATGGTGTTAGTTATGAAACTGTAAGAAGAGCTGACACTGCCCTTGCAAACTCTGTCTTGGCCAGATATGTTGAGAAAAACAACACAATAATACCCCTGAATTTTGCACAAGCTACCTACCAAGGATACATCAGATATGCTAATGATAACATTGACATCATAGAGGAGACCCTTGATGGTCAAGGCTCCTTTCATGCCTCACAGTCTGCTGCCTTTCGAAGAGGCATACCTGGTGAAAAGACCATTGCACCTGATGTCAAGTCAAGCAGTAGCAGATCTGTAACTGTGCCAGAGCATTTCAATGAGATTCAACCTTCAGGCATGGGCACCCAGAAACCCGAAGCAACATTTCCAGTAGCTGTGAAAGCTGATTGGTATATGGAATCGGATGCCCAGGTTATCTCTGAGGCTATGGCCATAGATGTGTCATGGCTCCTTGCACGTCAGTCTCACACCGAGGACCAGCATGTTCCAGGCTGGACAGCATTTAACCAGCATGTGTCTGATGTGAATCCAGCAAAGACTACAGTAGGGCCTATGCCGATAATCAATGAGCCTGCACATGAGTTTGACACCATCTGGACAGTGATTCAAAACTGCCAAAGGATGACTGCTGCACTAGGGCAAACGCATCTCTGTTCATCACAAGAGGAGACAGACACGCGTATGATTCTTCATGCTCTGGAAGCAAAGGCAAGAGGATATGAGAGGATCGTCATCACCAGTAGTGATACCGATGTATTATTGCTTTTGATGGCCTTCCAGCCCCAAATGCCAGAAGAGGTATGGATGAAATCAGGGACCTCTAAATACAGGCGCTACATTGCTGGCCACAAAATTGATTGCACTGATGATGTCAGGGACAGTCTTCTAGCTTTCCATGCCATTACAGGATGTGACAGCACCAGTCAACTCGCAGGCATATCAAAGAAGGCAGCATGGAAAATATTTTGTGAAGTTCCTCACCTACTCTCCCAGCTAGGGGTTGCACATGTTCCAAGTGAAGAGATTTGTGCAAAGGCTGAGGAGTTTGTCTGCCGTCTTTACAACCCGAAAGGAGACGCAAAGGAAATCCAGGCGCTGAGATGTTCCCAATTCAGAAAAGTTGGTAAAAAGCCAGAGAACATGCCACCAACAGAGGATGCATTGCACCAGCACATTTTAAGGGCACATCATCAAGCCCTTGTGTGGCGAAATGCCAATGTGCCAAATCCAGGAATCCCCAATCCAACAACATCCGGCTGGTACCTTGAGGACAACCAGCTGATGCCCCGTCTCATGACCAAGGAAGGGCTCACAGCAGAATGTGTCAAAATTGCGACGTGTGCATGTACCTCAAAGGCCCGTCCATGTCTAACTGGCAGGTGCAACTGTAGGAAAAATGGATTGCGGTGCACATTGGCATGCAAATGTGCAGACTTATGCAGGAACCCCCTCAATGACTCTGATAGTGATTAGACGACATGCATGGAAACTTGAGTATATTCCATAATGTCATATTGTTACTATGCTGGCTGTATTTGACGTAATGTAACTAGTCTTGCTTCAGCTCTGTTCCACCAATGTATTACTAGTCTATGATATGACTGTATCCCACATTCTGTCACTTATGTATGAATAGCCAGATTAGCTTGTTGGGTATGACTTTGTTAATTCAGTGCCAAATATTTGTTTAGTTTAAAGGTGCAAGCATTGCATTGACGTTTGTATTGTTTGGATCAGTGTAACATAATAATGTTTGCATTATGTATACAAGTTATGTATGTTTATTTTTGTTTTACATTAAATAATATAGCTTATATTTTACAATCTTCTATGTCTTCATTTATGTAAGTGCCTTGTTTGTCAGCTATGTTGGAACTAATATACTCCGCAAACAAGGCACTTCCAAATCCACACTACTTTCCTGAAATTCAAATGTTATAAAACATAAATTTTACATAAAGTCCCCCTCTAAAATAATACATCTTCAACTCATCAAGACTCTTTCACATACATGTGACCTATAGAATAGTAGTGCCTCATATATTTAGTATAAATGGAACATTTTAGAAGTGCCTCTGAATGAAATTGCAGTCTTATGGTCTCGCGCCACCAAATATTCTATGGCCATTTGGCAGCCATCTTGGATTTTCACTAAAGTGTGAAATTCAATTTTTATTAACACCTAATCACATAGAGTAAGTTAATTTGGACCTATCATGATGAGAAAAAGTCATACAACAATGATATTGGTTGGAATCTGGAAATATTGAAAATTGGCACGTTTTGTGATTTAGGGGGTAGGGGTAGCTGATCATGCATAAAACATATTTTCTGAGAACTTGGGTATATTCCTGAAGATTTGCTAATGAAGAGGAGGGATCTGGGCAAATTTTAAAACTATTTTGAAAGAAATTGACCAAAGAACAACTTCACAGTATGCAATTTAGTGATTTGGAAAAATCAAAATGAAGGCGTTTTTCAGGCATATTTTTGCCTTTTTGCTTCAATAAAACCACTTATAGATATGCCATGCACCCCAATTTGGGTGAGGATTGTTGTATGACTATATGTTATAAGGTCATAACCCTAGAGACCTTTAAGACAGCCAGATATAAGTTCTAGAGCTCAAATATTAGAAAACACCAAAAATGTAGGCGGCCATTTTGAAAAATGGCCACAAATCTGGTCCAAACCATTTCCCAAGCTGGCAACAAGACGTTTTGGGTTCCTAGAGGTCTGGGCTTTCAGAAAAACATTGTTGCCAGCTTGTAACATGAGTGTACCCCTACCACCTTTTCTAGGCCACTTTTGGGGATATGCCTCCAGAGCAATGTGAAGAAAGAATTTTCCACCATTTTCTTCCTCGAACTTTCTTGATATTGCTTAAATCAAGCGTCATTAAACAAAGAACATTGTTCATTGCTTTAGAATACAAAGAGTCTCCAAGATGGACCCCACAGGTAGAGTCTCCAAAATAAAACCAACTTTCCAAGTTCCCAAGGTATAACCACATTCCTGTTGAGCCTCCAAGATAGGTATCACATTCCGAGTCATCAAAACAAAACCCCCATTCCGAGTCTCCAAAAATATAACCATCTTTCCAGGTCTCCAAGGTAGAACCACAATTTTCAGAAATATTGGGGGTTTCCGTGATAAGTCTCACATTGTATAACTGCGGACCATCAGGGAAAACTTCCCTTTCCCAATTTTTTAGGGTTTCTATGATGTGTCTCACATAGTATAACTGCGGACCATCAGGGAGAACTCTCCTTGCCCAATTTTTTAGGGTTTCTATGATGTGTCTCACATAGTATAACTGCGGACCATCAGGGAGAATTCCCGTTTCCCAATTTTTTAGGGTTTCTGTGATGTGTCTCACATAGTATAACTGCGGACCATCAGGGAGAACTCTCCTTGCCCAATTTTTTAGGGTTTCTGTGATGTGTCTCACATAGTATAACTGCGGACCATCAGGGAGAATTCCCGTTTCACAATTTTTTAGGGTTTCTATGATGTGTCTCACATAGTATAACTGTGGACCATCAGGGAGAACTCCCCTTTCCCAATTTTCAGAAATTTGTGGGTCTCCAATGTATGACTTGTATTCTGGCTCATCAAGGTAGAACTTGTTCAGTGGGTTTTGTTTTGATAACTCACAACAAGTATCATCATGGTAAAACTCTTTTTCAGGATTTTGTGGATCTCCAAGGTATAACTCTTTGGCTGAGTCATCAAGGTAGAACTCGTTCTGGGGGTCTTGGTTGTTCAAAATGGCTTCAAACAAAAAAATAACTTCATCCCAAGTTGTGTTAAAAGCAGAATTTTCATTTCGTATCTCAGATACAATTTCCTGTGAAAGAAAATAACAATGTAATAAATTAATACAATATTTTTATTTGTATAAATCAAGCTCTATGAATATTAAAATTAACTTTGTTAACTCTTACACGAGTCTCATCTAAAAAAAAAAAAAAAAATTAAATAAATAATTAAATAAATAAATAATTAATTAAATAAATAAATAAATAAATAAACAAACTTACCTCCATTGATAAGAGGTTCGAGTCCAGTTCATCAATCTGAAGGTTGAGTTCTACACAGGTAGTAGGACTCCAAGGAATAGCAAAGTTATCCCATTCCATTTCGGCATAGTAGTCCATTCTCAAGTGAAGCAGAAAGCGTGTTTGAAAAAGCCTGTGTGGTCGGTGCCTTTTATAAGAAGGGCTGGGTGTGTGTCATTTCCTGTGGAAATTCCCTGGGCAAACCTGGGCGTGTCTTAACTGGAAATGATGTGATGGAAATTCCCTGAAAATGATGTAATGTATTACCTGGAAATGATACAATGCTGAAGAGTTTAGAAAGTGGGTGGGACTTAACAAAGTGGGTGGGGCTTAGCAGAAGTGGGCGGTGCCTAACAAAAGTGGGTGGGGCATAGTAAAAAGTGGGCGGTGCTTAGTACAAATGGGCGTGGCTTACCAAAAGTGGGTGGGGCTTACCAAAAAGTGCACTGAGCTTAACAAAAAGTGGGCAGAGCCTACCAAAAAGTGTGTGGCACTGGAGGCGCTCAGACAAGGACATTGAGGGAGGTTTATCATTTTATCTCAGCTCAGTTAAAATATCTTAATAAAGAACCAAACTCAAACATCGTTTTTGTTAATATATTAGATGGTGAAAGGAGTGGCAAGAGAATTAAATTATTTCCCACGCATAAACAAATATTTGTAGGATCGATGTTTGAGTGGTCTACTCGGGATCATTGATAGTAAGAGTACCATAAGACCAAGGGGGAATCATTGTTTGAGTGGTTTAATGAACAACATTGAGGATAGGTGTCAAAAGGCTAAAATGTTCGTAAAGAGGTGAGAGGAAAATTAACATGTAAGTGAATGGGTCGATGTTTGAGTGGGTCAAAGATAATCTGCTGATGATATGTAGAAGAAGGATTATAGGTCTAAAAGGGAAAACAAATATTTGTAGTGTTTGAGTGGTCTAATGAACAACATTAAGGATAGGTACTATAGACAAAAGGTTCATAAAGATTAGGGTGGGAGAAATAGAGGTGTTAATGGGCAATGAGGTTAAGAGGAAAATTAACATGTAAGTCAATGGGAAAATGAGAGTGTCCCAGAAGCAACATATATACACTACTCATGACATATGACCTTTAAAATGTACACTTTGCATATGTATGGGTTGGAGATCACGTTTGTGATGTTTCGTGTTGATCGGATAAGGTTGGTTTTTCTATCCATGATGACTGCCAAACCACATGACCTACAATGTCATCATTTTCAAACTATATGCAACAGTGGCGTTAGATATTTGTAAAAATTTGCATCTATAGGGTAGGCAGTTTCAGATATATAATTATTTAATATTTTCCTTCAATCTAATATGGCTGTCAAACCATGTGACCTGTGATGTCATACATTTCATATTTCAATACAAATGGGTCATTGATCATGTGCATGCAATTTCAGATTTTTAGGATAAGGAATTCGATTATAACATTTTTGGCTGGTATACCACTTCACCTGTGATGTCATCGTTATCGCGCTTTTGTTCCCCATTGGGAGTACTTGACAATGTGCCAAGTTTCAAATTTTTCCCATTTAACGGTTTCTGAGAAATATATTTTTAATTATTTGCGTTTCTTCCAAGATGGCTGCCACACTACGTGACCTACGACCTCACAATTATCAAAAATATTCTACATGGGTGTCACTCCCACCCTGAAAGTTTCGTCTCAATCGGACATGTGGTTGTTGAGAAAAACTAGGTTTAGCCCGGATGGACGGACAACCCGATAACATAATGCTTCCTTCGTAACCTAATCGATAACCTTCTGGGGCGGAGACATAAACAT
This sequence comes from Myxine glutinosa, assembly GCF_964187855.1. Taxonomy (NCBI): domain Eukaryota; kingdom Metazoa; phylum Chordata; class Myxini; order Myxiniformes; family Myxinidae; genus Myxine; species Myxine glutinosa. The sequence continues at coordinate 445,849,918 of NC_136261.1, read as the reverse complement.
AGGGGCAATGCACCTGGTGCTCACTTGGTAGAATAAACAGTATACTGCACCGACTAAGGATATTTTAAAACAATTTCAATGTTTGCTGGAAGACAGGCAGCAGGTAGAATCATACTAACGTGATCATAAGATTTTAAACAAAAATACCTATTTTGGGGGGCAACACCCCTCCCACCTCGTGTACCTTCTCAGACCCCAATTTTTCCAATGCCTTGAACAAACATTGGTACATCATGGGTGGTGAACGTTGTGGTGAAGTTTCATCAAAATCGTGTGTGTAGTTTCAGAGGAAAAAGCAGATTCCTATTTGGGGGGGGGGGGGGGGGGGGTGGGGGGGGGTGTCAAACCTGGAACAACTTTGACCCCGGTGGACCCCCTTGGACCCATTTTTTTTTTAATGCCGTGAACAAACTTTAGTCACAATACAACAAATATAATTTGTGCCAAATTTGGTCGCAATCCCATCAGAGGTTTTGGAGAAGAAGTTTCAATTGTTTACGGACGAACTGACGAACGGACGGACGGACGACACGCCATCGCATAAGCTCCCCTGAATTAAAGAGGATTAAAGTAAAGTAACTCCCCCTCCCCCCCCCCCCCCCCACCCTCCACCCCTGGAGAGCAGATCACAGTATAGTAACATGTGGTGAGGATTCGCTCTCTCCCAACCTCCTCTTTCCCTCTTCTCTGTCTCTCCCCCACCATACTTTCTCTCTCTTTCCCTCTTTATATTCCACTCTTCATAAATCCACTTTCCCTCTCTTTCCCTTGTTCCCAATCCCCTTCTTGCACCACGCCTCCCTCCCACCTCCCAGAGGGTGCAGTATAGTGATATTTGGTGAGGCTTTGCTCTCCCATCCTTCTCCCCCCCCCCCCTCCCCCTTTCCCCTGCCATCTTCCCCTCCCTCTGCCCTCTTCCTCTCCTCCCCAATATCTCCCACATCTCTCCTCCCTGCTTACCTCCCTCCCCCTTCTCTCTTCATATTGTTGGGGATCCCGGGTTCGTCGACGTACTAAGGGGGGGGGGGGGGGGGAGGGGGAGAAGGGTTATGCCCCGTTTCCCCCACGAACTCCAGTTCCACACAGGCTGTTGACCGCAAGCGACTAAACTCGTCATTGACGGATTGCTAAGCAATTCCGATCGCCAATTTCCCAGTCACGCGTCGAAGAGTTTACTGGTCAATATTCCCAAATACCTTCAAGACACGTGACCGGAGGAACCGGGTATCGAACCCTCACTTTCACACACCTTATTGAATGCCGAGCGGTTTTGCACACGGTGTGGAAAGTGGCGTTACCTGATGTGATTTATGAACCCGATTCGAGCCAAATTCGGTCCCGGATGATTTGAGGTCAATGGAGAAAAGACGTATCCGAACAGGTTGGAAAGTAACCAAATGTACAGCCTTTTATTTTACAAGGCACAGAGAAAACAGAGATGAAGATTTACCTCCACAAATATTACCTAATGATAACCTCGACTGGCGCCTTCACTCTCTGACACACACACACTCACAGGGACAAAAGGCACTCTGGTTAAAGGTCGTACCGATGTACGTGTTGGGATTCCTGGCTGGTGACCATGTGGTCTGGTGTGCGCGGCTCGCATTTCAATGGTCATGTCCGCAGGACGAACCGCCACCTTGAAGCTGGCACAAACGAACCCAGCACAGGTAGATTAACTTCAGCGCAGGTGATCGGCAAAGACGCGGTCGGTGTCGGGCGTCGAATACAAAGGGTCAAACACGTGTCATGGTGGATACGGAAAAAGCCAGCAAGGTCTCGCCATTGGCGTGGCCAAAGGGGAAAGAGCTCAGGTGTGTCGTCGACCAAGTCCTAGAAAGCAAGAGGGTGATGTCGTCCACGAGGCAAAGATAATCCAGAGCATGAGGTCGTGGCGTGGCGAAATCTCAGGCAAAAGAGAGACGTGTCCTGTGCGCAGCAAAATCCCAGGCAAAGAGAATCAATTGCGATCTGCATGGGCTTTTACCAGATCTGCCCACGCCCCTCAAAATGTTCCACAGCCTCCCATTGACTGAGGTTTTCCGCATCATGGCGACGGATTCCCGGCTCGCCATTGGTCACGTGGGTCGTGCTTTTGGCCACGCCTCTCTGCACATCTGGTGTTATGGCCACGCCTTACCCAACGAAGGTTTGACATCCTGCCTAACTTCAACGCATATTGGTTTTGATTACTACACAATGGGAAGGGCTAATCTTTACATTCAATAAGACATAACTGACTAATGCAGGCTCCATGTTGTCGTGTAACGAACCAGAGGGGGTTTGCCTTTATGGCACAACCACAACAATATTCCCGTCAGGAAGCGATTTTGTGTTACACCGGGTACTCCCCTCTGTCTCTCCCCCACCTCACTTTATATAATACCCCACCTCATAAATAAATAATTCAAACATCCGTCATGGAGATAGAAGGGTGTGTGTAAATAAATTAAGTTGTTGTTTGTGAAGTAAATAAATAATATAAGGTCGTGGTAGTGAAGTAAATAAATATATAAATAATATAAGCTGTTGGTAGTGAAGTAAATAAATAAATAATATACGCTGTTGAAAGTGAAGTAAATAAATAAATAATATAAGCTGTTGGTGGTGAAGTAAATAAATAAAGTTGTTGGTAGTTTAGTAAATAAATAAAGTTGTTGGTAGTTTAGTAAATAAATAATATAACTTGTTGGTAGTTTATTAAATAAATAAGTTGTTGGTTGTTTAGTAAATAAATAAATAATATAAGTTGTTGGTAATGTAGTAAATAAATAAATAATATAAGTTGTTGGTAGTGAGGTAAATCAATAAATAATATAAGTTGTTGGCGATGAAGAAAATAAATAAATAATGTAAGTTGTTGGTCGTGAGATAAATAAATTAAAACAATTGTAATAAAAGTTTTTGTGATCAATGTGATTCCCAAAGTTTATAAAAAGATAAATGTGTTTGTGTTTTTGTCCGTTTGTCTAACAATGTCCACGACCCCGTGTCGTGTCCACAGATGGACGGTGCCCGAGTCTGGACACAAACTCTGCACATCGATGGATCAAGATCTCCGGGGATCTCAGGACGGCGACTCGAACCGGGACCGATATAATCAGTACCCCGAACATCCTGATCGGTTTGATGTTCATGAACAGGTTGTTTCCTGTGATTGTTTCTCCTCGGGTCGTCATGACTAGGAGGTCGATGTGGGGTCGAGTCATTCATGGGGAATCGGGATATGTTTAAACTCCATGGGGAGAAAAGGGGAAAAGTGTGGGTTGGGAGGGAATCCCGAGTCTTGGTGTTTAGAGAAATCTAACAACGAATTCTTCGCATATCACAACAAACAATGTACCTCCCTGTCCGTCCCGGGGGATCATGAACGGTTTGGGTTCTTCTTGGATTGCGAGGCGGGAGAGTTCACGTGTTTCGGGAACTCGGGGGAACTTCATGGACCCCGTTAAACTCGCTATTGGGGTGTGGGATTTGGGGTGATTCCGTTCATTTTGTACATTTAGTGAAATAAACTTTCATCACGAACTGATCCGGTTATTTTTGGTTCTAATCAATCAAATCATTTACCTGCTCATGACGATGTGATTTACCTGTTCATGACGATGTGATTACTGATTAATGTTTATATTATAATAAAGTTTATAAAATTAAATAAGTTCACTGTTTATCTTATTTAATGTGAAATGAACTTTAACCCGAACTCTTCACTGTCCTCCCGATATAATATGGATTCTTCTTCTTCAACCGTGATTTAATGGATGTGTGAGTGAAAAGTCCCTCCAGGTAGATGAAACCCTTTGTGTTTACCTGGAATGGACAACGAGCGTTAATAGTGAAGGTGAGAGTGGGTTTGAATCGGATCACAGGTAGAATGTGGAACCATGGATGGAATTAACAGAACGTTCAGCAGGTATCGCTAGTCACCGTTGGAAACATTACCAGGGGACCTTTTGGGTGTTACTCTCTCTTTTGGTCTGATGAAGGGTTCACACCTGAAACGTCAGGTTCTCATTGTTTCCCACAGAGGTTTTAATCTTAAATCTTCGTGGAAATCTCTTCAATCCAATCAAAACACAACGATAAAATCATCATTACATAACCGGCGTGATGACGTCATCCCGGTGTTTCACAGGTAGGATGATCCATCAATGCGCTTTAAGGGGCTCCTCCCGGTGTTTCACAAGTAAGTTGATCCATCAATGCATGGTAGGAGGCTTGTCCCGGTGTTTCACATGTAGGATGATCCATCAATGCACGATCGGGGGCTCATCCCGGTGTTTCACAGGAAGGATGATCCATCAATGCACGATATGGGGCTCATCCAGGTGTTTCACAGGCAGCATGATCCATCAATGCGTGATAGGGGGCTCATCCTGGTGTTTCACAGGTAGGATGATCCGTCAATGCATGGTAGGGGGCTCATCCAGGTGTTTCACAGGTAGCATGATCCATCAATGCGCGATTGGGGTCTCATCATGGTGTTTCACAGGAAGGATGATCCATCAATGTGGGATCGGGGGCTCATCACGGTGTTTCACAGGAAGGATGATCCATCAATGCATGGTAGGGGGCTCATCCAGGTGTTTCACAGGAAGGATGATCCATAAATGTGCGGTAGGGGGCTCATCCCGGTGTTTCACAGGTAGCATGATCCATCAATGCACAATAGGGGGCTCATCACGGTGTTTCACATGTAAGATGATCCATCAATGCACGATCGGGGGCTCATCATGGTGTTTCACAGGAAGGATGATCCATCAATGCGCGATCGGGGGCTCATCATGGTGTTTCACAGGTAGGATGATCCATCAATGTGCGATTGGGGGCTCATCACGGTGTTTCACAGGTAGGATGATCCATCAATGCGCGATCTGGGACTCATACCGGTGTTTCACAGGAAGGATGATCCATCAATGCGCAGTATGGGGCTCATCCCGGTGTTTCACAGGTAGCATGATCCATCAATGTGCAATAGGGGGCTCATCACGGTGTTTCACATGTAGGATGATCCATCAATGCGCGATCGGGGGCTCATCATGGTGTTTCACAGGTAGGATGATCCATCAATGTGCGATTGGGGGCTCATCATGGTGTTTCATAGGTAGGATGATCCATCAATGTGCGATTGGGGGCTCATCCCGGTGTTTCACAGGAAGGATGATCCATCAATGCGCAGTATGGGGCTCATCCCGGTGTTTCACAGGTAGCATGATCCATCAATGCGCAATAGGGGGGCTCATCACGGTGTTTCACAGGTAGGATGATCCATCAATGCGTGATTAGGGGCTCATCACGGTGTTTCACAGGTAGGATGATCCATCAATGTGCGATCGGGGGCTCATCCAGGTGTTTCACAGGTAGCATGATCCATCAATATGCGATCGGGGCTTATCACGGTGTTTCACAGGAAGGATGATCCATCAATGCGGGGTAGGGGGCTCATCCAGGTGTTTCACAGGTAGCATGATCCATCAATGCGCGATAGGGGGCTCATCCCGGTGTTTCACAGGAAGGATGATCATCAATGTGCGGTAGGGGGCTCATCCAGGTGTTTCACAGGTAGCATGATCCATCAATGCGTGATAGAGGGCTCATCATGGTGTGTCACAGGTAGCATGATCCATCAATGTGCGATAGGGGGCTTATCCCGGTGTATCACAGGTAGGATGATCCATCAATGCGTGGTACGGGGCTCATGCAGGTGTTTCACATGTAGGATGATCCATCATTGCATGATCGGGGGCTCATCACGGTGTTTCACAGGTAGGATGATCCATCAATGCGCGGTAGGGGGCTCATCCAGGTGTTTCACAGGTTGCATGATCCATCAATGCGCGATAGGGGGCTCATCCCGGTGTTTCACAGGTAGCATGATCCACCAATGCGCAATCGGGGCCTTATCACGGTGTTTCACAGGTAGGATGATCCATCAATGCATGGTAGGGGGCTCATCCAGGTGTTTCTCAGGCAGGATGATCCATCAATGCACGGTACGGGGCTCATCCAGGTGTTTCACAGGTAGGATGATCCATCAATGCATGGTAGGGTGCTCATCCAGGTGTTTCACAGGTAGGATGATCCATCAATGCGTGGTAGGGTGCTCATCCAGGTGTTTCACAGGGAGGATGATCCATCAATGCATGGTATGAGGCTCATCCAGGTATTTCACAGGTAGGATGATCCATCAATGCACGGTATGAGGCTCATCCAGGTGTTTCACAGGTAGGATGATCCAACAATGCGTGGTATGGGGTTAATCACGGTGTTTCACAAGTAGCGCGATCCATCAATGCGCGATAGGGGGCTCATCCCGGTGTTTCACAGGTAGCATGATCCATCAATGCGCGGTATGGGGATCATCCCGGTGTTTCACAGGCAGGATGATCCATCAATGCGCAATCGGGGGCTCATCACAGTGTTTCACAGGTAGGATCATCCATAAATGCGTGGTATGCGGCTCATCACAGTGTTTCACAGGTAGGATGATCCATAAATGCGCGATCGGGGGCTCATCACGGTGTTTCACAGGAAGGACTTTGCATAATGGAGGATGCCCAGTTAGCGACTGGCTTTGGAGGTAAGCTTTGACATGTGGCTTTCTCAGGAAAGATCATGGCAGATTGTGAGACCAAAAATCTTGAGTGACAGAACTTCTTCAAAGAGGGTTGTTGAGAAACTGGATGTGAGGGTTTTCCGGACGGTATTTTCGGAGAGACGAGGTGAGAGTGTGAGATTTGTTTTGTTTGAAAGACATCTTCCATTTGTTTGACCAGCTTGTAATTTTATCCAAGTCTGCAGAGAGTCGAGGCTTTTTTTTTGGCCGGAAGTGTCGATCTGATGGATGAGAGATGGACCAGCAGAGGGTGAAGTCATCAGCAAAAATATAATGATTTTCCAGAGTCAGAAAGATCACCGATGAAAATGAGAAATAGCACAGGGCCCAGAACACTGCCTCGAGAAACTCCAGCTAAGTCAGGAAGAGTACATGAGAATATTCGATTTAGAGTCCCACCTTGAATGCGACAGAAAAAAATCTGTGAGCCATGCATGGAGATTTCCATGGATACTATAACAGGACAGTTTTGTGAGCATGGTGAGGATGCGAGACTGTATCAAAGTCACAATATATGTCAAGGGAGATGGCTCCGATTTCCTGTCTGGCATTGAGGACATCCGTCCATTGTTGAGACAACCGAAGCAGTATGTCCAGAGTAGAGTGGCCTGGTTTGAATCCATATTGATGATCTAAGATCAAGCCATTGGAGAAGAAAAAGGATTTTATGTCGGAAGTGATGATGGATTCCATGACCTTGCTGATGATTGGGAGGAAGATGACTGGTCTGTAATTGCAAGGATCTGTTTTTGGAATTTTGATTTTTGGAATAATTATTTAGCTTGGTGTGGCCAGTGGCCACATCGACTTGAATCTCAACCTTTTAGGGAGGGGTTAGGGGGGAGAAGGGAGAGGCATTCGCTCCCCTCTCCTCTTCTTTGGAAGTCGGTGTTCACAGGTATTTTCACCATTCGCAATGCATTACCATTGATGTTGAAAAAAATGTTACAGCAAGCAGCTGTGTGGCCTTCCACATTGGGACCTGTGTACTGAGCTGCTTGCCAGTAATCAGTGATGACATGAAGTGCAGTCTTGCCATGGTGGTAAATGCTATTCAAAGCTTTCAACTGGTTTGGTGAACAACTCTCGGTTTGATCAGGATTATTTATGGGGATATGGACAACTCCAAGCTCTCCACTGACTGATATTATTGATCATTATGTGCCATTACATCGTTTTATAATGGAGCAAACGTATATGGTTATGGTGTTATGGATGTTTGTTTATATGCGACCAAAACGTCTTCTGATTCTTCAAATAAAATTAACACACACCTAATTATGTTTGGACTGCTGAGACCCCTCAGACCTTTGACAACCCTTTAAGTTCCCCAAGACCCTAAAGAACACCAACACCCCTGAATACCCAAAACACCCTGAAGACCCAAAAGACCCTTAAAGGCCTAGAGGAACCAAAAGACTCTTAAGACCCAAAAGCCCCTGAAGACAACAAAGACCCAAAATACCCCAACTACACAAAAGACATTGAAGACCCAAAATACCCCAAAACACCCCAAAGTCCCAAAAACACCCTGAAGACCCAAAACACTGAATACCCAAAACATCACGAAGCTCCAAAAATACCCCGAAGACCCAAAATACCCTTAAAGGCCCAGAGGATCCAAAACACCCCAAAGACCCAAAAGACCACAAAAAGACCCAGATGACCCAAAAGACCCTAAATCCCCCGAAGACAACAAAGACCAAAAAGACCCAAAAGACACCGAAATGGGCAAAGATGCCGATCCCTCTCAAACGACATGTGGTGAGGTGCACAGACACACTAAGTCAGGCTGGTATTCCCAATAACACAGACAAGTGCATTTGTGCTTTTAGGACCTCTCTTTATTGAGAAACCCTTCACAAATTCAAGTTTCGTGAAAAAAATAGGCAGGAGTCTTCTTCTGACAAACAATTTTACATCAAGGGTGTTCTCCCCATGTCACACAAGGCAATGAAACATGGAGAACTGCAAATATTGAGTAAAAATTGATGTTCACACTGCCATGGAAAGATGCCATCTGAGCATAACCAAAATGGGACCAGAAAAAAAAACTAAATCATAGAAAACTAAATTCCAAAATACTAGTCACATTCAAAAAAGAGAACAGGAAAAAAAAAGTTCTCCCAGAACTCAAAATTTCAACCTCCATTTTTCAATTAAGGATCATGATTCATGAACCAGTTTGTGAAACTTCATTCTCATAAATTTGCTCCAAGGGCTCGTTTTAGAATCCTCACTGAACCTCTGACAGCCTCCACTGTCGTTTGTTTGTCGTGATATTCCCCCAGAATGCTTTTTAAGTACTGTTATGGTTTTCTTGATCATCCAGATTCCCTGTTGCTCCAACTTTCATTGATAAAATTTCAGGTTTCTTCAATTTCGAAATTCACTTTACCTCATTTTTCATATACTGGTATGTCAGATTTCAGCTCTCCTGTATGGATCTTCACACGTGATTTCAAATGGCCACAATGATCGAAACCTTTTTCACATACCAAGCATTTGTGAAGTCGCTCTCCTGTATGGATCCTCATATGTAATTTCAAACTGCCTTTTTCAGAGAAATCTTTATCACATATTGAGCATTTATAAGGTCGCTCTCCTGTGTGGATCCTCATATGTGATTTCAAATTGCTGCTTTGAGAGAAACCTTCATCACAAATCGACCATTTGTAAGGTTGTTCTCCTGTATGGATCCTCATATGTAATTTAAAACTGCATTTTATCGAGAAACCTTTATCACATATCGAGCAATTGTAAGGTCGCTCTCCTGTATGGGACCTCATATGTATTTTCAGATAGCCTTTCTGAGAGAAACCTTTATTACATATCGAGCAATTGTAAGGTCGCTCTCCTGTATGGATCCTCATATGTGATTTCAAATGGCCTTTTACATAGAAACCTTTATCACATATCGAGCAATTGTAAGATTGTTCTCCTGTATGGATCCTCATATGTAATTTCAAATTGCCTTTTGCATAGAAACCTTTATCACATATCGAGCAATTGTAAGGTCGCTCTCCTGTATGGGTCCTCATATGTTATTTCAAATGGCCTTTTACATCGAAACCTTTATCACATATCGAGCAATTGTAAGGTCGCTCTCCTGTATGGATCCTCATATGTAATTTCAAATTGCCTTTTTGAGAGAAACCTTTATCACATATCGAGCAATTGTAAGATTGTTCTTCTGTATGGATCCTCATATGTAATTTCAAACTGCCTTTTACAAAGACACCTTTATCACATATCGAGCATCTGTGAGGTCGCTCTCCTGTATGGATCTTTCTATGTTTATTCAAATTTATTTTTGTCAAAAAACCTTTATCACAGACAGAGCACTTGTGGGGGTGTTTTCCAGTGTGGATTCTCATGTGTATTTTGATGTTACTCGTTGAAGCAAAATCCATTTTGCACACATTACACTTCCAACGTATTCGCCTTTCGAGAACCTTTTTGTGTTTCTTTAATTTAATATTAATCTTGGTGTTGTGAGGCCCAGACATGCACTTGTATTTTAGAGGAACGGAGTCTTCCTGTCACGATGACATTTGACATTTTGAATCTTCTGTGACAGATGAATCCTTGTTGTGTTGTCTGCCTTCCACATGTACAGCATGGACATCACCTGTGTACAAATAAGCATCAGTCTTTTGCAAGGAAATGGGATTGAGAACCATCTTGAGTTCATAGAACATGTTACATCATGGAATGTATAGTTCAATTTAAAAATAAACATCGGGGTAATACCCCTGGCCGCTCATCTGGTAGAATAAAGCAGTATACTACACTGACTAAAGGTATTTTAAACCATATCATGGCATTTTTAACCAATTTCCATGGATGATTAAAGACAGGTCAGCATGTACAATCAAAGTCACATAATCATAAGACTTTAAACAAACAAAACAAAAAACTTTTGGCGGGGCAATCCCCCCGCCCCCCATAGATTATCTTCGATCCCGATTTATTAAAATGCCGTGAACAATCTTTGGTACATCACGGGGGGTAAAGGTTGTTGTAATGTTTCATTGAATTTGTGTGTGTAGTTTCAGTGAGGAAAACATCTATTTTGGGGGGTAAAACCTGAACCCACTTTGATCCCTGGTGGACCCCTTCAACACCGACTTTTCTTTTTTAATGCCATGAACAAACTTTAGTTACAACATAACAAATATCATTTGTGCCAAGTTTGGTCACAATCCCATCAGCGGTTTCAGAGAAGAAGTTGCAAGTGTTTACGGAGTGACAGACGGATCGACGGGCTGATGACGCACCACTTTGTTCGATGTTAACTAATAATGAAGTTAAAGATTATTAAAAAGAAAACTTCCGGATGTTAAGCACTATTGAAGCAGTTTTCTCCATCACCGTTATACACCACCCTATTTAACATGTCCAAGTACTGCTAAACTTGAAGATAGCGGAAGTAACAAGAAGGCGATTTGTGTTCAATAGTGTTCAAGTATTTAAATTAATTTACATAAAATAAAGATTGTAAAATTTATTTGAAAACTTTTCTGGAATTTACTGGCATTGCACTGTGTCTATTACATTAGTTATTTGTGCCTGCTGTTTGTCTCATTTATGATGTCATTATAAACAATACTTTTCCGGTTTACAATGATTTAAAGTTTGTTTGACTCCCGAGCAGCAGAGTGAAAATATTGTTGCAGATGCGGGGATTGGGGTGCGTAGCAAGTGGGACTTCTCGGAATCTCCCCGACCTCTGGACCCGCAGGTCGCCGTGCCGTGGATAGGTTTGCGGCCTGAAGAGATGTTAAGCAACTACTGACACCGATTGAGACCGTCAAACCTGGCAACACAATTGATTTCGGCAGGCGATCCTTCCATGGCCTGAATAGGTAGGCAGCTTCTCCTCGGGTGCCCAACACATTCAAACAGCAGCGATTGCTCTGGCGTTCCAGCTTTAAAGCCACTTCCTCACAAAATATTCTCCACTATGTAAGCTCCTTCTGTGGAAAAGTTCGGCGGCACATCTGTAACCTGCCATTTAGTTTAAATATTCGCACTGACATTCGGCGGATTTCCTCCGGGGAACCCGGACGGGTTCTCGACATCCACTGCTCATGCTGTGGAACCTCCAGACGTCACACACATATGCGCAGCCCCGTAACCTTCACCACGCCCACTCTCGCACCGTGGTACATCCGTTACATCCCCAAATTGCCTCGTGGACCAACGAACACAACTTGCACACATCAGCCATCTCACAATTTTTTGCACACCATTTATTCACACGATACACTCCACAGTCAATCTTACTCCATTCGCACACATGGGTCACTCCATGATAGTTTACACACTACTTTACATATGAGCCTTTCCTCAGAGATCCCGCAGCTGAATTTGCCATTTGTGCCGGGTGCACCATTTATGCCACGCACACTCACCCACACACCATTTCTTGGAATTTTTTTTTCAATCATCTGCATTCATGCGTTTTGTCGGGAATGGACCGTTAACACACAGTGACAGCAGCACCTTGAAATGTGACCTCCCTTGGACAGGTACGGATTACAAAGTTGTTATTTTTAATCTCCCACAAACAGGACCAGAACATACTCTCATTTAAAATATTTCCCGCTCGGTAACCTCACCTCTCCTCTCAGTCAAGCTAACGGTTACCCCCCTCTGAATCGGTGCATGACCTGTGCTCTCGATCGTTCATACACTCCACTCTGCATGCTCGCTGCACACACTCCGTTACTCTCAGGCTCGACACTCCAAGGAACCCCGGGTTCGGTATTCCACCCAAGCTCGGCACACACCCTTTCACACCATGAATTCGCCCGAGTTCACACAGCCTCACCTCGTCGTGGTCCACTTTGATCGCTCATATGCTCTCCACCTGCACCTGCCATGTGTTATCCCGATCTTTCCACATTGTTTCTACACATTCCATTATCTCCTCCTTAACATTATTTGCCCTTTCACTTGTCTGTAATCATTCTTCTTTGCTTTTATCCATTTCATTTCTAACTCTATGACTTTCTAACTTTGCTCTCACACGAACCTCGATCATGTATAACAAAAAAATAAAAATAAACTCACCTGGAACGAAGTTCACGGGAGGTTATGCGATGGCACGTTGTCCGTCCGCAAACACTTGCAACTTCTTCTTCAAAATCACAAATGGAATTGCGAGCAAATTTGGCACAAATGATATTTGTTGTGTTGTGACAAAAAGTTTGTTCACAGCATTAAAACAGTCGGGGTCTGCGGGGGTCTTCCAAAGGTCAAAGTGGATCCAGGGTTGACCCCCCAAAATAGGAATTAGCTTGATGCTCTGAAACTACACACACGATTTCGATGAAACTTCACCACAACGTTCATCACCCGTGATATACCAATGTTTGTTAAAGGCATTAAAAAAAAAAGTGGTCTGAGGAGGTATGTTGGATTTAGGGTTGGAGGGGGGTGGGTTGCCCCCCAAAATAGGTATTTTTCATTTGTTTAAAGTCTTATGATTATGTTATCCTGATTCTACCTGCTGCCCTGTCTTCCAGCAACCATTGAAATTGGTTTACACTGTTTATTCTACCAGGTGAGCACCAGGGGTATTTCCCCCTATGTTTAAAATTCATTTATCTTCATTATTTCCCACTGTGACCCCTTCAGTTCTACTTCGAAGATTACTTTTTTGTCTTCCATTATTTCTTTCATCTCCGTCGTTCATCCCATTTCTTCTATCTTCTGTGTTAGGTCATCATGTCCCATTTTACATTCTTTTTTACTTTTCCTTCTGCACTGCCCTGAGATCCTGTATTTCTTCTTATTTGCTCATTCAGTTCTTTATGCCCTCCGCAAGTCCTTTTTTCCTGTTTAAGTCCATTCACCTCTTCTTTTATTCCATTTATCTCCTCCATAATTATAGCCTCACATGCCCCATCTCGTTCCGGACACCATCCACACGTTCACTCACCTCTCCCCATACAGCCTCAATCATTGCGGCTATCTCATTGCCCAAAGCCTTCATATCAGCCTTTACCTCTGCTTGCCCCACATGCATGTCATGCCTTATGCCATCGTTTTTACCTTGTCTTTTTGATAGCTTATATACCTTATATACCTTGTACCTTGTCCCTCCTCAATTTTCATAATCATCTGTGCCATTAGTTGACTCATAAACAACATCACCTGGTCGCTGCTCGACTGCAATGGCAACGGCAACCCACTATTCCGTGCCATTAGTGCTGCCTTTTCCAGGGGCTGGTGAGGAAGGGGAGATTAGAGGAGGGAGGAGAGGATTGGGTCCTCAATCGCCATCGGCACTTCCACTGCTGCCACTCCTGGTCCTTCTCTGACAATGTCACTTTCGTATACAGCTTTCTGGGTCATTGGCTCCTCCATATCCTCCTCAGGTAGGCCCACAAGGGCCTGCTCACATTGGCTTGACAAAGCTGGATAATTATTTTAAGCTCAATTTTACCCGACACTGCTTACAATTTTTGCAGTGCTGCTGATATCGCCCCAGATTCGATTCTCACTCCTGATGTCAATTGTTCCGGATGAAGGGTTCTCGCTCTTTTACAAACAGGTTTCCTTTTGGTGCCAAACGGTTTGGCGGTGCCAATTGGGGTTCGTACTCTCAAAGCACATCCATATTGATTTTTATGACATATCGCATGCTACAAAGCCTTTAAGGCCACTCGAGGTGGGGCCTACACAAAGGCAAGTGTAGATATTAGACATTAGACAGAAAGGAGTAGTCTATTGACATTCCTCTTGAATCGAGGTAGGTTGAGATAGAGGGGAAAGCAGGATGCAGGTAAGCTGTTCCACAGTAAAGCCTTGTGGGGAAAAATAAATAAAAGAATTCCATATAGTCTTACTCCGAGGGACAGATATAGTGAATGGATGGGAAGAAACTTCCAGATGTGTTGGGCGGCTGAAAGAATGCTCAGGTGGAACAACCTGATAGACCCTCAGAGCACATCCGTGGAAATATCTGTAGCAACAAAGCGGCAGATTGGGAGAGGTTCCGGGGATGATGCCAACTCCTGTCCCACCAGAATGGCAGCACAGTGCTGGATTCTGTCAAGAAGAGAAAGGCGACAGGCCGGCGCACCAGACCAAATATGGCAATGATACTCCATGACAGGACGTTCAGTGGCCTTGCATAGATGGAGCACAGCAGCTTGAGAAAGGTATCGACGAGCACGAAATAAGCTGCCAAGGTGCTGTGATGTGCTCTACCAATGTGCTCTGTGCTTTTAGCTCTACCAGAGATGTACTTTTCCCAGCTGAGGTTTGAGTTGATATCCAATCCAAGCAGACAGATAACAGGGACCTCCAGCAAAGGTGAAGAATCCATAGACAGGGTCGGAAAACAAAGTGATCTTGAACTAGAAACAGATAAAGTGAGTCATTTTTGGTTGAGAGCAACAAGCCAGTCTTTTCCCCAGTTCAACACACTCTCTAAGTTCTGATTGAGAGTGGTACTCACATGGTCAATGGGTAGGGGCGGCGAGATGGGGTATCAGGGAGTGGCACTGCCTCAGAGCCCGAGCTTCTCCTGTAATTTTTTTTTAACAGTACAGAAACCCCTTGTAGAGTTTAGCCCCCCCCCCCCTTCCCATGACCCTTCTCCCCAAGCCCTCTCCATCCCACAGATCTCCCGTTGTCCCTGTTCTCTACTGTTGTACTTGTGCGATTCCCTCTCTCCCATCTTGTCTCCCACTCCATTGCTCATATGCCTTTTGTAGCAGTTTGCTTTTATGTGATTAATGTTAGCACTTACACGAGCATCACGAGCATTAATGTTAGCATCTTGTACATAAAAAAAAAAATGAAGTGTATGAAACTTCTCGGTGAGAGAGTTATCGCAGCAATTCTAATTGAAACCTGTTCCTTGTCCTCTTAATTGATAAAATGCATTATAACGACAACAAACTCAGATGTGCAGTCATGTGAAAAAGTAAGTAAACCCCATGTAAAGTTTTGACTTTTTCAACATATTTCAACATACAGCTATTTGATCTTCATTTCAACAACATTGATAGATAACGGTGATATAATATAACAAATACCATGAAACATTTACATTTTGTAGTCCATTGTATAATTTAAATAAACATAAATGCGAATTTCACATGTGGAAAAAGTTAGTACACCCCTACATTTATCACTACTTCAAATACCTAAAATTAGAATCAGGTGCACCAGCTCAGGTGCAAATGATGAGAACATCGTTGGAGAGGATCTTGGAGGAACCTGTCTTATTTAAACCTCAGACATTTAGTTTGGTTTGCTCTTCATTGTTGAAGTGTGCGGCGTCACCATGCCTAGATCAAAAGAGCTCTCTGAGGCCTTCAGAAAGAAGGTTATAGACACCCACGAGTCTGGGAAGGGATTTAAAAAGATCTCCAAACAATTTGAAATCAATTATTCGACTGTCTGGGAGATCATCTACAAGTGGAGAAGATTCCAAACAACTGCTAACTTGTTCAGGCCAGGCCGCCCCAGCAAGTTCAGCCCTAGAGCAGACCTCAAGATGCTGAAATAAGTCTCGAAGAACCCCAGAATGTCATCACGGGACCTCCTGGTAGCTCTTGCCACTGTTGATGTCAAAGTGCATGAGTCTACCATTAGAAAGAGGCTGCACAAATTTGATATACATGGGAGGTGTGCCAGGAGGAAACGTTTGCTGTCCAGAAAATATCAGGGCAAGACTAAAGTTTGCCATTGAACACCTCGGCAAAGACCAGCACTTCTGCAACAACGCGCTCTGGACAGATGAGTCAAAGGTTTATGGCTATTTGGCCACAGTACCAGAAAACATGTTTGGCGAAAACCGAAGACAGCATTTGACCACAAGAACCTGATACCAACTGTAAAGCATGGTGGTGGAAATATTATGGTTTGGGGCAGCTTTGCTGCATCAGGGCCTGGGTAGCTCACCATCATAGAATCCACTATGAATTCGTCATTGTACCAGAGTGTGCTTGAGGATAATGTGAGGCCATCTGTCGGAAAGTTGAAGCTCAACCGAAGGTGGACCTTGCAACATGACAAGGACCCTAAACATACCAGTAAATCCACCAAGGAATGGCTGAAAAGAAAGAAATGGAGGGTTCTGGAATGGCCAAGTCAAAGCCCGGATCTAAATCCCATCGAGATGTTGTGGGGGGACTTGAAACGAGCTGTGCATGCAAGAAACCCCTCAAACATTGCACAGATGAAACAATTCTACATGGAGGAGTGGGCAAAAATTTCTCCCAGTCGATGTGTCAGAGACTGGAAGACAGTTAAAAGAAACGCCGACTTGAGGTTGTTTCTGCCAAAGGGGGCAATACCACCTATTAGAGCCAAGGGAGTACTTACTTTTTCCACATGCGAAATTTGCATTTATGTTTATTTGAATTATACAATGGACTAGAAAATGTAAATGTTTCATGATATTTGTTATATTATATCACCTTTATCTGTCAATATTGTTGAAATGAAGATCAAATAGCTGTATGTTGAAATATGTTGAAAGAGTCAAAACTTTACATGTGGTGTACTTACTTTTTCACGTAACTGTATTTATTTGATTAATCTTAACAATACTACGCTATCGTTTATAAGAATGTTGAAGGAAAAGGTTTAATTATATTATTAAGGATGCATGTACATATATACAGTATGTATTACATGTAAAGGAATTTAAGAGTATAACTCAGACTCCAGTTGACTCCGGAGTGCCTTTGTGATGGAAAGATATACATTCATTTGCAGTTCTGTGTACATACTAATTGGGGATAAGGTTTGTGAAAGCTTTTTTGTGCAAAGACAATTGTCTTCTGGTTCAAGTGACCATTGAGAAGATAATGGTTTACTCAGGGATCCCTCATCCCCCGATCTACCACCCTCCCCACTCTCTAATCAGTAATTCCTTGAACCCCAATCTACCCCTCCCTAATCACTTATCAGAATCCCTCGTCCCACGATCTCCTCCCTCCTTACCCCTCCCACTGTGAGGACTCAATCAAATCTTCTCCGATTGTCTTTCAATTGCTATAAATGAAGCCAAAACAATGCGATTGAGGAAGAATACTCGTGTTAACCGGGGGTCCTTATGCTTTGTGAATGGGTTATACCATGTATTTCTGTTGTAACAGAATGAGTATTTTTCCCAGTGTTATTCAATTTTACAAGTATTGAATGAGTGAACATGACTTGGTTTATGTACACAAATTGTTCAACGACACCCTCATTGGCTCATCCTCATCGTTGCATTTAAACGCAGAACAGAAGCCGATTTTGCTTTTTCTTGCCGGAAACAAAACAACATTTGCCGTTGTTCATGGTACAGTTTCAAACTTTACAGAAAATGGTTATTAACCAGAAATGTGTTACAAAGAAATGGGTTTGTATCCTCTTTGTCCAAAAAATATTAACCATCTTCTCACGTATGTTTTGCCAATCTTAGGGAGCAATAGTGTTCAACAGTCGAGGGTGCGAATTGACTCGATCCGTCCAAACGTCCCGCTGTCTCCTATATTTTCGATCAAACGGCTAAATAAAAGTGCCCACTTTTTTATTTTTAAAGTTTTTTTTGTTTTTCATTAAAGAAAGTTCCTTAAAAAGTTATAAAAGAGAAAGGGTGGGGGTGGGAGCCGTGAGGTTATTGCCTCGGGTCCCATGCTGGCTCTCCACACCACTGGTCATGGGTAGGAGGAGACAAGGTTCCTGGGTAGGTTGTATAAAGTGTTGAGTCATCTGCAAAACTGCTTCATTGAGAAAGAATACAATCAGGCAGATCATTGATATAAAACATTAACAATATTGGACCCAACACAGACAGACCCCTGATGACCCACGTCCGTCTTATGGACAGGGGATTACTGTCCCTCATGTACCACAGATATTAGACGATTTGCAAGGAAGTCAGAGAGTGTGTCAAGCAATTTTCCAGAAATACAATAGGATTTTAGCCTTTTGAGATGTCGAGAGCCACAACCCTGGCTTCTTCACGATGATCCAAAGTCCCATTCACATGTTCAGTGATTTGGGACAGAAAATCACCAGCAGACCATGACCGTCTAAAGCCATACTGAACATCAGTTTGGAGATTGTGGGTTTCCAGATGAGTCATGAGTTGTTGTTTTATCAAGGATTCAAACACTTTGCTGATAATAGGTAGAAGGCTAACAGGCCGATAGATAGAACGACCTGATTACTTATTGGAGTGTGGAATTATATATATACACACAGACTTGGCATTTAATATGGCATATTTTTTTTTTCTTGACTTGGGTTTACTTTCTGAACTCAGTATATCAATCTGGTGAGTTTCTTTTACTCTTCTGTGATGTCTTTGTTGAAAGAACCATGTCATTGATTGTCTTTCGCAGCAAGAAGTCAATAACAGGATCATATCACAGGTGGCGTGACAAAATGTAAGGACAGGTACATTTGACGATTGGCTTCACAATCGGGTATATAAGGGTTGTTGCGTTCTGTATTAGTGGAAAACAACTGCTGCACGTCTACAAAAGTTATTGCCGCTTCCTCTGGAGATGGTCTGTCAACTTGACAATGCTGTTTGTCATGGAGTGGTGGCTTTACGAAATTCTGGCATGAAACAGTGTGCTATTGCTCAGCAGTATGGCATCACTCAAGGTCAGGTGTCAAAGATCCTGAAACAAAATGCTCAGAGGGGTGTCCCTACTCCAATACCGAGGCCAGGACGTCCACGCAGAACCACAAGGAGAGATGATCGCCAGCTGCACCAGTTAGTCTGCAATGGCCGTACCAAGTCAGCTAATCGGCTTAGGGCTGAGTGGCAGCAACTGACAAATGTGCCTGTATCCAGAAGGTGAGTCAACCAACGACTGGTTCAAGCAGGCTATCGTGCCAGGCGTCCCCTGAGAAAGCCACGCCTGACCAGACAACACAGCCAGCGCCGATTGCAGTGGGCCAGAGAGCACTGTCAATGGCAGCCAGGACACTGGAATCACGTGACCTTCAGTGACGAGTCTAGATTTCTGGTCTATCGTCAAGATGGCCGCGTCAGAGTGCACAGACAAGTGCATGAAGCCCACAACGAAGATTGTATAGTGCCAAGAGTCCAAGCGGGAGGTGGTGGGGTGACCGTTTGGGTTGCTTTTCATGCAGGGGGCAAAACTGATCTGGTTGTTCTGAATGGAAACCTGAACCAATTCAAGTACAGGGTCATTCTGGAACAAACATTGCTTCCATTTGCTCGTGCAGCCTTTCGAGGAAACTTTGTCTTCCAAGCTGACAATGCACGGCCTCATCGTGCTCGCATGATCCAACACTTTCTTGCTGACCATGGTGTAGAGCATATGGAGTGGCCTGCCATGTCCCCGGATATTAATCCTATAGAGAACTTATGGGCAGAATTAACGTGTCAAATCGACAACTTGGCGCAGCACCCTACATCTGTGCGTGAATTGCAGCAGACTATTGTCACTGCATGGCAAGCGATTCCTGTCCAAACCTTCGCAAATCTCGTGAACAGCATGCCTCAACGTGTACGTGCTCTCCTGAATGCTCGTGGGGGGTTGCACGAAGTACTGAACTGTAATTTTACTGTCCGTAATCCCAGTCATAATTTAGCTTTTGTTGAATTTTTTTTTGGCGAATGTGCAAAATAAAGAGATACTTCTGGAAAAATGTACAGAAGTTTAACACAGTACTGTCTGTGAATTGAGTTCGATATCAGTTAACATCACTTTCAAGGATCAATTTATTTGCTTCGAAATGTCAAATGTGGTTTTTGTTTCTTTTAAAGGGTCACATTAACAAAATCTAGAATAATTTCAACATAATTCCAATGAACTTTTGTTTCTAAGTCATCTTGAAAAGTAGGTTCACCCCCACAAAAAAAATATTCCATATTAAATGCCAAGTCTGTGTATATATATATATATAATATTATATATAATATATATATATTATATATATATATATATATATAAATATATATATATATACACATACATATATTATATATAATATATATATACACATACATATATATATATATATATATACACATACATATATATATATACACATATACATATATATATATATATACACATACATATATATATATATATTATATATACACATAACATATATTATATATATATATACACAAATACATATATATATATACACATATATAATATACAATATATAATATACACAATACATATATATATATATACATACATATACTATACATATATATATATATTCACATATACACATATATATATACATATATATATATATACACATACTATACTATATATCATATATATACAATATATATATATACACATATACATATATATATATATACACATACATATATATATATTATACAATTACATATATATATATATATATACACATATACATATATACTAATATACACATATACATATATTATATATACACATATATATATACATATATACACATACTT